>NW_026526821.1:38897489-39539989 GCF_024362965.1 Panthera pardus
TGGATAATTCCCTTCCAGCCACACAACCATCTCGAGGATAAAGAACTACTTGAGAGACCCTAAACAAAAACTGCCTTATGTTAAGGGCTTCCAGATGACAAATGTGGCTCATTCAGAAGGTTTTCAGTTCAGCTTCTTGGTATATAACTGCTCAATAGTATAGACAACCTAGGTTCACTAGTTGTTTCAGTGTGACCTCTAGAAAAGACAGAGACCAAAACAAAAAAGAAAACAGAGAAAACGTAGGCCAATGCATTGAGCAAAAGAAAAGTAAAAGAGATGGAAAATGGGAGGAAAAAAAATCAGAACAGGCCAGAAGGTCCAATATCTGAATAATAGGAGTTTCAAAAAGAGAGAATAGAAGAAATAACACTTCAAAGAAGTAATTCAAAAACATTTCCAGGAATTGAAAGGTGAGTGTTTGAAAAGGCTCATCAACCTGCCAGCACAACTCATGAAAATAAATAAATAAATAAAAGTGCCACAGATATATATCACTGTGACATATCAAAATATTGAAGAAATAAAGAAAAGTCCAAAAACTTCCATGTGAAAACACACACACACACACACACACACACACACACACACACACACACACAGAAAGCAAGGGGATCATAATGGCACCAGATTTCTCAACATAACAATGGAAACTACAAGGTTAGAAGGAAGGCACCATCTTCAACATGCTGAAGGAAAATTATTTCCAACCTAGAATTCTATACTAGGCCAAAATGTCAATCAAGTATGAAAACAGAATAAAGCTCTACAAAGTCTGAAAGAATTCACCTCCCACATACTTTCTCAGAAAGCTGTAGGATGAATGTGCCTTGGCAAAATGAAGTAATAAGGTACAAAATGAGAAAGAAAACAAGATCTGGAAATAGGGGATCCAAAACAACAGAATACAAAAAGATTTCTAGATGACACACAGTGAGGCAGCAGGCTTAGAGAGTCAACAGTCCAAATTGGAGCAGAAAGCCAGAGAAGGCTGGAAAGAGATTTCCAAGGGGAAAATAAATCAAACTTATAGAATACATGTTGAGTTTGAAATTATTAGGAGGAAATGTTTCAGATTTTGAGGGAAATTTGACAATCAACCAGTGATCAGTATCAAAAAGCAAACAAAAAGAAACCTAAAAAATAATGAGGCAAATATTAATGCAGAAAAAAATAAGAATTTGTATAAGAAAGGAGACAGAATCACAGTATACTACATAGTTCAGATGTCAATAGCTAGAGTCAAAAATATAAACTCACAATACTGATGAGCTAAAAAAAAAAAGGCAGGGGGACATAATACATTTAGAGGAGTGATGGATGTAGTATGTGTAGGTTTGGGCTTGGAAATATAAGGGAATTAAATCTTTGCCTTCCCTCGTATGAATATGAAGATATCTTGATATCTAAATAATATCTAAAATTGAAAACTGAAGGAATGGTAGTACAAGTGTGTTATTTTGAATTACAGATTTAAGTTCTAAAAGAAATAGCTACAAGAGTTAAAAGTAGTAGTAGCCCGAGGGGAGAGGAAACTGGGGGGCAGGGAATTGGAGTTGGAACAGGGAACCATTCATTTTCATTTTAAGTCTGGGGGTATTGTTTGCCTTTTTAAACCACTTATTTGTTTTGCCTTGCAAAGAAAAACAACACAAATTTAAACTGTGGAACTGGAGTAAATTTTTTAATCCTTAGCCTCTTAAAGAAGGGGGAAGGAGACAGGAAATTCACAGTCATTGAGAAACTACTCTGCATCAGGGCTTGGTTCCATGCTTTCATGTTCTATAGTTGAATTTTCAGAACCACTGAGAGGGTTCAGAGCAAATCTTCCCAAAATGTGTCATTTTGGCATGTAGGCTATTTTGAGCTGAAGGCAATTGAGACCCTCCTTTACCTAGAATCTAAATTGGGGGTCTTTCTCAGAATTAGAGTTATCACCAGGGATAAATTTTATCTGAGTAACCCATTTGTATGGCATAGCAAATATCTAACTACCAAACATTTGTTCTTCTTATTGCCCCCCTCCCCTTTGAAGCTGCTGGCCCCTATACCATTCCTTAGCTCAGCATGGCATAAATACCTCATTTTACCTTTCTGTCTTTGAATCTCTCATGTATAAGGGGTTTCTCAATGTATAAAATTAAATTTAATTTTCTTCTGTAAATTGATTTCATGTCAATTTAATCTTAGACCAGCTGGAAGAAACTTTTGAAACATAGAGTAAAACTTCTCTTCCCCAACACCACTATGCCATGAGGTATTTTTATCATGTTATAGATGAAGAACCTAAGGTTCAGAGAGGTTCAATGACTTGTCACAGCCATGCCACAATTGAACAGAGAATGTGGCTTTCCCTCATGTCTCTGAGCCCATGGTCCTCGACTGCTTGGCAGCAATACCTCTTAGGGAATGGGAAACTCTGGATAAAGTCACATTCCAACTGCTGCTAAAAACTTCCACCCCATCAACATCCAAACTCTTGACACCTCTAGAACAGTTCTCTTCCCCACCAAATCCAGGAGCTTCTCCTAGGTTTCTAATAGCTCATCCAAGCTCAAAACTCTCTACCTTTTCCCTCTTCAATGACTCAAAACATGAAACCAAGTCAAATCCCAACAGTTCCCTATGATTCCACGTGTACTGAGCTCTGCCTCTTCATTCCCACTGACAAACCCTCAATGTACCCTCACTGTACTGAAAACACTGCAGTAGGCTCCCTACTCCAGTCATTCAAATCCCTAAATTAATTGATTCAATAAATATGTACTATATGCCAGGACTCTTCAAGGCACTGGGATGTAACAATGGAAAAAATGAAGTCCTTTCTTAAATATAGTTGAACAGGTTAGGGGACAAGTAAACTTACAAGTCAATAAAGAAATTCATCCAATTAGTGATAGGCGCTGTGGAGAAAATGAATCCTGGTAAATGACAGAAGGTGTGACTCAAGCAGGGGCTATTTTACATCAAGGGTCAGGAAAGGCCTCTTTTGGTAAGGAGCTAATAACCATGTGAAGACCTGAGGAAAGAACATTCCAGGCAGATGAACAAGCAAATGCAGAGACCCTAAGGTGAGAAGGAACCTGGATGTTCAGGAAATACAAAGGGAGTAGGGTGGTAAGAGCTGACTGAGGGAGAGGGAAGAGAGTGCAGAACATGAATTCAGAGGGAGGCAGGAATTCAGAGGGAGGCAAGGCCAGGTCACATAGGGTTACAGAAGGCCTTATGGGTACAGCAAGGAGTCTGAATTTTACTTCAAGTGATGTAATGAAAAGATGATGAAATCTTTAACCAGGACAATGATAGTTTTTGTTTGCACTTGCAAAAGGCTACTTTGTAGTATGGAATGGATTGGCAGGGCAAGCATGGAAGCAGCAAGTCACTAAAGAAGCTGCAATGGCAGCCCAACTGACAGATGACAGTGGCTTAGGTGAGCCTGATGGCAACAGAGACTGTCAGTAGAAGCTGGCTCTGGGATATATTCTGCAAGTAAAACCAGGAGGGCTGTTCATAGACTAAATATGGGGACATGGAAAACAGAGACATCAAAGTTTAATAAGAAATAAGCAGCCTAGCTATGATTATATCATTAAACCATTCAAACACTTTCAATAGACCCCAAGTGCCTACAGAATGGTATACAAATGCCTTAGCTAGGCAAGCCTTCCTCTCTTCCCTGTATCCCACTTCCCCAAGACCTCCCCCTGTGAACTATTCTTCCTGGATCCCTATCTCCCCATGAACTGGAATTTATCCTTCCAGTGCGTTTCATATATAGACACAGTTCTCTGGGGTGAGGATATCTGATTCACCTTTAAAGCACCTTTGGTGACTAATGAAATTCTTCCACTTATTCACTGCCTTCTCCTATCCCCAACCTCCTCAACATACCTCCCCCCCCACACACACACACCCACACACTCCTGCTTACACCACTGAAGTGTGACATTGAGGATGGCAAGACAGGATGTTAATGCAATGAAAGGAGAGTGGGCCCCCAGGGCGCCATGGAAGCTACATCAGGGCTCCTCACTCTCAGTATGCATTCATTCAATAATTTGATGAAACAATGATTAAAGTATATTTGAAGATTTCAAATTTTTCATGAAAAGTACTCAGATTTCACATTATCACTGTGATGTTAAAAAAATGCTGACTCAGACAGAAGGCCTTGTTTTGAGTCTCAGGGTAGCAACTATGGTTCAGTTTCTTAAATTATAAACTATAGATATTAAAAGACACCTTTCTGGCTGTTGTAAGGATTGAATTATATATATAAGCTCTGTAACCTCTGAAGTGTTATTTAAACATCTGGTGGTAGTAATACTGATGGTGGGAAGACACTTCAGCATTTTGCTGGTTCTCAAAAATTGTCATGTTGAACAAGATCTATTACTGTAACTACTTGGCTAACCTTCCACAATAGCCAGAAACAGTGTTCAACTGACATTCAGTGGTTGTGATAGGGTATCGGTTTTCCTAAATGTTAAACAGTCTCTGAATATAAGGAAACACTATTCCTTATTCTTCCCAGTAAAAAAAAGAAACATTAACATGGAGTAACATGTTGGGCACTGTGCTTTTCATACCCAAATAGGGAAAAAATTAATGAACTAAGACAATCCAAAGCTCTATTAATACATGTGCAAGAAGCTGCATAAAATATCTAAAGAAAATTAATAATGAAATAATAAAAATTAAGCTTCATTCACCCTAACAAAATATCCCAAACAGATTCCTTAAATACCCAAGTCTAAAACTGTTATGGAATAAACTTATAATTACAGATAGTAAGAGAAATAGTTATTGTGATCAAATGTGTATAATCTGAATATTCATTTAAATCATAAATCCAGGGGCGCCTGGGTGGCTCAGTCGGTTAAGCGGCCGACTTCGGCTCAGGTCACGATCTCGCGGTCCGTGAGTTCGAGCCCCGCGTCGGGCTCTGTGCTGACAGCTCAGAGCCTGGAGCCTGTTTCAGATTCTGTGTCTCCCTCTCTCTCTGCCCCTCCCCTGTTCATGCTCTCTGTCTCAAAAATAAATAAACATTAAAAAAAAATTTTAAATCATAAATCCATACTGTAAACAAATGAGACACCTACATACTAAATTTGTGCCATGATCTTTAAGGATGAAGAATTTGAAAGGAAAATCACTATAAGTATTACAGAAGTCAATGTGAATATTAACCCATATTATTTGCATTGCTAGTATCAAATCCTAATCAGAATGATCTTCAGTACAAAGGAGAATTTGGTGGCTCATAAAATCCAATGGTAGGGATGTGACAGGTTTCAATAACAGCTGGAAATAGCTCTCTATGGATAGCAATGCCCATTGATAGTTCCAGAACTGTATTCCTGAACTTGCACCACCAGAAACTATTTCTCATTTTCAGTTTTTAAATTTTTTTTAAAGTTTATTTATTTTTAGAGACAGCATATGTGTGCACAAGTTGGGGAGGGGAACAGAGAGAGGGGGAGATAGAAAGAATCCTAAGCAGGCTCCACATTCTGCACTAAGCCCGATGCGGGGCTCAACCTCATGGACCATGAAATCATGACCTGAGCCAAAATCAAGAATCAAGATGCCTAACTGGCTGAGCCACCCAGGTGCCCTCTTTTTCAGTTTTAACATTCTCAGGGGCCATCAATTGGATTTAGGAAAATGAAATAACCTGATTGGCCTAGCTTTAGTCAGTGAAGCCTAGAACAATCAACTATGACCAAGAGGCCAGTGGAGTGGACTCATGGATGGACAGACAAATCCAAAAATGTCCAGAAAACTCAAATGGGCTACAGAATCAGGAAATCAGGATCCCAGATTTGGTATGCTCTACTTGAACTCAGACAACCCACTTTACTTTGCTTTCTTGGTTCATCGGAAATATTGGGAGACTAGAGTAACAATCTCTGATATCTTCTACCAGTTGTAATAGGCGGGAGTATTTTCAGTTTTAGAGATTCATGTCTACCCACAGCAGCAATCAGCCACTATCTGATGCCAACAAGACAAAATATTAAAGCTTCTTTTGCAACACCTGATACAATGCTTCCTCTTCAACATGTGAGAACTTATCGAGAGAGTGATTCTATAGCCAGAAGGCAGTTGCTAGTGTTTCACCTTCCCATTACATTTAACAAAGAACGTCTGTCTTTCAAATACATTTCTACACATTGCTTTCTTATTTGTAACATCTATATGCCAAATCATTTGAACTCCATTTTCTCTTGAAGGAATTACACATCTATTGAGAAAAGGAAATATACAGAGAGACACAAAGATGGTTTGAAGGTCAGATGAGCAAGAAAACGGAGGGCAGAGGAATAATGAATGTACCCTACTGGAAACACATACCTGTAACTCCAAAAGAATTAGAGAGATTATTATAAATATTCTTTAAAAACAGAAGCAGGGTAACAGTTTATATTTCTTGGAAGAAGAATCTTTTTTTCCTAAAGATGCACTTGAGTTAGTTAACTTCTCTTTTCTGGATGTGAAGAGTAAGCAGAATGACATGAAGACCACATAACATAATGAGAGGAGCCAACAACCATGTTCAGAAGCATTAGCTCCATTAATGAAGTGCCACTATGTGATGCCCTTGAAAAGAAATCTGTGAGACCACCACCATCATCCCATTAGATGTATATTAACTGTATTCTATCATTTCCTGCTCCTACAAAAATCCTAATGTAAGGAGTATTACTACATTCATCTGACATGAGAAAACGCAGTCAAAAAAGAAAGAAGCTGATGCACAGAGGTAAATGACAGGCTTTCAGAAACATGAAGAGGAAGTGGGGATCAGGATACTAACCACTGACCCAGATCCTCTCACTACAAACCCTGAGGACTATACCTATTCTCAAGAACCCATCTCTACCACAGCTCATGGGTGTCCTCATTATGTGTGGTTTTCTGGTGATAAACATACTTTTCAAGACTCCAATTTAACTGTAAAGAGAAGAGTTAAGTGTGGTCATTGGCCTTTTGAAATCCCTTATCTACCATAATTTGAAAGATAGAAAAAGTTAACTTTTGTGTCAGAACAGAAAATTCCAAACTATAATCAGAACCTAAACATATCAGAGAGACAGTCTGTGGATAAATTTACTGATTCTGCCACAAAGATTACAAGTAAGAAACAAAACTGAGTCCATTAAAGCTTCTGCTTTTTGGTTTAACCAATCCACAGAATATATTCACCTAATACTGCTACAAAAATGACAAGATATATATATATCTATCTTTATATCTTTATATATATATATATATATATATATATCTTTATATATATATATCTTTATATATATATATATATCTTTATATATATATATCTATAGATATATATCTTTATATATATATCTATAGATATATATATATATACATATAAAGTTTGACACAAAGTCTGTTCTGAAGAGAACAATTCAGCTGACTTGTTTTAAAAATCATACTTATAGTAATAAAATTAATAAGTCATGGGAATGTAATGTACAACATGGTGACTAAAGCTAATAATATTGTACTGTATATTTGAAAGTTGCTAAGAGTAGGTCTTAAAAGAAAAAAAAATTGTAACTATGTATGGTGACATATGTTAACTAAACTTAATGTACTCATCGCTTTGCAGTATATATAATCGTTACATTGTACACTCAAAATTAATGTTATGTCAATTACACTTCATAAAAAATCATAAAACAATTTAAGAAGGATCAGTAGGTATTTTCTTTTCCTGAAATTCCAGCCCAGTATTCTACCTGCTAGTGGAGGTATCCAGGATTCCACCAATTCACCCTTATGCAACAATGAATGGATGAGAAACATGAATCCTTGACAGAGAAAACAAGTGAGAGTGGCCTACAGACAACTGAAGAGTCACTGGAGGGGAAACCAAATGGGCCATTTTTCCAGCCCTGGTCCTGGCATATTCCATATTAATTTTAACAAGTAAGAAGATTCTCTCCCTCTCAACTCTACCAGGTCACCCCAAGCTGCTGGCTGTGCAGAGAACCCATTTCCCCCACAGTTACAGTTGCCAGAACTTCCATCTCCAGGAATGTCACAAGGCAGAAGAGGCCAAAATTGTGATAATGGCAGAAGATAGGGGGTCCTGACGGAGCAAGCTGTCTTCAGTGGAGATAGGGTATGGTGGTGTGGATTCACACTTACTTATTAATACTAGACTAGAAGCCATGAATTTGAGAGATATAACATTCATTCAACAAATACTTCATATTTCATAAACATTCACTTTAAAACATTTAAGAATCAACTCTGTCAAGCACTGCTTGGGCCCTTGAGTATGCAGTGATTAAGGCAAAATATGTCCACAAGTGCTATGGTCTGAATGTTTGTATCCCTTTCAAATTCATATGTTGAAAATGCCCAATGTGATGGTGCTAGAAGATAAGGCCTTTGGGAAGTGATTAGTGCCCTTATAAAAGAGGCCCAAGAAAGCTCCCTTACCATATCTGCCACGTTAGGTTATAGTGAGAAGTCTGCAGTCCATAAGAGGGCCCTCACTTGACCATACTAGCACTCTGAGCTTGGACTTCCAGCCTCCAGAACTGTGAGAAATCAGTGTCTGTTGTTTATAAGCTACCCGATCTAGCTTATAAAATCTACCCATTTTGTTCTAGCAGCCCAAATGGACATACCGAGGCACGTATGATATGACAGACAATATATAAGTATAATCAATGCTAGAAAGGGAAATCAAGCAACATAAGGGAGATACAGTGCTAAGGTGGGTTAAAAGAAAGAGAGCATTTTAATCAGCATGGTCAGGGACAGTTGTTCTGACGGTGACATTTGAGGAGAAAAATCCAACAAAGAATAGCAATCCTGGTATTGGGGCCCTGAAGCAACAACGTTTCCAGCACAGTAAATAAATACATCCCCATATATAATCATGCCTAACAACCAAGAATGGTATTTCTCATTTTAAATCAAGATAAGCAAGGGCCAGTATTCAGCTGATTATTAATGCTGGTATCCCTACTGGTTGTTAACTCTCTTGACTATCCCGACTAAAGGCATAGTTTTAATTCATTACTATACTCCTAAAAACATACTAAGAATCCCACACATGCAGAGCATGTAACAGAACAACATAATATACAATGGAAGTATCTGTCTTACTGCAGTCCCATTCCACAGAGGTGAGTGCCATCAAGAGTTCCATGTACATCCTTTCTGAAATTATCCATACTTAACACACATCCATTTTCAAGTTTTCACTCAGTGGGTTATGGTATGTAAACTGCTCTGTATCCGGCATTCTATTTATTTTTATTTATTTAGTTTTTATTTTTTTATTTGAGAGAAAGAGAGAGAGAGAGTACAAGAGAGACAGGGAGTAGAAAGCAAGACAGAGAGAGAGAATCTCAAGCAGGTTCCATGCTCATCATGAAGCCCGATGGGGGGGCTCAATATCATGACCCTGGGATCATGATCTGAGCTGAAATCAAGAGTGGAATGCTCAACCTACTGAGCCACCCAGGCGCCCCTGTATCTGGTCTTTTAAATTCAATAATATGACTTAGAGATCCTTCCATATTGGCTCACGCAAACTTAGCCTATTCTTTTTAACAACAAATACACTCTTGGACATATATACCATCACTTCTTTAACTAGTTCCCTGGGGATAGGCATTTAGGTTGTTTCTGGCTTTATTTTTTTTCCTATTACAAGTAATGCTACAGTGAACATGTGTATACATTTACCATTCATACATGTATAAATATATATATAGGATACATTTGTAAATGTAGAGTTGATGAATCAATCAGCATACTCATTAAATTATTTGCTACAGATTCCAAACTGCCTTTTAAAAAGACTTACACCCATAAGAAACAGTGTTTGACAGTGTCCTTTTCCCCATAAACTTACCAAAACTGGGTATTGCCAAACTCATTATTATTAATCTGATACATGAAAAATGGTATCTCATTGGTATCTTGATTTATATTTATTTAATTATGAATAAAGTTAAATATCTGTAGGCTTACAAGCCATCTGTATTTATCTGTGCCTTCATATTTCTGTTATATGCAACTTTTTGCCTACCCATTATCCATTCTCCCTTTCTTCCTTACAGAAAAACCTCTAGTTTTGTTTGGGGCAGAAATGTGTCCAGCTTCCCAAACTGCTTTGCAGCTAGCAGGTGAAATGGCAGAGTTTCTAGCAGATGCATCTTTGTTTTTAAATTTTTTTTCAATGTTTATTTATTTTTGAGAGAGAGAGAGAGAGAGAAAGAGAGAGAGAGACAGCACAAGCAGGGGAGGGGCAGAGAGAGAGGGAGACACAGAATCTGAAACGGGCTCCAGGTTCTGAGCTGTCAGTACAGCGCCCAACTCAGGGCTTGAACTCGTGAACTGTGAGATCATGACCTAGCAGATGCATCTTATTAGCTGCTTCCGTTTGTCTCTGATGTAGCACCTAGAGGTGGAACAGCTATCTTGTGGCCAAGAAGAATGAGCCACCCATGAGAGATTACCAAACAGAGAGTCTAGGCCTCTGGTGTACCATGAAGCCACTGTGCCAGTTTTGGACTGCTTTCAGACTTCTAGTATGAGCCCTCATTGTGTTAAGCCCTGCAGTTGGCCTTCCATCATGTCAGTCAAACATAATCCCAAACCAAAAATTTCCTTTATCCATTTCTCTAGTGTACAGGTTTTTCTTTTTTTATTATTACTAATTTCCTAAACTCTTTACATGTTAAGGCAATAAGTACTTAGTCATGTGTATTGTAAATATTTTCCCTCAGTTTGTCACATATCTTTTGATTTTGTCTATGACTTTTTTTGTAATAGATAAGTTTTTAATACTTATGTGGTCAAATTTATCAACCATTGCCTTTTACAACTTCTGTGTTGAGTGTTTTCTGTAGTCCAAAATTATGAAAATAAGAAGTCCATGTTTTCTATTAGTACTCTTATAATTCAGTTTTTACATTTAAAATTTCAGTCCATCTGGAATTAATTTTGGTGTAAGGACTGCAGTGGAGATCCTGCTTTATTATTTTTTTCCTAAACCATCACCAAATTGCCCAATGTAAATTTGATGGAAAATTCATCTCATACCCAATGATTTGAAATGCATTTTTAATCACACATTATATTCCCATATATACTTGCATCTATATCTAGATTATCCTGTTCCTTTGATGAAACTATTCCCACACAGATACCAAATGGCTTTAATTATTACAGCTTTATAGTATATTCTACCTGACCGGGCCAGGTTCCTCTGATTAGTCATTATTTTCAAAATATTCTTTTTTACTTTCATGTGATTTCTCCATATCATCTTAATAATAAGCTTGCTTACAGGAACCTGGGAAGCTCGTTTGGTTAAGCATCCAACTCTTGGTGTAGGCTCAGGTCATGATATCACATTTCATGAGTTAGAGCCCTGCATAGGGCTCTGCACCAACAGTGCAGAACCTGCTTGGGATTCTCTCTCTCTCCCTCTCTTTCTCTGTCCCTCCCCTGCTCATGCACTTGCTCTCTCTCAAAACAAATAAACATCTAAAAAATTACAAAAAATTTATATTGCTTATACTTTTACCTCTCTCACTGGAATTTTCATTGAATATAATTTAATAAAACTGTGATTTTGCTTAAGATTTATGCTGTCCTGGTAAATTTTTCCAAGGAAAGCCAGAAGTGGAGTTAGTTGTATGTTTGACACCTCCAAATGGTGGAGCCATGTGGATTTTTAGACAAGGAAATGTGACATGGCACCCCTAAAATAAAATTTGCAAGCATGCTTCCACCTAGTTTATTTTTTATTTAAAAAACTTTTTAAAATATTTATTTTTGAGAGAGAGAGAGAGAGAGAGAGAAGCAGAGCACAAGCAGGGCAGAGGCAGAGAGAGAGGGAGACACAGAATCTGAAACAGGCTCCAGGCTGAGCTGTCAGCACAAAGCCTGATGCGGGGCTCGAACTCATGAGCTGTGAGATCATGACCTGAGCCGAAGTCAGACACTTAACCGACTGAGCCACCCAGGTGCCCCTACCTCTTCCTAGTTTAAAAGGATCAAATAAACACCTTTATAGAATATCTTCTGAGATGTTAGTATGAGAAAAAAACAATTTTTTTTCTTCATGATCAGTTCTTTCTCTTCCGATCCATCTTACCTGATTAACTACAGGCTATAGTCACCATCAGTAATATTTCCAAATCAAGAAAATCATTCTCAGCAACCCTCAGCCTACTCACACAAACAGGACAAAACCAAAACTAAACCCCTCAGTTCTAAGACAGGCAAAACAGCAAGTTGTCTGTGAGTGAAGTGAAAACACTGAATTGGCAAATATTTAAGTCAACTAATCAATCCTAAGTATATAAAAGTATCTGGGGAGTGCCTGGGTGGCTCAGTCAGTTAAGTATCTGACTTCGGCTCAGGTCATAATCTCACAGTTTGTGGGTTTAAGCCCGGTGTCAGGCTCTGTGCTGACAGCTCAGAGCCTGGAACCTGCTTCAGATTCTGTGTCTCCCTCTCTCTCTGCCCTTCCCTCTCCTGTACTCTAGCTCTCTTTCTTCCAAAAACAAATTTAAAAAAAAGAAAATATTAGAAAAAATTTAAAGTGTTTAAAATATAAAAAAATTTCTGGGTAGATAAAGTTATTGCTCATTGAATCCTAGATTCCATTCCTGTTAGAATGGAAGAACTATCTTATGGTATTTACAATATTATCCAAGGGACCAATGTTCATGAGCAACATCATTTGCTTCAGGAGGACTACGCTGGTATTTTTTTTTTTTTTATCTCAACTTAGTAAACAAAATCAATGTGATCAAATAATGCAGATAAACATCTGGGATTTTACCAGACTGTCTCTATAATAGGAAAAGGTAGGATAAAAATAGGCAAAGAGGGAAAAGTTAGGACCTAAGGTCCCTGGTGGGGAAAAAAACACATGTTTTAAAACAATGCTGGGAACATCTGACCTGGAGCAAACTCCCTCAGACAGAAGGTTCCTCTTAAAAATGTAACAGACCTACTCCCCCTCAAGTTTCCCTCAGGTTTCCCTCAGAAATTTGACAAACAAAAGACCTGACTAAAGATAAGTAGACCATAAAATGTATGACCCACATGGAATGGTTTGGTCATAGACCACCCCTCATAGGATGGAAACGAGCCAATTGTAAAGGAATGGCTAGAGTCACCTAGCCAGTAAGGGTAGAACCCGAGAAGGAACAATGGGGAAGGAAAGAGGCTGACCAAAATCCTACAAAAGTCCCTTACCTACAGTTCACTTTTGAATGCCCCCTCTCTGTAAAGAAAGCTTCCATACTGTTCTTATTGTCTGATCTTCTACTCTGATCAACTTTTGCCTGCTGTTCCCTTTACTCTGTGTCCATCTCTTCATTCTTCGGAGTAGTGAGACAAGGAACCCTGGCTATTGAGGTAAGGAATCCTTCAACATCTCCACCAATTACTGCACAAAGATACACAAAGGACATCAGACATTTAAGAGCATTATATACCCATCTGTCATTGTTCATTATTTTTTTTAAATGTTTACTTACTAATTTTTGAGTGGAGGAGGGACAGAGAGAGGGAGACAGTGAATCCCAAGCAGGCTCCACTGTGTCAGTGCAGAACCCACTTGCCCCCTCACCCCAAAGCAGGGCTTTAGCTCATGAACCATAAGATCATAACCTGAGCTGAAATCAAGAGTTGGTCACATAACCAACTAAGCCATCCAGGTGCCCCTCTTTCTTATAAATTCTAAAAGGTTTGTTCATTTTGTGTTGACAAAAGGGAGAACAGTAAGTCCAAGGAAGGCACAACAGGTCCCAGCTGCTTCCCACACACCTTGCCTTTTGCATCTCATCTGTCTGGCTTTTCTCAGTTACATCCTTTTTTTAACAAACCAGTAGCCTAGTAAGTAAACTGTTTTCCTGAGTTCTGTGAACCACTCTAGCAAATTAATTAAACCCAAGGAGAGTATCATGAGAACGTGCAATTTATATCCATAGCACAGATGACAACCTGGGCTTGTGACTGGCATCTGGAGTTGGGGGTGGGGGTAATGCAATCCTGTGGGATTCTGAGCCCTTAAGCTTTGGTATCTGATGCTACGTCCAAGTAGATAGTCTCAGAAGTGAGTTCAGTTGTAGGACACCCAACTGAGTGATATCAGAGAATCCGAAAATTGCTTAGTGTGGGACTCCACCCTCCACGACCACTACCACACACACACACACACACACTTGGTGACCACAAGTGTTAAAGTGAAGTACTGACAGAGAAGATACAGGAGTGTTTTTCCTTAGCAAATGGTGATTGGTGATATTGAGATTGCTGTAAGTTTCTGGATGCTTCAATATTTTTTACATTTATTATTGTATTGAGAGGGCATTTACTTAGAAAATTATAAATGCAATTTTCTATCAGTGCTTGAGCTTACAACTCTAGTTCTAGAAACACTACACTGTTTACACTATGAACTTTAAATGAATCTGTCCTGGATCCATGTATAGTGAATTAATATATTCTGAACCCATAACAGTGAGACACCCATTAATGCACCCAGTAATGGAGGACATTTACACAGAGAACTAGACTGCAATTAGACAATGTATCCTTGCAGTAATATGTGGGATTTTGTATCTCACTTGAATGTAAATCTTCACGTATTCTATATTTAGTGAAGCCACTGGAATCTTGTGGCAAGAGAGAAGAATGAGATTAAACTATAAGATATAGCAATCAGTAATCAAGAAAGTCAGGAAGGTAGTACCACTTCCAAGATCTTCTGCTTCACAAGGTGATGACAGTGGTCATGTTAACCAATGACTTAATATCCTAACAGAGTTCCAACAATATTTTTAGTTGTTTCAAAAAGTCAAGCAAGAACAAGGCTAGACCCTAGAACTCCCACAGTGAGTGTTGAGAGGCATTCTGTTCCTTGAACTGTCACACACATAAATTGGGTTAAGGAAAATACAAAAGCTATTCTTGAAAGGGGAGGGGACAACAAAAAGGTAACCCATAACCTGGAAGATTGTGTGAATATTATTGTTACTTTTCCTTCATTTATTCTATGACTATTAAGTACTTATTAATTATGTATTCAACCCAATTCTTAGTGCTGGATTACATTGGTAAACAAGGCACACTTGGTCCTAGCACACAGGAAGGTTATATTCTGATGGGGGAGATGACCAAACAAGCAAATACACACACATTATTTATAATTGTGACAGTTCCACAGAGGAAACAAACAGGGGGGCTAAGAAGGAGACTAATGGTGGTAGACAGGCCTCTCTGAGCAGGTGGTATTTTAATTTTGACTAAAAGATGAGGAGAAAGGAACCTGATAAAGACTGGAAAGGGGAACATTCCCGACAGGAAATAGCACATGCCAAGGTCCTGAGGTATGAAACAACCTGGGAAATTGTAAAAACAAAAAGAAGACCAGAGAAGCCAGCATTATAAGCAATGGAGGAGAATGACCAGGGATGAGACTGAGGGAACAGGCAGGAATTGCATTAGAGATCCATGAGGTAACGTGTGCATTATAACGGAGGACCTCATTATAATGGAGGACCATCAAAACAATAGACAAGGGGCGCCTGGGTGGCTCAGTTGGTTGAGTGTCCGACTTCAGCTCGGGTCATGATCTCACAGCTCGTGAGTTCAAGCCCCGTGTCGGGCTCTGTGCTGACAGCTCAGAGCCTGGAGCCTGCTTCGGATTCTGTGTCTCCCTCTCTCCCTGCCCCTAACCCACTCGCATTCTGTCTCTGTCTCTCTCAAAAATAAATAAACATTAAAAAAAAAAAAAAAAAACAGTAGATGAGAAACTGGAACAGGCTGCTATGTGGAGAACAGATTAGATTGAGGGCAGTTGTCATGGGAAGAGGCAGGAAGATTGCTGACGATACTTCTATGGTAGTCCAGATAAGATGTTATTTAGTGAGTGTGCAGGGACATCCCCATGTCCCCATGGATAGCTTCCCTTGCCCAGGTCCACTGAGGTGGCAAAAGGACCATACCCCTGGCCACCATACTGTGGAAGATGCTGCTTAGAGTAGAAGTGGGACAAGGAGAAATTGCACTGGGGAATGATGGCAGGTGTCTGCTAAGGACAGCATTTGGGTCACTGCTCTCCATCATGAAGCCCATGTGCCACACTGGAATATTTGGAAGCAGTCATGCACCTAGATTTGTCATTTCAATCAGGTAATTTACATGTCCCCTTATCATTATGTAAGATCAACTGCAGTGCTCTGAGGACAGTTGTCAGAGAATCCCAAGCACAGTGAGGTCTACCATTTCCTCTGAAATTCTTTCGCTGGTCTACTGCTCCAACTTCCTTCCCTTTGTGGGTCCATCATGGCCTTGTTCATCTCTGGAATTCCCTTCCTGCCCTAATTCAGTCGAGCTCTAATTTGCTAACCATAGGGTGCTGAGCTGGGTCTATTTTTCAGCTTGTCATTCTTTACTAAATAAAGCCCTAAACTTTTTTTTTTTTTTTCATCTTTGTTGTGGAATTTCAGCTTGCCCTACTTAACTGTGGATTTTTACAGTCTACACATGCCTAGAAGCCTTGGGCTGTGGATAACCTTTCACTATGCCTACTAAATAAAATGAAAAAAGAAACTGCAGAAGAAAACGATAAATGTCTTAAAGATTGGCCAACAGGCAAAAGTGAGAGCCATGAATTTTTAAATTTTTAAAAACATTTTGGAGAGTGAGATGCTATCATTACAGAACAACTAGAAAGAAAGCAAAGGTAACCAAAAAACTAACTCCTTTCCTTCATTTGTATTTTTGTAGAAGTGTCTCTGCTAGAAGTCATATGTTATCAATGGCACTTAAAGTCCAAACTGATTTATCAGTCATCTTTAACTTCTAGAAGAATGGGCAGTAAGTAGACTGCCAAACTCAAGGAACTCTAAGGAAAAATAAAATAATAAAGTAAGATAAAGTTAAATTTAAAAGCTTGTAATGAGAAAAGGGCCAAAAATCAAAGTAGGCACATAGCAGGAAAAAACAAGCAATGTAACCTACTGATTCTTTTTGTCCATAACATATTGAAAAGGAGAAAAAATGAAAATTGGGTTCTGTAAGTTATATACATTATGAAAAACCTGATAATTCAGGTAAATAAAATTGGAAAACAGTATAGTATATATATAATAAGGTGGCTTTAGGAAATTATCAATCAATAAATAATTCTATGTTTAACAACAACTTTTATAGAACTTTTGTAAGAAAAAAATAATAGAAACACAAAACCATCCATTTGAAGGATTTAAATTAATCTAAAATTAAATTAAAAATTTTTTACATATATTACCTATAATATAAATCAATGTATAAAACTATCACAACTTCATAAATAGCAATTAATAATCTGAAATAAAGCTGAAATGTTGCTTTTAAGAATCTTAGGAACTCTATCTACATATAGATGAGCAAGTTAATCCAGATACACAGATATATGCAACTTGCAATTTCATGAAGAGAGTTGCTATGTTAATAAGTTGAGACGAACACTGAAATGTCACTCTAAGAGTTGAGACGAACACTGAAATGTCACTAAGAATTCGGGGAATTCCGTATAAGCAAGGTTTATTTTGGACCTGTCTCCCAGAAGGGGATAATTAACCAAAGAGCAGAAAGATCCTTCACCCAAAAAACTGTCCAACAACACACAAATCAAGTGAAGCACCACTGTGAGACTCATAAAAAATTCTAAATTTGAAGAGGGGATAGAGGGATATTTTCATTTGTGCATTTTCAATTATGCATTCCCACCAAGACAAACAACTAAATATAGCCTGGTCAGTTGTGCTGCACAAAACCTTAATCTAGTGTGCAACCAAAAGGTTACAATGTTAGAAACTGTGGTGAATCCAAAAGTTTCAAAACAACACATTTTAGGGCCACTTTTAACAAGAGCAAGATCTATGCAGACGGTTGAATGAACAATGCTTCGATGGAGAACGCCCTGAAGGAAAAGGGGTAATGCCAGCAATTCAAATTTTTCATTTTCATACTTAAGTTTATGCATTAATTTTTGGGCTAAAGAAAAGAAGAATCACTCACTTCCTGTACCCATCTGGCTGGACTCCATCTCAGGGCTCCTGAGCCCTGTGGCTGTTTCATGTTCATGCCAGTTAATGGCCCAGCTCAGCAAAAAAACCAAGCAGATTTCAAAACATTCAGGTATACTTGCCAACATACAATGTCAGTACTTGTGGATTCAGAAAACTGTACATTTTTTTCATTTTAATTGTGACAAATGGTTGGCATTGCTACACTTATTAGGGGTATACAAGGTTTAAAATTTATACTAACGTAAAGAGTTTCATGGAATAAAAATATTCATGTCATGCCTGGAGTGGGGTAGTATCTTTCCTCTTCCTCAGGGCTGCCCACAGACTCTTACTGAGATTTGAGTTTCCTATCCTCAGATTTGTCCATGTGGCAGTTCATCCACTGGTCCCCAGAAGTCACTCCCCGTCACTCCTCAAAGATTTATGGTCCTGGGGCACCGGGTGGCTCAGTCGGTTAAGCGTCCGGCTTCTGCTCAGGTCATGATCTTGTGGTTTGTGAGTTCAAGCCCTACGTCAGGCTCTGTGCTCACAGCTTGGAGCCTGGAGCCTACTTCTGATTCTGTCTCCCTATTTCTCTGCCCCTCCCCTGCTCCAGAGTATGAGCTCTGTCTGTCTGTCTCTCTCTCAAAGATAAGTAAACATTAAAAAAAAAAAAAAAAAAAAAAAAAAAAGATTTAAGGTCCTAGATCATTATTTCTCTGACATCCATACTGCTGTAAGTTCTCATGATTTCAAGGTATGGAGATTATGCTTCCAAACTCCCTGATCTCTCAGTTCCTTGACCTATCCTCTCCCAAGAATCTTATCCTTTATTCCAAGTCAGTCACTCATTCTCCTTATTATATACCCTAGTGTGACTACCAACAACTTCCACCTCTTTCATAGACTTTACTTGCAAGCATCTTACTACCTACTACCCCTAACTTTCCATTGTACGCCCTCTAGTACCCAGACTCCAACAATCCTTCAGGCTGTCCCCCACCCACTTCATATCCTCACTTTGGTCCTTAAGTGGGCTAAATTCTATGTCCCATCATTATAATTAATTCCCTGCAGAAACTGTCAACTATTTTGCCCTGCTACTGACCATCATACTCACCTGGCAAAATTCCAACCATTGTTAAATCCTACTCCATGTCTACAGCCATAAGCTGAATTTGACCAGAGAATGGCACTACTGTGCTAACCACTCATGATCACTAACCTCAATTTGGTCCCTTAATGCTGCTCAGAAATCATACATTTCCCAAGGACTGACCTATACTTTCTCACTTACCCTCAAATTTCCAATATCTCCTCCAGTTCTAACTCTGCAGCTGACCTTGATTCCCAATTCCCTGAAAAAAACAGAAACAAGGAAAGAAAACCTTCATACATCCCCACCATATCTTCTTGATTTGTGTGTTATCACAGATGAACTGCTCATGTTCCTGCCTGTTCACTAGGTACATCCCTTCTCTCACTCAAGGATCTCATGACAGTGATTCCAGGGTCCTTCACCATCTTCTTTATCGAGATTCATTCCTCTGAGAATCTCATATATATAGTCCATCACCTTAAAATATCTGCACACTCTTGATTCTCAAATGTATTTTAGCCCAGGCCTTCTCCCTGAACTAGAGACTTGAATAAACACTTGCCTGATTAACATTTCCACTTGCGTATTTGATAAGAACTGCCTGGAACTATTGAACTTGCCTCCAACACTTACTCTTCCTGGAAGCTTCCCCACATCAGTAAACAGAAACTTCATTCTTTCAGTTGCCCAGGCCAAAAGCCAAGTCATCTTGGACTCTCTTTGTCTTACTCTATAGCAATTTATTAGCAAAACATGTTACCTCTACGTTCAAAAACTAGCCAGAATCCAACCACTTCTTTCCCTTCTACCACTGTCACTCTAGTCCAAGCCACTACTATTTCTTGCCTGATATAGCATGAGAGCATCTGACTGGTCTCCCACGTTCCAGTCTGAGCCCTCCATGTCTACTGTTGGTAATGCAGCCAGAATGACCATGCTGAAATGCAAGTCAGGCCATGTTATTCCTCTCCTCATATATCTCCATGAGTAAGTTTCTACATAGAGGTCCTAACCACCCCTTTGAGCTCATCCCTAATCATCTTCCCCCTTGTTCTCTCTGCTCCAGCTACACTGGCCTTCCTCCGAATCCTCAGTCCCTCCAGACACATTGCTACGTCTTTAGCACATGTTGTCCTAGCATATTCTTCCCTTCATGGGCCACATGGCTCCATCCCTCATCTCTGGATTTTTGTTTAAATGTAACCTTCTAAGGGAGGTCTTCCCTGACCATGCTCAAAAACTGCAAGCTCCCCTACAGTTACTACCTACCTTTCCTACATCATTTTTCTCTGTAGCTCTTATAACCATATGACAAATAAGAAGCTTTACCTATTTATTTACTGTCTGCCTGACTTGATAAAATAGAAGCTCCATGAGGAGGACATGGACTTTGTTTCATTCACTACTATAACCCCTGTGCCTGATCTAATGCCTGAAATGTGGTGTATGTTCAAATACTTGTTGAATAAATGAAGAAATGTATGTTTCTGGAAGCATCAAGATGGAGGGGCTTTTCTGAATCATCTAGGCCAGAGATTTGCAAAAGGGCCAGATAGTAAACATTTTCAGCTTTGAGGGCCTTCTGGTCCAAGTCACAACTTCTCAACTCTGCCATTGTAATGCAAAAGGAGTCAAAATGTGTAAACAAACGAATGTGTCTGTGTTTTAATAACATTTTATTTATAAAATCAGGTGGCCAGCAGGATTTGACCTGTCGACCATGGTTTGCCAAACCCTAATCTAGGTTATTCTGCTGCACTAAGCATTAAAGCCTTAATCACCAGTTCTCCTCAAATTTATTAAATAGAGTTCATAAATTCTAGAGGTAGGGCCAATAGACCAATTATCCAATCTAACCCCCATGGCAGACAATAGATGCTTACCTAGCATCCATTCTCTCCTTCTTTCTAACTAAAAGAAACCCATTTTGTTGAGGGGACAGCAATGTGTCCAGCTAAGAAATGACTTTCTTAGACTCTCTGTAGCTAGAGGTGACCACAGGCCACAGTTCTGGCCAATAAGACACACAGAGAAGTCATGTGAGGGCATTTTAGGAAAAGTCCTTGAAAGAGGATTGACAGGTGGAACATTCTTTTTTGTTCATTGCCTTTGCCCCTCTTCCTGTTTTAAATGCAAATATGATGCCCAGAGAGTGGTTAGAGCCACACTCTAAGGACAGCAGAATGGGAGGCTGGTACGGTGAAGATACCGTGGAGCTCGTGCACAGGTCCTCCTGATGTCTTCTTATAAAAGGAAAAACTAGTGTCCCATGATAAATGGCTTTCAAAAAGAGAAAATAAATATTTGGTTAAGCTTAATAAGCTTAAGCTATAAGTAGCTTCTTTTTAAATATGAAATTTATTGTCAAATTGGTTTCCATACAACACCCAGTGCTCATCCCAACAGGTGCCATCCTCAAAGTAGCTTTTAAAAAGACAAAATGAATCATCCAAGACCCTAAAGGCCAGCAAGTGGCATAATAGAGATTTGAACTGATTCTATGACTTCCACTTCAACAGCCTTTCTCTCCACGCCACTCCCTACTCAAAGACAGAATAAAAGGCACAACATTCTATTCCATGGAAGGAAGACAGCATGTAAATTAGCAAGCTTTGTTCCTATCCAAAAATGATCATTTCCCAGGCTCAGATAACTAGGAATTCTGGGGTTTTTACCTAGCTTCAGACCTCAGATCCATAACGCTGATAACCCCTAAATTAATCCTATCACTCAAACTAAAGAGAAAGATGGCTCCTCTGCATAGCTTTGGCAGAAAAAGACCAAGGGAGTGTTTCCATCTGCCTGACTGGATACCACATTCCTTCTCGAATCAACCACCACAGCCAGAAGGATGACTATTCCGATTGGCTTATACTGGGTCACATGCCCACCCCTGTGACATGGGAGATGGGTCAGCCCTACTCAAATGGGGTCTGAATGGTTCCTTTCAGTAAAGAATGGTCTCTTGTATCTGGAGAGGAGTGTTGAAACGTGTGCCCAAACACACACACATATCTTTTTTTTTTTTTTTTTTTGGCCTCTCCCAGGAAATTAGGAGATCTGTGTTGTAGGCTTAACTCTGACTACCTAGATGCATGATGCAAGTCACCAGGTTGACATTTGATATTTGGTTCTGGAGATGACTCATCCAATATCAGCCTGAAGTATTAAAAGAGAGACTGAAACAGTATTTGAAAAAATCTTAGAAAAGTATAAAGCGCTATATAATATATAAGATTATTATAATAAGTGAATAAATACAACTGATAAAAATAGGAAAGAAACTCTTTCTTACCTCATCCAAACCTATAACAATCTTTAAAACATTCGTTACAATAAGGAGCAACATAAAAGGCTTCAGATCACAACTGGTCTAGACAACAAAGACAGGAACGTTTGGGTACCACCTTTCTGGGACTTCAGGACCATAATGTTCCCCTCAAAAAATGACTTGCCTCATTCTATTCCCATCCCTGTTCTAGTCATAACCTCCTTACTCTGTTGATCTTCAGGAACCAAAATAAAAAAATTTAAAGTAACCATACACATATTGTTTCAATCCTTAAATGATTTTGACGAATTGACTTTCATTTGCTATGGCATCTGTTTGCAATAGCAGAAGACTGACAATCTATAAACATCCACTAAAAAGGGTCTACATAATAAAATTATGCCATAGCCACATAATGGAATACTATACAGCTGTGAAGAAAAATAAAGAAACTATTTATGCACTAACTCAGAAGGATGGCCTAGATAAATTCAGTGAAAAAAGCTAAATGTAAGGTTGTCATATAACTATCTTGCCACTGTTCGTGTAAAAGGCAAGAAAAGAACACACACATCATGCTGCTGCACATAAAGGCATGGGATCTCTCTTGATGAATACAAAGAAACAAATTACCTTGGTTTTCTCCACAAAGAAGAGCTGGGTTGGCTGAAGAACAGAGTTTGGGAGAGACTTCTCTCTGTTTATCCTTTTGTATCTCTTGTATCTTGCATCATGTGACTATACTAACTTTGTACCAAATAAATAATAGACTGATAGTACAGTACAGCATAAACCTTATGGAAGGACAAAGACACCACCAGGTCATACAGATCTCTAATAACCAAGCACAGAGGTTGATGCATTTGGCTGCCAGAACCATCAACTCTAGGCTTAATAGTCTAACACAACAGTTGTGTTAACATAGGGTAGTGACTGGAATATAACAATAATCCCATTCTTCCCTATTACCTTCATGGTGGGGACCACAAAGCACATGGTTACCTAATATTTGGGCAAACGCATGTTTCTGCTAACAAAAACAGGGGATGGAAGTGACCAATTAGGGATTCAAACAAGAGCATGCCCCCATTTATGTATGTAAGTATGTGTGTGTATATGCTGGTATATACATGCACAAACACACACACACACATACAAACACAATAAAATTTGAAAATAAATGAGTAGCCAGATCTTTAATACACTTTCCATTTCATAAACACTGGGGATATACACAGAACCATTTATAAGTGTTTTTTGCAACACCTAAGAGAAGACCAATCTGACTGTGACTTAAACAAATTGGAGTTTACTTTTCCCACCTAACATGCAGTCTAGAGGAAAGTGGCTTTTGCATTTGTGGCAGCACATCTACAGTGTCAAGGCCATGATTTCTGTGAGTCTTGTCTGTTTCCTTATGGAAACAAGATGGTTGCTCTTACTCCAGGCATCACATCCATATTCAAGACAGGAAGAAGATAAAAGAGGTAATATCAGCTCTTTTTATCAAGAAAACAAAAGACTGTCCCAGAAAACATCAAGTGGACTCTCACTTGCATCTCATTAGCCTGACCCAATACTGTATGCCTATTTCTGAAAAGGAGTCTTAAAACATAAATATTTAGCTTTTACAGTCTGTGTAATAGAGGCATGCAAGGGTGAAATAAGTTAGAATGACTACTAGACATTCTAACCAGCCCACAGTGTGTGCCACAAGTACTGCAAAAGTTGGCATGTAGAGATGATGAAATGTGACCCCTGACAGTTTGTGTTCTTTATTGCCTGCTTTCAGAATATTTTCATATGTGACAATATTGAGAGCTTTTCATAAATCCAAAAAATAAAAAAATTAATGTACACATCATATATTCATATTTATGTGCCTTCATATTAAATGTAATTGTCCTGCCAAATAAATGCACATCCAAAACACACATATTTATTTTCTGTATATTTTTCCTTAAATATAAGTTTTCATTTGTTTAATGAACTATGTTATAATTGTAATTAATTTCTCAGGATCTGTAAAGCAGTTCTGTTCCCTTCACTTTGTTAACTGGTAAAGTTTTGTTATAACTTAAGTCCCAAAGAGTTGTTACTTTCATCATAAGCTTTTCTACAAAGGAAGTCAATTACCCTTGAGTGTCATCATTAGTCTACAGTGCAAAAGTAATACACATAAAAATATTTTTTTCCTGAGCCATTTCCATGTAAGTTGCAAACACTATAAGCTTTCATTCTAAATACTGTGGAAGAGACCCCCTAAAAACAAAGACACTCTCTTACCTTCAGAATTTTTCATGTCTAAGATATTAATAATTCTTATACTACTAATTGGCAATTTTTATGAATAACTATTAATTATTACTTAATCTGTTAAAATTTCTCTAATTGTCTCTAAAAGTATATCAAAGGCTAATCATTCCCAAATGTTTTTGTTTAAAGTGCTGTGTTTTCAAAATTATTTATCCAAAGGGAGTTCATTTTACTTATATCATTTCTACTGGCTATCAGTCAGGTGGTGTTTGGGTTGGATTCTTTAAATACAGGTTTCTATATTTATAAAACAGTCAATTGTTTTGCATTTTTGTATCTAAATAATTACAGAATACAGTGAGAAGCTCTTGAGAATATCATATTTTACAGGAAGGAAAGGAAAGTAGGGAAGAAAAACAGGCAGGATTATTTTTGACCTAAAAAAAATATGGAAATGCAAACACACACACATACACACACACTTACAGCAAACACACTCAAAGTTTACCCCAAAAATACAATTACAGAATTCCAAGTCAAAAATACAAATAAGAAACTACTTGATTTAAATGTTTAAAATGAATATAAATCTGCTACTTAAATCAAATAAAGAAAATACTCTGAGCTTACCCAATTTGAAACTGAAAATCAAGCCAGAAGCCAGGTACCATAGCAGAAAATCATCAGTGTCATTGAGCCTCAGAGGGACTATGTGAGAAGCACTCAGAATAAGCTTCCCACGATTAATGCTAATGAATGAACTGGGTTCTACCACATTCATAAAAGGTTCTGAATAATGTTGTTTACCCACACCCTATTCTTCCTTCATGAATACGTGGTTTTCACAGATTCAAAAATTATACTTACACTCAAATATCTGATGACAAAGAACATTAGGCTACAATGTGGGAAAGCAACTTTACAACCACAAAAACAATTCTAAAATTTATTATGAGCATACAATATATGGATTTATTTATTTACCCACATCCATCAAATGTAATATAAGGTCTGTTCAAATGAACCAGTCAATATATTGTACAACTCAGCCTTCAGCTTCATATGATTTAATTTTCCTTTCCTTCTTGCAACATTATAATTATGCTCTTGGAGTTTACTATAACTAATATTCGTGGTTTTGTCCACATGCTCACAAACTAAAGGAAAAGACAAAAAAGCTTTCTGATCACCTAATCAGTATCCTCAGGAAAAAAAAAAAATTGCTAATATGGAAACAAAGATCTTTATTTCTTTTCTGCATGGGATGAAACAAATTCCTTGTGTGGTTTTAATTACATCCTAATATTTCATAAACATCTTTTAGCATAAAATTCAAATTACGTGATGGTACCAACTTCTAAAATCAAGTCCACAGTCCCTTACATCTGGCCACATTTGAATCAAATAGACCAGCAACAAAACTACTGTTCTTTTTAACGTAACATGTTTACAAAGGTGTTGTTGCTGTTTTTCATTTTTAATACTGTACTTATTATTTGCCTTCTATCCAAATAATATTACCAAATTATTTCCAGGTACCAAAATTCCATAGCTAATTTAAATGGTCTTTTCTTTGTTTTCCCAAAGGTCTGTGTGAGTAAGAACACACCTGCTATGGACAAATCATCCTTTGCTATTTTAAAAGCTCCAACTATCCAAAATATTTGGGATTTCCAGGCTGTAGGAGGAGGCTAGAGCTCTTGTATAAACAGGAAACCTAGGCCACAGGGAGAAAACCAACATTAGCTGGGAATGCCCCAAGCCCTACAAAGTTAGACTTCTGGTGGTGGCTACCCATTTCCACTTATTCTGATAAGTCCATATTATTAGTCTGCTGCTGATCAACTCTGTTAGTAATTTAATACAATAACAAGGCTTTTGTTTTTGTTTTTTGTGTGTTTTTTTTCTTATTTGTAAGAGGAGAGGAAGAAAAGAAAACTGATTGAGGCTGCCTAGTTTTATTTCAAGATTCTCCTTTAAGAATAATGCATCAGCCATGCCACAGAAGGGAACTTCTGGGTTTCTTTTGAAATTGGGATGCTTCTGTTTCTTACATTGAATATGCACTGAAAAAAACAAACTTGGGTGTTACTCAATTTAGTAAGAAAATAAACTATTTATTTCCAAAATGATTATCCAAGTCAATAAATGTGATTTTCCACCATCCTTTCCAGCCAAAGGAAAAAAAAAATGCCTCAAATTTTTACTACTTTCACAATTCTCCTGAATATTATCTATAATCACTCTTCCTATTATGGGATCTCCTAGCCTTTCTGTACAATGTTTCTGCACCTTGTTTTAAATAAGATACATAAGTATTTTTTAAACTTATGTTAAAAATAAACAAAAAAAGGAGACCACTCTGAGAAGTATTTCAGAGCTCACCACAGCAACTCCTCAGAAAAAGACAAGGAAAAAGCTCAATTTTGCCATTAGCTTCCCAAACAGCATTCTTGAAGACCCTTAGAAAACCACCTAAATTTCTAAAATGACTGTTTAAAAACTTAAAAATAAATAAATAAATAAATAAATAAATAAATATCTTCATAGTTAATTGCTATTATTCTTTTTCCCTTTTATTTCCAATCCATCCTCTCACTTAAATTTATTCTGATTTATAAAACTTCTACACATTTAAAAATATTCTGGGATTCTACATATGTATCTTTTGTTACACAGGAAGAAAAATATAATTTATTTTGCAACTTTGTGACATTCCCTGAGACACATTCCAGTTAAGGAAGAAAAAGATGAAAAGCAAAGTATTAATTTCAATAACTTTATGTACTATGCAAAGCTGTGGATGCCAGTCATCTACCAAACTCTAAACCCACCTCACCTGTCACCAAAGAACTTGGCTCAAGAACTTCTTCACCATTTCTAGGTCTCTTTCCTTCCCAGCTGCTCACTGTTCTCCTTTTGTCACTATGATACAAGGTGAGAAGTTGACTTACATCCTCCTAATGCCTAAACCAAAAAGCTTTTTCTTGATATTCATTTACATCTCTAAACACATAGATATCCCTTGGCTATGTCAAAAAATTTTCTTCTGCCTCTGTCTTCCAAACCAGTATCTTTCTCAGCTATATCCATTCTCCCTCTCTTTCCTATCTCCTTCACAGGATTCTCTTCCATCCACTGCAAAGGCAGACATCCTCTGAGGTTTTTACCTTTGGCTCTTCATTCATTCATTCATTCACTCTTTCATTCATTCATTCCAAAAATATTCTATTAGAAGTTGGGGATAGAACAGGGGCACCTGGGTGGCTCAGTCGGTTAACTGTCCGACTTCAGCTCAGGTCATGATCTCGCAGTGCACTAGTTTTGAGCCCTTGTGTCAGGCCCTGTGCCGATGTCTCAGAGCCTGGAGCCTACTTCAGATTCTGTCTCTCTCTCTCTCTGCCCCTCCCTCCCCCTTAAAAATAAATAAACATTTTTTTTAAAAAGAAGCTGGGGATAGAACAATGGGAGGAAAATAAGTCAAAATCACTGCCTTCACTGAGTTGATTCCTGCTAAAGGGAGATACACAATAAGAAACAAAAAAGTATAGAATCAAGAAGTGCTAAGAAGAGGGGCTCCTGGGTGGCTCAGTTGGTTAAGCGTCTGACTTCGGCTCAGGTCATGATCTCACAGTCTGTGAGTTCAATCCCCGCCATCAGTCTCTGTGCTGACAGCTCAGAGCCTGGAGACTGCTTCAGATTCTATGTCTCCCTCTCTCTGCCCCTCCCCTACTCATGCTCTGTCTCTCTCTGTCTCAAAATAAATTTAAAAAAAACAACATAAAAAAAAAAAAGAAGTGCTAAGAAGGAACATAAATCTAAGTAGGAGGGTAAGAAGAGGTGTAAGAATTTTATGTAGAGTGGTTAGGAACAACCTCTCTGAGGAAATGACATGCAAGTAGATCTGGCCTCCTCAGCTGCATCATACATTCCATGGAAGATACCATAAAGTCTCAACTTTCCACTCAATTCTAAAGTCTCAACTTCCCTTTCAAGCTCAGGCCCATATATCCAACTGACTATCTTGCTTATAAATACCTCTGTGCTAACATGGTCAAGCTCAACCCCATTTTCTCCACATGTCCAATGCTCGTTAAATGACATTCTCATAATCTCTTACTGACATGTAATTTCAAGTCACTCTAGTTACGATTCCTTTTTTACTGCAACTATCATAGTCAATCAGCCATTAAGCCCCAGAGATTCTCTCGTGGAGAGTCTGATACCTGACTCTCCTCTCTATCCAATAAAATTCTGCTTCTATAATTGCAATGGCCTTCACTTCCAGGGCCTTCTTCCTCCAATCTATCCAACATGCTAGTATTGTACTTTATTACAAAAGCCTTATGTGGTCAACACTACAGTAAATCCAATTGTTGCTTTGTTTTTCACTTGTAATTACAACACTGTCTTTAATATATTCTGTACACTTTTATTTTTATTTTTTTTTATTCTGTACACTTTTAAATCAGACTACTTGCTATTCACTAAACAAGTCCAAGATTTTCCCTCCTAAAAACGACTCATTCATGACACTTTCCTCAGTCTACCAGATATGACATCTCTTATCTGCTTCTTTTGAACTCCTTTGCCCTTCCTACTTTGTCATATTTAAGAGCTTTAATTATAAAAGGAACAACATAACATAATTTACAAGGCATATTAAAAGAATAATATCCATTAATCTACTCAACAAATAGAAAAATCTAACACTCTTAATACTATTGAGACTCCCCGGTCCTCCCTCCCAAGGGAAATTACCCTGAACTACTTGTCAATAACTTGTTCATCTCCTGTATAGTTTTACAGTATGTGGATTTATAATTAAATAGTGTTTGGTTTTGCAAAGTCCTATTAATGGTGGCATACTCACTGCAGCCATCTGCAAACTGCATTTTGTTAGTATTATGATTTTAAGGTTCATCTATACTTCAGTGTATAGCTGTAATGCACTCATTTTCACTGTCATGCAGTAATCTGTTGATGGACATGGGGAGGCTATTTGCTCATCTCACAGAGTGTCCAAGAGAGACAGCATTCACAGAGAGACCCCTCCAGAAACAAAGGAATTGGCAGGTGCCATTTCCCTCCTGTGTCCCTCGGCATAAGTACAGGGCCACCTGTGGGAAGCAATGCAGCACCAACATTTGCTACCTAACTTGCTTACACAAAGCCCCACACACCCAGGCACCAGTGAAACCTCCCCACTTAGTCATGCTTGCCTCAGTCCTAGCAGGGCAGACACCCTACCCCAGAAAACTATTCCAAACCCCTGCCAACACCAAATTTCCCAACAGGGGAATTTTTCAGGGCCTTCATTCTGGTGACAGCAGTGACAGGTCTCATTTCACAAACCAGAACACACCTAGTAAAAACATGCCACATTCAGACCAGGGATGAAACACTGCCCACAACAGAAAAGACAGTCTCTGCAGACCACTGGCTGAAGGATAAAGTGGCCAAGACAAAACAAGAGAGCATACATAACACACACTAGAGACACTCCTGAAAGCAACAGGCCCTGGAAAACAGGAGATACCACATGGCAGGGCACTTCAGGAACTCTTCTTCATAAGGTCATTAACCTTAAGAATAGGAGACATACCTAACTTTCCCAATACAGAGAAACAGGCACAGAGACTTAAGACAAAATGAGAAGACAAAACAACAACAACAACAACAACAACAACAACAACAACAACAACACAAAGACTATCCCAAATAAAAGAACAGAACAAGGCCACAGCCAGCCAGAGATCTAAGCAAAACAGATATATATAACATGCCTGACAGAGAATTTAAAGTAATAATCATAAAGATACTCACTGGACTTGACAAAAGAGTGGAAGACATGAGTAAGACCCTTAACACAAACATAAGGAATAACACAGTAAGGAAAAAGGGTGTAATAAACAAAATGAGAAATACACTTGATGGGGGCTCCTGGGTGGCTCAGTCGGTTTAGCATCCAGCTTCAGCTCAGGTCATGATCCTTCAGTTCATGAATTTGAGCCCTGCATCGGGATCTGTGCTGACAGCTCAGAGCCTGGAGCCTGCTTCGGATTCTGTGTCTCCTTCTCTCTCTGCCCCTCCCCCCGCTCATACTCTTTCTGTCTCTCTCTCTCTCTCTCTCTCTCTCTCTCTCTCTGTCTCTCAAAATAAATAAAACATTTAAAAATTTTTTTTAAAAAAATAAAGAAATACACTTGATGGAATGAATAAGAGGATGGAAGAAGCAGGGAATGAATTAGTGACCTGGAAGACAGAGTAATGGAAAGTATTCAAGCTGAAAAAAAAAGAAAGAAAAAAGAATTATGCAAAATAAGAGTAGACTTCAGGAACTCAGTGACTCCATGAAATGTTAATAACATTCCTATTATAGGAGTCTCAGAAGAAGAAAGAGAAAAGGGGGAAGAAAATTTTATTTGAAGAAATAATAGCTGAAAACTTTCTTAATCTGGGGAAGGAAACAGATATTCATATAGAGAAAGCATAAAGAACTCTCACCAAAATCAACAAAAGCAGATTCAGACCAAGAAATATTGTAATTAAAGGCAAAATATAGTGACAAAGAGAAAAATTTTTCAATCACTAAGACAAAAGAAGACAGCAACTTAAATTTCAGATGACTGTGTGTATATATATATATATATATATATATATATATATATGTACATACATACATATATATATGTACACACCCCAAAAGATTCCCCCCCAAAAATTGCTAGAACAGATCCATGAACTCAGTTAAGTTGCAGGACACCAAGTCAATGAACAGAAGTCTGCTGCATTTCTATACACTGATAATGAAACAGCAGAAACAGAAATCAAGGGATCAATCCCATTTACAAATGCACCAACTCATAAGATATCTAGGAATAAACCTAACCGAAGAGGTAAAAATTCTGTACTCTGAAAACTATAAAACACCGATGAAGGAAATTGAAGTTGACATAAAAAAATGGAAAAATAATCCATGCTCCAGGATTTTAAGAACAAATAATATCTGTATTACCCAAAACAATCTACACATTCCATGTAAGCCCTATACTAACATTATTTTTCACAGAAATAGAACAATCATAAAATCTGTGTGGAACCACAAAGATCCCGAGTAGCCATAGGAATCTTGAAAAACAAAAGCAAAGCTGTAGCATCACAATTCCAAACATCAAGTTACATTACAAAGCTGTAGTGATCAAACAGTATTGTATTGGCACAAAGATCAATGGAACACAATAGAAAACCCAGAAATGGAACCACAACTATATGGTCAATTAATCTTTGACAAAGCAGGAAAGAATATCCAATGATAAAAAGTCTCTTCAACAAATCATGTGGGAAAACTGGACAACAACACATAAAAGAATTAAACTGGACCATGTTCTGACACCATACACAAAAAGAAATTCAAAATGGATTAAACACATAATATGAGACCTGAAATCATAAAAATCCTAGAGGAGAACACAGGCAGTAACCTCCTTGATACCAGCTGTAGCAATTTCTTACTTGATATGTCTCCTGAAGAAAGGGAAATACTATTGGGACTACACCAAAATAAAAAGCTTCTGCACAATGAAGAAAATATTCACAACTAAAAGGCAACCTATGGAATCAGAGAAGATATTTGTAAATGACATATCTGATAAAGGGTTAGTAGTCAAAATATAGAAATAACTTATAAAGCTCAACACACATACACACACACATAATCCAGTTTAAAAATAAGCAGAAGACATGAATAGACATTTTTCCAAAGAAGCCATCCAAATATGCAACTGACATGAAAAAGATGCTCAACATCTCTTAGCATCAGGGAAATACAAATCAAAACTACAATGAGATATCAGCTCACACCAGTTAGAAAGACTAAAATTAACAACACAGGAAATAATAGGTGTCAGTGAGAATGTAGAGAAAGGAGAACCCTCTACACTGTTGGTAGGAATGCAAACTGGTGCAGCCACTCTACAGAACAGTATGGAGGTTCTTCAAAAAGTTAAAAATAAAACTACCCTACAACCCAGCAATTTCACTACTAGGTATTCACTCAAATGACACAAAAATACTGATTCAAAGGGATACATGCACCACAATGTTATACCAGAATAATCAACAAGAGCCAAATTATGGAGAGTCCAAATGTCCATCGACTAATGAATGGATCAAGCAAATGGTATATATAAATATATACAATGGAATATAACTCATACATAAAAAACAGTGTATTCTTTCCATTTGCAACAATGTGGATGGAGCTAGAGAGTACTATATTGAGAGAAATAATCCAGACAAAAACAAATACCATATGATCTTGCACATATGTGGGATTTAAGAAACAAAACAAATGAACATGGAGGAATAAAAAAGAGAGAGGGAAACCAAGAAATGGACTCTTAACTGTAGAGAACAAACTAATGATTGCTGGCAGGGAAGTAGGTTGGTGGGATCAGTTAAATAGGTGATAGGTATTAAGGAGAGAACTTGTTCTGATGAGCATTGTGTGTTGTATGTAAGTGATGAAACACTAAATTCTTTACCTGAAACTAATGTTACACTGTGTATTGGCCAGATGGAATTTAAATAAAAATTTGGAAAAATAAAAAAAAAATTTTAATTTAAAAAAATTTAAAAAAAAAGAAAAATAAACAAAAAAGAAAAGAAAATAGTAACTTACAAGGGAAAACCCATAAGGGTATAGCAGGAGATTTTTCAGCAGAAACTTTCCAAGCCAGAAGGGAGTGGCATGACATATTCAGTGCTGAACATGAAAATCTACAGCCAAGAATACTGTCAATGCTATCATTCAGAATAAAAGGAGAGATAGAGAGTTTCCCAGACAAACAACACTAAAGGAGTTCAATCACTAACCCAACCCTGAAAGAAATATTAAAGGGGACTCTTTAAGTGGAAAGGAGAGACCAAAAGAGACAGTATAGAGGTAGGAAACACAAAAGCAGTAAAAATGAGTATTTCTGTAAAAAATCAGTCAAGGTAATATAAAAACACATAACTAAAACAAGAGAAGTAAAAAATGGGTTCTTAAAAAATAACTAACTTAACTAAAAAAAACCTTAAAAAATAACTAACTTAACACAGACTATTATATGCAGAAGATATATACAAACCTCATGGTAACCATAGATCAAAAATCACCAATAAATATGCAAGAATAAAGAGAAATAAATCCAAAGATATCAGTAAAGAAAATCAGCAAGTCATGAAAGACAGAAAGACAAGAAAGAATCAGAGAAAATCTTTAGAAACACAAAACAAATAATAAAATGACAGTAAATACATATCTATCAATAGTTACTTTGAATGTAAATGGGCTAAATGAACCAATCAAAAGACATAGCATGACACAATGGATAAAAACAAGACCCGTCTATATGCTGCTTACAAGAGACTCATTTTAGACCTAAAGCCACCTACAGATTGAAAGTGAGAAGATGGAGAAACATCAATTATGAAAATGAATGTGAAAAAAAAGCTGGACTAGCAATATATTTATATTGTTATTTATAAGGGACAAAATAGACTTTCAGACAAAGACTATTAATAAGAGACATAGAAGGACACTATATAATACTAAAGGGGGCAATCCAACAAGAAGATAAAACAATTGTAAATATTTATGCATCAAATACATAAAACAGTAACAAATATAAAAGAACTAATCAATAATAATACAAAAATAGTAGGGGACGTTCACACCCCACTTACATCAATGGACAAATCATCTAAACAGAAAATAAACAAGGAAACAATAGCTTTGAATGACACACAAGATCAGATGGATTTAGCAGATATATTCAGAACATTGCATCCTAATACAGCAGAATACACATTGTCTTCAGTGCACATGGAATATTCTGCAGAATAGATCAGATACTAGCAAAACAATCCTCAATAAATTTAAGAAGACTGAAGTCATATCATGCATCTCTTCTGACCACAACATTTATGAAACTAGAGGTCAACCACAAGAAAAAATCTGGAAAGACCGCAGATATATGGGAGGTTAAATAATATGCTACTGAATGATGAAAGAGTCAAACAGGAAATTTAACTAAGTATATGGAAACAAATGAAAATGAAAACACAGGATTCCAAAACATTTGTATGCAACAAAAGCAGTTCTAAGAGGGAAGTTTATAGCAATTCAGGCCCACCTCAAAAAGCAAGAAAAATCTGATTGACAACCTAACCTTACAAGTAAAGGAGCTAGAAAATAAGAACAAACAAAACCTTAAAGCAGCAGAAGGAAGGAAATAATAAAGATTAGAGCAGAAATAAATCATATAAAAAAACAAAATAATAGAACAAATCAGTGAAATGTATTATGCTAAGTAAAATAAGTCAGTCAGGAAAAAGATATCATGTTTTCACTCATATGTGGAATTTGAGAAACTTAACAGAAGACCATAGGGGAAGGGAAGGAAAAATAAGTTTCAAGCAGGAGGCAAACCATAAAAGACTCTTAAATACAGAGAACAAACTTAGGGTTGTGGGGGTGGGGGGCTGGGGGAAAGGGAAAATGGGAGATGGGCATTAAGGAGGGCACTTATTGGGATGAGCACTGGGTGTTGTATGTAAGTGACGAATCATGGGAATCTACTCCTGAAGTCAAGACTATACTGTACACACTGTATGTTAGCTAACTTGATAATAAATTATTAAAAAAAAAAAGAGCTGTTTTTTTTGATAAGATGAATAAACCTCTAGCCAAACTTACCAGGAAGAAAAGAGAAATGGCCCAAATAAATAAAATCACAAATGAGAGAGGAGAAATAACAACCAACACCACAGAAATTAAAACAGTTGTAAGAGAATATTAGGAAAACTATATATCAACAAATTGGACAATGTAGAAGAAACCAATAAATTTCTTAGGAACATATAAACTACCAAAACTGAATGAGGAAGAAATAGAAAATTTGAACAGACCAATAATCACCAAAGAAACTGAATCAGTAATCAAAAAACTCCCAAAAACTCTAAGTCCAGGCAGGACCAGATGGCTTCACAGGCAAACTCCACCAAACATAGAAAGAAGAGTTAATACCATTCTTCCTTAAATATTCCAAAAAATAGAAAAGGAAGGAAAATTTACATTCATTCCATGAGGCCAGTATTACCCTGATACCAAAACCAGATCAAAACACCACTAAAAAATAGAACTGCAGGCCAATCTCATTGATGAACATAGATACAAAAATCCTCTACAAAATACCAGCCAAATGCAATGATACATCTAAAGAATCATTCACCACGATCAAGTGGCATTTATTCCTGGAATGCAAAAGTGGTTCAATATTTGCAAATCAATCAATGTGATACATTACATCAATAAGAAAAAGGATAATAACCATATGATCATTTCAACAGACTCAGAAAATGCTTTTCACAAAGTACCACATCCATTCATGATTAAAAAAAAGAAACCCTCAACAAAGTAGGATTAGAGGGAATATACCTCAACATTATAAAAACCATATATGAGAAACCCACAGCTAACATCTTACTCAATGGTCAAAAACTGAAAGTTTCCATGTAAGATAAGGAACAAGACAAAGATGGCCATTTTCACCACTTTTATTCAACGTCGTACTGGAACTCCTAGCCACAGCAACCAGACAAGAGGAAAGAATTAAAGGTGTCCAAATTGGTAAGGAAGAAGTAAAACTTTCACTCTTTGCAGAGAGCATGATACTATATATAGAAAACCCAATGACTCTATCAAAGAACTTCTAGAACTAATAAAAGAATTCGGTAAAGTCACAGGATATAGAATTAATGTGCAAAAATCTGTTGCATTTCTGTGCACCAATAATGAAGCAACAGAAAGAAATTAAGAAAACAATACCATTTACAACTATATCAAAAATAATAAGATACTCAGGAATAAATCTAACCAAGGAGGTGAAAGACCTATACTCTGAAAACTATAAAACACTGATGAAAGATGATGAAAGAAATTAAAGATGATACAAAGGAATGAAAAGACATTCCATGCTCATAGACTGAAAGAACACATATCATTAAAATGTCTATATTACCCAAAGCAATCTACAGATTTAATGCAATCCCTATCAAATACCAAGAGCATGTTTCACAGAACTAGAACACAATTCTAAAATTTGTATGGAACTACAAAAGACCCTGAATAGTGAAAGCAATCTTGAAAAAGAAAAGTAAAGGCATCACAATTCTGGATATTAAGTTATATTACAATGATGTAGTAATCAAAACAGCATGGGACTGGGACAAAAACAGACATTTAGATCAATGGAACAGAAGAGAAAACCCAGGAATGGAACCAAAACTATATGGTCAATTAATCTTTTACAAAGCAGGAAACTATACCCAATGTGAAAAAGACATTCTCTTCAACAAATGGTACTGGAAAAACTGGACAGTAACATTCAAGAGAAAGAAACAGGACCACTTTCTTACACCAAACACAAAAATAAACTCAAAATGGACTAAAGACCTAAGTGTGAGTCCTGAAACCATCAAAGTCCTAGAGGAGAACACTGGCAATACCCTCTCTGACATTAGCTGTAGGAACTTTTTTCTAGATATGTCTCCTGAGGCAAGGGAAACAAAAGCAAAAATAAACTATTGGGACTACATCAGAATACAAGGTTTCTGCATAGCAAAGGAAACAATCAGCAAAACTGAAAGACAACCTACAGAATGGGAGGAGATATTTACAAATGACATATCCAATAAAGGGTTAGTATCCAAAATGTATAAAGAACATATAAGAGGAGGAGTTAAGATGGCAGGGGATAGGAGGACCCTAAGCTTGTCTCCTCCCTCAAACACAGCCAGATAACTATCAAATCATTCTCAACACCCAAGAAATCAATCAGAGATGAGAGAACAAAAACTGCAAGTCTGTAAGTAGAAAAGCAACCATGTTATGGAAGGTAGGAGGAGCAAAGAGTTGACTTGGGGGAGATATAACTGTGGATACGGCAGTGGAGAGGTAGCCTGCTTTATGAGGCAACCACAAGTATTATGTTCAGTGGAGCATATAATTTGAATTTTTTAGAAGTCTGCTGCCGTGAAGGGAGAGCCTGGCTTAAAGATGCTCAGGTGGCAAAGCAGGGTGGAGTCCCAGGAGTGACAGTGAGGACTGAGAGTCCTCTGGGACACAAGAACGGGCGGTGCTAATGTGCTGCACTGTTCCCAAACACAGGAGTAGGACTCCTGCCGGGGGCAGGGAGCTGGGGTGCTGGCTTTCTGCTTTGTTTTGCCATAAACTCTGAACCATGATTATACCACAGCATTCTTTGCATGGGTGACAAGTGGCAAAAGTTCCAGGAGACCCTGTCCCAGAGGAATAGTGAGGGTCCGTCCAGCAGTAGTCCCTAAAATTTTGAGTTTTGAAATTTAGTCATGCACCTGAGGTAAAAAAGCTTGGACAAAGTCAGGGTGAATGCAGTGATGTGACCACAACTGGGGACACAAGAGGGGTGATTGCCCTTCTGTGAGGGTTCCATAAAGAGTGGGGGGCACGAAATTTTACTTCCTGGGCTAGAGAGTGGGGTGCCACCATATTTGTCCTGCCCATTAGCACTGAAAGCCTACAGGGAGCAAACAGCACCACCTTCTGGAGACCAGAGCCACTTATACCAAGACCCACCTCCCTGCACCCTAAAGTGCATCTCCACTAGGGCAAATCCACCTAAGATTCGTGAAAAAGGCCTCTCCCACAGAAGACCAGCACAAACAACTCACTCACACTAAGTCTACTGATCACAGAGAGCTACAAAGCTTCACTCTAGGGGAAATAGGATCTAGCTTCCCTTTTACTTTTACTCTTTGTTTTTTTAACATTATTTCTTCATTTATTTTATTTTATCAATTCTTTCTTTTGTTTTTTTAATTTTATTTTTATAAATTATATATATTTTTTATTTTCATAAGGTATCTGAACTAGAATTTAAAACAACTTCTTAAGGATACTAGCTGGACTTATAAGAAACAGGAGACGTGAGAGGATCCCCTTCTGTGGGGATAAAAGAATTAAAATCAAGTCAGGCCAAAATTAAAATGCTATAACCAAGATGCAAACCCAAATGGAGGCCATAAAAATCAGGATGGACAAAGCAGGGTGTGAATCAGTGATACAGAAGATAAGAATATGGAAAATAATGAAAGTGAAAAGAAGAGGAAAAGAAAGCTAATGGATCACAAAGGTAGACCTAGGGCATTCAACAACTTACTAAAATGGAATAACATTTGTATCATAGGAGTCCCAGAAGAAAAAGAGAACAGGGGCCAGGAGGTTTATCTGAACAAATTATAGCTGAGACTTCCCTAATATGGGAAAGGACACAGACATCAAAATCCAAGAAGCACAAAGAACTCCAATTAAATTCAACAAAAGCCATACGTTGTCAAGGCATATCATAGCCAAATTCACAAAATATACAGACAAGGAATGATCATGAAAAAAATTCTTAACCTACAAGGAAAGACCAATAAGAGCAGCAGATGTGTACACAAAAACCTAGCAGGCTAAAAGAGATATATTCAACGTGATGAATGAGAAAAATATGCATCCAAGAATTCCTTACCCATCAAGGCTGTCATTCAGAATAGAAGGAGAGATAAAGAATTTCCCAAACAAAAGCTAAAGGAGTTTGTGACCACTAAACCAGCTCTGCAAGAAATTTTAAGGGGGGCTCTTTGAAGGGAGAAAAAAGACCAAAAGCAACTAAGACTAGAAAGGACCAGAGAACATCACCAGAAACACCAACTCTACAAGTAACACAATGGCACTAAATTTATATATTTCAATAATCACTGAATGTAAATGGACTAAATGCTCCAATCAAAAGACACAGGGTATCAGAATGAATTTTAAAAAAACAAAAACAAAAACAAGATCCATCTATATGCTGCCTAAAAGGGTCTCAGTTTAGAACTAAAGACACCTGCAGATTCAAAGTGAAGGGATGGAGAACCATCTATCATGCTAATGGAAATGAAAAGAAAGCTGGAGCAGCCATACTTATATCAGACAAATGAGATTTTATTTTATTTTTTTTTCAATATATGAAATTTATTGTCAAATTGGTTTCCATACAACACCCAGTGCTCATCCCAAAAGGTGCCCTCCTCAATACCCATCACCCACCCTCCCCTCCCTCCCACCCCCCATCAACCCTATTTGTTCTCAGTTTTTAAGAGTCTCTTATGCTTTGGCTCTCTCCCACTCTAACCTCTTTTTTTTTTTCCCTTCCCCTCCTCCATGGGTTTCTGTTAAGTTTCTCAGGATCCACATAAGAGTGAAAACATATGGTATCTGTCTTTCTCTGTATGGCTTATTTCACTTAGCATCACACTCTCCAGTTCCATCCACGTTGCTACAAAGGGCCATATTTCATTCTTTCTCATTGCCACGTAGTACTCCATTGTGTATATAAACCACAATTTCTTTATCCCAGACAAATGAGATTTTAAACCAAAGCCTTTTACAGGAGATGAAGAAGGGCATTATATCATAATTAAGGGGTCTATCCATCAAGATCTAACGATTATAAATATTTATGCCCCCATGTGGAAGAACCCAAATATATAAATCAATTAATCACAAACATAAAGAAACTCATTGATAATAATACAATAATAGTAGGGGGCTTTAGCATCCCAGGGAAATGGACAGATCATCTAAGCAGAAAATCAACAAGGAAACAATGACTCTGAATGACACACTAGACCTGATGGACCTAACAGATATATTCAGAACATTTCATCCTAAAGCAGCAGAATACACATTCTTCTCAAGTGTGCATGGGACATTCTCCACAATAGATCACATACTGGGTCACAAATCAGCCCTCAACAAGTAGAAAAAGACTGAGATCAGACCATGTATATTTTCAGACCACAAGGCCATTAAACTTGAAGTAAACCACAAGAAAAAATTTGGAAAGACCTCAAATATATGGATGTTAAAGAACATCATACTAAAGAAAGAATGGGTTAAAAAGGAAATTAAAGAAGGAATTTTGAAAACACAACAGTCCAAAATGAAAACACAACATGAAGATGCATGGGATGCAGCAAAGGCAGTCTTAAGAGGGAAGTACATTACAATATAGGCCTATCTCAAGAAGCAAGAAAGGTCTCAAATACACAACCTAACCGTATGCCTAAAGGAGCTAGAAAAGGAACAGCCAATAAAGCCTAAAGCCAGCAAAAGAAGGGAAATAATAAAGACTAGAGCAGAAATAAATATATAAACAAACAAAACAGTAGAACAGATCAACAAAACTAAGAGCTGAATGTATTAAAATTGATAAACCCCTAGCCAGACTTAACAAAAAGAAAAAGGACCCAAATAGATAAAAATCATGAATGAAAGAGGAGAGATCATAACCAACACCACAGAAATACAAACTATTATAAGAGAATACTATGAAAAATTATACGCCAACAAACTGGGCAATCTGGAAGAAATGGACACATTTCTACAAACTTACAAACTACCAAAACTGAAACAGGAAGAAATAGAAAATCTGAACAGTTCCATAACCAGCAAAGAAAGTGAATCAGTAATCAAGAATCTCCCAACAAACAAGAGTCCTGGGCCAGAAGGCTTCCCAGGAAAATTCTACCTGATATTTAAAGAAGAGTTACTACCTTTTCTTCTCAAACTGTTTTAAAAATTAGAAATGGAAAGAATACTTCAAAACGCATTCTACGAAGCCAGCACTACCTTGATTCCAAAACCAAAGACCCCACTAAAAAGAAGAATTACAGGCCAATATCCCTGATGAACATGGAGGCAAAAGTTCTCAACAAAATACTAGCAAATGGAATTCAACATTAAAAGAATTATTCACCATAATCAAGCAGGATTTATTCCTGGCCTGCAGGGTTAGTTCAGTATTTGCAAATCAATCAACATGATGATACACCACATTATTAAAAGAAAGGATAAGAATCACAGGATCCTGTCAATGGATGCAGAAAAAGTATTTGACAAAACACAGCATCCATTCTTAACAAAAAACCTCAACAAAGTAGGGCTGGATGGAACATACCTCAGCATCACAAAGACCATACACAAAAACCCCACAGCTAATATCATCCTCAATGGGGATGACCCTACGGTCAGGAACAAGACAGGGATGCCAATGTCACCACTATTATTTAACATAGTACTGGAAATCTTAGCCTCAGAAATCAGACAACAAAACAAAATAAAAGACATCCAAATCAGCAAGGAAGAAATTAAACTTTCACTATTTGCAGACAACATGACAATCTATGTAGAAAACCTGAAAGATCCACCAAAAAATTGCTAGAACTAATTACATGAATTTAGCAAACTCACAGGACACAAATTCAATATGCAGAAATGTGCTGCATTTCTATACACCAATAGTGAAGCAGCAGAAAAATAAATCAAGGAATCAATCCCAGTTGCAATTGCACCAAAACCCATCAGATACCTTGGAATAAATCTAACAAAGAGGTAAAAGATCTGTGCTCTGAAAACTATAGAACACTTATGAAAGAAACTGAAGAGGTCTCAAAGAAATAGAAAAGCATTCCACACGCTCATGAATTAGAAGAACAAACATTGTTAACATGTCTATATCACCCAAAGCAATCTGCACATTTAATGCAATTCCTATCAAAATACCACTAGCATTTTTTTGCACAGCTAGAACAATCCTAAAATATGTATGGAATCACAAAAGACCCTGAATAGCCAAACCAATTCTGAAAAAGAAAAAGAAAACTGGAGGCATCACGATTCCAGATTTCAAACCGTATTACAAAGCTATGGTGATCAAGACAATATGGCTCTGGCACAAAAACAGACACTTAGATCAATGGAAAGAATAGAAAACCCAAAAAATGGACCTACAACTATATGGTCAACTAATCTTCTACAAAGCAGGAAAATATCCAATAGAATAAAGATAGTCTCATCAACAAAATGTTTAGGAAAACTGAACAGCAACACATAAAAGAATGAAACTGGAGCACTTTCTTATACCATACACAAAAATAATTAAAAATGGATGAAAGACCTAAATGTGAGACAGGAAACCATCAAAACCCTAGAGGAGAACACAGGCAGTAATCTCTTTGACCTCGGCCGGAGCATCTTCTTACTAGAAACATCACCAAAGGCAAGGGAAACAAAGCAAAAATGAACTTTTGGGACTTCATCAAGATAAAAACTTCTGCATAGTGAAAGAAACAATTAACAAAGCTAAAAGGCAACCTTTAGAATGGGAGAAGATATCTGCAAATGACATATCAGATAATGGGTTAGTATCCAAAATCTATAAAGAACTTATCAAACTCAACACCCAAAAAACAAATAATCCAGTGAATAAATGGGCAGAAGATATGAACAGACACTTTTCCAAAGAAGACATCCAGATAGCTAACAGACACATGAAAAGATGCTCAACATCACTCATCATCAGGGAAGTACAAATCAAAACCACAACGAGATACGACCTCACACCTGTCAGAATGGCTAAAATTAACAACTCAGTAAACGACAGATGGTGGCAAGAACATGGAGAAATGGGAACACTTCTGCACTGCTGGTGGGAATGCAAACCAGTGCAGTTACTCTGGAAAACAGTATGGAGGTTCCTCAAAAAATTAAAAATAGAACTACCCTACAACCTAACAAATGCACTAACCAGGTATTTATCCAAAGGATACAAAAATGCTGATTCAAAAAGGTACATGCACCCCCAATGTTTATTACAGCGCTATCAACAATAGCCAAATTATGGAAAGAGCCCAAATGTCCATCGACTGAAGAAAGAAGATGTATATGTGTACACACACTACTGTGTAATATTACTCAGCCATCAAAAAGAATGAAATCTTGCTATTTGCAACAGCATGGAAGGAACTAGAATGTATTATGCTAAGTGAAATAAGTCAGTCAGAGAAAGATAAATATCATATGATTTCACTCATATGTGGAATTTAAGAAATAAAACAGATGGACTTAGGGGAAGGGGGAAAAGGAGGAAAGGGGGAACAAACCACAAGAGACTCTTTTTGGTTTTGCTTTGTTTTTAAAGTTTATTTCTTTATTTTGTGTGTGTGTGTGTGTGTGTGTGTGTGCGTGAGAGAGAGAGAGAGAGAGAGAGAGAGAGAGAGAGAGAGAGAGAGAAAGTGGGGGAGGGGCAGAGAGAGGGAGAGAGAAAACCCCAGGCAAACTCCACACCATCAGTGCAGAGCCCGACATGGGGCTCAAACTCACAAACCATGGGATCATGAACTGAGTTGAAGTCAGATGCTTAACCGACTGAGCCACACAGGTGCTCACCCTGGCAAGGATGTGGAGAAAAAGGAACAATTGTTTACTGTTGATGGGAATCATAACTGGAACAGCTATCTGGGGAAAACAGTATGGAGGTTCTTCACAAAGTTAAAAACAGAACTACCCTATGATCCAGCAATCGCAGTACTGGGTATTTTCCCAAAGAATACAAAAACATGAATTCAACGGGATACACACACCCCTATGTTTATTTCAGCATTATTTACAATAGCCAAATTATGGAAGCAGTCCAAGTATCCATACATTGATGAATGGATAAAGAAGATGTGGTACATATACACCATGGAATATTATTCAGCCATAAAAAAGTGATATCATTCCATTTGCAATGACATCAATTAGAAAGTATAACCCTAAGCAAAATAAGACAGAGAAAGAAAAACACCATATGATTTCTGTCATATGTGGAATTTAAAGAACAAAACAAACAGCAAAAGGGGGAAAGAAAGAGAGAGAGACAAATCAAGAAACAGATTTTTAATTATAGAGAACAAAGTGACGGTTACCAGAGGGGGAGGGGGCTGGGGGAATTAAGGAGTACGCTTGTGATGAGCATTGTGTGTTGCATGGAAGTGTTGAATCACTATATTGTACACCTGAAACTAATATAACACTGTATATTTAATAACAGGAATTAAAATAAAAGCTTTAAACAAGTTAACGTCTACCACATACTTATTTCATATTTTATATCTAGCAATTCTAATATGTAACATCTTTGGTAATCTAGTTACAGTTTCTATTGACATATATTCTCTCATGGTAACTCTCTTTACGTAAAGTGTTGCACTGCAATTTAAGACTATACTTTGGATTCATGTTTGAGGAGCATTTTAACATTTGACTTGAAAGAACATTCTTTCAGGAAAGACTTAAATTTTCTTTCATTAAGCCCAGAGAGCTTCATGTATCCAGGACCACCTTAAATGAAAATTCTGTTCTATTCACTTGAAAGTATGATTCTTTTTCAGTTAGTATTTTGCCCAGCACTGTTGGATTATTTGTAATCAGAAGGTTCCAGAGTTTCTATTTCATGAAATTGCCAGGAACAGGAGGGCCTATATTTCCTGAACTTTAGTGTGGCACTTACTGCATCTTACATTTTATTATTATGCATTTGCTTTTTTTCTTCACCTACAATGCAAGCTCCTTGACAGCAAATCTGTTTTTCCTTTAATTTTTTTTAATGTTTGTTTATTTATTTGAGAGAGAGAGAGAGAGCGCACGCACACAAGTTGGGAAGGGGCAGAGAGAGAGGGAGACAACAGAATCCAAAGCAGGCTCCAGGCTCTGAGCTGTCAGCACAGAGCCCAATGCAGGGCTTGAACCCATGAACCACAAGATCATGACCTGAGCCAAATTCGGATGCTTAACCGACCGGGTCACCCAGGCACCCACAAATCTGTTTTATTTATCTCTAAACCTCTTGCACTAGCCAACAAAGTACATTAAATGGATTTCAATGAATATTTGCTTAACAAAAAGATGTTAAAAATTCTGAAAGTATAAATGTATAGGGCCCAAGGATTAGTGATGAATCATGCTTTGCAATTTGCCTAATTTATTGTTTTCCTTATTTTGCAACTTGGACATGTGAATACAACAGACTAAGCATCACATCATTTCTGAAAATGAAGGAAAAACACATTTGATTTTTTAATAGATAAAAAGAGTAGGCTTCAGAATGGTACAAAAGAAAAAGATTTTAGTGTTTCAAAAAGAGAACAGCATGTTTTTAAAGTTTTTTAAATTATAAAGAAATTCATGAAACATAGTTGATCTCAGGAAGAGGTTAAAATGTGTACTGACATTGTACTTTTGTTCTTCCTATGGAAGCTAATGCTCATGAATTATTAGGGTTTTAGTTAAAAATTTTGTCATTACAAGAAAACATTTATCAAATACAACCTCTCAATTTGGCAGAAAAATCACAAGAGGGGACTCCCTTCAACTCAATTGTAGATGGCATTCTGCATTTGACAATAAACCTATGATGTCATAACAGTGTAAGAATATCCCCCAAACGTATAAAATAACATACAGTGAAAACCACTTTTTAAATAATAATACTGTATACTGCACAGTATTTTTCAACAATGGTCACAGAGACTGTTGGTTGATAATACTAATAGCTTAGAAAGCTAAAGAGAAGAAAAGGGAAATTTGAGTTTTACAGATAACATTTGATCAACTACTATTTTTGGTAGCGAGCAGAACTAACGAAAAAATGTACTGGGACATTACTTGTTAAGAATTGGGCAAGAAGCTATAATGCCTCCTTGAAGTTCACATACCACACATACAGCCACAGTTTGCATGGAAAAAAAGAATAATTCATGAAACCAAGTTCATTCAAAAATAACCATGAATAGGAAAAGTCACATCTGAATCATTGTAAGAGCTTTTAAGTGTGTGTGTGTGTGTGTAATCACTTAAAAAGCACAACTAAAAAGGAAACCTATTTATTTCTTTTCCCTAGTTAACTAAGCATTCGGTCTATAATCAGCTGGTTAGCATGAAGTATTATTAAAGCACTATTTTTATAGTACCCATTTTTATGGGTTTTGTATGTTACACAAACAGTGGTTTTTTAAAAAATGCATGAATTGGTTATTCTCTTTCATGTTCCTATATTAAGTCAAACCAAACCTCTGGATCTTGACATAATGGTAATGCAAGTAGAAACAAAAACAGTTCAATCTTCAAAATGTCTTTCAATTTCACTCCATTCTATCACATTAAAGTCTCATTTATCAAAAGGAGATTTTTAAATTTGTTTTAATGTTTATTCATTTCCTGACAGAGAGAGAGAGATAGAGTGCAAGCAGGGGAAGGGCAGAGAAAGAGGGAGACACAGAATCCAAAGCAGGCTCCAGGCTCTGAGCTGTCAGCACAGAGCCTGATGCGGGGCTCGAACTAACGAACTATACGATCATGACCTGAGCCAAAGTCGGTTGCTTAACCGACTGAGCCACCCAGGTGCCTCTCAAAAGTAGATTTTAAAAGAGCCCTACATTTAAGATAATTTCAGAGTTTATTTCAAATTACAAAAAATAGAAAATAATAAGTCACTGCCTAGAAAAAATACATGAAAACAAATTACTTAATCATAAGTGTAAAATTACTTTAAAACAATACCTTATTTCTGCAGAAGGTCACAGATATCAAACGTATCACCACTCAAAAAAAAAAAAACAAGGTCATTTTAAAATTCTGAAGAGATGGTTACTGCTATGCCATTTAAAAAATTTTCATTTTAGGTAATTTTACTATTAATAACAGTTAAACATCAATTAAAAGAAAATCATTCAAACAGTACAACAGAAAAATGGTCAAGAACTATGAGCAGATAATTCACATATTAATACAAAAGGCCAAATTATATGTGAAAAGTTGCTCAACCTCACTCATCAAGAAAAGATGACTCAAAACTGGAAGCTATCTTTTTATCCATGATTTTGGATTGATTGATTGATTGATTGATTTGAGAGAGAGAGAGAGAACACATAACTGGGGTAGAACAGAAGGGGGAGAGAAAATCTTAAACAAGCTCCATGCTGAGTGTGGAGCTCAATCCCACAACCCTGGGATCATGACCTGAACCAAAATCAAGAGTCAAACGCTCAACCAACTGAGCCACCCAGGAGCCCCTTGAATATTTTCTTAAAATTGATAATAACCATTTGAAAAGAGTGTGAAGGAGACTTCCAATTTACAGTCCAGTATGTAAGGAGCTTGGAAGTTGCTACTCCATCCTAACAACAAATGAAAAATCAACAACTCTTCTTAGATCCATCAGAAAAGTAAGGTTACAAGGTAAACTACTGCCCCCCAAAATAGAGACAGTCAGATACAGAGAATCCCAACTTATCAGAATGCAAAGTCATGAAGAGAAACCTCCATACAACTAGTGGAAAACCAGAACTGATTTTGAAGAACTACTAGAGTCTCAGTGTGGATAAGCTGGTGAGTTAAAAACTTGTGGGGTGAGGAATGGGATGACACTTTTGTGAGTTTTAACTCCTGGAGCTCTACCAAGTTTTCACAGTAGTGAAGACCTCAGAAAAATCCCTTCTTGTTTCCAGCAGAAACAGGAGAAAAGGAACCATTTTTAAATACAAGATGGGGCACCTGGGTGGCTTAGTCGGTTAAACATCTGACTTCAGATCAGGTCATGATCTCACAGTCCATGAGTTTTAGCCCTGCATTGGGCTCTGTGCTGACAGCTCAGAGCCTGGAGCCTGCTTCAGATTCTGTGTCTCCCTCTCTCTTTGCCCACTGCTGCTCACACTCTGTCTCTCTCTTCTTGGTTTTAAATTAAATTAAATTAAATTAAAATTTTTTTTAAATAAATAAATACAAGAGAACATTCTGTTCTCATTAACAAGGCCTACCCTCAAGAGAAACTATTCTATCAGAGCTTAATCTGTTGGGGTTTTGTTGGAGCCTAAACTCAATGCAAAATATTCAACTCCATCCAGCTCTAACCTTCTACATGGGAGAAGAGTGTAGGGGTGAAAAACTAAGAGGCACTTATGAAGTTCAGAGACCAGAGGCATAGGCTACTAAAGGACTGGGACGTAATTACAGGAATATAGAATACTTCTCCTCCCCCAACACCTCATCACCATATTACTAAAAGCCTATTTACCACAGTTCTTTTTCCCTAATACATCATGTCTAGTTACCAAGAAAAAATTACAAGGCATACTAAAAACCACAAAACACCGTTTGAAGAGACAGAACAAGCATCAAACAGAATATTCAAGAACTGTGGAACAACTACAAAAGATGTAAACTAAACAAAATGGGAATACCAAAAGGAGAAGAGAGAAAGGGACAGAAGAAATATTTGAAACGATGACTAAGAGTTTCTCCAAATTAAAGTCAAACACCAAATCACATATTTGCAGTGGAAACTCAGGAAGCTCAGGAAGCTCAGAGAACAACAGGCAACATAAATGCCCCAAAAAAACTATATACAGGCAAATCATATTCAAAGTACAGAAAATCAAAGATAAAGAAAAAAAATCTTGAAAGAATCCAGAGGGGTAAAAAAACACCGTACTCATAGAGGAGCAAAGAAGAATTATATCTGACTTCTCAGAAATCATGAAACCAAGAAGAGACTGAAGTGAAATATTTCAAGTGTCAAAAGAAAAACAACACACACACACACACACACACACACACACACACACACACACACCCCAATCCACCAAACTTGACTGTGTATGCTGCAAAACTATCTTTCAAAAGGAGGAATAAAGACTTTCTCAGACAAACAAACTTTAAGGGAATATGTTGTCAGTAGACATGTCTTGCAAGAAATGTTAAAAAGAAATACTTCAGAGAGAAGGAAATTGATAAGGCAGAAACATCATTCTACATAAAGAAAGGAAGAACATTAAAGAAGGAATAAGGGAAGGCAAATAAACTTTACTTTTCCTATTCTTAAGTGATCCAACATATATAATAATTTATATAAACAATAATAACAACAACATACCCACTTGTGTGTGTGGGAGGGTGTACTTATATGTGATTATTTATGCCTGAAATGAATGACAGCAATGATAGAAGGGATGAGAGGGAAGAATTAGGAATTTTTGTTATTTAAGGTACTTGCACTACCCATGAAGTGGCATAATATTATCTGAACATAGACCTAGATTAGTTGTAAATGTATATTGCAACCTCTAGGGCAACCACTAAAAAAAAGTTAAAAAAATAAAACTGATATGCTACAGAGTGAAAATGGCATCGTGTAAAATGCTCAGAGTCAGAGAAATAGGCATTCACACATGGGAAAATGATATAAACAAAAATTACAGAGAAGCACCTAGGTGGCTCAGTCGGTGAAGCAGCCGATTTCAGCTCAGGCCATGATCTCGCAGTTCATGAGTTCGAGCCCCATGTCAGGTTCTGTGCTGACAGCTGAGAGCCTGGAGCCTGCTTCGGATTCTGTGTCTCCCTCTCTCTCTGCCCCTCCCCCACTCATGCTCTTTCTCTCTCTGTCTCTCAAAAAATAAATAAACGTTAAAAAATGTTTAAAAATTACAGACAATGTGAATCTCTCTCAGTAGGGAAACGGATAAATTATGATATGGGATATGCAGCTATAAATCTATGCATACTGACACATTAAAAGTATCAAGGTATGTTAAGTGAAAAGTATTTTGCAAAACAATATATTAGAAATCTCTTCTATAATTGTTATAAATGATGAAAGATAGAGAGAGGTGTGTGCATGGACAAAAAGAATATACTATAAAGACACATACCAAATTGTCAGTAGTGGTTCTTTCTGGCAAAAGCAATGGGACTTAGAGTAAATGGGAAATGGGTATCTGTCTTGATTATTATCTAAAATTTTTCTATGTATCCACTGCAATGAGAATCTCTAGATATATTATCTATGCAAATGATTTTTTAAAGAAAAAGCAAAGGAAGCAAGAAAGGAAGAATACAGTAGTGTCTTTCCATAAAACCAAGAAAAGTATTTGCTAGCTTGTCGCAGTCGCTGTCAGAAGGATTTCAATCAAATTACTTCAAATAGGAATTTAAAATCCACCATTAACAATTTTAATTCATAGCTTCAATTAAGGAGCAATTTGATTTACAACTGTATGTTCACACAAATAGTTTAGATTGGGCTGTAAACAAACTAAGGATCAAATAGAATTTTGGAGCTAGAAGGGACTTTCTGGCCCCTCATTTTACACATGAGGAAACTGAGAACAAAGAGACTTGTCCTATAACAAACAACGAATTTCATGACTGTTAAAAGAAGAAAGAACCCAACCTCCTTGCTCCTTGTCCAGGCCTCTGGTAAACTCTGTTTATTTCATTCTACCTACTTTATAAATATCATCTGTGGTTCCTGAAAATTCCCAAGTGGTTCTGAAAAATTTGCATTTTCTAATCCCATTTCCAAATCACCTGATTAAAAAGAATTTCACATTTTCAGGTTGAATGCAGTAGAGAATTCATAGAACTTAGCATGTAAAGGAATTTAGAAACTGTCTCTTGCCTAACATTATTTTTGTTTTTTTTTTTAAGAAAACAAAACAGCTTAAGTAACTTGTTACATCCAGTGAGTCAGACACAGAGTTGAGAGTAGAACCCAACTCTGCTAACCACCAGAACATTCTCCTTCTGTTATTTCCCATTCATTTTATTTAAAAAAAAAAAAGCAGTGTGATCTTACAGAAAGTATACACACTGACTAAGTGACATGGACAAGTCATCAAACTTGGAAACTTAAGTTTCTTCAACTATTAAATAAACAGGTGGGCTCTGAAGTTTCTTACACCTTTCCATGATTCTGGAATTTTTAAGATGGGGTTCAATATGTATTAGGTCATGGAATCCAGTGGCGGAATGACAGACTGCAGTCCAACTCTCTTGAGTAGCTGCAAAAAGCTAGAGAAAAGGAGAGGACAAGCAACAGAAGAGAACAGAGTAGAATTCAGGAACTCCTTAGCATGGACCTAAATCTGGAAAGGTACAACCAGCTGGTTAATCTGTGGTTTTAGACTCAGTAAAGTGCTTCAGAAAGTTGCCACATGCCATAGTTCCACATCCACCATTGGTTCCAGGAAGTTAACTTCTCCTGAGCATCCAGTTTTCACCTCTTACTCTTCCTTCCCACTAATGTTCTAAGAATGCTTCTAATATAGCTGGGTAACAAATACCAGATTATATAAATTATATGTGTTATTAAGGTCAAAAATTTGGTTTCCTTTAAAAACAGCAATCAACAATTGGTAACTGTTACAACAAAAGACCAATAATACCGAAGTCTGATTCTGATATATTTGATGATATAGTGACACAAATGTAATCAACCTTTTTCAGAAAAACCATGAGAGGCAGACCTCAAAGACCTGTCCCTAACTCATTCCTCAGCTCACATTTTGCTATCAAGCAATTCTTGCTAGCATGCATACAATTAATACCATTCCTTATATCTTCATAACCTCAGTTCAAATAACTGTAAGAAAGCATGTGTACAAAATCTCTTCATACTGAATTCTTTTCCTATAGTTATTCACTCTGCTCTTCCTTCAGATATAGCCAATTCTTTCCTGTCCATAATCTGTTTTTCTTTCTCTCTCTGCCCTAAAAATCTTTCCTAATAGAGCACAATACCTATTAAAGGCCTGTACAATAATGAAATATAGTTTTATCTCCATCCCCAGAAACTTCCATTGATCCCATCAGTTGTGTATTTATGTAGCTGATATTAAGTTTTATCCTTTGAGCTTCTAAGTGGACTTTCATAAATTCTAAGTACAGACAGCTCTAGAATTAAATATGATTTGAGCAGGTAAAGCCTAAAATTTGGCAAAATCAATAGTTTGGAGTTCCCCACCAGTACCCTAAAGGTAGCACTGGGGTCAGGGTATGACTGGACACACTGGACATTTGTGGGAAAACCAGAAGAAAAGACTTGATCACTGGTATAGGCTTCTGTCCCTCCTTCCAAGCTGGTAAGAGTGGAGGAAAAAGAGGAGACAAATAAAAAAGCCCTAGCTAGATCTGAAGGATCCAAGAATAGAGGGGGCCTCAAGACACAGAAAGCCACATAGAAAAGTTCCCCATTCCCTCAGGCCAGTAAGATGCTCTAGGAGTAAAGTAAAACAAAACAAAACAGAACAAAACAAACAAACAAAAAACTAGCCTGATATACTTAGGTCATGAGGACTTGACATTCTCACTGACTATTCCAAGAAGTTTCCGATCATCTGATTCTACTACCACTAGCATCTACTGTAAGTGGAAGCTGTGTGTACAGAAGAAGTCAAAGACTACAAAAATACCAAGGACACCATAGTGAATTTAGTAGCAATAGTAGCCAGCAATGTGTAAGGAAGTGGAGAGCAAGTCCTATCTCAGTACAAGCCAACATTGGGAACAGAGTGACCATGAAGCAGATGGTCCCTCCCAATGACAAAGAAGGTCCATTGAATCCCGATACTATCCAGTAGAGAGGGAAAAGTGGCAAACAAATATAAAATGACATGTATAAAGAGACTAGGCTTATATGGAAGGGACTAGCAGAATGAAGGCAAGGATTCAGACATTCAGCTGAACTAGAGAAGATAAACAGTTACAACAGGCACCCTTCCTGCAATATCCAGCATGGGCTGGGGAGGAGAGACAATGTGGGTGTGAAGACAGTGTGGGTGGGTGACTTTAACATCTAAGCCTGGGCTTATCAATAGGACCCTGCAGCTGCACAAGACTCCACTGGCAAGACCCTGCATAGTCTGCATGTAGCCCCTGTGGCCCAGAGGGTCAAACACCAAGTAGTCAGTCCCTCTGTAAGCCCTCTGTGGCCTGGTGGACTGTGAAGTCCTCTGTGTCCCTGCCCCACTGGTACCAGGCTCCCACTACACACCCAGCCAATGGGTACTGATATCTGCTCTCTATCTGCATTCTAGAGAGTGGACTATTGTTTTCTCAGAAACTCCATACTAGTCCCAGCCTGGTCAAACCAGTGAACTTCTCTTCTCTGCTACCCAGCGGCCAAACCATACCTTCTTCATCAAGATCTATACCCTTTACAAGTATGTCCTTCCTTGAACACTCTCTAGAGTACAACAGTTTCTTTATATATTATAGTTACACTTTCAACATAGTTAACAAATCTTTATGTTAAACTTCCCCTGATTAACCTAATGTTAATGTTTCTATGTCCTGATTTGATCCAGAGGGCTACATCGACCTAGTCTCAAAATCCGAGTCTATCAATATTTCCACTTTCTCCATTTCTTCCATCCTCTTCATCCCTTGGACCATTTCCAGGTCCTAATGTCTCTTGCCTACAGAGATGGTCTTGGACAATCTTAGATACACTTTATAAGCCCTCCCCCAAGATACCATTTTACTTGTCAACTTAGAAACAAATAAGGATTCTCTCCTTTCTATCGGGTCAAATGTGAACTCTTATGCTGAGATTTTAAGGCCTTCTGTGATTTTTGTCTGTGTTGTCCTTATCACATAATTAGCATCTTATTATACTCTGTCTTAATTCTCCAAGTAAAGATACAACCTCCCAGACTAACCCTATAATACGCTTTCTCTAATTTATTCATGGTTATTACCCTAACTTATTTTTAACTGTACATCTTATACAACTTCACTATTCTTTCCATGGTGGTAAGCTCAATGTTACATGATGGGAAAATCAGACTAAATCAGATAGTTTTAAACCAATGTAACAGTTATAGATACAGCCACTGTTAGGCCATACAAAACCTTTCTACAGATTAGAAAAAGGCACCCTTTCCTCCAAACTGATGCAGCTTCACATTTGGTTACACAGCTTGGCAAGTGGAGCCCAGGAAGGATTTCAACTCAACCTTATACAACTGTACATGGCAGCCCCAGATTCATTAATATAACACAAATTAAAAAAAGAATCAGGGGCGCCTGGGTGGCTCAGTCGGTTGGGCGTCTGACTTCAGCTCAGGTCATGATCTCACAGTCCGTGAGTTCGAGCCCTGCGTCGGGCTCTGTGCTGACAGCTCAGAGCCTGGAGCCCGTTTCACATTCTGTGTCTCCCTCTCTCTCTGCCCCTCCCCTGTTCATGCTCTGTCTCTCTCTGTCTCAAAAATAAATAAATGTTAATAAAAAAAATAAATAAATAAAAATAAAAAAAAAAGAATCAAAGTGTACTATAAAACTTTTAAAGGATATTGTTCCTTGAATTTTGTTTTAGTAGGATTTTATGCTACTGTGTATATCCCTCTAATCCTAGATAATGTCTCACAGCTTGGGCATTAGATCAGTTATATGGCAAATTTCATGCATTAGTGGGTATCTGGTATACCAGATCTCTATGACCAGCATTAATTGAAGGTCTAAGTCTATCCTAGGGACTGGAGCTAGATCTCATGGAACAAATGAGGTATCCAACTAGTTTGCAGCTCAGTAAATCAATCTATATTTAGAAGAACATAATTTTTTAATGTTATACTTACTGATAAACTTGTTTTGCATAGTCTCCAACAGTGCTTGGTGAGCATCTTCAGCTTGTAAAGCATGTGAACATTCTCTAGCCAGTATGGTACGCACAAGATGCTCCCCACATCCTAGAAATCCAAGGAAACCAAAAACAGTTGAGGAAAAACAATGCTATAAACATCCTTCTTATCCTCTTAGCACTAAAACACCCTTATGTACTACTTAAGAAGTGGTTGTGTTGTAGAATAATTCAGTGATGGATGAAATGACTTCTATGAACAATCTGGGATTTTAGTAATAAGATTCAGCAGAAAATAAAGAAACAACTGTCTAATGTCAAAAGGAAACAGACAAAAATAAAAGAAAACCCCTTTTTCATAGGAATGATTTACATAATACAGGAAGGAATTCAAATTCTCTGCCTAGGAATCTCCTAGGGCTCTGTCTTATTTCCATTATTGGGTAACTACAAAAAATTGTTTTACATTTCGTTATTTGTTTAGATACAAGTGGCCTGAGTCTACCATTTTGCCTCTGGCACCCCACATACTTGGGGGCATGGGAGAAATCTAAACAGCCAGCAACAACCTGCATCTCCCTCTACCTACCTTTCGATAAAATGTCACATCAACAGCTGTAATGTGGACTTAATAAAATAGCACCTTTCTCACCTTATAATAGTAACTTACATAGCCTTCACAGGTGAATACTCTCTGTAATTGTAAAACAAAGAATGCATTTTAAATCCCTGGAGTGAACTTGGACCATTCAGACACACTAAAAAAGGGTAGACATGATGGCAATAGGAAGCACTGCCTAGAATTCTATTTCAATTTTCTACCTGTTAATATTAGAAACTGTCTGCCAAAGTTAAGACAAAGGAAATTTAATTTACATTACAGGTTGATAAGTTCAAATAAAAGATTTCTGAGGAGACTGATTTTTTTCTTAGATATACAAAATATTAAAAATTACTTTGATAAACACTGGAGGGATAAGCCTTTTCAAAAAAATACTAAGTGCCCTTTGAAATGCTTTTTATACATAAAATCAGCTGCATTAATTAAAATATAAATGTCCTCTTACCCAAAAGACAAGAGTAGATACATAAGACCTTATGCTTCCCATCTTTTAAAAAATAAAATAAAATCCTGAGGGAAGCAGATCAGCATGGACACAGGCTGCCTAACTTGCTTACACCAAGTCCCACACACCTTTGCTGCCCTTTTCAGTCAAAGGGTTACTGCCCTTTTCAGTCAAGCCTGCCTAAGTCCCAGTGTGACAGCCGCTCCCTACTCCTACCCAGAAGACCAACAGAAACTCCTGCCCACACCACATCTTCTGACCAGAGTTCTGCCGGGCCTCAGTTCTGGTGGAGTTGGTGTCAGATCTCATTTCACAGACAGACCAGAGCACACCTAGTTAAAACTCATCACATTCAGGCCAGGGACCAAATACTGACCATAGCAGGCAAGGAGAGCCTCTGCAAATGACTGGCCTAAAGGACAGAGCAGCTAAACTACAAGAGCACAGCACACACAGCATACACCAGAGACACTCCCTAAAGCGCCAGACCCTGGGCACTACATGACTTCATAAGGCATTACTTTCAGAAGCAGGAGACATAATTGGCTTTTCTAACACACCAAAGAAGGAAGAGACTTAGGGACGCCTGGGTGTCGCAGTCGGTTGAGCGTCCCACTTCAGCTCAGGTCATGATCTCACAGTTTGTGAGTTCGAGCCCCGCGTCAGGCTCTGTGCTGACAGCTCGGAACCTGGAGCCTGCTTCGGATTCTGTGTCTACCTCTCTCTCTCTCTCTCTCTCTCTCTCTCTCTCTGCCCCTCCCCTGCTCATACTCTGTCTCTCTCAAAAATGAATAAAATTTAAAAAATTTAAAAAAAGAAGAAGGAAGAGACTTAGACAAAATGCCAAGATGGAGGAATTTATCCCAAATGAAAGAACAAGATAAGGCCATGGTTGGAGATCTAAGCAAACATGCTTGATGGAGAATTTAAAGCAAAAATCATAAGGATACTTACTGGGCTTAAGAAAAGAATAGAAGACATCAGTAAGACCCTTACAACAGAGATGAAAGAGTTAAAAAACCAATCAGAAATAAAGAATGCAATAAACAAGATTGGAAAACAGGCTTGATGCAATGAACAGCAGGCTGAAAGAAGCAGTGGAATGAATAAGAGATATATTGGACAAAATAATGGAAAATAATGAAGCTGAATAAGAGAAAGAAGAATTATGCAACATGAGAATAGACTCAAGGAACTCAGTGACTTCATCAAATGTAATAACATTCATATTATAGGAGTCCCAGAAGAAGAGAAGGAAAAGGGGACAGAAAATTTATTTCAAGAAATAACAGCAGAAAACTTCCCTAATCTGGGGGAAAGAAACAGACATGCAGATCAGAAGGCACAGAGAACTCCCATCAAAATCAACAAAAGCATGCCAATAACAAGCCATCTTGTAATTAAATTTGCAAAATATAGTGATAAAGGAAAAATCTTGAAAGCAGCAAGAAAAAGAAGTCCTTAACTTACAAGGAAAGTTACAGATTAACTCAACAGAAACATGGCAAACCAGAAGGGAGTGGCCCGATATATTCAAAGCGCCAAATAGGAAAAATCTGCAGCCAAGAAGACTCTATCCAGCAAGGCTATCATTCAGAATAGGAGAGATAGAGTTTCCCAGACAAACAAAAACTAAAGGAGTTCATGACCACTAAACCAGACCTGCAAGAAATATTAGGAGACTTTCTGAGGGCAAAGGAGAGACCAAAAGTGACAAAGAAAGGATCACAGAAAATCTCCAGAAACAATGACAAAACAAGTAATAAAATGGCAATAAATACATATTTATCAATAATTACTTTGAGTGGGGCTTCTGGATTGCTCAGTCAGTTGGGCTTCTGACTTTGGCTTAGGTCATGATCTCACAGTTAATGTTTTCGAGCCCCATGTCAGTCTCTGCTGTCAATGCAGAGCCTGCTTTGGATCCTCGGTCAACCTCTCTCTGTCCCTATGCCACTCTCACCCTCACTCTCAAAAATAAACATTAAAAATAATAATAAAAGTGAGGGGATGGAGGGACATTTATCACACAAACAGACATTAAAAGAAAGCCAGGGTAGTAATACTTATATTGGACAAATTAGACTTTATTCTTGTATTGTTTTCATCCTGCTTTGGTATCTGGATAGCGCTGACCTCATGGAATGATTTTGAATGTGTTCCCTCTATTATTTGTAAGATTTTGATATTGTTATTATTACTTTATAAATGTTTGGTAGAATTCACCAATGAAACCATGTGGTCTTGGGCTTTTCTGTGCTGGGAGATTTTTAATTCCTAATTCAACTTTCATTCTTGTTAATGGTTTAAGAAGATTTCCTACTTCTTGGATTTTAAGATTCATGATTGAATCTTGGTAATTTGTGCGTTTTTAGGGATTATCTAGGTTTTTTTTCCCCTAAAATATCCGATGTTAGTATATAATTGTTTATAATAATCTGTTATCACATTATGCATTTCTATGGTTATCTGTTGTATTGTTTTCTCTTCCATTCCCCATGTTGATTTTTGGTCTTCTTTTTTTTCTTAGTTAATGTAGTTAAAGCATTGCCAATTGTTTTTTGTGTGTTTTTTTGTTTTTGTTTTTTTTTTTTTTTTTGCTTTTTTTTTGGTTTTAAACTGGTCATAACATAACTTTCAATGTTATGTTATTTTGGTCTCTATTTTAAATTTCTGATTTTACTTTGTTATTTCCTTCCTCTACTAAATTTCAGCTAAGTTTCTTCTTTTTCTAGTTCCTTGTGGTATAATGTTGTTTATTTGAACTTTTTTTTCTTAATACAAGCATTTATATCATAAATTTCACTCTAACATCTGCTTTTGCTGCATCCCATAGGTTTTGGAATATTGTGTATTCTTTTTCTTTTGTTTTGAGACATATTTTGATTTGCCATTTGATTTCCTATTTGGCCCATTGCTTGTATAATAGTGTGTTGTTTAAAATTTACATGTTAAATATTTAATATTTACATTGTAGATTTTTCAGCTTTGTTTTATTGTTGATTTTCAGTTTTGTACCATTGTGGTTGGAAAATATAGTTGGTATGATTTCCGTACTCTTAAATTTTTAATATTTGTTATGTCTTTTATGTGATTTCACCAGGGGATTCTTCTGTGTATACCTGAGGAAAATGTGTATTCTTATTTTTCTTGAATGGAATGGTTTATATACATCTTTTAGAACCAAATATTCTGAAGTATGCTTCAAGTAAAAAATGTTCTTGTCATGGAAAAAATAAATAAAAAGCTCACCTTAAAAAAAAAAAAACTGCCAAAGGTATTCCAATAGTTTTTTTTAGAAAATCAGGTCCTTCATTAATTCACACAACAGGTAAAGGATATCAAATGATCTCAGCATCTACTGAGACTAAAGGAGAAGTATGACTCAACTCTATAGTCAAAAAACTCACAGCAAAAGAAGGAACAATCCACTCAGATTCCCCAACAGGTCCAGGGACAAAGTAACATTTTCTCATGTTATTAATTTGCGTACACACACACACACACACAAACACACACAACACTGGTAAATGGAGAGAGAAGGTTCTTAGCAATGAAAAAGATTGCCATATACATATATGCCATATATATATATATGCCTTTCCTTCCCACTTTTTCCCTCTTTTCCTCTGCACCCTCTCAGTATATACATGCAAAGATGCATACACACATATGTGTATATACACATATGTGTATATTATGAATACACATAAAATATGTACTCACTGCCAAAAATACAAACCATTCAAAAAATGTCAAAAGCTTTTTTTAAATCACTTGACACTGGGCACCAAAGTGGCTCAGTCGGTTAAGTATCTCACTTCAGCTCATGTCATGATCTCATGGTTTGTGAGTTCAAGCCCTGCACTGACAGTGTAGAGTCAGCTTGAGATTTTCTCTCTCTCCTCTCTCTCTGCCCCTCCTCTACTCGTGCTTTCCCTCTTTCTCAAAATAAATAAATAAACTTAAAAAAAAAATCACTTGACATTTTTCCAGAAGTAACTTCCCTATATTTTTTGGTAAAGTGTAAATGTAAATATCTTTCCAGATCTAATATCATTTTGTAAGTATCTACACTTAGAAGATCTAGATATGCAATTTAATATATAACTCTGTGAGCAAGACTATTGGTGCTCCCTATTTTGTTAAATTTTTGTAATATTATTTTTATAATCAGGGATAAAACAACAATAAAGTTAATAGAAAATAAACCATTTTTGACACTTACAATGTAAAGACACTGTGCTAAGCTCATGAAACCCCATAAATTTTAATTCCCTTTGTGTACATATTTGATGTTGAAGAGTGAAATGTTATACTTTAGAACAATAATAATTGTTAGGAAATTGGCATATTATAAGCTAAATGAGTATTCAGAAGGTTATGTACACATGCCTGAAGTCAAAGAGCTAAACCACATGAAGTTAACATTACATCAAAAATACACAGTATGTGTCAGAGAGACTTTTCCTCCGTTGTTATACAAGAATATACAGGGTTTTCCAATGACTGATTTTTCACCAAGAAACTTTTAAAATTATGACTTCTATTCGGACATATATCACCTCTAACATAAGAGCGTTGACATCAAAAGCTTGTTCTCCTGCAGGTTCCAATCAAAGAAAAGTTTGACTTATGTGGTTTCACCCACAAAATTCCAAGGTTTCTTAGAATATGCTGCCAGATAGCTGAAGTGTGATTCAAAAGAAAACAGTTCCATTCTTTATATGTGGATATGAAGAAATAAGGCTTTCACTGCATCCTCCTTTTGTCCTTATTCATACAAGTATATACTTATGTTCTCAGGTCTTAGCAGAAAACATGAATTATACATAGAATGAAGACCTAACAGCAAACCTAGAAGAAAAGTGATATAGGCACGCCTCAGATATATTGCAGGTTCAGTTCCAGACCAGTGCAATAAAGCGAGTCAGATAAACGTTTTGGTTTCCCAGAGCATATAAAAGTTATGTTTACATTACACTCTAGTTTATTAAGTGTGCAACAGTATTATGTCTAATAGAACAATGTACATATTTTAATTAAAAAATACTTTATTGCTAAAAAATGCTAACCATCATCTGAGCTTTCAGCAAGTCATAATTACTGACCAGAGATCACCATAACAAATATAATAACAATGAAAAAGTTTGAAATATTGTGAGAATTACCAACATGTGACACAGAGACACAAAGTGAGCAAATACTGTTGGAAAAGTGCTGCCAACAGACTTGCTCAGCACAGGGTTGCTACAAATACTCAATTTGTTTTAAAAAGAAATTTGTGAACCACAACAAAGTGAAGCACAGTAAAACAAGGTATATCTGTAAATATCAATTTTCTATAAAAACTTACTTATTTTAGCATCAGTAAGAATGAAAACTGCATGGATTGAAAAACATAGTGAATTCATAACTTATGTTCTAAAAAGCTTTTATGTTTGAAAGATGCTATGGAACCAATTCACTCTTCTGAAAATTGGTAAGTGAAAGCAAAAAATCTAGCATTTCTTTGTCCTTCCTATAGCAACTGTACAGCAGGGAAATCAAATAGTTTATAAAGGAAAATTTTCTCCATAGAAATGCCCCAACTAATAAGTAAATAATAATTACAGAGAATTAGAATATAATCACTTATAACCCATAATGTAATAACTAACACAGGCAACAATCATCAATAGCTGCTAATAGCACAAAAAGATACAACCAGACATTAAATGCCCCTTGATAAAATTGCACGTTGTAGTCTTGCCCCACATCAAAATATTTACAAGCCTGAATCTGAACAAGCCTCTAAATTCGATTATCGATTTCCATAAATAAACAGCATTTGTAAAAAACCTACAGTTAACATCATACTTAATGGTGAAAAACTGAATTGCTTCTCCCTAAGATCAGAAACAAGATAATGATGTCTGCTTTTATCACTTCTATTCAACAATATTCTGGAAGCTCAAGTTATTGCAATTAGGCAAGAAAAATAAATAAAAGGCATAAATATCAGAAAGAAAGAAGCAAAACTGCTTTGCAGATGACATAATTATTTATGTAGAGAAACCAAGGGTATCTATAAAACAACTACTAGAGGTGTCTCTCCAGGTTCTTCCTATCTTGTTAGTAGTCTAGGGCAAAAGTTGGCAACAGACACCTGCCTGGTACTTAACAGTCCCCAAAATGTGGACTTGACTTTCATTTCTTCCCCCATCAACTCACTCACCAGATTGTTACTGAGCACTTACTTGGTGCCAGGTCCAGAATGCACAGCAGTTGGCAGGGGTGCTGCTGCATAATGTCAGATCTCCCCAGTGGTGCTGGTGGACCCCTCCCTGACTACTGAGTATTCAGTAAACTGCCATCCTGTCCAGTCCAGATGCCAGTGCCCTCATTGTGTATTTTATAGATCAACCTTGGGGATTTAGATGAGAACCCTAGATTCAGCAGGAACCTTGGACATTCCCACAGCCCACTATGAACCACTCTCCATGCCAAGTCATCTCCCACTAATCCCAACCCTGAGCCCAGTCTCAGCTCACTCATTCCCAATGTGCTTCCTGTTGCTGAAACTTCAATATGCCCCACACTCAAAGCCTTCAGTATTATAATACATGTCCTCTCTTGTAAGAATTAGAATACATTTCCTCTTGTGGGGATCCTTAACCTTTCAAAACCCAAACTGAAGATGAATTCGTAATAAAAAAATTACAAACCACACATGCATGGGCACGCATGCGTACACAAACACACATACACACATACACACACACACACACACACACACACACACACACACACACACCAAGATGGAATGAGCAGATATAAAAAAAATAATGTAAAAGATTATCAAACCAAGAAGTGTTAATAGAATAGAGGCTGATAATCATTTTCAGTTAAAACAGATAAAGTAAATATTGTAGGTTTTGTAGTCTACATATGATCTCTGTCAAATTTTCTTCTTTTATTTTTATAACAATCCTTTAAAAATTTAAAAATCATTCTTAGCTCATGGGCTGTACAAATTTAGACCACAGGCCAGATCTGGCCCACAAGTCATAGTTTGACTATCCCTATATTAGAACAATTTGTAGTACAAAGATTAAAAGGAAGGGAGATCATAATTTTTAAAAACAAGGCAAACTGGGAGTAGGGGCCAGGAGGAGGTGTACAAGATTTTTCAAGGAACCAAATAAAACTTTCTTAAATTAAAAGAAAATTGTTTAAAACTCAATGCAAGAAAAAAAAAACTCAATGCAAGAGAGAGAAATATAATGTATACCTATGGGAAAAAAAATCTAAAATGTATCCTAGAATGATAAAATGAGGAGTTAAGAAGCCTAGAGTATAAAATGAGAATATCCAACATATTAACAGGCATTTTGAAATAGAGAAAAGAAAGAATGGGGTGAGAGAGTACTAACATTTGAAGAGATCATGAATAAGTGTTATCAGAACTTAAGTTACAAGGAAATTCTTAAACTGAAGATGCATACAGAGTTCCAAAGAAAATGAATCCTACTGTAGTGAAGCTCTGGACCAAAAGCAATTAAAAACTAATCATAAAGAAAAGGAGGATCATCTACAAAGAAATTTAAAATTATAACTGATAAGTTCCCAACCAACAAAAGAGACCAGAAGACTAATATCTTTATTGCTAAGGCAATAAACAGAAAATAACTTGTCAACCTAGAAACAGTTAAAACTACCATGTGAGAGTGAGGGTGAATACAAACAGTTCAGACATATAAAAAAAAGAATTCTTTGAGATTTTATCTCCCAGGTTACTTCTACTCTTCCCAACACTACTCCTTGTCATAATTTCTGCTGATTTTAATATTTACCTAGATGATTCTCCCAACAAACAGTGGCATCCAGATTCTCTGATATCCTCTCTTCAAGTTATCCGCACTACCTCATACATTCCCTCCCATGACTATGTCATTATCAATAACATTAACTCCTCCATAGTCTCAACCACAATCATCCCACCCCTCCTATCTTTCCAGCTCACCTCTGGAGCACTTCGATTCCCTCCACCTCACTAAAAACTGCCATCCATTAATTCTGTTGCTTTCGAACTATCCTGCACTCCTCTTGGGGCATTACCTCCTTCCTTATCCGGATAAAACTCCAATGCTCCATCAACTTATATCCATTCTCTTACTCCTAAAAGCCTACAAGTTTGCCTTCACCAAACTTGTCTGGCAGAAGCCCAATCGGGAGTATTAGTCAAAGTACTACACAAGACTGCAAAAGCAAATAACCACCAAGTCCCAGTGGCTTAAAATAACAAAAATATAATTCTCATTAATGTTATAGGTTGTACCTGGGTCACCAGAGAATGTACTCCACACAGTCACTCAGGAACAAACCTAGGCTCATAGAGATGCCATCATCTATAACTGCACCTCCTGGATTATACCTACTCCAGAACAAGAGGGCATCCAGGGCCTGGAAGTCACACATATAATTTCCACTCCAGTCTAGTGGCCAGAAATAGTCACATGGTCTCAGGCAACCACAAATGGGCTGTGAAATATGGAGGAGTATAGAAATAGTCAGGAAGCACTACATTAAATATCTCTGTCATGTGTGACTCAATCTGATTTTCCATGTCTGCATCTGCAGAGCTAAATGAGGTATAGCAGCCATCCTATGCCATGGGGGGACATACATAAGAGGGAAGGCATACCAACAGAGGAATGTAGGAGAGAAAGGACAGACCAGTTACTGACCCCAGCCTCCTTCCAGGTTTCTTGTTGCATGAGATCTAAAATAAAACAAAACAACCTATCTGTTTAAGCCACTATAACTGAGTTCTCTTTCTTAAGCCCAAACGCATTCTTTTTTCATTTTTCTTGTCTTGGAATACATATAACTTAAAATTTACCATTTAATCATTTTTTAAACATACCTTCAGTGGCATTTGTGGTGCTGTACAACCATCACCACCATTTACCTCCAGAATTTTTTCATCCGAAACTCAGAGTTTCAACTGAAACTCTGCACCCATCCAACAACAGCTCCCCATTTCTTCTCTCCCCCCAACCCTGGCAACCACCATTCTAACTTCCATCTCTACAAATTTGACTACTCTAGGTACCTCACATAGGTAGAAGCCTATACTTTTGTCCTTTTGTGACTGACTTATTTCACTTAACAAAATGTCCTCCAAGTCTCGTTCATATGGTAGTATGTTGCAGAATTTCCTTCCTTTTTAAGGTTAAATAATATATTGTATGTATATATACATTTGGTTTATCCATTCATCTGTCAGTGGACATTTGGGCCAAATGCATTCTTAATCTATATAGAGAGCTATTTGCTGAGAAAGAAAATGACTCAGAAAACTTTACACTGAAAGAAGATAACTTCTACTTACTTCCTTCAACTCAAACATAAAACTGCATTGAGTCAAATATAATTTTTGATAAGTTTGTGTAGGTTTATCTATCAAATATCATTCGCAGCAATACCTGAAAAATATCATTTGGTCTGAGCATACTTATTTTCACTGAGTTACTCTGGAAAATCCATGATATATTTAATTGCTACCAACAGCCAAATTTATTTGAATAAATGAGAGTCATTTTAATTAAAATAAATCCTTTATAATGCCTGAAAAATGGAATCTTACATATTTAATAGCACTTTTTATCCATGTAAAAAGTGACCACTTCCCTAAGTCATAAGACCACTATAGGGAGGCAATCTTTAGAATGCCTGTTTGTGGGTTTGTTTAGGATCCAGAAAAAGTTGGCAAAACTCCAAAGAAACTAGAAGGTAAATAGAGCATCTTTATTTTTCCCTCATCTACAAGTGCCCAATAATGCCATCATTTCTCTAGTAAACACATTGGCCTACATTACAAAAGAGTGTCTGTATCTTTACTAAAGGAGAAATCTGAGAGTTCTCAGTCAAGCAGCAGGGTCTTGTTTAGAGGAGGACCCCTTGTGCATTCTATTTCTTTCTCTCTCTCTCTCTCTCTCTCTCTCTCTCTCTCTCTCTCTCTCTCACACACACACACACACACACACACACACACACACACACACACCCCTACTTAAGGTCTAAGGCCCTATACAGTAGGAATTAGTATTTTCTATTCTATTGTCACACTCATGTTTAAATCCAGCTGAGTGACTTTGGAAGTCTTTATTTAAGCCTCAGTTTCTTCAATTGTAAAATGAAAAATCTGAGTAGCAACTACCCCATGGAGCTATTGTGAGGACAAAAATGAAATAATGCACATAAAACATTTAGCATCGAGTTGGGCCCTTAGTAAGCACTTAATAAATATTAAAATAAAGGTAATAAACTTAAGGAAAACCATTTTCTGTCATTGTCTCACCTCAACCTAGTCTGTGTACTTTTCTTCTATTGTGACAAAGTGATTCTCAGGTAGCCTGACAATCATCACCGAGAGCCTAGAATACATTTGAAAAGGAGTTTAGCCTTTGATTTGCAATTCTAAAGGCTACTGCTTCAAAGCAAACTGAGACTTCACATAGAGTCAAAATGATCACCTGAGTAAACCTTTCATTATCAAAACAAAACAAATAATATGGAAAAAAAAAATCCCTTTTAGTCTGGCAGAAAACATTTTAACTGTGGTTATCCAGGAATTGTAGGTTATGCATGATTTTTGTTCATTATTTACTCTTACTATTTTCCCTAATTCCTTTAATAAATACCTTCCCCCCCGCCCCCCCCCCCCCCCCCCAGCAGGTTTATTGCCTGACTTCAACATTATACTCTGGCATTCACAATACTTTCTCTTAAGGCAAGATGTAAAGACCAAGGCAGAGACTCCCATAATGGGATTTGGTCCCATGCACTTACTTCCCTTTACCTGAGTTCATGAGTTGGTAAATGAGACCGTGAACTAATGCTACAGGTGTTTTATTCATCTGACCTTCATCACACTGAGTATTTTCACCTCAGGTCTAGTGATAGATACAGCCTTCAAACTAAGACAATTAAAAATATGCAAACATAACAGCCCCCCAAAATCATACTGTCAAATCATGTTTTAGTCCTAATATGTAAGTAACAAAATAAAGTGTTTGCAGTAAGTATAGAGAAACAAAATTTTACCAATTCTTGGGTAACACTTAAGATACATTTTCATCATTTCAAGATAAGTTTTCATCTTTTTTTTTAATCTTTGTCTCAATTTAATGGTGTCTCAATTTAATGAGCCAAATTGTTACAAAATGAAAATTAAAAGGGCCTTATGTGTCAAGTTTTTGATGTAGTTTTCAAATGTAGGGTTTTAATGTAATGTTTACATATAGAAGATTATGATAACTCCTCCACAGGATCTCACAATGAGATTAGGATTTTAAAGTATAACTCCTAATCCAGATATTTCTCTTCGTTGGGAAACTTTATTTCTTCTAAACCACTCTAGACTCATTCTAATACAAAGAGCCCCCAGAGGGGGAAAGTGAAGTTGCATTCACAGGAGAGACATAAGCCACATTCCCAGGCAGCCTGCATACACGAGTACAGGATCAGCAGCAACAAAAGCTCACATTCAGTACCACTGGCACAACACACATCTCCAAGGATTACTGATGATTGTGAAGTATTTATGTCATCTTATAAATGCTGCCATTCACTCTCACTGCGGCTAGTGGGCATCTGAAAAATCTTTCAACACATCCCCTGTTAGAAGTCCACAGGGACAGATAAGTAATGAGGAAAGGCCTTCCCAAATTTAAAAGGAAACATTTGGTACTTCAGTTTCCAGTATTGCAACATCTCTTTTTCAACAAAGGAATTTATTACACAGTACGTCACCTTTTCCCTTTCGGAGGATTTACTGCCAATTTTGGAGTTGGGTTACTTCTGGTTTTCAAGCCTGTCTTGTGAAATTAAAGAGAGGACTGCCTTAAAAGTGATAGAACACACATGATTTCAGTCCTCACAGTGTCCCTATGGTTATCAAACCTGGAACCTATTACATACAAGAAGAAAACATAAGGAGCTTTATAAAGAGATGGAATAAAAGTGAAGATGTCTAATCCAGTCAAGTCTAAAAGTTATATTCACCAACACACATTTAGTATTTCCTCAATATTTAGCTCTCTCTAATCTATAATCCATCAACACACTTTGGATATTTATAGTGATCTATCAAAAACAACTCAGGCTTTTCTGATTTTTTCGATCAATAATAAATAATGAAAAGAAACCAATTTTATAATTAGCTCCTATAGATCTCATCTCTTACAAAGAAGGATGTGATTAATATGTGCTTTAGCATTTCATAATTATTTAAAGTACAGAAAAATATATTACAACAGTTACAATTAAACATAGGAAAATATCTCATCTACAGCACAGTGTTCCGCATATGCTATATATACTAAATGTTTGACAATTACTAGTTATTACCACTATTATCAATTTTATTGAGAAGGTATAACCAAACCACAAAAGATTCAACTGTCTAAACAAGAGGTAGCTACATAAATGAGAAGGGTTCCAGGTTTGTGAATGCAAATACTTTCAGAAACTAAAAAACAAATAAAAAAGCTCCAACAAAAATTAGTAGTGAACAGCCATTATCCAATCTGCCATGTCAGAAAGAGTCTGTGGTTAACAACACAGAAGCATCCTCCACCAAAGCTTGAGCCACTCCTTCTTTCCCTTGGTCCTGTCTTTGTCAAAGTCACATCTCAACGTGGGGACTATACCACATATTTATTCTGAGTGTAAATAAAGATAATAAAATAGTACCTTGCTTTCTGATCTAACTATTCTAGATTTAGTTATCTAAATTACTACACTCTAGGGCACCTGTATGGCTCAAGTGGTTAAGCATCTGACTCTTGATTTTGGCTCAGGTCATGATCTCATGGTCATGAGAGTGAGCCCTGCATTGGAGGGCCAGCATGGAGCCTAAGATTCTCTCTCTCCCTGCCCCTCCCCTGCTCACATGCGTGCACGTGCTCTCTTTCTCTAAAACAAAAAACAAAATAATGATAATGATAATAATAAATTACAACACTCTAATTAAAGCCCCAGGGCAAATGGTGCCAGGCAGGGGGTGAAAATCAGAGAAAACCACCTTAGTTTTTAGCTATGATGTTCTTAACTATGGTGTTCTTAGCTATGATAGAGCCCCTAAAATCCTATCACTACTATTGAGTTTGCCTGGGAAACATACTACATGCATAAGAATTAGACTAATCTACATTTGCGACCTCACTAGGGCAGTAGCCATAAAAGAAGCCTCATTGTTTGTAATGTTCAGCTGATGCTCTTGGACATCTTCTATCCAGAGTCCTGTTCAATCAGAGAGGACCACAGATAAGTAGAACCACCTCCAGCTATGGAATCTGAAATAAGTCACTTAAGATCTCCATGCTTCAGTTTTCTCACTGGAAAAAAGCTTAAGCTTAAGCTTAAGTGGTCTTAAATTCCTCATAAGGAAAAATTTTATAGCTGTAAGTACTTTTAGAACTTCAATAACATTCCAGGGGTGCCTGGGTGGCTCAGTTGGTTAAGCATCCAACTTGGGCTCAGGTCATGATCTCACAGTTCACAAGTTCAAGCCTCACATTGGGCTCTGTGCTGGCAGCTCGGAACCTGGAGCCTGCTTTGGATTCTGTGTCTCCCTCTTTCTCTACCTCTCCCCCATTTGCATTCTCTCTCTCTCTCTCTCAAAAATAAATAACAACTTATGAGAAACCCCTTTTAAAATGCTATTAATCAATAAAATATTAAAATTCAACTATAGACAACTTTAAAGTTTATATTCATTTTTGAAAGAAACAGAGACAGCATGAGTGGGGAAGGGCAGAGAGAGAGGGAGACAGAGAATCCCAAGCAGGCTCCCAGCTGCCAGTGCAAAGCCTGATGCAGGGCTTGAACCCACAAAACCAAGAGGTCATGACATGAGCCAAAACCAAGAGTCTGACGCTTAACTGACTGAACCACCCTGGCACCCTGAGAACTTTATTTTTTAAGGGGAAAGATAAAAGGTCATGATTCACAGACTCACCATCAATTGATCAACAACTGCGTATCTGGGGCTTTTCCAGTATCATCTCATTAAAGCTTTACAATTAACTTGTAAAGAAGGTATTGCCATCCCCACTGGACAAATAACAAGTGTTAAACTGGAAAAACAAAGAGTATAAGATCCAAGTCTTGTAACTCTAAGTAACATGCTTGCTCCATGATGGCCCACAACTGTAGAAATCATGCCATACCAAAAAAAAGAGATACAAAGAAAACTCAAAAGCCTCAAAACTCTAAGTCCATGGTCAAGATCAAAGTAATAATTCCCTGCAGATAAAGAGCACAACAAATTTTGATACCAACAATTAGGACTGTAGATAACTCCCAATTTAAACCACAACATCCTAGAAACAGTCACTAAGCAAGCCCCAAAGAAATAATATTAAAGTTGGAAATTTCATTTTGCATCAAGGCCACAGTGTGTACTTTATGAGTAAAAAAAGCCAAACACAGTTATAAATATCTATAATAATGTAGATGTAATGTAAAATAAATATTTCAGTACACATATAGATTATATATTATTTACAAAGCCCACAAACAGAATATAAGCAAGACAGTTATACTATACCATAAATTTAGCCTATAACTACCAAGTCAGCCATATATGTTAAACATTTAATTAATACTTTTCTTAATGACAAAATATATAAGTGATTTGTGGGAGTGATTTGAATGGCCACAGTCTCTTTAAAATCTGAAAAAGGAAATCTGAGTTGATGTTATTTCTCAATAAATTCCTCTGTACAAAGGAGAGGCAATATAAATCATTTCATCAGTCTTAAAGCCATATTCAGAGTTTAAAACCAACATTCAGTATTTAGAGGCCTCATAAAGTATGATAGGGAAAAAGTTTTAAATCTGCTCACCAGTCATTGCTTATCCCTTTCTCTAGTCAACACAGTGTCAAGGGTAGTTCTGAGACTAGAAAAAGACACACAAGTTCTGAAGGTGAAAAGGGAAAATAGTAATCATATTCATTTGTCTAGATCAGAGTAGAATTTAAGGAATAACAGTAAAAATATGGTCCTAAAGCTATCTTACCACCAACTAACAAAAATCACAGAAGCAGATAAAAGAAGGAAAAAGCAAAACAGGTAGGACACCTCAAGTAAAACATGTTAATAAAAGGCAAACAGACAGTATAAAATTTAGCACCTCTCAAGGTTTTCATTTGACATCATTAAGAAATAATGCTAGTTAAAGAAGAAAATACATTCATGTGTATTACACTTAAACTTTTAGTTTAGCCAAGAAATTTATTTACAATTTTATTCAAAAGTTGCCTAAGACTCTGCTTCCTAGGGCATGAAAAAAAAGATCTATCTTTGCCTAAAATTAAACAGTCTCAGGAAATTCAGGGTATTTTCCATGAAAAGCCATATATAGATTCTGTAGGATCCACAAACCACAAATAAAGAACCCACACAGCTCTGACTTAACTTTAAAATATACAAGTATATGATTATAAACCAGGAAGCAAACTTTCATTTTGATTTCTAATACAAATACCTTCTGCTGGGACCATGAATTCCATGTGACAAAGGCAACAGTGACACTTTCATTGCCTAGGGGCTAATGTGGAAACTGCGGCGAAAATAATGAAATTAGATTATCATGTTAGAATCATACTATTTCATATTAAAAAAAGAAATAAGGATCCTTGGAAAAATAACTGGTTCTGGGCCTGGCTAAGGCAGTCCCCAAGAGGAGTCTGAGGTATCTTGTTCTACCTAAAAGCAAGGAAACTATCAATAATAGTTACATTAAAGAGGACTGAATCCAACTTAAAGGGGCTTTTATTGACAAAAGATGGAACAATTTTACCAGCAAAACGAATAATGGTTCTAAGTCCTTGAATATGTCAATTACAAATGAGATTGATTCACTTCTCTCCTAGATGTATAGAATGCATTCCTTTTCAGTAGCAAATATTTACTTCAATCTTGTCTGTGTTCCAACCATAATGTTTATCATATAACCAGTGATTACAAACATATGAAAAAGCAAGAAATGTGCCCTATAAACAACAGAAAAAACAGTCAACAGAAACAAGCTACTAATGGCTCTGATGTTAGAATTACCACGAGAACCTTAAAATAACTAGAATAATTATTTTATGTAACGAGTGGAAAGGAGGAAAATCTTAACAGAGAAAATCTTCAAATATGAACCAAATAAAATAAAATAAGTAGTATCAAAAATGAAAATGCATTCAACCAGCTTAGGAGCAAATAAGAGATAGCTAAAGAAAATATCAGTGAATTTAATAATGGTCATGAGAAACTACCCATATTGAAACACAAAGAGGATAAGAATGACTAAAAATGGAACAAAGCACCATAGATCTGTAGAATACTAAATGCATATAATGGCAGTCTCAGGAGAAGAAGAAAGGACAGGGCAGAAGAAATGTTTGAAGATATAATGGAGGAGAATTTTCCAAACTTGACAAGTGAAACCAACTCAGTAAACTGGGGTCCTCAGCAAAGCTTAAGAAAGATAAATACAAAGAATATCACACTTAGGGATATCACAGTCAAACTGCTGAAAACCAAAGATAAAATATTATACACAAATTAAAAAATACATATTACACACAAGGGGACAACTATAAAACTTCTCATCAGAAACACTGAAAGTCAAAAAGACAACAGAATAACATTTTTGAATTACTGAAGAAAAAATACAGTCAACATAGAACTCTCTGTGCAGAGAAAATATCCTTCAAAAATAAAGAGGAAATGAAGACATTTCAGACAGACAAAGGTGGCAGACTCATCACCAGCAAAGCTGAACTATAAAAATACTAAAAAGCATTCTTTAGGGTTGGTATTACAAATAAAAAGCATCAAAAAGAGGAGCTAGTTGGCTAAAACCATTTTAATTTTAAAAAGCTATTAAGTATGTGTCCATGTGTTTATTTGTGTGCAAATTTCTTTAAAAGATAACAAACCATTTAAAGTAAAAATAATAATGAAGACGATACACTGTGGGGTTTATAACATAATAGGAACATTAAAATATATGTCAAGAACTCAAAAGGTAAAAAAGAAATAATGAATTTATCCTAGTAAAAGGATCTTACATTGTTTATTAAGTACAGTATTATTGTTATCATCATAAAATAAACTATGGTAACTTAATTATACATATTGCAATCTCTAAAGCAAATACACACAAAAAACATAATATATTGAGGCAGAACAAAATATTAACAGAGGAGAAAAAAATGAACTACCAAAAAAATATTCAACCCAAAGGAAAACAGGAAGAGAAGAACAAAGGAAAGAAAGAATACAAAACAAAAAGCAAAATGGTCAGATTTTGCCTGATCATGTCAATAATTACATTAATTGTAAATGGACTAAATTCTACATGTAAAAGTCTCAGATTATCAAACTGGATTAAATTTAAAAGGGGAGGGGCCCACTTTATCAGAAACATAATTTCATATAAAAAGCAAGATAGGATAAAAGTAAAATTGTGGAAAATGATATCCCAGGCAGGCCCACTACACATAAGAAAGCTGATATGACTATCTCAATGTTAAACAGTTATCAAAACAGAGGATTATCCAGAGGTAAAAAAGAATATTTTATAATGATAAAAGGGTTAATTTATCAAGGAGACATTATGATCCTAAATGTGTATGTACCTAATAACTTCTAAACACACAGCTGTATTTAGAATTCTTTCTAATGTCAGAACTTCTAAATGAATTCAATGGACTGAAACACATCAAATATATATATATATATATATATATATATATATATATATATATATATATATCTATAAATTGACGATTTCTCATATGAACAAATAAGTGTACATTTAAAAAATAAATTCAGCACAATAAAACCTAATTGAGTATCTTATGAAATTACCTGAGCATCGTTTCATTACTTTGAAAACTGATGTATAAATAAAAAGACTTCAGCATCTTTTCTGCCTTTCCTGTATAAACTGTATCTGTGGGTAGCCAAACAGATGATGAGGAAAGGGTTTTCCTTTTAAAATAATTAGAGCCACAATCAAAAAGAATGAAATCTTGCCATTTGCAACTATGTGGCTGGAACTAGAGGGTATTATGCTAAGCAAAATTAGTCAGTCAGAGAAAGACAAATATCGTTATGACTTCACTCATATGAGGACTTTTAAGACACAGAACAGATGAACACAAGGGAAGGGAAGCAAGAATAATATAAAAACAGAGAGGGGAACAAAACCTAAGAGACCCTTAAATATGGAGAACAAACAGGGATAACAGAGGGGTTGTGGAGGGGGGATGGGATAAATGGGTAAGGGGTATTAAGGAATCTACTCCTGAAATCATTGTTGCACTATATGCTAACTACTTTGCATGTAAATTAAAAAAAATAAAATTAAAATAAAAAATATATAAATGAGAAGTAAAATAATAATTAGAGCCAATAAATGCAGGGGAAATCATAGAATTCTGAAATATAGTCACACAACGCAGTATTCTACAAATGTTAAGATAAATGCAGAAGAGTTATAGAGCAAGTTTTTGGACAAATACTAGAGAAATACAGTATTTGGTGAAAGAGGCAAGTTACAGAGAACTGTATATCATATGATACTATGTTTCTAGAGCTCAATGAGAACCATAAAACAGTAATATGTTGTTTAGGATGTATACATATTAAACTTTGTTTTAAGGCAAGAGAATGATACAAAATTCAGGATAGTGAATCAGAGATAATTACTCTGGAGGAGACGCAGGGGTTTGGGAAGGGATAGGAGTAGATATTACTAATACTAATATTCATGTTAAGTTAATGATAAAAATGCAAGGGATTTTATTTTATTTTTATGTTTCATAACTTACATCTATGATGCATTCTTTTATAATATATATATATATTAAATGACACAAATTAAAAATACTTAGTTCTTAATAAGAAAAAAGGATATAATAAGTCAATATCTACCAAAATCCTTAAAAATGTCCATTCCTTTTGAGTCATAAAGTATATTTTCAGGTACTTGTGGTAAGGAAATAGACAAGTATACAAATGTAATGTACAAGAAAATCACTGCTATTTGAACAGCAAAAAGCAAAACAAAACAAAACAAAAACAAAAAATAAAAAACAAAAAACAAAAACAAAAACCAGGAAACAACTCAATGGTCGTTCTAAAAAACTGAAACAACCATAGAATAGAATTTTATGCAGCTATTTTTTTTTTTTCAACGTTTTTTTTTTATTTATTTGTGGGACAGAGAGAGACAGAGCATGAACGGGGGAGGGACAGAGAGAGAGGGAGACACAGAATCGGAAACAGGCTCCAGGCTCTGAGCCATCAGCCCAGAGCCTGACGCGGGGCTCGAACTCACGGACCGTGAGATCGTGGCCTGGCTGAAGTCGGACGCTTAACCGACTGCGCCACCCAGGCGCCCCTGCAGCTATTTTAAACTAATAAAATTACTATTTAAATCACTAACTTAGGAGTTATTAAATTCCTAAACTTTATGAGTTAGAACAGGGGTACTTAAGCTGAGCAATCCAAGACTACGAATCCCATAAAATTCTACTAGGATTGTGTATACATTTATGCAGGTAACAACGTTTATGTGCTTGTTTCCAGGGACAGAATTCAAGAAAATATAGTTACTATGGTAGCTAATCTCCAAAGATGGTCCCCAATGAAAAAAGCTGCCCAGTATTCATCTCCTCCTACACTGAATCTGGATTAGCCCTTTCATAAGCAGAATGCTAGTCCTAGACCTAAGCCCTAAGGAGGCTTGACAGTTTTTACTTTTGCACTTTGAGGGTCCTGAGCTACCATGTAAGAAATCCAGCTATCTTGCTGGAGAAGCCATATTAAAGAGGAATAAGCTCTGATACTATGTGGGAAGAAAAGCAAGTCCAAAGCATCCCAGCAGACCAGTTGAGCCCAACCTTCTGGTTGCCCCCACCAAGGCACCATCCATGTGATAAAACTATCATGAACATCTAGTTAAGCCACCATCTGAATGCAGCCACATGAGAATACCCAAGCATAACCGACAAAAGAACTGTCTACTTGAGACCCAGCCAACACACATAATCATAAGAAATAAGAAAAGGTTGTTCTTCTAAACCACAGAGATTGGGGGTGGTTTGTTAAACAGCAATAGATAACCAAATAGTTACAGATGGCTGCTTTAGACTAACTTCACTTAATTAAGCATCTAATGTGTTGCATTATAATAGCTAAAACAAAAATCAGAAGCTATCCATCAGAGGATATAACACCATTCCTCAGTTATATAATGCCATTTATATAACAGTTTCATTGAACAAAAACAACTTTAGTCACTTCGATTTCATGTACTTTATTTACATAGGCCCTTTTATTACACATAAATGAAATACAGATCAAGCATCTAACTTTGCCCTTATATTAAGAGATGAAAAGGAGTGAGACCCTCAAATGACCCTTCATTTTAAATATTACAGTGGTTACTTATGTAAATTGCTTTCATTTTAAATATTACAGTGGTTACTTATGTAAATCACCCTCTAGACTTAAAAAAAAAAAAAGTAGAATGAGGTTAAGAGAACACGTGTTTAAAAGGTATTTTATAATGCTAATAAAATTGCATTGTATTATGTCATATTAAGACAATTACAATGCTTACCAACTAGAAATACTTTCCCTTTATTAATTTACACAATAATCTTGCAAATGATACTTGAGAGGAAAACAAATTCAAACAGAACCAGGAATTCTGCCCCAGAACCAAGAAGCAAAGCAGAACATAAACAATATGAAAAAGGCCAGATCCCATTTCATCTATTCAATTTGAGTGAAATGAAGATATAAACAAACTTTGTGGTGGCGCGTTTTTTTTTTAATCTACTGCATTTGATTTTTCAAAACAAAAACATCCATTTTCCACAGCCAGCTCTGTGTTAGCCAAAAATAATGGCAAAAGGCATGGCTTTGGTAAGGACAAACTTAAATGACAACTATATATTTTTTAACTCTTTAAATATGCAACCTATAACATTTTAAGTACAACAATCGCTGATTAAATTTCAATTTAGCCCCTCTTCTTTTTCATATTTCTCTGCTATCATTGAGTGAAGATTCCTTAGATTCTTTAGGCACTCAAGCACTGTTTGACCTTTCTGAACCTCAGATTTCTCATTTGAAAATGAGAATCATTATGTAAAAAGTACTTAGCATAGTACCTGCCCACAGCAAATGCTCAACAAATGATAGCTGTAGTTATCATCCTTATTACTGATCACAAAATGATGGTAAGTGCCAAGTTTAGTAGGATGGTTATCTGCATACCTATTTCCTTCTTTCCTAACAGAATCCTAATTTTGTTCTGCTTTCTACTCCCCCCAGCCCAAAGTCACATATGTGATCCACAGGCATATCATGTGTCCATGATAGGCTTATGGATAATTCCCTTTTGTCAGTGATTAGCTCAGGAATGGACATGTGACCCAACATTAGCCAACCACCAAAATGTGAGAAGAGGTCTGCTGAGAAGCTTCTGATGAAGTATTCCTCAATCCTAGAAAAGAGTTACCCAAAAAATGATTTTTTTCCCTTTCTCTGGAGATTTTTGTGTGATGAGTTTTTCTGGCAATGCAGCAGCCTTTCTGCCATCAGCCTACGGAAGAGGCCAACAATGATGATGACAGAAGAGAACTAGGTCCTTGATATCATCAGTGGAGTCCCTAAACCAACCAACCCTGGGGTCCACCTATTTCAGGACTTCCTCTTATGTAACATCATACCATTCCTTACTATTAAAGCCAGTTCAGGTTGTGAGTTTTGTAACCTGCAGGCCAAAGCATTCTAATCACTACAGTAATGGAAAGGTATTAAAAACTGTAATAGATTTTATCACAACTAAACTAAAGTGAAACAACCCTTCTCTTCAAAAGAACAGAGCCTCTACCATGAATATGTAAAAAGCTCTTCAATAAGCAGGGGCACTAATTCTGGTTTACCAATGTGGCAACACATGTACATGTAGCTGAAAAGCTACAAAGTAAGTCATTGTGCCAATCAGACTGTATGACAGTGCTTCAAAATGGGCAAAGTGCCAATCAGACCGTATGGCAATCAAAATAGGCAAAAACAGTGCTTCAATTCAACAGAGATTTATTTATTTTTTAACTATTATCTTTGAGCCACCAGCTTCTTCCACAAGGAGCTCCCAGGCTTTGTAATGAGGAACAATCATGTAAGTCATATAAATGCTAACTCTTGACCCCACTGACCATGGAGGGAGTAAATCTGCAGGACTGAGTGAGAAGGAGGGGAAGAGGGAAAGAGCAGGGTTGCAGAAAAGAGAAGAAAGACATTTGAGCTCAAACCTGAAAGATCAACCAGACTTCACCATATGGATAAGAAGGGAAGGGATTCTACGCAGGAGCCAAGAGAAACATGCACTCTTTCCTCAAGAAACTGTGTGCCAAGTTGTTTATGTTGCAATGATAGCAATAAAGAAATGAATAAAGGACAACAGCTAGGACTTCACAGTAAGAGTTTATTGTGTAGATCATCATAAAAACTTACCTGTGCAATTCGCATAGTGAGTTGCTAAGAACTACCCATGAACTTGAAGACATGGGCAGGGTTTAATATGCAAAAGTTGTTCTGAGGAAAGCACAGGGCTGTACACAAACCCAAGTCTGTACCGAGATACAAATAATTCTGATGTGAAAAGCTACAAAGAAAGAATTGCTGCTGAGATGTGAAGGAAAGTCAAAGCAGGTAAGACAAATGAGATAAATGAAGATCTATACAAGAAAGTATGAAAAATATATCAGTCAAAAATATTATATTTCTATATTCCACTAAATTTACTTTGGCATAAGTATGAAAGCTTAACAGGTAAAGCAGAGGCAAGTCTAAACTTTTTTTTTAATGTTTATTTTTGAGAGATGGAACATGAGTGGGGGAGGGGCAGAGACAGTGGGAGACACAGAATCCAAAGAAGGCTCCAGGCTCTGAGCTGTCAGCACAGAGCCCTACACGGGGATCAAACTCTGAGACCATGACCTGAGCTGAAGTTGGATGACTGACCAACTGAGCCACCCTGGAGCCTCTTTTCGTTTCTTTTCTTCTTTTTTTTTAAATCTAAACTTTTAAGGATAAAGAACTCAGATGCAACAAATGCTCAGTAAATCTTCCATGTGTATTATCTATCCTCTGACATGAATTTTATAACCTATACTGGCTACATAGGGCAGATACTCTCATATTTCTGAGAATACACCACCACATCATCATAGCAGAATCCAAGCAGGAGATTATTATTCCATCATCAACATTAGTAAATAATCACTAATATGACAGATTACAACACATAATTTATAAAGAACTAGGAAAACATTGTCAGGTAGGGCTAGAATAGAGAGAAAAAGAGGGAATAAACAGAACTCCTCAGCATTTCAAAACACCCTCACAATACTGACTTCCAACCAACAGGAGATACAATGCCACAAAGTAATCATCTTAATGATAATTAACATATCTGTATGTTTCTCTTCCATAAAGAAAGATGTCCTCATCTTGGCACAGGTGGACATACCCTTCCAACATGCCCCCTCCGTAACGATTCAAGCCCAAGTCTGATTCCCAAACCCATGATATCCTGCACCCCAAACTGCCTCCAGCATGCACCTGATCTTACATTCAATGTGGGTATATGTAGACCTACAATACCACTGTAGAAATTTAATGAAGTCGCTAATTCTTCAATATCTAACTCAGATTTTTAAAAATGTCTATCCATGCTTTCAACTAGCCAAAAGACAAATACAACACACAAATAAATATACTTTTTCATGATATGAACAAAACATTCTGAAAAAAAAAATGTAAGGTATCCTTTGGTTGAGACATGTTATACTGTGGGCTTGATCACGCTGTGATTCACTAACGAGAAACACGACATGTATTCAGTAACAGGTTAAAAAAAAATGTAAGCTATTTCAACATTTTACATTATCTCCACTTTTTCTCCATGATTCACCAGTAAATCTTTTTGCCCAAATTAATCAGTCACCATGGACAGAACTAGTTAAAATAATACACATTTGATTCAGCATTATCTCTTCCTGACCCCTCTTAGAGTCAGCACCTTTTAGAGTCAGCAGTTGTTTTACCCACTTCTGTTTTCAACAAGAACCTTGGCTAGGGCAAGGAGCATCCCAGAAGAGTCTGAAAACATAAATATCATTTCTGCCAGCACAATAATCCTGTCTCAGTGCTCCCTTAACAATGCTGGCCCATAAGTTAACTTGTTACACTGTTAATGCTCTCAGGGATACCTATGGTCTAGGATATACACTAGATCTCTTTAGCTTTTGATCCACCAAAACCCACTGTGGGAAGAGACTGAGAAATTGTATGGGATAAGTGTTAGAGGCAAGGCCCAGCTGGGGGACAGCACGACACTGCCTACTGAAATGTTGTCTTACTACTTAAAGTATATCTACAGACTAGCAGTCTTGGCATCTTGTGAAACATGCAGAATCCCAGGCCCACTGGATCATAATATGCATTTTAACAGGTTATTCATACATGCTAAAGTGTGAAAAGAGTAGGTGTTTTTTAAAAAATAGCCTGAGAAACTGTTTCTGAAGACTTATCATTAAGATTATTATCCTAAACAACTCTCAGAAATAGGAAGCCTAAACCAAGGTTTGTGTCTAAAGAACTATGTACCTTATGCTGAAAATGGCCAGGGAAACTTTAAAAGAACCAAAGACCCATACCTCAGGCATCTGAGAGCTAAAGCCCAAATTCCCTGGGCATCATTTTTTTCCTAACAGCTTGCCAACATCAGATATACTATGTACCTTCAGAAAGTGATGAGTTATACCATGTACAACTTTCATAGCAACAAATTATCAATTTACAAAACTCAAAGTCAACATATTGTGCCTTACAGTCGTTTAAGCTGGCAAGACTTTAAAGTACACACAAATCTGAAGTAATGCGTTGGAAATATTTGATTTATGTTAAACAGCGCTCTGGAATTTAAACATTCATATGCTCAACCAAACCCTATTCCTGGCCAATCGGCTCACTGATCAGCTTACATATATCGTTCCAATATATACTGCCCAGCTACATTTAATATTTAAAAATTTTAAAGACCTTTTTGTATTTTTAAAATAAATCTTATTTCAAGTAAATTTCCTGAGCTAAAAAAGAACCACCACCACCACAACAAAATAATACCAAAAATGGCTCTGTGCTATAAAAGGCACTGCTTGTATTGAGTGAACTCTGCCTCTAACAAGAACCTTCTACAGAGGGAGCTAAGATGGCAAAGCCACGAAGGCCTTCAGTCCAGTAAGGAGCACGAAGCAGCGTGTCAGAAAGAAATTGTTTTTCTGCTCCTTTTGATGGGTTATGCTTTCAAGTCAGGAAATTAGAAACAGGTGTGCCAGAGGGCACACACATCCTCGCTCCACACTGAAAAACACGCGTTTTCAATTTTCAAACATGAAAGGGACTCCTGTTGAATGAAAGAAGAAATGAAAATCCAGCTCTGCTTCTGCGAACCATATGAAGGGAGTTTAGAAAGTCTTTGACAAGTTGCTCGACTTACTCCCTTCTCCAACTGACAGCAGGTAGTAGTCGACAATAGGAAGGAAAAGGCATTCTTTCAAGTGAGAACAATCAAAGGGAGAATTACATTAAGGATCACAGCATTGGCATTTTAACCCATCACTTGATCTTATGCTTCTGTTTCTACCATTTCTTCACCTTCTGTTTTAAAATTAGAAGTCTGTTCTTTCAAAAACAACAACAAAGCAATACAACATAAGTATCTGGCAAAAAAATAAATCTGAGAAAGTACAAACATCAAAAAGAACATCTTGGGGCTCACTTGTTCCCCTATAACCCAACTCTATAATCTTTTCCAAAGAAAGATCTACTATTCTTCACACTAGGGTGCTAGAAACATTTTAGTGAGTTTATGAGGGTGATAGATAGTGCTAAACTTAAAGTCACTGTTTTTGGTGAGATTTGAGGGGAAGGGGGTGTGGCAGGAAGAAAGATGTACTAAGGGCAGCAGCAACAGCCAACTCATCAGGTGCCCTGAGGGCCTGCAAGTGACCCTCTGGGAGGCACTTAATGCACATTCCTCAGGTGAATGGATGCAGCAGAACCAGAGCCAGGGCTAGCAAGCCCTTGGTATAGCCTATATTTCAACATATTTCTTTTTTTCTTTTTTTTTTATGTCTATTTATTTTTGAGAAAGAGAGAGAGAGAGAGAGAGAGAGAACATGAGCAAGGGGGAAGGGGCAGAGAGAGAAGGAAACACAGAATCTGAAGCAGGCTCCAGGTTCTAAGCTGTCAGCACAGAGCCCAACATGGGGCTCGAACTCATGAACTGCAAGATGATGACCTGAGCTGAAGTTGGACGCTAAACCAACCACGCCCCTCAACATATTTCTATACTGGTAATAGGAAACTTCCCTATATGATCAAGTAAGGCCAGAGATTTCATGCCCTTTTAAATGTCTTTACTTCTCTTTTACCATACCCAGACCTGAGCACAGGATAAAGCCTCTAAAACAGGTTGTTTTATAGCATGAGAGCAATTACAAGTCATCTGACATAAGAGCAAAATACCTGAACTCACATATACATGAAAAGACATCCTTCATATCCCTTAAAATTATGTTTTGAAGAATATTTAATGACACATCATTAATTATACAATATAAAGCATAACACAAACTGAAAAATCTCCCAAAAATATTAATACAGACTACCACAGGATGGCAAAATTATCAGTTTCGTTTTCCAAGCTCTTTTCAATGAGTATGTGTTGTTTCACAATTAGGAAAAAAAAAATCCACTCATTTAAAACTTCTAAGATGCATGATAACCAAAGCTGTCATACTGAACTGGTTTCCTAGAAAATGACCTACAATAATTCAGAATTGTACTTAACTTTGAACCATCAGTGACTTTACTTATGTAAAAAGCAGGAAATAATATATTAATAGTTCATCAGATATGAAGTGACATAATTAAAATAAGCAACAGTGTCAGAATAGAATTCCCATCCCAGATAATTACCTTAGTTCTTAGAAATGTACTGGTAGTTTAAATACTCTGTTATCTGTAAATGAACAATATTTCTTCCCCACCCCCACTAACCAAACAGTCCGAAGAGTCAAGTGCTTTTAAGATGATGGTGTTTATGAATGTTAGGGTTTTATCTATGCTCACATCTAGAAGTCATAATTCACAGAAAGATTTCTCATGGCATGACTCTCAACCCAATGTATTATATACCAAATTATTTCAGCTTAAGTAGTTGCTCAGTACCCTGAGCCCCCCAAGAATCCTGTTGACTGTAAGAAGATGATGCAACAGGACTAGGATAGCCTGAAAAGGCAGATAAAAGAACCAGAGTAGGCTGAAGGAGTCTGGAATCCAACTCAGTAGAACTCACAGCAATGTATTTAACTTGTTGACCAGTTTTGCCTCTCATTGTCTGAATCATTGCTAATCATTCCTGAACAATCTCAGAGATAAAAAATCTATCTCTCTATCTTCCAAAAGTATGAGCATCTCCCTACTCAAAAAGATCCCCACTTCATACAAAAGAATATTTAAATACTAAGTCAAAGCCATCTAGAGATCCTACATTAAGCTCTATACAACTTGCACTCACCCCTCTATTTAGGCATCCTCCATTCTCACCAGAATAACCACTCTCAATACTTCCCTTAACATTCCTCTCAGCCTTGAATCATCTGGGCTTGACCTAGCTTACTATACCTGTTATGGATTTAATTTCTGTGTCCCCTCACAAATTCATATGTTGAAGCCCTTATCTCTTATGTTATAGTATTTGGGGAGAGGTAATTAAGGTTATATGAAGTCATGAGGATGGGACACTCATGATAGGAATAGTGTCCTTATAAAAAGAGGAAGAGAGGGGCGCTTGGGTGGCTCAGTCAGTGGGTGTCTGACTTCAGGTCAGGTCATGATCTCATGGTCCGTGAGTTCGAGCCCCATGTCGGCTCTGTGCTGACAGCACAGAGTCTGCAGCCTGTTGCAGATTCTGTGTCTCCCTCTCTCTGTCCCTTCCCTACTCACGCTCTGTCTCTGTCTCTCTCAAAAATATATAAACATTAAAAAAAATTTTTTAGATAAAAAATAAATATAAAGAGGAAGAGAAACCAGAGCTAGCTTGCAAGCTCCAGCAAGAAGAAAGATGAAAGATATACTGTGACAAAAAAGCCAAAACATGGGAGGAGAATAAGGAATGTTGGCTGAGAAGATTTGTATGTTTAAATAGGGTGGTCAGAGAAGATCTCAGTAAGAAGGTGAACCATGTGAATAAAGAGTTGATGAAGTAGGAGGCAGCAGCTTAAGCTACTGAGGGTAGAGAGCTAACAGGAAAGGAAACAACTGAGGCAAAGTTCTGAAGGTAAGAGTGTGCCTGGCATGTTTAAAATACAGTAAGCAGCCAATGTAGCTGGAACTGAATAAGTAAGGGAAGAAAAGCAAGAGCTGAAGTCTGAGAAGAAAGTGGGAACACTGTATACAAGGCCTCAGAGGTCCTTCATAAGGACCTCAGCTTTTCCTCTGAGTCAGATGGGAAGTGACTCGACAGTTCAAAGAAGAGGTATGGCATGATTTGATAGGTTAGAACCCCAACTCTTATGTTAAGAACTGAATAAAAGGGCAAAAGAGCAAAAACAAGTACCAGCTAGGGGGTTACTGAAAGAATCCAGATAGGATGTGATAGCACACTGAATCTGTTGGTAGCAGTGGAGGTGCTAAGAATCGTCAGGCTATAAATATACTTAGAATAGTCAGAGTTTGTTGTTGGCTTGGATGTGGGTGAGGAAGGGAAGGGGAGGGAAGTAGAGGGGGGGAAGGGAAACCAAACCAAACCAAGCAAAAGGGGATCAAGCATGAATCCAACATTTTGACCCGAGCCACTAGGAGGCTGGAGTTGCCATTTGCTGTGTGGGAAGACTGCAAGAGAAGCAGGTGGCAGGCGGCAAAGGGGATACAATATCAAGAGCTCATATTTGGACATGCTAAATTTGAGATGCCTATCAGATATATGACTGGAGACTGAACAAGCAGTTGAATATACAACGGTGTCCTGGGAGAAGCCCAGGTTGGAGATAAAAATGGGGGAGTCATCAGCATATATATGGATGGTACTTAGCCATTAGACTGATAAGAACACCAAAGGAGTGGGTATACAAAGAGAGAAGTTCAAGGACTAGGTCTCAGGGTACTCCAAAACTGAGAAGTCAGGGAGATGAGAAACATTAACAAAGGAGACTGGGAAGGAAAACCAAGAAGCGGTAACATAATTCTCAGCCCTTGAGGAAGAGGGCTGGCTCAGAATCGCTGGCTCATAGGGGTGCCCTCATGGCCCAGTCAGTTAGGCATCTACCTCTGGATTTCAGCTCAGGTCATGGTGAGTTCTATAGCCCCATGTTGAGCCCCGCATTGGGCTCTGCGCTGACAGCCCAGAGCCTACTTGGGATTCTCATTCTTCTCTCTCTCTTCCTACCAACCCCCTGCCTTACCCTTTTGGCTCAGGTTTGTGAGTTTGAGCCCCATGGGTCAAGCCCCACATGGGGCTTTGCACTGACAGCGCAGAGCCTGCTGGCATTCTTTCTCTCTCTCTGCCCCTCCTCTGCTCATGCTTTCTATCAGAATAAATATATAAACTTTAAAAAAAAAATCACTGCCTCAGAAATACTTAAGCAAAAGCCTGGTCTCAATTTTTTGCATTTTTTATCACACCAACCTTTGAACTTATTCCTGGCAAGCAATGGCCACATCCTCACCACGTTCAGGGGTCTAGAACTTCCCAGAGCCAAAATCTAGAAAATCAAAGAATCTACAAAATCAGAAATCACTGGGCCACATACCAGAAACTAAGTAGCAGATCTTTCTTCAGGCCAAAACACTTTAAAAAAGAGGGACTGAAGCTTGTGTTTCCTGAACTCCAGTCAACTGCCATATAACTGCTGGATTCACTGTTTCTCTTTAAGAAAAAAACATACTATACAGACAAGTAACGGCATACCAGTGTTAAGGTCAATCAGAGCATAAACTTAATCTCCTTCTTTTTTCCTCCTTCTGATCTTCTAATCCTCAATCTGCTCTTCCTTTCCATAGCCAGAGAAAGATCACAGATATATCTTACATTATGCATCTATGTGTTACTAAAAAATTATGTGTGATTCTGACTTTGGCAAATTAAATAAAATTTTAAAGTACTATATAAAGAAATTACATGGTGAATAATCTTTTTGAAATGAGAAGCATCCTTCTAGAAGAGTGAGGAATCACATATACATTTCTTTCATTTAATGAAATGTATTTGACATATGACATTGTATAAATTTAAGGTGTACAACATGTTAATGATACATTTATACACTGTAATATGATTGCCACTACAGCAATAATTAGCACCTCTATCCCATTACAGAATTATCATTTCATTTTAGTGACTGAAATAATTAAGTTCCAGTCTCTCAGCAACTTAGATGATTATAATAATCATCATCTGTCTTAATTTTAATTTGTCTAGTAAGCACTTATTAAGTGCAAGGCCCTATGCCAGGCACTCAGGAAAAACAAATATACCCACAGGTAACCCCTTTTCTCAAGAGCTTATGTCACTGCTTAAGAAAGACTAAAATAAATTGTTATTTTCACCAAAAAAATTAAGAAGCTGAGAATAAAAAAATCTTTTATTGTAGTTTATTAATTGTAGTTTATTAATTCTAAATTATTGTTTTTTCACAGTTAAAATTTTCTAAAATCAGGAGATTCATTTTAATTGATGACATCCTCCTGTGCCTCCTCTCTAGGCTGCAGCTGTGACATAGCACTGCCTCTAGCGGTAAGTAAGCTGTTCCAATTGTTGACCCTTCAGTTGAGTTATGTGCCACGTTGAAACTACATGTTTTGAGTTTACCTGTCATTTACCATGGGTTCAAAAGGAGTATAGTATGATACAGAATTGAAACAAAAAGTAATTAAAAACATAGGAAGGCATGGAAACAGCAATGGCACATGAAATTACTATCAGTGCAACAAATATTTCTTGTTGGAGGAATGCCCCCAAGTTGTATATTTTCTTGTAAAGCAACAACCATGTGTTAAGTGATGAGAAAGAAGAGTGTCATTCGATGATTGGCAGTCTCCTCCCCCCACCCTCCAACACCCACCCCTACTTAATATATGTATCTTATATTGTGTATTTTACTCGTGGATATGACATCAAACATATAAGCAACAAAAGCAAAAATCGGTAAGTGGGACCACATCAAACTAAAAAACTTCTGTACAGGAGCAATTCTTATCAAAATAATGCCAGCATTCTTCACAGAGCTAGAACAAACAATCCTAAAATTTTTATGGAACCAGAAAAGACTCCAAACAGCCAAAGCAATCTTGAAAAAGAAAACCAAAGCTGGAGGCATCACAATCCCAGACTTCAAGCTATACTACAAAGCTGTAATCATCAAGACAGAATGGTACTGGCACAAGAACAGACACTCAGATCAATGGAACAGAATAGAGAACCCAGAAATGGACCCACAAATGTATGGCCAACTAATCTTTGACAAAGCAGGAAAGAATATCCAATGGAATAAAGACAGTCTCTTCAGCAAATGGTGCTGCGAAAACTGGACAGCGACATGCAGAAAAATGAACCTGGACCACTTTCTTACACCATGCAGAAATATGAACCTGGACCACTTTCATACAAAAATAAACCCAAAATGGATGAAAGACCTAATGTAAGACAGGAAGCCATCAAAACCCTAGAAGACAAAGCAGGCAAAAAAAACCTCTTTGACCTTGGCCGCAGCAACGTCCTACTCAACAGGTCTCAGGAGGCAAGTGAAACAAAAGCAAAAATGAACTATTGGGACTGCATCAAAATAAAAACCTTCTGCACAGAGAAGGAAACAATCAGCAAAACTAAAAGGCCACCGACATAATGGGAGAAGATATTTGCAAATGACATATCAGATAAATGGTTAGTATCCAAAATCTATAAAGAACTTATCAAACCCAACACCCAAAAAAACCAAATAATCCAGTGAACAAATGGGCAAAAGACATGAATAGACACTTCTCCAAAGAAGACATCCAGATGGCCAACTGACACATGAAAAATGCTCAACGTCACTCATCATCAGAGAAATACAAATCAAAACTACAATGAGATACCACCTCATCCCTGTCAGAATGGCTAACATTAACAACTCAGGCAACAACAGATGTTGGCGAGGATGCAGAGAAAGAGGATCTCTTTTGCACTGCTGGTGGGAATGCAAGCTGGTGCAGCCACTCTGGAAAACAGTGTGGAGGTTCCTCAAAAAATTAAAAATAGAACAACCCTACGACCCAGCAATTACACTACTAGGTATTTATCCAAGGGATACATGTGTGCTGTTTTGTAGGGGCATATGCACCCCAATGTTTATAGCAGCACTATTGACAATAGCCAAAGTATGGAAAGAGCCCAAATATCCATCAACAGATGAATGGATAAAGAAGATGTGGTATATATATATATACAGTGGAGTATTACTCGGCAATTAAAAAGAATGAAATCTTGCCATTTGCAACTACGTGGATGGAACTGGAGGGTATTATGCTAAGTGACATTAGTCAGAGAAAGACAAATATCATATGACTTCACTCATATAAGGAATTTAAGATACTAAACAGATGGATTTAAGGGAAGAGAAGCAAAAAGAATACAAAAACAGAGAGGAGGACAAAACATAAGAGACTTATAAATATGAAGAACAAACAGAGGGTTACCGGAGGGGTTGTGGGAGAGGGGATGGCTAAATGGGTAAGGGGCATCAAGGAATCTACTCCTGAAATCATTTGTTGCACTATATGCTAACTAACTTGGATGTAAATTAAACAACAAACAAACAAACAAACAAAAACAACTTCTGTACAAGAAAAGAAATAATCAACAAAATGGAAAAGCAACCTATGGACTGGGAGAAAATATTTACAAACCATATACCTGATAAGGGGTATAAAATTATGGAAAGAGCCTAAATGTCCATCAACTGATGAATAAAGAAGATGTGGTTTATATATACAATAGAATACTACTTGGCAATGAGGAAGAATGAAAGCCTGCCATTTGCAACAATGTGGATGGAATTGGAGGGTATTATGCTAAGTGAAATAAGTCAGTCAGAGAATGACAGATATCATATATTTTCACTCAAATGTGGAACTTGAGAAACTTAACAGAAGACCATTGGGGAAGGGAAGGGGACAAAATAGTTTCAAGCAGAGAGGGAGGCAAACCATAAGAGATTCTTAAATACAAAGATGAAACTGAGGGTTGATGGGGGGAGGCGGGAGAGACGGGGAAATGGGTAATGAGCATTGAGGAGGGCACTTGTTGGGATGAGCAGTGGGTATTCTATGTAGGCGATGAATCATGGGAATCTACTCCAAAACCAAGAGCACACTGTATACACTGTATGTTAACCAACTTGACAATAAATTATATTTATAAATAAATAATAAATAAATTAAATTAATTAAATTAAATTAAATGATAAGGGGTTAATATCCAAAAGACACGAAGAACTCCTACAACTCAATAGCAAAACACAAATAGCAAGATTAATGCATCAGCAAAGGACTTAAATAGATATTTCTCCAAAGACACACAATTGGCCAACAGGTACATAAAAAGGTGTTCAACCTCACTAATCATCAGGGAATTGCCAATCAAATCATAATGAGACATCACCTCATACCCGTTAGAATGGCTAGCATCAAAAGGACAAGAGATAAATAAAGTTGGTGAAGATGTAGAGATATTCAAACCATTGTACACTGTAGGTGGGAATGTAAAATGGTGCACCTGCTATGGAAAACAGAATGGGGGTTCCTCAAAAAATTAAAAATAGGAGTATTATATGATCCAACAACTCCACTTCTGGGTATTTACCCAAAAGAATTGAAATCAGGATCTTGAAGAGATTTCAGCACCTCCATGTTCACTGCATCATTATTCATAATAGCTGAGATGTGGATACAACCTAAATGTCTACCAATAGATAAATGGGTAAAGAAAATGTGGCATATATGTATAACAGAATATTATTCAGCCTTAAAAAAGAAGGAAATCCTGCCATAGACAACATGGATAATCCTTGAAGACATTATGCAAAGTGAAATAAGCCAGTCACAGAAGAACAGATACCGCATGATTCCACTTATATGAGGAACCTAAAATAGTCAAACTCATAGAAGCAGAGAATAGAATGGTGATTGCCAGGCACTGGGGGGAGGGGGAAATGGGGAGTTGATAGTGAAAATTCATAAAGTTTCAGTAATGAAAGATGAATAAGTTCAAGGGTCTGCTGTACAATATTGTGCCTAAAGTTAAAAATAGTGTATTATACATTAAAAATGTTGTTAAGATGGGGCATTATACATTAAAAATGTTGTTAAGATGGGGCACCTGGGTGGTTCAGTCGGTTGGGGGTCCAACTTCATCTCAGATCATAATCTCACGGTTTGTGGGTTCAAGACCCATGTCCAGCTCTGTGCTAGCAGCTCAGAGACTGGAACCTCCTTCAGATTCTGGGTCTCCTTCTCTCTCTGCCCTCCCCTGCTCATGCTCTGTCTCTCTCTCTCAAAAATAAAATAAACATTTAAAAATGTTGTTAATAAAATAGATTTCATGGTAAGTGTTCTTATCACAATAAAAAAAATACGAATCAACCAATGTTTTTTTAAGATAATGGTGTACCTTATAAAAGGTGTGACTTCAATTCAATGAAACACAGTTAAGTATTGAATCACTTCTCTGAGCCAAGAAGTATGTTATGTGCCTTACATACGTCTACTTATTTAATATTAAGGTAGATATTCCTACTTTACAAATAACCTCATGCCAGGGTCACAGGCAGTAAGTGAAACAGACTGAACAAGAACGCAGGTATCTACCCTGCTCCCTTCCTAACTAGACAAATTTCCATGATGCAGAACCTTAGAGTTTACACGGTCAGCTCCTGCCACACTACTCTCTCTTCCCCACTCCCCACTCATTCCTCCCTACCCAGTGATGAGAACAAGATGATGGATCATTATCCCTAAGGCTAATGATCAAATCACCTGTGTGGCCTTGGGAGAGCCCTACCCTGACTATAACTATCTTCCCTCTGCCTTTCAATTATTGCCTTACAAGAACTATAAACCTAAAATGTAGGCCAGGTCTCTAAATTTTCTGCAACAGCCTAAGGCACCAGTCTATTTTGGCCAAACAACCAGAATTCTGTGCACCGCCTTTCTTCTGACTTGGTCACCCAACTCTGCCATGTGTTTTTACTGTCAACCTTATAGCAACAACCCCAGGAGAAACAAGTGTGAAAAAATCACACAAAAGTCCCAGGAATGGCAGGAAGTGGAGACTTGCTCTATTTCCCTCAGGCTCTGAGGACTGATGATGATTAGTCCTTAAACTTCAGAATGATATAACATGACAAACTGGGCATCCAAGTTTAAAAGCTGCACTGGATGTCATGAACTAGAAAACCAAAAGTTATCTTTAGTCATATGAAACTATCTTCAATTGATGCAAGATCAACAAAGGAGAAAATATCCAAGGGGAAGGGGAAAAGACCTTAATTTTACAATTTTAGTTTTACCCACCCACTGCACTGTACTTAATAGAATCAAATCGATGAAATGTGTTTCTATTCCAACTTCCACATCACCAATTAAAAGGAGAGAGGAGGACAATCCCAAAGAGATTGAATTTCTTTTCCAAAACGACAGTCAGGCAGGCTTTCAGGATTTCAGCTTAGAGTACAATCCAGGTCTCCTAACATCTAGACAATTAGAGTAACATTTAAACAATGCCAAACCAACTCACTGAATAACCTAATGATCAAAAATAAAGTCCATACAACATATACTGAGTAATACTCCTTTGGGAAAATAAAAATGAAACGTATTATCTACTTCGGACTTCAGTTCGTTCAAATGCCACAATTTTCTATCAACACAGGGCCATACTTAATTATGTGAACAAGCTAATTTCTAAATATCATGCATAGAGATTTCCATGTGCCACCAAAATTAAATTAAAAATTAACTCCTATTATATTATACTCATCTCCTCAAAAATGAAAGAATGAAAACCAATTTTTTGCCAATTACATTAGTATGATTAAGATTCAACATTAATTCATGTTTAGACTTCACCTGATAGATCAGTGACACAAAAAACACCAGGGCACCAAGAGAAAGCACAGAGCGAAATGAAGGAAAGTAAAGAGAGGCCCAAGACTGGAATTGTTAGAAATGGGAAGAGTCTGTGAAGTGAGCCAAGATGGAGCAGGGCAGAGGAACAGGACAAACCAAGAGAGTTCCAGGATCTATGCTATGACAGAAAGGAGAGAGCTGCTTGAAGCAGAGACCACAGAGTCAAGAGTAAGCAGGAAAACAGGACTAGACTGGATTGGGGGTTTGTTAGTATGGTGAAATAGAAACCAAAGTGGCAAGCAACTGTAGAAAGGAAGGAAGGAAAGGCAGCCTGATAAAGCCTGATAAAGCCTGAGGATATTGAGGAGAAAGGCTTAGAACTGTAACTTGAGAGATAACACAGCAAAGGGGATGATTTTATTTTGTCAACCATGCATATCACCACACTGAGAGAAAAGGCTTCAAGTATACCTACATAAGTACATGAAAACCTGGATCTAGACAACAACCATTCTGCCCATTAACCAACCCCCAACACACACACACACACACACACACACACACACAAAATTTCTAAATGATAATGACTTCTAATATAGATACAAAAAGAGGACCTACATTTAATTAAAAGTATAGTTAGAGGAATAAATGTCATAAAACATACATTTTGAAATACATCTTATATTTTATGCCAACATTTTAATCAAGAGATTATCTTAGTTTTGAAATGCCTTATTACTTTTATATCTTCTGTGATCTAAATCTGGCACTATCATGAGTCACACTAGGGGGGAAAAAAACATTAAAACTATAATTGTTATAGTTAACTCCAGACGTGTAATGAAAATGTTAGGAAAACATTTATACTGTGATACGTACATTGTGAAACAATTTTTAAAACCTCCCAAATATCAAAGATCTTTCATGCATTAATGCACTTGTCTATGCAATGTCTCAGCACATGCTTTATGTTTACATAAAAATATTGCTTTACGTTTACATAAAAATATTGTTTTCAATCATTAAATGACCTAACAATGTTGAAGTTATGAAATATGGTCATGAAAGCAGCAAATACCTGAGGTACTCACAGCTGTGGAGTAGGGATTATGAGCTCCAGTGTTTTCAGCCCAGCAGCCACATCCATACAGAGCAGCCTGGGAAAAAAGAAAATAGATACATAGAGTATTTCAGAAATATTATATGTAATTACTAGCTTTCAACAGAAGACAAAATCATACCCATCTAATAAAGCCTGGTTTAATAATGATGTATATCAAATGGGAAATAATACCAGAGACTGTGTAAGACCTACCTAAACAATGGTTCTAACACTATCTAAACTATATATTCCAACTATTGTATTAATCTAAAATTTTTCAAAAACAGTAAGAGAAAGTTCCTTAGACTCTCATCAGCAGTAGTTTTGTTCCTTCCTTGAAAAACCTTTCCCCTATTGCAGTTTGTCAGCGGAATTTCTCTTCTGGCCCCTTGAAATCACCCCCATGGTTTCCTTAAAATAGTGGTTCTGAAACTAGGTATATGTCAAATTGTTTGAGAAGCTTGGTGATAAGAACCATGGTTCCCAGATATTCTGATTCAGTGGTCTGGGGGTTGGCCAATGAATTGCCATTATTAATCAGGGCCCTGTGGTAGGGGGTGGGGCTGGGATGCAGGGGGTCCTCCTGGCATACCCTAAGAAACCCTATTTGGGAGGGTTTTTGCCATGCCTCCCTTAAAGTGGCACAATAGGAACTGCAAACAGTTATTACCAAAGGGCCCAGTATATGCTCACCACTGTGCTAGATTCTGCCAGATATAAAGAAAGGAGGCAAATAGGTCAATTCAAGCTAATCACTTTATGAGGTGGTAGAGCAGATTTATTTGGCCGAAACCACCCATAACACAAATTACTATGGTAAGAACATGACAATTATTCCTATTTTGTTTCTAATAATGCCACCCAGAATGCCTGGATTCACCTCTCCAATTCCACAATGACTTCTCTGCCTTTGGGAGGGGAATCAAAACTGATAACTTTTCCAGTCCTTAGTTAGAAGTAGAATTAGAAATATCTTTTGATAGCCATCCCAGAGAAATAGAAGAAAGACTGCTCAAGAATGCTCACCACCACAAGTTTGGTAAGAATAGCAAACTGAAACCATAGATGTCCATCAGTAAAGAAATGGCTAACTGTTGGCACAGCAATGTGTGGGATTCATTGCAGAGGTTCAAAATAAAGAATTAAAAATTTTAAGAAGATGTTTAGGAACTAAAGAGAAAGAACCCCACACATATTGTCAGGCTGGGAGGAAGAGGAGGAGGAGGAGGAGGAGGAGGAGGAGGAGGAGAAGTCAGCAACAAGCTACGATACACTGAGTATGCAGCATGACTTATCACTGATGGAGAAAAAAATATGTTCCCATAAAAGAGAAAAAAGTAACTGCTATTTCTAGGAGCTTACTTGTAAGGACTGGGGGAAGAAGCTAAGACTGGGAATGCTGACCAGACAGACTTTAGCTTTCTACAGTATTGTATCCTTTTTTATAAGGACTTTAGAATTCATTTGCTTCAATATTTTACCCAGAGCAGGAATTTGTGAACTATTCCTCAAAACTTTGAGATGCACACACACCTATTCCCCTAATCACCCTCCTTGAGAAATAATCCAAAGTCCAAGATAATTGGAGATGAAGTACCCCATGCCATCCCCAGATGTCATTGACAATAACTTTCTTAAAAGTAGAACCAAGAACTGAACACAACACTCCCATGAGGCAAACAGTAGGAAATCTATTATAGCCTTAGAAAACACAATGCTTCTAAAATACACAAGACTGTTGAGCCAGAGTAGTAACTGAAAGCCCTATAGAAGTGATTTCAGAATAAAACTAGCAGACTTGTGGGATAAGCCATTCATCTGGTTCTACCTGGGACAGGTGCTAAGTCAGTCAAAGCCTCAGAGAACTTGTCACCTGAGGAGAAGGGCCCATTCTTCCTTCTTTGAAAACCCTGGACATTAGTCCACTGTCCTTTCCATTCCCAACAATTATCTTGACCAGGAACCTGCACCCAAAAATAACAAACAGGGCCACAAGAACAGCTCTTAGAAACCCAAAGGTCATTTTTTTTTTTTAGAAAAGAAAAAAACACTTATTCTTACTCTTTGTTTCTTCTCTCTAAGCAAATTCCTTTTATGCTACCTCCCCTCAATTTCATGACCTAAAGCTGTCTTCCTTCTTAACCTTCTGATATCAATTGGGCTGAGACAGTGATAGGTCAGATAAAAGAAAGAATCAGAGATTGTTCGTCTCTTATCCACTTCTTTGGATAAAACATAACATTAAGCAGGCCTTAAAAAAAAAAAAAGCTTCCTTCTTTTCAGTAGTAAAATTTCATTAACATTTTAAAAAATATGAACATTCACTACAAACAGGTCATATAAATATTATTATCATCATCATTATTATTATTTAATCTTCTTTGGGACTTGTTTTCCTTTATAAAATGAGGATTATAAAACCCCAACCTCATAATGTTGTTGTAGGATCACATGAATGAACACACTTGTTGCATGTAGCAAGAGCTTAATAACAGTAGCTATAGCTGTTATTATCAGGGACTGTGATAAGCAACTTAAATGCATTGCATCACTGAATCTTCTAGAACTTTGTTAAGGTACCTATTTATCCCCATTTTACAGTTATGGAAAGTGGAGCTTAAAGACTTTGAATAACTTGTTTATGGTAAAGAAACTGCAAAGTGGGGAGGTGAGATTAGAATAAAGGTTTACCTGACTCCAAAGTTCACACTCTTAACCACTAAAATCAACTGCCTATTTGTGTGGGAGTAGGTTGCCGGTGTGAGGGGAGAGTGGAATTTAATAATTCCTTTCTTGTGTCCCAGTTGTAAATTCTAATTAGTGTTGGTAAGCCAAGCAAGTAAGTTCTAATTCAAATTGCCATTTCACCATCTGAATGGTTGTTATCATATATCCAGAGCAGGGTAATTTAAGACTCTTAAATAGTTCACTTGTGCATTTAGAATGTATTTAAAAGCACCTAGTTTCATCATATTTTTTAAAAAGCCATTTTTTTCAATACTTTGCTTGTATATTTTGTCTCTTTCCCTCCTGATTGTCAAGAATGGTTCCTTACTGTCATCTGATGCTTACGTATTTCCAGGTTTATTATATCTCCTCTATCTAAGCAATATAATCCAATTAAGCAAATGCATTTCCCTGTGAAGTACCTTTACTTCTATCCACCACACCTCTTCCTGATTTTCAGCTCCCACAAACTGTGTCTTCATAAACTAGCCAAGTGGCACAAATCAACAAGTTTAAGTTTTACAGAAGTCTTTCTTTTTCCACGACATCCCATGTGTAGTGGCAGAATGGCTACATGATTGTTCAATGAAATATTCTGCTAACATAGTCCATAACTATCCTTGGTTCTGTTGTTGCTATTTTGCTAACTAAAACAAACAAAAAACAGTGAGAAAGCCATGGGAATTGCAATGCAATGAAGGCGGCTAATACTGGCTTTTCTTTCTCCTTCTCCACCAAGGCGTCCAAATCTGATATGCCAAGCTTGGTTCTTATCCCAAATTTGACAAATACACAGGGCTTTATAATGTGGAAAAACACCATGACCAGACAAAGGCTTTTTATAATGAGTTCAAAGCATTGTACATATGTTGAGTAATCATTCCTCACAAATCCCCTTGTATGGTAGACAAAGAGTAGCACAAAATTAATTATTCTTCCCTACCCCTTCCCTCTGCCATGGGACTGTAAGTGGCCTGTAGACTATAAAGGGCATATCAAGGAACATCACTTGGGGCTTTGCAAAGATGTCCTCCATGAATCAGATCACCGGCCTCCAAGCATTCACTCACCACCACGTCCAAAGCAACTGTGATACCGACTCTTCCTCAAATGTGAGGGACAAAGCATACAGAGCATGCCAAGCAGTGCCCTGCGTGTAACATGAGATCCAAGTACTGAGCTTAAGCACAGTCCTTGCAACAACTTTAACAGACTCCATGAGTCATTAGTTCACTCAACAAATATTTATTAAGCCCATAAGTAATGTACCAAATTGGTTTATACTCAGAAAGCTTACTAGATCAAATGGACTGTGAAATCCCATTCTCTGTACAGAACTAAAGTTTGGAGATGGGGGGAAGGAGGAATGGTAAAGAAAATGTGCAAGTGAAACAGGAATAAGCCAGTTACACATAAAAAAGACCCCCCCCTTATATCTAGATTTCTTGAATGGGATCATGTGTTGGTTCCATTGCTGAAATGCTTAACCAGAGGAGGATTTTAGAGGGTCAAAATTTTACTGTTCCTTGAATGGAAGAAATATAAAAATGTAACTCTAAAGTCATTTTCCCACCTAAAAAGCAGGCCACAATATAGTCAGGTAGTGTTTACCCCTAACGAATAGGACATTTGCAAAGAAAGAAATGGAAGATTATACATATTTACTGAATGTATACTAAATATCCAGTACCCAGCCTTTTTGAAGTAACAACATACAGTATTACTGATTGTAAAGATCATAGAGAACTCTATTGCCATGAGATAGTTTTTTTTTAGAATCTTGAAATGGTATTTGATGATTTGTATTACATAAATACTAAAACACACACACACACACACACACACACACACACACACACACACACACCATAATATCATTTATTTTTTCTAAAGAAAAAATGTTTCTACTGGCTTTAAAAAATGATGAGCCAGAAAACTCCATGTTTTAAATTAACAAGCCAGTTTAAAAACCCCATAATTACTTACCTGTCCAACCCTCCCTGGATGCTTCAAGGCCAAGCCTCCACTGGAGACAGCAGCAGCAACGTTCCCTTCGTGGTCCACAACTACAGCGCCCACTGTGTCCAAAGTGCCCGAGTCATTCTCCTGGAGAGCAAGCAGGGCATGGGCACTCACTAAGCACAGTGTGTCACAATTCAATATGACCACATAGCACTTTTCAGTACAATCATGACAGAATTCACCAATCTCCTAAAATTATCTATTATCAAGTTGCCACCAAAACCCTGTTCAAGTCAAAATGTATTTTCTACCGAAAAATCCTGAGCAGAAGCTGTCTTGTTGCTTTTCTCTAATAATAAGCCATGCATGCCTTTCTAAGGGAGAAAGAAAAACACAATCTAATATAAATTAGTGTATAACAGTGCCCCCTAATCTCAAGTATTAAGTTCATGATTGAAAAATCGGTAGAGGAATCTATCCATGGCATAAGTGAATCAATAAATGACATTAACAGTATTTTCTAAAATATTATATACAAATTTCTAAAAGTAATGTCCTCAGCACAACAAATGAAGAGAATGGCATTTACAATCTTGAAGTATACTATGCTATAATTTTCTTTTACAATTCCTTCCTTATGAGAAATTTATGGCCACCTCCCTCCTCTGCTGTGTTAATAATATGCTTGCCAAATATACAGCAGAAAACGGCACATTTCTGAGAGGCATCTTTGTGTTTCTGAGTCTTGTTCCAGGTCACACAGGCTTAAGGCTTTTCACATGTATTCACTATAAGCAGCTGTCTCCTACCTCAAAGATTTCTGGGTCGCCTGTGCAAGACAGATAAACTTTAAAATACTGGATAAAAATCAGAATTATGGGAAGCAGGAAGTAAGTTTCATTAAAAGAAAAACTCTTTTTGTATATTCAAAAGGGAGGCTACTGCAGGTCTTTAGGTTAATGGCAATCACAGTAGTTTTCCTACACTAGAGCACTGGTGTTTAAACTGTGCACCAGAACTCAAGACTCCCACCCTCACTCCCGGCCCCAAGAATGCAGGAAAGAGCCGGGCACAACCCCACCAGGTTCAACAAAAGCAGTTCCTCCTCCTATGCTGTGAACCATACTACTGAGCAAGACTTCATCTGTACTTGAGGGATTCCCAGCTAAGAAGTTTCAGAAATACCACATTCAGGCAATCCCCAGAAAAGTCAGTGACTTCCTAGGACCACCACAGAAGTTGAATAATGCCGAGGGGAGTTCTGAAATATTGGAGACATGTGCAAACAAAAGATTTTTACTTGAAGCAAACTGACAAATCCAGAGGTAGAGCATGCCTCAACAAATATTCCATTAGTTTGTTAGGAGAAGGTACATCTATACATGTACGTTTCTTTGGGCTTTGCTCTAGATTCTAACTCCTTTTAAATATACTGATACGCTATGATATTACTTAAATAGAAAATGTGTAATTGACTGAAATAAGTGCTTTATTCCCACTCTCCCTTTTAACCACAGCTAGGGGATGTCTAGCCAATGGATCCACATGACCATATCCCAAAATACCACAGTTATGCGGGTGGCAGGATACCTGACTTTCAAGGACAGTTCCCCAACCTGACTATAAATTCTGAGGAAGGCCTGATCCACTGTTTCATTTTGCACATAGCAGACATTCAGGCATACTTATTCTTTAATTAGGAGGAAATAGTGCATGTCTGCATCCATGGTGTCACAGAAACAAGCCAAACAAGTGACGACACATGCCAGGTCATTCTAACATCAGGGTCTCAGTCTTCCGTCTCCTTTTCTCAAGATTCAGTTTCATGCAAATCCACAGGATGCCACTATCTTAGGGAAGACTTAACAATAATTAGGTTTGTTCATTTGGTATGGAAGAAGTGAAGTTTATCTTCTTTGGTAGGTAAGATGAAAGTATCAAAGTAAAGAATTGCATTAGACACATTTTATTCCAGGAAAAAAAAAAAAAGCGGGGGGAGGGGGGGAATCCCAAAGAGAAATGTACTTTAAGGAGAAACATTTCATTATTCTAAGAAATAATTCCTAAATCTTTATTATACTCTTGCACTTCAACCTCAGATAGAGAAGTGTTTGTTCCTTACCCAAATGCCAAGTCTTATGTCTTCTACAGGAGGCCTTCTCAAACTTTAAGGTACACACAAATCATCTGAGAATCTATTAAATGTAGATTCTGATTAAGTAATCTGGCATTGGTCAAGACTGTATATCTAACAAACTTCCCCCATAATGCTGATGTTGCTGGTTCCTAGAACTTACCTTAAGAAATAAGGTAAGACAGCATCCTACAGGATTCATTTTCAGCCAAATATCTGTTCTACTCATTTTAAGGCAAATAATTTTATGGGCACAAATATACTGAAGGAGAAATTTAAACCACCTAAGACTATCATTATGTCAGCATAAAAGATTTAAGTTCTATCTGGTTCAACTATCAGTTGGTAGCATATCACCATGATCATACCACAAAGAACATAGAGTATTTTAAACTATTGATCTCATACTGTTTTTTTTAGAAATAGATAACTCTCATATGAATAAATATAAACTGTAAAACACTTCCTTAACAACAATAAAGTCAAGAAAGGGTATTAGTTCATTAACTGTGACTTTTGATCCATGCATTCTGTAAAACAGAATTTTACTAAGGGGATACATAATGTATACATAATGATATACATTACTTACAAGACAACTCTCTTAGCATTTCAATCATGATATCATAAACTATGAGGACTCATGTCTAACCAAGCTACTATAGAAAAATACAAAATTATTATACATAGATGGATTTACTGTAACTTAGTTTTCAAAAATGAAAAATCAAGCAAAAAATAAAGAATCCTGTTCCAAATTAAGCTAAATATTCCTAAGGGCTTGTAACACCTGCAAAAATCAGAATTACTTCATAAATATTCAAGAATTAGTTCATATATTTCACATTCTGAAAGGCAAATTTAAGGATGATGAAGTAATATTTAAGCATTTTTATGAAGTGTAGATAAATTGAGTGAAAGACAAACACTGGTATTTTGGCCATAATAATTTCACAGAACTCATTTGTACAGAAATGAAATCTTAGAAAGGTTAAAAAACACACAATGACTGTTACTATATAGAGCTACTATTATGCTCTTACACTCCATAAATACTTGAAAGTATATGCACCACATAGGTACACATGCATTTATTGTCCTTGACTGAAACATGCTATTTGCATTATTTTTTTGATAAAATTGTGACTAAAAAGCAACTGTACAGACCATAGTTCTCCTTATAATAAACACATGTATCTAAAGTTGGCACAGAGATTTCATGTGTTATGGAAAACACTGAAATAAAATTTTCTTCAAGTAACCAAGAAACTAGTAACCATTGGTGGGCTTAATGTCAAAAGTTTTTATTATTCTCTGCTCCAAATTGGAGATTGCTATTACACAATTGTGTAAAAATTAAATTAGGTAACACGTGAACTACTTTAAAAGGAAGAAATCTCTTAAAACAAAGTTTACGTACTTCCCACCAGAAAATTATGCCTCTAACCTGCATTCTAACTCAGAAATCTGCCAAGAGACACCATCTATCAGTTACTTATCTCATTAACCTGGTATTTCTTCTACACAGAATTACTCAAATATCAAAGAGCTACAATGAAAGAATAATATCTCAAATATATAAGTGCATCCTGAAATTGGTATATGGTAGAACTATCCTAATACAATAATAAAGACAGAAATATATTTTTTGAGAAGATACCAAACCTTCATAATACACTTTTGTTAGGTTTATGAGCTGTATTATAACTGACATGAGTTTCCACTTGAGCAAAGCAGATGACTGATGCCCTCCATGACAATACAGCAACGGCAGCATAAAGCTTTGCGATCTTTTAGTATCCTAACCATGGAATGATAGCTCTGGCTACAAGAGACCTAGATCTGGCTCCATGTCTATCTTCCACAAACCAGCCCCACAGTGGGCCACTGTAGGTTTAGAGTATATCAGGTATGTGTAAACAAAGTAGGATTTAGCTAGAATTACCTACTCTCATGTGTCTGGCTTGGCTGAAACCAAGGAAAATGTGGATATAAGAACACCCAATGACCGTTTTCTTCTCTCTTCACCCTTCTGATGCCCAATACTATAAGTGATGTTTCTGTGAACTACAGTCAAGATGTCTATTGTTAAAGACATATAAATGACTAACAGACACATTAAAAATCACTCATCATCATGGAAATTCAAATCAAAACCACAATAAGATATCATCTCACACCTGTCAGAATGGCTAAAATTAACAAATCAGGAAACAACAGATGTTGGCGAGGATGGGGAGAAAAGGGAACCCTCTGACACTGCTAGTGGGAATGCAAACTGGTACAGCCACTCTGGAAAACAGTATGGAGGTTCCTCAAAAAGTTAAAAATAGAACCACCCTATGACCCAGCAATTGCACTACAAGGTATTTATCCAAAGGGTACAAAAATGCTGATTTGAAGGGGCATATGCACCCCAATGTTTATACAGCACTATCAATAACAGACAAGTTATGGAAAGAACCCAAATGTCCACTGACTGATGGATGGATAAAGATGATGTGGTATCTATATAAAATGGAATATTACTCAGCAATCAAGAAGAATGAAATCTTGCCATTCCAATGACATTGATGGAACTAGAGAGTATTATGCTAGGCAAAGAAAGTCAGTCAGGAAAGGATACATACCACATGATTTCACTCATATGTGTAATTTAAGAAATAAAACAGATGAACATAGGGGAAAGGAAGAAAAAATAAATAAGATAAAAACAGACAGGAGTGCCTGGGTGGCTCAGTTGGTTAAGCATCTGACTCTTGATTTCAGCTCAGGTCATGATCTCACGGGTTCATGAGACTGAGTCCTGCATCAGGATCTGCACTGACAACATGGAGTCTGCTTGGGATTCTCTCTCTCCCTGTCTCTCTGCTCCTCTCCTGCTCTCTCTCTGTCTCAAAATAAATTTAAAAAATGAGTAAATAACTTTAAGAAAGAAAATAAAACAAAGGAAAAGAAAAACAGAGAGAGAGGCAAACAATAAGAGACTCTTAACTATAGAGAACAAACTAAAAGTTGATGGAGGGAGGTGGGTGGGGGATGGGCTAAATGAGTGTTGGGCATTAAGGAGGACACTTCTTGGGAAGAGCACTGGGTGTTATATGTAAGCGATGAATCACTAAATTCTACTCCTGAAACTAATACTACACCAATATGTTAGCTAACTTGAATTTAAATAAAATCTTAAAAGAAAAAAAGTGTCTATTCTTAAATAATTCTTTATTGTCTTTAACAAATATGCATTAAATATCTATGAAGCACCACATAAATTAGTGCCAAACATATCTACAACAAAGGAAAAAAAGTAAATAATAATTGTTATTTATTTTCTAAATCACTCAACAAAAATAAAAAAAACTTAACAAAAATATTTTTAGCTCAAAATAAAAATAAAGTTAAAAAAGCATGGGTTATGCTCATGGATTGGAAGAATAAATATTGTTAAAATGTTAAACTACCCAAAGCAATCTACACATTCAATACAATCCCAATCAAAATTGCACCAGCATTCTTCTCAAAGCTAGAACAAACAATCCTAAAATCTGTATGGAACCACAAAAGACCTCAAATAGCCAAAGTAATATTGAAGAAGAAAACCAAAGCCAGAAGCATCACAATCCCAGACTTTAGTCTCTACTACAAAGTTGTAATCATCAAGACAGTATGGTATTGGCACAAAAACAGACACATACACCAATGGAATAGAATAGAAAACCCAGAAGAGGACGCACAAATTTATGGCCAACTAATCTTTGACAAAGCAGGAAAGAGTATCGAATGGAAAAAAGACAGTCTCTTTAACAAATAGTGCTGGGAGAACTGGACAGCAACAGGCAGAAGAATGAAACTAGACCACTTTCTTAACACCATTCACAAAAATAAACTCAAAATGGATGAAGGACCTGAATGTGAGACGGGAAATCATCAAAACCCTAGAGGAGAAAGCAGGAAAAAACCTCTCTGACCACAGCTGCAGCAATTTCTTACTCGACACATCTCTAAAAGCAAGGGAATTAAAAGCAAAAATGAACTATTTGGACCTCATCAAGATAAAAAGCTTCTGCACTGCAAAGGAAACGACCAATAAAACTAAAAGGCAACCGACAGAATAGAAGATATTTGCAAATGACATATCGGATAAAGGGCTAGTATCCAAAATCTATAAAGAACTGACCAAACTCCACACCCAAAAAACAAATAATCCAGTGAAGAAATGGTCAGAAGACATGAATAGACACTTTTCCAAAGAAGACATCCAGATGGCCAACAGACACATGAAAAGATGCTCAACGTCACTCATTATCAGGGAAATACGAATCAAAACCACACTGAGATACCACCTCATGCTGGTCAGAGTGGCTAAAATGAGCAAATCAGGAGACTATAGATGCTGGTGAGGATGTGGAGAAACGGGAACCCTCTTGCACTGTTGGTGGGAATGCAAACCGGTGCAGCCGCTCTGGAAAAGTGTGAAGTTTCCTCAAAAAATTAAAAATAGAACTACCCTATGACCCAGTGATAGCACTGCTAGGTATTTACAAGGGATACAGAGTGCTGATGCATGGAGACACATATACCCCAATGTTTATAGCAGCACTTTCAACAATAGCCAAATTATGGAAAGAGCCTAAATGCCCATCAACTGATGAATAGGTAAAGAAGATGTGGTTTATAGATACAATAGAATACTACTTGGCAATGAGAAAGAATGAAAGCCTGCCATTTGCAGCTATGTGGATGGAACTGGAGAGTATTATGCTAAGTGAAATAAGTCAGTCAGAGAAAGACAGATACCATATGTTTTCACTCATATGTGGATCTTGAGAAACTTAACAGAAGACCATGGGGGAGGAGAAGGGGAAAACAAAGTTACAGAGAGGTAGGGAGGCAAACCATAAGAGACTCTTAAATACTGAGAACAAAGTGAGGGTTGATGGAGGGTGGGAGAGAGGGGAAAGTGGGTGATGGTCATTGAGGAGGGCACCTGCGGGGATGAGCACTGGGTGTTGTATGGAAACCAATTTGACAATAAATTATATTAAAAAAATTAAAAAATAAAAAAAATATTATAGAACTGGGAAAAAAAGGCATGGGTTAATCATGCTCTTAAGGGGTTTTAATATTCTACATTACAGCTTTAATTATAAATTCATACCATAACAAAGTTCCAGAGGATTACCTAAAGTTCCAAACTCTCAAAGACCACAAAGGGCAATGCTTTCCAAATGGCAGAATACTTACACAGTGTTCTAAGGCTCGCAACATTCAAGGTAAAAAAAAAAGCAATGATTTTAATCTTGGTTTTTAAAATAACATTTCAATTAACTATAGTAAGGTGTGGGGTTTTTTTGTTGTTTTTGTTTATTTGTTTTTGGGTTTTTTTGTTTTTTGTTTGGTTCAAAATGGAACAGTTTGAGAGCCTCGGTGTGCATGTTGAGTGATCATGTATAAGTGATGGAAAAGCCCAGATGAACATACTCATGACTTAACTTATTACACAGCTGAAGAGTAAAAACCACAAGGGGAGTTCCACAGAGCTTTAAATCATTTTTATTCATATTCATATGCTACATAATTAAAATTATTTTATACTTTTAATGAACCACTGGTTAAGGAAAGTAAACGTAAGATATACTGAAGTTGAAATAAAAATTGAGGAATTTAAGAATGATAATTCTGACAAAGCCCTTAGATAATATTAGCTAGATCATTAAATTGCATTCATCTGATCAACATGCTTAGAGAATCCATCTCAATGACTTCAAATATCAGTTTAAAAATATGATGATGAATATATCCAATTTGGCTTCTTATTTTTCTGGAATAAATATTAATCACAATTTTTAAATTTTAAATCAAAAATTTTTAATCCTAAATTAAATATACACCCAGAATTTAAACCTCTATGTACTTACCCAAGAGAAATCAAAATATATATGACAAAAGACTTGTCAAAATGTTCATAGCACTTTTAACTGCAATAGCCAAACCTGGAAACAACACAATGCCTACCTATCAAGAGGGTAATGGGTACACACATTGTGATACAGGCAGTAGGGAAGGAATGCCCAGCAATGAAAAGGAACTAGTGATACACACAACAGTATGGATAACCTTTTAGACATATGCTGAATCAAAGAAGCTGGACACAACAGAGTACATAACATATGATCCCATTTATATGAAGGTTCAGAAAAGGTAAAACTCCTCTATGGTGAAAAAGAATCAGAAAAGTGTTGTTTTAGGAGGCAAGGTTGACTATGAAGGAGCATGAGAAAATTTTCTGGAGTAATGATGTTTTATATTTTGATAGTGGTATGTGTTACATGGGTTTATAAATGTCAAAATTCATCAAAGATGAATTAAGATGTGTGCATTGCACTGTACATTAGTTTTACCTTTAAAAAAATCAATAGCAGATGTATTTATCTAAAAGTACACAATCAAGAATTCAAAAACCAAGTCATGAACAAATTTTCTAATTTTTTCCTAATATTATAACACATTTATATTTATGTTTATATAACATTTAATACACATTTGATTACAATCAATTTTAAGTAGTAAGTATTTTAAGTAGGGGGAGAAGGTGATAGAAAACATCAAAGAGGTGGTAAAAAATATATATATATATGGATGAGAGAGTCTAGCAAATGTCCAACTGGAAGGAGCAGACAAAATAATGAAAGAAAGAAAGCTAAAATTTCCCACAACTGCTGAAATATAAGAATCCAGATCCCCCAGAAGCCACAAAAGGAAAGGAGCCAGATAGAAAGAAAAGATCACCTACAACAGAATGAATTTCCCGAACCCCAATGAAAGCCAGAAGACAGTGGTACATCTTCAAGGTACACAGAGAAAAGGAACTATAAACCTAGAAGTAGGTGCCCAACAAGATTACCTTTTAGGAACAAAAATAAAATAAAGGCATTTGTAAATGAATAAATAAAATGAGGTTACCACCAAGAGATCTGCACTTAATGAAAGCCTGAAGGACCATTCTTTTTAATACTACAAGCTGCCCTCCATGGAGCATGATTAATACTATATCCTCTCTACCACTGACTCACGAGCACACCTAATCTCCCTTTCTTGGCTCAACTTTATTTTTTTTCCATAATATTTCAACATTGTCTAAACTGTACAATTTATTTTTGCATTATTTAAATTGCCAATCTCACCCACAAGATTGGAAGCTCCACAAAGGCAGTAATCTTTGTATAGTTTATTCACTAAAATTTGCTAAGCACTGAGAAAAGTACTTGACATCTCTTAGGTATTCAATAACTATTTGTTGAATGGATGCATGAATAAACAAGTGAATTATATACTTCAAGAGAATGAAAATAATTGCTGTGATCTGAAGGTCTGTGTCCTTCCAAAATTCACATGTTGAAATCCTAGCTGCCAAGGTGATGCTATTAGGAGGTGGGGCATTGAAACACAGCAGAGCCCTCATGAATGGAATTAATGCCCTTCTAGAGAGGCCCTTGAAGCTCCCCTGCCCCTTGGGCCATATGAGGTTACAGCACAAAGATGGCCATCTAGAAGCAGGCCCTCAACAGACACCAAATCTGCCTGGGGCTTCATGTTGGACTTCCCAGCCTCCAGAATTGTCAGAAGCAAATTTCTGTTGTTTATAAGCCACCCAGTCTATAGTATATTGTTAGAGCAGCCCAAACAGACTTAAGACAATAATCCAAGTGGACAGTCAGACATGAAAGAAGGAATACGTAAGCAAATGAAATGGCAAAACTGATGTAAATCAAAACTAATATTATCTTTAAAAATAATAATAACATGCTATTAGAATGTCAGGTTGGGTTTTAAAATATGGCTACATGTTATTTATAAGGGATGTGCCTAAAGCATAAGGATATGGAAAAGTTGAGAGTAAATGGGGAAGAAAGTGATATACCAAACAAGTACCAATCAAACATAAGCAAAGTAAGTTTTACGACAAAAGGTATTAATAGTGACAGAGTCTCTACATCACAAATGCTGAAAGTTTAACTGCACCAGATATAATTAGAGATACAATAATTCTAAATTTGTATGTACCTAAAAAGAATAGCCTCAAATGTACGTAAAGCAAAAGCACACCAACAAGGAGAAAGCAATAAACCATACCTCATGATGAGATATTTCAACACATTTCTCTCAATTACAAGTAAGAAACAGGAGGCCCAAATTATACATCAAAAAGTGTGATTGCAGGTACACCTGGGTGGCTCAGTCGGTTAAGTCCAACTCTTGATTTCAGCTCAGGACATGATCTCACAGGTGGTGAGTTTGAGCTCTGCATCAGGCTCTGCGCTGACAGTATGGCGCCTGTTTGATATTCCTCTCTCTCCCTCTCTCTCTGCCCCTCTCCTGCTCGCTCACTCTCTCCCTCTTTCTCTCTCTCTCAAAAAATAAACTATTAAAAATTTTTTTTTCAATTTAGAAAGTGTGATTGCAAAGTGAACAATTAGAGGGGAGCAACAATTAGAGGGGAAACATTATTTTCAAACACATATAAATATGTGTAAAAACTGATCATACACTAAACCATAAGCTAAATTACAACAAATTTCAAGAAATGGTATCAAATAGAACATGCTCTCTGAATATGATACAATTAGGAGTCAATAAAATTAAATAAAATTTGGAAATTAAAAAAAACAGTTTGAAATAACTTACGACTCAAATAAGAATCTAAATAGAAACAAAAATATTTAATAATGAATAATAAAAATATTACATTTCAAAATTTGTGGCATACAGAAAAAGTGGTAGAGAAAAATTTATACCCCAAATGTTGGTATTAGAAAAGAACAAAAAAGGGCCTAAGTGTCCAACTAAAGAAGTTAGAGGACAATATAAACACAAAGAGAAAGGAGAAAATAGAGAAAAATCAGTGAAAGACAAACATTAAATACATAGATAAAAAAAAAAAAAGGCAAGTCAGTTCTGTGAAAAAACTACTTATTGAATGAATGGACAAATTAAGTCTTATAGGCAATAATTTTCTCTGTATATCACCTAAATCTCAGCAAAGATCCAGCCCTCCTACCTTCTCCCCTAAAGAGAACCTTGGCTCTCTGGAGTAATACCAGATACTGGCATCCCTCCGAACTCACACTTCATCCAGTACAAAAGTGGGTCCCCACTCCTTTGCCCCCTCTCCCCATCCCACACCAAAATATTGCCATTGAGGTCTCAAATAACTCCAGAAAGGACTTCCTTAATCTCTACCCAACCACGTAGGATGCCCCTGCATCTAAAGGTCCAACCTAAAACAGGTGGCTCTCCCCTCTATGGGAAGACTCTATATGTTGGCTTGTCCTAGGATCTTTTGTGTCTTGTCTTGTTCCTCATCCACCTGTAAGCAGCAACTAACAAAAGTACTGTAACTAAATATTTTTTAATTGACCTTCATCAATAAATCAAACTCTGTGCCCTCTGAAACTGCATCTTGCTCAATATATTTGCATGATCCAAACTCAGCCTATCTAAAGCAGTTTTCCTATTACCTCACATATTTCTCTCTGATTATTTCATATTTAGATCTTCCCTAAATGCAATGCTTTTTGCACATCACTCCTGAATAGGTCCTTTCCCAAAAGTATGAAATCTTTGGCTGGTCCTCATAATAACCACACTGAAGTCCAGACTCATTTTTTACAATATAGGAATGCTTTTTATTTCAAGTGGTTTTGCATACCCTCTGGACTACTGTTCAAAACAAACTTACTCTTACCATCAAACATTAAGCCTCACCTAATCTATAAAGAAATTATATGTCTTGATATTGATCACATTCTCCCATCCAATGTTTTTCTTTTGATAACACTTCTTTACTGCCCTCCCATCCTCTGGGGTCATTTGGCACCAGATCACATTCTTCTCATTTTTAACTAACCTGTTCACTTTCTTTAACTCCAAATTGCTTTCCTAAAAACTCTATGTAAGTAATACATATAATATACTTTAACTTTAACTTTGTTTTTCCACTGGAGACTAAACTCAGTCAACACTGTCTGAGAAACATGTTCAAGGGAGGAGGGAATCAAGACTATTTAGCAGTTTTACTTCATATAGGCACGTATATCATAGTACTTCAGTGACAGAGATAGTGCAACATGCTACCAGCATACTCACTAATAGGCTATGAACTTCATTACCTGAGCAGATTAAAAAACACCCAAGTAAACGAACTAAGACCTTGCTAATTAAATAGACAGCAACAAAGTCTCTTTAATAAGAGCAGGCAACCTTTTTCAATTTAGTTGTCCAATTTGGCTCTTTCCAGGAACACCTGGCCATGGTCTGGACCTCTGGTCTTTCTTTCATTTCAGGGCATACATTTACCTTCTCTGGATAAAATTACACTTTTTCTTTTAAATACCAGAGCTCCACTGGCCTTTGAACTGAGTCTTAAAGCAGTGGGGAATAACAGATAAAGGACTAGAAGGTAACTTGGACAATCTGGAGTCTATTCCTGCCAATGAAACACCATGACAATTGGGATGGGTCATTTAACCTGGATTTAAATTCAACCCTCTCCAGATTGAATATTTGACACTGACTTTAATAACAAAGTAATAAGTTACTTTATTTGATATGAGACTTTAAAAGTATAGCAACATCTATTTGACCATATAACTGTATGAGTATACCCACAAAAATATAATTATTAAAAATCATAAATACACAACTACTAAAGATAATATATTAAGACATAAAGATATTAAAAAAACAAAAAGGAAAGAAAAAGTGCCCACATACTTTTTCTCCTTTTATTCCTCAATAGCTTAAAATTTTATTAGAAGGTAGGAAGAAATCAAAGAATCACAAAGAGTAGGAGAGGAGCTAAGGATATTCTAGGATATAAAATCCATCTAAACTAATTATGATAATACTATATCTTAGAAATTCTAATGCCATTCAATCTCAAGGATATCTTCAGACTCTCAACATTCAAAAGCCTGTGTTTAATGACAAATAGTCACCAGGATGGGCCCCATTCATACATATTTCAAAATATTCTCATTGGCTCTTAAGGACAATTAAAAGTACAAATAAAAGTAGATAAATGTCAAAAAAACAAACAAGTAGACAAATGTTCAGGGAGAACTCTGGCTATGGACTTAATTCCTCTATGGCCTATTTTACTATGCTAAATTTTGTGCACAGTTGAATCTGATCAACTGTCATGCCCTCACCAGGGATTAAAAACTGCCAAAACCAGAGTTTGCTTTCAACAGCAAAGTGTAATTTTGGTGTTAGACATTTTGCGTTTTGAATACCTTAAAATGGAACATGTATCACCAACTGCTCCACCTCTCTAGATTGTCTCACACATTTAGGCCACCTGGCTGGACCCCAGAATCACTTGCATTTTAAACCACGGTCCTGCAGAAACTCTGTAGCGCAACAAAGCATATCTACTTACAGGCTTCTAAACCTAAGGCTTTCTCTTTCTCTCCACCTAGATACCTGAGTCCTACCCTTTATCCAAGACCCAGTTTAAATTCTACCTCTTCCATAAAACCTACCATGAGAAACTTAAGAGAGTTTAGAGTGATTTCTCCATCCTACTAATTCCCATAGCTCTCACCGATGGCTTCATTCTTCCAGCACATAATACATAGTGTGATTTCTCTTTTGTTTCATTCCCCTCAACTAAATATAGTGGTCAGGGCCTAGGTGCTATATGCTCCATTTACTCCCTAAACCTATATAAAAGCCGGCATAAAAGAGGGCTCTTGGGGAGCATCACTCAAAGCCTGTGTACTCCTCAAGGTGACTTGCTGGTGAGTTCCACGTAACCTCGGGCTACACAAATCTATGCAGCAATGAAAACAGAGCACTGTCTATCCCTTGAGCAAATGACCCAAAATGACCACAGAAGAGATGGCAATGCTTGAAAAATGAAAATGCTCAACACACACACACACACACACACACACACACACACACACAAAAGCACAATAACAGCTTCATAAATTTAGCTTGCAAGGCAATCCCCATTTCCATTCTGTCACCTGCCCTTGGAAAAATCACACAACCAAAATAAACAAGTGCTAGAAAATGGATAGAAATTCTTATAGTGGTGAGAGTCCATTCTTTTTCTTAAGGGGGTAAAAAAAAAGACATGATCTAGAAGTGCATTTGTAAAACAGACATTTTTACCTGCATAACAGGAAAGAGACATGGTCAAATTTTCTCTAGATGGGCACGCCCTCTTGTGGGCACTTCCTGACTCACCTCTTTGGAATGGTTGGTTGAGACTGGGGGCTGTTTCTAAAATATTATTTCCCCACAATCTCCCTCACTTACTTATATAGTATCTTCAGATCTTTACAATATTGAAGTAGTACAGTGATATTATTAGTAATATTTCAGATATCCTCTCTTTTCATTACATCCCAAGAAACAAGCTTACTCTTAATAGCGAAGCGTTGTTTAGACTAAAGTATTGCTTGAAGCACTTAAATAACAGATTCAAACTTATCTTGAAAAGACCATAAAACTTAAAATTGAAGGAAATAACATTATATGGTTTTCTCTGTCAAAATTAAAATTACAATCATCTTTTGTAGATGTTTAAGTTAGTAATGTTAACTGAGTAAAAGTACTGTTTCTAGGCACTGTGATAAGGATGAAAAATCAAAATACTCATGGCTCCATGAGCCAACACAAATATTATAAAATAACCATACACACCAATCTCAAAATGGCAAAGGTATAGAGAGTTGAATTCAATAAGAATTTATTGAATGACCATTATATGCACAAAGTAAAAAGAAGAAATTTGTTCTGATCTGGGTAGCATTTCAGCCAGTTATTAAAGGAGGACAGGACTTGGACCAGAATTTCAGTAGGCAGAAGTGGCTAGAATTCCATTATTAATTATCATTTATTCCATGAAAAAAAAAGAGACATAAGCAAAAACATAGAAGTAAAGACTTTCATGAAATTCATAAAAAATCAAATATATTTGGCAAGAGAAAAAGATTATTCCAGAAGAAAAATAATAGAAAAGTAGGTTGGGTCCAAGTTTCAAGAGGATTTGTAAAGTTAGACTGAAAAGTTGGATTGTAAGCTACGGAGGGTAAAGACTCTATTAAGGTTCCTTCCCAAACAACAAAAGCAATTCAGGTATTTTTAAAGAAATATATCCTGGAATAATATACAGGATAAAAGAGGAACTGAGTAAGACTAAAAGCAGGGAAACCAGTTATGCAGATACTGCTACTGTCTACCCATCAAGGATGGAAATTTATGGACTAGATGTTGGTAATAATACCAACAAACAAGCAAACAAAACAAGCAAAACAAAAAACAAAAAACAGTGCATGTATTCATTAAACAAATGTTTATTGAGCACTTATTATATGCCAAGCTGAGAAACTATGGTAACTAAAACAGATGCCTATGGACGATGATAATGACCTGGAGAGAAACTATGAAGCACAGAAAAGGGAGAAACAAGTTCTAGTTTACCTGGAGGAGAGCCAACTGAGTGACAGTGCACATGAAGTTATCAACCAAATTATGTAATTCCTAACTCCCCTAGAATGTTCTGTGTTTATTTAAACAATTATTACTATGCAGATGTTTTTCTAGACCCACTGTGACATATTAGGAAGAACAAAGTAATAATTCTCAAAAGCTGGCCAAATAACTTATCCATCCCTGCAGATTTTGATTCAGTATATTGAGAGTAGTGCCTCAGAACCTATAGTTGTAAAACTCCTCAGATGAATCTAATCATATGTCAGGTTTAGAATACACTAGAAAAAAAGAATCTCTTATTAATGAGAGGATCTAGGAAGGGGGTCTGGACAAACCCCATGTTGCTACTGAAAATAGATCAGAGAATTCTCAAGCTGGAAAGAACCATGGTAATCACCTGGTTCAACATGCTGACTTTACTGCTTACAGAGTCTTGACCAATGACAGACCTAAACTAGAACTCGTGAACTACTATGCCCCATCTCTCAGCCTACCCTTCTCCCTCCATTCAAGTAATTCCAGCCTCCTGAATTATCAATAGTTCCCAGCAACTACCTATTTATCAAAATCTTCTGGTAAATAGATCAGAAGATTAGAGAAGGGTTGCTGATTAGAGAAGTAGCGCAATCAAGCCTTTAAAAGCTCTGATAGTTTTCCTTCAACCTAATTAAGCACTGGTTCTTGTCTTCTGACCCTAAAACACCCTTGTTCTTGCTGTGTGTGTGCGCACATGTATACACACACTTGTCTTTTCACATATTGGTTCATTCTGCTGGTCTTATTAGCTGTACATGTGTCAGCATTACTATGTCTGTAATGGGTCAACCCAGATCATTAGAGCCTTGTGATATCATATGAGGACATATTTCAAAGATCTTAGAACCTGATGCTCTTAACACCATGGTGTGAGCCAGTTCCCAGATAGGAAGGCTTCTGTCTGCAGCCCCAGTGAAATTCTATTCAATGAAGGTATTTCCTGTTAGGAAAGCTACAATATGGCGATTTCTACATTATACACAAGATCAGCTGGGACTATTCCAGTGATAATGAAGGAATGCTCTTTTTTCCCTCCACTAATTCTGTTAAACACTAAAATTTAAAGGAGAGTCTACAGAACTGTTGAATACTAAAAAGAGAGGGAGGATTTACAAGGCTGACAATATCTGATGCCAATTTACAAGTCCCCTGGAAAACCACGGGTTATTTTCATTACAAAATAAAAGGAGCAGTTAAGATTTGTTAACAATGTCTTCTTGCCTCAATCTTATCTCACTTACAATTTTAAGACTCAGTATAGATTTAAGGCATAGCTTGGCATGAATTCAAGGTAGACTTGGGAAGAAACCCAACCTACTAGCTAGTGAATCTTTATATGAGAACTAAGAAACTTTTCCTGAAACAGGACCAAAAAAAAAAAAAAAAAAAAATACTGCAATTGTCCAGCTATCAAGTATTGAAAGTTCTGAATTTAAATAACTGATTAACTACATAAAGTACAACAAACCGCAGACAGACATATCTGACTTACATGTCAATTCTATAGGCTTATACAGTAATCAAAATAGTCTTAGGTGACGTAAATATAATTTTTAATGTATCGCAACTCAAAGTAATAATTTCAAACAGAAGTAATCACTTCACAATGAATTTTCAATTTTATGAAAAGCTTCAATATATATTTCTTTATGTAAAGAGAATTCAAAGAACTTTCTTCTGTTTACTCATATCTATGCATTAACCATCTTCTTAAGAAACACAACAAAACTCCAGATCAAGTAAATTTCTATAAAAGACTAATTACTCCTTTCCCTGTACACATTATACATGTGTACAAGTAGAACAATCTGAGGAAAATATGTTGTTTTTTGTGCATTTATTTTCTTTGATCTTAACCTACCTCTCACCCAAAAAATACAGTGATTTAGTATGATACAGTTAAGCGTTTACATAATAATTTCAAGATGGTGGATAAAAGAGAAGAATGTTACCCACAATATACTTCAAAAGAATAGAATATATTTATATGAAGCGCACAAAGCAAGGCCCAACATTTCCTTTCTGAAACATGTGGCCAATTTGATGTCCCTATGTGGTGGCCAAAGAACACAAAATTAAAAGTTGTAGCATCTCTTTAGAGTGGTTTTGAACACACAACATTGTATAAAGCATTGCAAATTTTTCTCAACTTGTCCTTAGAAATTAGAGAATAAAAGATATTCACAAAATGGAAAACACCTGATTATCTTTCATTGCATGACCCTATGCAAGCACTGTTTTATCTAAAAACCAATGAAATTAATTAAAAACTCAAATTAAGTTGTAAAAGTGGTGAGAGGAGGCAAAGAATTCTATGTACATTCAAGTGTAAAATCTGTTATTAAAGAAAAAACCATGGAAACTATTCCAACAATATGCTTGTGAAAAATGAAGGGGGGGGGGGAAGGCTTAAAACATCAAATATATTGAGATCAAACAATACCCCCAACTTCTTTTAATACTCTAAGAATAAAAGAGTCCCTTCTAGTAATATCCAGGGCTAACTGTTTGAAACTGATATTTATAAAATCTAGATTATGGTGTACATTGAGTCTGTTTGTTTTCCCAGTGTGAGCATCTCCTCTTTGTAGCAACTCAGTCAGTCCTGTGGCATGAGCCAATCACAGCCATTGGCCAATGAGCTAACCACTTCATTCCAAAATGAAGGTTTTCTTTCTCAAACATGAAAAAGATTATTGCTAACTACCTTTTTTCTTTTTGTATCAAAACAAAGCAAAAAGCAAATTTAAAACATGTCATCACTTCATCACACATACCACAAGACCTATCGATACACAGTCGAACAATGAGACTTCATGACAATACTGTCAGGGGAGATCTAGATGCCAATTTGCAGAAATTTAAAAGGACAGAAAAGTACAATGAATATGTGAGCAGCAAAACTCATACTGAAGGAAACTCCACAGGACAAATATTTCAGGTTCCTTTACAGAAACATAGTCCTCACTTTGCCTAGTACCAATTTCAGTTACCACAGTTTAAACAGTACCAGTCACTCAACACCACGGTTCAAATTTCAGTTACCATGGTATGTTGACTGTGAATAGTTTCACTTTTAGCTCTTCAGTTCACAGATCACTATGTAATCCTCAGAGGCCCATCACAATCAGTAATCAATCATGTCACTTCCTTCAAAGTCTGTCAGTGATGGGTCACTGTGCACGGACAGCAAAGGGTATAGCTGTGCTGCCTCCTTGTCTCCTAGTGATAATTTCATACGACATTTTACCAAAAATGGTCATCAAAAGAAGGAACTGACCAGCAAAGATGAACGCGAAGCCAAGAAATGAAAAGTGATAATGCCGGAAGTGAAATTCTAACCAAAAATAAATGAAGTCATAGAAGAAACAGGTAATAGTGGGTATGTCGGACACTGACACACTCAAGAGACTCCTAGTTCTAGAGTCAGAGGAACTTGGTGAAGACAAATTTATCAACATAAATAAGGAATGTGGTTGTGATAAAATGGACAAAGATGTCCCAGAGGAAGTGACACTGGCAAAAAAAAAAAAAAAAAAAAAAACACACATTAAAGAGACTCTAAGAGAAAGACCAGTACATATTACTTCACTTCTATGTACAATATAAAAACCAAAACAAATGAACAAACAACAACAACAAAAAACAGAAACAGACCCATAAATACAGAGAACAAACTGGTAGTTTCCAGAGGGAAGTGGCAAAATAGATGAAAGGGGTTAAGATGTACAAGCTTCCAGTTATAAAATAAATAAGCCATGGAAATGAAAAGTACAGCATAGGGAATATAATCAATAATATTGTAATAATGTCCTAGGATGACAAATGATGACTGCACTTATCATAGTAAACGCTGAGTAATGTATAAAATTGCCAAATCACTTGTTGTACAACCTGAAACTACTGTAATATTGTATGTCAACTATACAATAAATAAAGAAATAAACTGAACCCAAAGGAGACAGTAGGGAGGGAGAAAAGGAGGGAGGAAGACAGGGAGGGAAGCAAGAAGGAAACAAACTCTGGGAGGTATTTTGCAACATGGAAAGAGCAAAAGATAAAATGTTAAAACCTGATCCAAAACTAAAAAGGAGTCTAACAATTCACCATGACATAAAAAGATGCTCACACCGTATCATAAGTTACATGACAAGAAGGTAAGCGCTGTTCAAACTCCTCTTGATAACTTTTTTTTTCAAAGCAGAAATAAAAACACTCTAATGCCTCTAATGTTTCAAATTAGTATACTAAATAAGTATTAGTTTTACTTACCTTTAATCATTTCTCTATACATTTAAAAACCAACAGTAAAAGAGTTCTTAATGTGTTGACAAAAATGTTTAAATGTCATGGAACAAGTATAATTGTTGGCCATTAAGACCCCTTTGCACAGTTCCACCTTTCACATTTTTATGGTCCGGCACTATCATGCACAAAGCATGGACTGTTTATATACCATAAGGGAAAGAAGTGAGTAAAAGAAAAATCTGGAAGGGTTGGGAGTGGAGGGGAGTGGAACAGAGAGTAAACAATTACTATTTTTATATTATACAATACTATAGTTAAATAGTAATTTTTCCCTCTCCAGCCTGTCTTTCCTCTAAGTTATAAAAAATAAACAAGAATGAAACAGAGGTGCCAATTACCAAGAAAGGACAATTACTAACAATTTATGTTCCTCATGTTTTAATATTGTATCTTAAAATCTATATATCCTGAAAGTCAAGAAAAATATGTTTTTATCCAATTTATGTGTAGATTAGCTGCCTAACCCAGTATCAGTTTATAGTAATAAGGGACATGTTAATTGTGGGGAAGGAAAACATATAAACTTTCTCCCCCTATGCCACATGCTACAAATTGCAGACTTAATAACCACTCTCTTCCCCCTCCTTTGATAATAAAACCACTATTTTGTCTGGGAAAACAAAGTGTCCAGCAGCAAGCCATGAGCTATATAAAAGACAGTCATTGGGATGACCCACTCAACTTTCTAAGTTCTCTTGCAGCCAAGAACAGCCAAGTGACTGAATTGTGCTCCTTCTCTACTACTCCCCCCAAAAATAACTAAGGGGAAGTCTATAGGGAGACTCTGGAAAACTCTTGCATCCCAGATTTAAAAAGTAACAGATACATCTGGCAATAGTCTCCCCCACCCACATCATCTCTCTTCTTCTCACCTTGAATGCAGATGTGACATCTAAAATTGTAGGAGCTATATTATATCCATAAGGCAAAAGACATGAGAGAAGGGACTAAGAGAATCCCAGATATGTTGGCTCTAGCATCATTGGAAACCTAAGCTAATGCCAGCAACCAACCACCTCCAAACTTTTTATTATATGGCCAGAAGCCAGGGAGCAGGAAGACAAACATGCACATCCTAACCACAGTCAGGTTTTCTATTGTTTGCCGCCAAAAACATTCCATGGATTAACCATTCTTATTTTAAACTAAGTCAAACGTAAATGTAAATGATCAAAGACTGAGGAAAATAAAAACACTACAATTTAGTGAGATAGGAAGCTATTAAATAATTTTCTTGCTTTAATTTTTATTTCTATTGGTATTGTGCTAATATCTGTACAATTACATTTTTAAAGAAAAACAAGAAATATCAATGCAACAAAAGGGCCTAACTGGTTTACTTTATTTTCAGAATTAAAAATGTTGGCTTTTTGTACCATATACTTTTCAAGACAATATTTATTTCCTTCAACACTGAGTCACAAAAAATATCAACATTAGGACAATTACCAAACACTATTCTTTTTATCATATTTATATACCCAACTCACAGGTTACATTAAGTAGCCACAACAAACAGTAGTCTTAGTCCTATGTTCACTGACAACAAACACAGTCAATGCTGGCTAATCAAAACTATGTTGAAACTACACATCCAGGATAAGGAAAAATAAACTAAATACAGGCTGATTTAGAAAACAGCTATTTGTCCTTTCCTGTCATATGTCTAAAAAATTACTATACCTCCTCTTAAAATTTATAATTTTCTGCCCCATTGGCTCATTACCTGGTGGTCTTTTCTCTCTGTGAGCATGTTTTCTTAACTTTACTATTAGAGACAAGGCCTACCAAGGTTATGTAGCAAACATCTATTAAAACAAAGCCTCTGGCCTGCATCTTTCCCTAATGGCAGGCCCTTGGATCCTAGTCATTTCTGTTGGTCAGTGCTAAGCACAAAGCTTTGTATGCATTAATGATCATATATTCTGAATGTTAAAAATATTTTCCCAGGGGGCCTGGATGGCTCAGTCAGTTACGCGTCCAACTCTGTATTGGCTCAGGTCGTGATCTTGTGGTCATGAGATCAAGCCCACATCAGGCTCCATGTTGAACATGGAGCCTGCTTGAGATTCTCTCTCTCCCTCTCTCTGCCCCTCCCTGGCTCGTGTGCATTCTCACTCTAAACAAACAAACATTTAAAAAATATTTTCCTGTCATTTAAGATATCTAAAATATTCTATTAGAATCATGCCTGAATTCAACCTCTCCATCCACCACTACCACCCTCCCTTACCAAGCCCCCTTTCTCCATTACAAGACTCCACCCAAGGTAACTAATTTGGACAGCAGTTTTCTTTCCTTCTTTCCTTCCTTTTTCCCTCCCTTCTTCCTTTTTTTCTTTCTTTCTCTCTCTTTTCTTTCTTTCTTCCTTCCTTTCTCTTTCTTTCTTTCTTGGCTAAGTGACTTTAAAGATGAAGGCCACAATGGCAAACACTATTATATCTGACTAAATCAATGATAGCCACAAAGCACTTGACCCTTATTATCACTTTTCTTCCTCATAACAGACAGTGCTTGTGAGAGAATATCACTATTTTCATTTAGACGTAAGAAATTTGAGACTTTGTATGTTACATTACTCATTGAATTCATAGACCATAACTGACAATGGCACAGTCTCTTGACCTCATACCTCTCTCTTACTGCTCCGTGGTAAAACTTCTCAAAAGAGTTACCTACACTCTTCTCCCTGATCAATCCATGCCACCGGGGTCCACAACCACTATGTCACAGAAACTGTCCTCATCTAGGCCCAAAGCCTCCAATGGCGAGTCCTCCATTCTCATTAGCTCTTTTCTCAGTGGTGCTTGACCCAGGTGATGACTGACTTTGAACTGCTCCTTTCTTGGCTAACTAGACGTTCCCCTGGTGATACATCTGTCTTACCTGCTGCATCTTTGTTCTTTGCTGAGTTTTCCTCTTCCCAGCCTGCAGATGTTGAACTGGCCCAGGATTCAACTTTCAGACCTCTATCTTCTCTAAACTCTTAGTGAGCTATCTAGCCACATATATTTATATTCCTTTTGATGCCAATAATTTCCAAGTGGGAATCTCTCTCCTGATCTGCCCACAAGCTTCAGATGCATAGTAACCCAACTCCACAATTCATTTCTCCTTCTGCTATATCAAAATTTTTATTGAAAATCCTCCTAACCAGTATGATGAGGGGTTGGTTAAATTTTTCAAAAGTTGAATATTCTCTTGGTAAAGTAGAGAATCGTTTAAAAACAAAGTATGCATAACTTAAACATTTTCTTTTTATTTAAAACACAAAGGTTCATTCATTGGCCAATTTTTTTTATATAAGACCAAAGACTTTTCTTTGAATGCAGTCCCACAACTAAATGTTCCATATCATCTTTCTTACATAAACTATAATACATTGAATTGTCCTACGATTTCAAGTTTCATTTTATTTAAAATAGAACAAGAATATAAAAACACTAACAATGCACTCTGCATGCAGAATGCTTTTATGATTTTTCTCAATCTTTTACAGCTGGGTTACCCATACTTAATTCTAGAGCAATTTTTTATAAACCAACTCTATTTTTTCAAGTTAGCGCTCAAACAGCAATCTTAGTTTTCAAACCCACAACTCTCTTTTTAAACTCAGTATTCATCAGTTTACAGGAGACTTAATGAATTATATAATTACAACGATAAAAGCAAGCATAATGAGGCTCTAGGTGGCATATAATTCAACTGACACTAGCAGAGGAGCGTGGTTCTACAAGGTGGTGTTTAGGGTGTTTTAAACTAATGCTGCAGGGTGTTTAGGGTGCTGTTGGCATCAGGAAACATGTTTTAAGGTGAAAATGGGAAGTATTGGTTAATCTGAGTCCATTAAGGGAATATGGGCCAAATTTCCACTTCCCACCTCTATCATAATGAAGCCATACCTTTTCCAGCCCTCCTCACCTTAGCAAACGGCAAAAGTTTTGCTGAAGCTAAACTTTTAATTCCTGTCTCTTCTTTCCCAATATCTCAGACAGCAATAATGCCTGTATTTCTAGGAACTCTCAAAATACATCCCTGATATATTCACTTCTCTTCAATTTCATCCCTATCACCCACAGTCTACACTGTCAACATCTCCCAACTATAGTAACTTCCTAGTCTCCTCACTTCTATTCTTGCCCCTACCCTCAAAACCATAAAACACAAAACAGCCCAAGAGAACCTTGTAAAATGAGAGTGAGATGGCATCACTTCTCTGCTTTTAATTCGTCAATGGCTACTCATTAGTCATGAACTAAAACTGTGAGTCCTTCCCATGATCAACCAGATCCTAGCAGAGCCAGCACCTGGCTACCTCTCCAGCTTTGTTTCATACCATTCTCCTCTTGCACTCTGCTTTAGGCACACTGACTTTCATCTCCATTCCTCCAATATGCTAACTCCCCACCAGGACCCTTGCACGTGCAGTTCATTCTGCCTCAAATGAGTTGTACTAACTCTTCATAAAACTCATTTCTGATTTTTCAAATGTTATATCCTCAGACAGGTCTCTGTTGATCACTAACTAAAGGAGTCTTCCTTTGAGTCTCTCTTGTGTCTCTCAGATCCAAGGTACTCTTGGATCACATCCTCTTCAGGGGAGGAGGGACTCCCTTCATAACAGTTACCAAACATAGTAACTTTCTTACCTAATTGTATGCTTATAAGTTTCTGTTTGTATCCACTAAAATATAGTTTCATTATATCATGAATTTCCTCCACGTTGTTTATCATTGCTTTTCTTCCTACCCAGCTCAGTACCAAGAGTAACGACTTAACAAATACTTTCTGAAGAAAAAAAAATGAATCTTCTGAATAAGACCAGCTAAATATATTCTCAACTGATACTTCTCTGCATCAAAATCCTACATTTATGTCAAAAAAAAAAAAAAAAAAAAAAAAAAAAAAATATATATATATATATATATATATATATATATATATGAATGTTTAGAGCAGCTTTATTCAGAATAGCTAAAATCTGGAAACCAAATGTCCAACAAGAGAAGAATGGAGACACAAATTACAGTACATTCATACTAGAGAATATTAATTAGTAAATTAAAAAAATGAGCCAGTGAGAAGTATCTCAAAAACACTTTGTGAAAGCAACCAAACAGAAAAGAGTACCTTTTGTATTATTCCAATTATACATAGTTTAAGAACAATACAAAACATCTTTGATGAGAAAAATCATAGCAGTGGTTGCCTGTACAAGGTGGAGACTGGCCAAAAGGAAGTACAAAAGAACTAGATATGTTCTACACCTTAACAGGCATATATATGGGTTACATGGGTATGCTCATTTATAAAAGTGATTAAATTGCTCACTGCATGCAAATTTTATCACAGTATTTTAAAAGGTCAAAGGTTTTAAAGTCTTAAATTTGCTCCCTCAGATAACCCAAGAAACGGAAACACACTACTATCCCTTTTCACCAAGATCTATTTACTAATCTGTTCATTCACCCTCTAATTTCCTACTCATCTCTGGCAGAAATATGAAAAGATTTGGGTCAAAATGTTTGATTCCTTGTGGCAACATACTGGGAAAATATATATAGCTATGAAAGATCATTTATTATGCTTTTATATAGGGTAAATAATATAAAACTATGACAGCTAAAGCATAAACCAGTATATGAGCAATTATAGAAGGAATAATCAATAAAGAACATTAATGAGATGTCAAAGTACATCAAACAAATGTGATATGAGACAGCCAACATGAATTGTTGGCCCCCAACAGGCTAAGCAAGAATGTCGTGGTTTTCAACTTCTTTCTACCCCTCAAAACACCTAACAAATACAACACATGGACTCATGATGGCACATTAACACATGAAATGCAAACAAAGAATGCAAAAGAACAAAAAACAGAAACATGTAATTAGAATGTAAAAAATCTACATGAATCCAATATATATATTTCCTTAAAACACACTCTACCCTCTAAATAGCCATGTTAAGAATCACTATTTAGAGCTGCAAGAACCGAAACAGTAGTCATGGGCCACATGTAGCTACTGAGCACTTAAAATGTGACAGGGGCATATGGGAAACTGAATTTTTAATTTTATTAAATATCAATTAATTTTAATTTTAAAATGTATTCAATTCAATTATTGGAAAGTTTTTAAGTTTGTTTGGAATAATCTGTTATGTAAACCTACTTTTTCAACTGTTAATTTTATGAAATATAAGTACAAACCAAATATTTCCAATGAAAACTTAGTGTCATAATTGAGATGTGCTATAAGCATAAAATATACACTGGTTTTGAAGACTTAATACAAAAAAGAAAAAAGAAAGTTCAATAGCTCACTAATTTTTTCATTGGTTACATTTTTAAGAGATACTTTGGATTCACTGATTTAAATAAAGTAATTATTGAAATTAATTTCACCTTTTTTTTTTTTTTTACTTTTTTTAATGTAGCTACTGGAAAACTTAAAAGTACATATGTGCCATGCATTGTATTCCTACTGGAAAGTACTATTCTAAAGCTTATATGTCTAAATGCAAATTATAGATACCATGATGATACATTAATGATTAATATTTCAAACATCTCCTGACCTTTTCACTTGATTGTCTTCTTTTCTTTAGTTGAATGAAATCTGTTTCCACCCTTTCTGCCAGCTCTAGTTTCCTCTTGTTTCTTTTAAATGCAGCTAAACTGAATCCTATAAAAGAAACATTAAAAATAACATTTGAGAAATATTAGAGCAATGGGGTAATGAAATATCCTGAAGAGTCTTCTCAGAATAAAATCCATAAGAATGGCAAATAAAAGGGTTTAAGATTTTTTGCAATGTACACTGAAGTAGTAGGAGAATAAAAGAAATAGCCTGAGAAGAGGTTAAAACCTTAAGAAAAAGATCAAAATACAGATAGACAAGAAGAGTCCTAAAGGGAGATGGTACCCAGAGGTATCTGCTAACGCATGCTACTACCAACTTTAGTTTTGAAGGTCTCTGCATAAATGACAAGACGAAATCTTGGGACAATGCAGCATGAGAAAACATCTTAGGATTTTGGACAAAAAAAGTAAGGAATCTCAAAGAGTAATATGCATAGTGAAAGGGAAAACTAGAAAAGGCCACTGTTCACAAAGAAACAGGAAATTTGCAAGTCTCAGCTGTGGCTATAAATGTAAAAGGGGGAAAGGTCTCACTAGAAAATTTATGAGCAAAAAGTACATTCAGACAAGTTTAGAGGAGAATTCATATTATCTGTCCGGTCTGAACACACACACACACACACACACACACACACACACACATATGCACATCTTGGTGTTTCAGTGCTTCAAAAACCCATTAAACACAAATGAAATACTCCCTGGAAAAGCATACCTTAACTTACCAGACCTTAGAGAATTCACAGGTTCCAATTAACATGAGCCCATAGTTTAAAAAAAAAAATTTTTTTTTACAAAGTATATGAGAAATGAACCACCAAAAATAAAGAATAGAAGTCAGCCAAATAAGGGGCACCTGGGTGGCTCAGTCACTTGAGCACCCAGCTCTTGATTTCAGCTCAGGTCATGATCCAGGGAGGTAGGATGGAGCCCCTCATTGGGCTCCACATTCAGCTTGGAGTCTACTTGAGATATTCTCTCTCTCTCTCTCTCTCTCTCTCTCTCTCTAAAATAAAAAAACATTACTTTTTTAAAAAGTCAGCCAAATATAAGAAAACATAATTTGACCTACAAAGCCTCAGATAATGGAATAACCAGATACAGAATAAAAACATGTTTATGCTCACAGAAATTTAAAAAAAGATATTGAAAATATAATTAGGGGACCAAAAAATGATACACTGACCAGGCAGACTTAAAGAAGAACAAAATGGAACTTCTAAAAATAAAAAAATTAAAAAAAAAAAAGTTTTAACTTAACATATAGATTTCAACAGCCAATTAGATTCAGCTGATAAAAGAGAAATTATGAGGGGCGCCTGGCTGGCTCACTTGGTAGAGAACGCAACTCTTGATCTCAAGGTTGTAAATTCGAGCCCCATGTTGGGTGTAGAGATTGCTTAAAAATAAAATCTTTCAAAACAGACAGAAATTATGAACTAGAATATAATGCTAAAGAGATTATCAAAGTTTTCTGATAATGGCAGACTAAATTATTCAGAGTAATTCTCTACTGAATTTACTAAAAATGTCAGATAAAATATGAAAACACAGCACCTTAAAAACATTAAAAAAAACTTATAAAAAGTACCAAGCTAAATTCTGGGGGTAAACTGAGACTAATGCTATTATTATGGCACTGTAAGCATTTGCCAACACAAGCACACATGAGTTTGGTTAAAAGGCATCAAGAAAAGATATAAATCAAGCCCAGAGCCAAGTTTCATAAGAGACACTTCCCACAATAAGCTAGGTATTAAAAGGGCTAATGGTCTCATAGTAGAGCTGATTCAGAACTATACAAGTCTGTCCCTACCTTCTATCCCAACATGAAGTCCATTCAGACAAGACTGTCTTAGATTAAGGGTGAAAAAAAATGAGGAGGAGGACAAGGACAGTGATAAGAGGAATTAGAAAGAAAAAAAAAAAACTACCCCTAATAAGTTTGGGGTTGACTGGAGCCCTTCAACAGATTTGCAAACATGAAGTCTGGGTAGGTCAGGGAATGTTAAGCTTTGAACTAAGTTTAAGTAAATTCTGATGAATGGTATGTGAAATAATAGAAAAAAAATATATTGGTCTCTGACCTTAGTTCCTGGCACAGATCTCTTAAAACTCTTGTAATTTCCTAAATTATAAGAGCACTAGGACCATCTTTTGTTCTAATATTTGGTCTTTGACCCTAGTTTCTGACACAGAACTCCTAAATCCCTTGGAATCCCTGGGTGATATGAATGCCTTTTGTTCTAATGAGGCAATTCTTGGTGGGTACCTAGCTAGCGTCAGGCTGAAGACTAGACACCAGAAAGCCTAAACCATGATTAAAAGCTTGAAACTTTCAGCCCCATCTCCATCCTCTGGGAAGGAGAGAGGGACTGGCAATTGAGTTAATGACTGAGCATACCTAGAAGATGAAACCTCCATAAATATCCCAAAAGTACAAGGTTTGGAGAGTTGCCAGCTGGCTAAACATATCTACATGTTGGGAGGATGGTACAAATTAATTGGACCTAAGGATGGCCTCATGGGAACCTATGATTTATAGCCAGTTGGTCAGTACAAGTGACAACCTACACTTTCAATTGGCATCTAATGAGGCAAGAGGTGGGGGTAAACTAGTAAGACAGCCCTAACCTGTGTGGTCTACACTAACTCCAGTTAGAGTCAGAATTGAACTGAATTGTAGGACACCCAGACGGTGTTGAAGAAATGCTTGGTGTAGAAACCCATACATCTGGTATCAAAAGTGATGTAGAGAGTTCTGAGTATGAAAGTAGGATGAGAGTAAAGGACAGACAGAGGAGTATTTTCCCCATAAACAGTAAACACACAATTGGCAAAAATAAATGCAAAATATAATACAAGAGAAAAACACCTTCATCCTAGGCCATGGTGAAATTACACAAATAATTATTTAAGGGCAATGATAAGCACATAAAGATAATCAGGCACAAAAAAAAAAAAAAAAAAAAAAAAAAAAGATGGGGCACTATAAATGACAACAAGCAGAGAAAAAAATCCCAATTAGGATTTCAGATTATCAGGCAGAAATATAAAACAAGCACACTTAAAATAATTTAAAAACAAACAAAAAACATGAAAGTAGCTATAGTTCATACTGTAAACTAAAGATAGCACAGATTTTTAAAAAAACAAGCAAAAAAAAAAAAAACCTAGAACTTCTAGAAATGAAAAAATAAATACTCAAAACTAAAATCTCAATGTATATGTTTGGTAGCTGATAGGATATAGAAAAAGGAGCTGATGAATTGGAAGACTGATCAGAAGAAAGCCAGAATACAGCTAAAAGAAATAAAATAAAATAAAAAGAAATAAAATAATAGAGAAAACCAAAGAAACACTAAGAAACAGGAAAGATAAGGTGAGATGGTCTAATATGTGTTTAATCAGAATTTAATAAGATGAAGGTAAAAGAATGGAATAAAGGTAATGTTTTAGAAAACTGGAAAAGAACTTTTCCAAAATTATAAAAGCCACTAATCTACAGATTTAATAATTCCAAAGAATATCCATAAATTAAATTAAAATCATAAAAGTTCATAATAAGATACATTAAGTAAAAGAGAGTAAGAACAATGACAGAGAAAAATCTAAAAACAGCAAGAGGGAAAACAGATTACTTTCAAATAAGCAGAAGTTAAAATGACAGCAGCCTTTTCAACAGCAAAATGGAAGCCTGAGACAGTGGACTAATTACCTGCAATGAGCTAAAAAGAAATATCTGCTGATTCAGAACACTATATTCAGTGAAAATATCCTTCAAAAATGAAAGTGAAATAAAAATAGTTTCAGGTAAACAAGAATGAGCAAATTCATCACCATCAAGACCTATGGTAATCAAAATACTAAAGGGTGTTCTTCAGAAACTGAGAAAATGATACAAAGTGAAAGATGAAAGACAAAAAAAAAAGCAGAGGGGATTAAGTGCAAAGGAAAAAGTAAATAGGCAAATCTAAATGAAAACTCACTGTTATAAAACAATAATGTCTCCCACTGTTTTAAATGCATACCGAGTTAAAAATAAAAACACAAAAGTTGGGAAGACATTACATGTAGTTCATTCGAGTATTCTAGGGTTCTTGCATTGGCTGAGAAGTGGTAAAAAGTACTATTATCTAATAAACTTTCCTAAGTATGTATGTTGAAATCTCTAAGTTAATTCAAAGAGAATGGTAAAAGAAGGCAACAGAAACATATTAATGAAAAAGAAAATGTAATGATGGAAAATAATACTAAAGAAGGCAAGAAATGAGATATAGAAGGAGACACAGACCATGTGGGACAAATAAGAAGCAAAGAGTAAGAGATTAGATTCAAATCTAATATATGAGTAATTAAATTGAATGTAAATGGACTAAATGCACCAATTAAAATACAAAGACCACACACACAAATTTTTTTTAATATATATGTGTTGCTTTTAAACATAAGAATACACAGACAGATTAAAAAGATAGAAAAAGATATACATGCAAATACTAACCAAAGGAAGCTATTATAGTTATTTTTTTTAATGTTTACTCATTTAGTTTGAGAGAACATGTGCACATAAGCAGGGGAAGGGTAGAGAGAAAGGGAGAGTGAGAATCCCAACCTGACTCCTCACTGTCAGCACAGAGCCCAACGTGGGGCTTGATCTCACTAACTCTGAGAATATGACATGAGCTGAAATCAAGAATTGAACACTTAACTGCCTGAGACATCCAGGCGTCCCTACAGTTATTTTAATATCAAACAAGTAGACTTCAAGGCAGTAAGCATTACTAGACACAGAGTGCCATTTCTTTAAAAAAAAAAAAAAAAAAAAAAGTCAACTCTGGGGCTCCTGAGTGGCTCAGTCGGTTAACCTTCCAACCTTGGCTCAAGTCATGATCTCACAGTTTATGAGTTCAAACCCCCCCCCCCTCCACCACCACCAGGCTCTGTGCTGACAGCTCAGAGCCTGGAGACTGCTTCGCATTCTGTGTTTCCCTCTCTGCTTCTCCCCCACTCACACACTCTCTCTCTCTCCCTCCCTCCCTCAAAAATAAATGAACATAAAAAAAAAATTTTTTTTTAAGTCAACTAACCAAAGTCTTTCATGGGGCTACTAATACATGCAAGTAAATATATGACAACTATAGTAAAAGAAAAAAAAATTAAGTTTTTTTCATAATATAGTATGTGACAAATATAAAAAATATGAAGTTGTTTGAACATTTAAAAATTCAACATAATTCATTACACTAACAAATTAATGTCCTCTTAATAAACAAAAATACAATATTAAATTCATTTACAATTTTTTAAATCTTTCAAAATAAAACTCCCTAAATATGACATATCACTAAATTTTCAATCAAACGCATTATACTTAAGTACGTCCAATATCATCACTTCAGTTAAACTATACTAATGATCCTTTGTCACTATGAAAGGGAAGGGAAAAAAGTATAAAGATTCAAAAGAAAGAAACACAACTATCATTATTCACAAATGACATGATTATGAATTTAGGAATCAACAAGAATCTACAGATAAATCATAAGGATTAATAGAAGAGTTTAGCAAGGCAGCTATATAAATGTATGTGTATATACATATATACACATATGAACATATACATAAATATACATATATGAAAACAATTATATCCATTGGCAACGACCATTCTGAAATATATTTTGGCATCATCTGGTAAGATGAAGATAGGCAGACACTATGATCCAACAATTCTACTACAGTGCGTATATTAGAGAAAGCCAACTGACACAGAATATACGTAGAAGAAAACTTGTAAGTTTGTTGTAACTCCAACATAATAGTCTACCTACAGAAGGTATACAATAGTTTATAATAAATAGGTTAAAAAAGCAAAGTGGAGAAATGTTATTTTCAAAATGAACCCAAATTGCAAAATATCCAATAATAAACTAATCATGAAGCCTGAAAACAATACTGTAGTAATAACACAGAAATGAACTAAAAAAAAAAAAAAAGTTAACGGAACTACCCGTCAAATCCAAAAACAAATTGATGTATATTCTATTTGAGAAAAAACAATGATATTTCATGCCAGTAGGAAATGAATGTTACTCAATAAGCTGTCTTGGCACAATATGTTACCTATTTGGGGGGAAAAATTAGATTCCTACCTCACACTACACATAAAAATCAAATCTTATATTAATAATTTAAACACATATTTTTTAAATGCCCAAAAAAGTTAAACCATTATCCAACAATATAGGCATAAATAACAGAGTTTTTTGAGATACTTGCTATTTTTTAGTTTAATAGTTTTGTTTTAAAGTAGAAGATTTCCCATAAAATGTTATCAAAGCCAGAATCTGTTAAAACAATGGTTGGCTGATACAATCATATAAAATTTAAAATGTCTATATGGCAAAAGATATCATATGCAACAGTAATGATAAATAACATATTTAAACTTTTTAGTATATGCAAATAGCTATTGAGACAGGATTAATATCCTTAAATCATAATGATTATAATACAAAATTAATAAAATGGAGTTAGAAAGAAGATGGCCCAGTAGGAAGTGACAGGAATCTATCTCCCTACCTAAACAATAACTGTCCTGCCAAAATCTAATACAAGTGTTACAGAAAGAGGATGGCCCAGTAGGAAGTGACAGGAATCTATCTCCCTACCTAAACAATAACTGTCCTGCCAAAATCTAATACAAGTGTTACAGACCTCTGGAGTCTATTTAAGGCTGTTACTTTCAAAGGAAGGCTTGAAGTAAACTGTGGTTAGTTGGGGCCAATTTCAGCTCTTACTGAAATTGACCCATTCTCCATCCCCATCCGTTTGGCAGACAACCACACACGTATATTCTGAGAACAGATTGCACAGAGCTTGTGAGAGCCAGGTTGGGCAATAAAGACCCTGTCCTCCAAATACTGGAATTTGTGCTTCTGATTTCTTCTTGCTGGTACTGGTCACAAGGTGCAGAAACAGAAGTAGGCAGCTATTGTCGCAATGCCCTCCCCCTCCAGCTGAACTGACTTTCAAGGAATTTAAAAGACTTGTGCTTTTTCTCCACCTTCAACTTACCTCTTTTTCCCCTTTTGGGAGACATTCAAAGAGATATAGAAATGGCCCATAAGCACATTAAAAATGCTGAATATCATAAGCATTAGGGAATATGAAGCAAAACCACAATGAGATACCACCTCACACCCATTAGAATAATTATTATTTAAAGAAAATAAATAAATAGCAAATGTTGGTGAGGATGTGGAGAAACTGGAACCCTTGTGCACTATTAGTGGAAATTTAAAATGGCATAGCCACTATGGAAAAGGGTACAGTGATCCTCCCAAAAATTGAAAATAGGATTACCATAAAATCCAGCAATTGCACTTCTTAGTACTCAAAACTTTTGAAAGCAGGGATTCTAACAGAGATTTGTACACCCATGTTCATAGCAGCAAAATAAACACTGGCCAAACAGCAACCCGAGTATCCATCAACAGGTAAATGGATAAACAAACTGTGGTGTGTGTGTGTGTGTACACATCATGTGTATATATACATATATATGGAATTCCATATTCATATTCCAATTCAGCCTTAAAAAGAAACTGACAGATGCTACAACATGGATAAACCTTGAGAACATCGTGTTAAATGAAATAAGCCAGTCATAAAAGGACAAATAACGTGTGGTTCCACTAATATGAAGTACCCACGGTAGTCAAATTCATAAAGATAGAAATGAGAATGGTTGCTAGAGGCTAAGTGGAGGGTAACAGGGAATTACTGTTTAAGGAGTACAGAGTTTTCAGTTTGGCAAGATAAAAAGGGTTCTATAGAAGGATGGGAGTGATGGCTGCACAAAAATGTGAATATACTAAAAGCCATTTAACTGTACCATTAAAAAATATTTAAGATGATAAATTTAATGTTATGTGTATTTTGCCAAAATATTCAAAAAGAATTATAGAAAAAAAATGTACACAAATGTTTATAGCAGCATTATTTATAACAGTCCCAAACTGGACACAATCCAGATGCAAACAGTGGTATACCCATATCATATACTACTTAGCAATAAAATGAAATAGGCTATTAATAAATACAACCATCTGGATGAATCTCCAAAGAATTATTCTGAATTATTAAAAAGCCAGTTCCCAAAAGGTTACATATTGTATGGTGTCACTTATATCACATTCTTGAAATAGCAAAATTATACTAATGGAAAATAGGTTAGTGGCTCCAGGGGCTAAGGAGGGCATGGAGGTGAGGAGGTATGACTATAAAAAAGGAAACCTGAGAAACTGTTGTGAAGATGGAAGTGTTCTGTATCTTGACTACATCAACATCAATATCCCAAATGTGATTCTGCACTGTGTTTTGCAAGATTATTACCATTAGAGAAACTGAGCAAAGGGTACACGGGGATCTCTCTATATTAATTCTTACAACTGCATGTGAATTTATAATTACCTAAAAATAAAAAATTTAAAATAGCATAACTGGTCATATTAAAGAGTGAAGTACTAATATATCACACACCTGTTATAATAAAATTCTAAAATTAGTACATAAAATGTTTTATCAATCATGTTGTCTTTCAAAGTATCCTACTCAAAGGCAGAAGAACTCTAAAATCACAACCCAGCCAATAGAAAAAAAATAGGATTCCTTGTAGCAGAATCATGCCCATAAATTGACAGGATATAATAATGTCCCCAACCAACTCCTTACTTAATATAAACATGTACCTCAGGTCCAATCAAAGCATAAAACAGCTAAAAATTAAGGAATAGATGGTGGCAACTTTGTAGCACAAGCTATTTAAGATTGGTCTTTACTAAGGGACAACAAAACTACTTTCAATTTCAACTTTAATGAGTCTTCTGGAAGAACTCAAAAACATGTAGAAGCTTGGGGCACCTGGGGGGCTCAGTGGGTTAAGCATCCAACTTCAGCTCAGGTCACGATCTCACGGTTTGTGAGTTCGACCCCCGCATCAGGCTCTGTGCTGACAGCTCAGAGCCTGGAGCCTGCTTCAGATTCTGTGTGTCTCTCTCTCTTCCCCTCCCCTGCTCGCACGCTGTCTCTCTCTCTCTCAAAAATAAACATTAAAAAAAATTTTTTATAATAACTAAATAAAACACACAGAAGCTTTATCTCAGACATGTTAAAATTGAATATATATTGAAATTACCTGCAAAACTTTAAAAACGTCAGATGCACGGGTGCCAGCTACAGAGTTGCTGGTTTTGGGTGCAGCCAGGGCTTCAGAGTTTTTCAAAGCTCTCCAGGGATCCTAATGTGCAGCCAAAGTTGAAAACCACTACTCTAATGGTTACACCTAACTCCAGTTGGATCAATCACTAAAACCACAAGTCAGTGTTGAAGAGCTAGACTGATTAAATTCTGATGAAATTATATCACCAGAATTATTTTCATGTCCAACACATTAATGATAGTAAAAGTGATATTAATAGTTAACATTTGAGTGATTCTATGTGCCAGAGATTGGAATAAGAATTCTTTATACATTATCTCAAGTAAACACAACCTCTCCATGAGAAAAGTTCCTTGGAGGTAAGTTGTCCGTGGTCACACAAAGTTGTATGCCTCTAAAGCCTATGCTCTGAGCTACTTTATGGTCAATAATGGCAGCAACTTTACAAATACAGATTTCTCAAAAATAGACAAAAAATAAAAGCTCTTAGGAGAGGAATCTGGCAATAGCCAGGATAATGGTAAATGTATATTCTGAGTGAGCAAATCTACTTCCAACTAGATAAATAAAACACATTTGTACAAGAATATTTGTGAAATCATCAACATTAATGACAAAACCTAGGAACAACATGAATGCTCATCAATAAGGAAACAGCTAAAAAATAATGTATAGTAAATGCTATCCAGCAGTTTAAAAATTAATTGATTTCTATATATATCAACATGGATAGATTTCAGAATATATTTTGCTGACTGATGAAAAACATAAGAAATATCATATTATGATATCACTCCTCTAAAAACTTACTAAAAATACTATAGAGTATGATACCATTTATCTAAAACAAAAAGAATAATACTATATATTCCAGCATTTCTGTTGACACAGAAAGAAGCAAATCAACAAGTAAGTGTGGCTGTCGGAGTGGACAGGAGAGGCTGGGACTGGGAAAGGGGAAGGTTTATGTAGAATGCTCTAATTAAAAAAAAAAAAAAAAAAGTAACATCTTTTTTAAAAAAAAGGTAACAAAAAAGGTACAATTAAAAAGTAACAAATATAATGTTTAAGTAATCAACTCCCTTTTATAATGTGAAATGTTATATTTGTTAACTTATATTTGTTATTTATATTATTATATCTGCTAATAGTACACATTTACAAAGCATAGGTTCTGGCTCCTGGTAATGGAGTTGCTTATATGAGACTAACCCACAAAACAATAACAATTAGAAACTCTGGTCAGAATTTTTTTAATTAAAAACAAAAAGCTATTTGAAGACTAGTGACCAAAAGCCGGTAGAAATAGGAGAAGATTCAACCACTGAAAGAAAAGAAACACACTGGATGACATCAACATTCATACAGCTTTCTCTATGAGGCACTACAGTCGAAACTATAGAGGCACAGCAAATAGATCTCAAATAGAAAACTATAGTCTTGCCAGGTGGAGTTGAAAGTGTTTGGGACTATTGAAGCAGCTGGAAATTGAGGGAGGAATCCTGGAAAGGAGAAAGCCACACACACAGAAAAAGGGAAGCCCCCAAATTTATGTAAACATCCCTTCAAATTCTTGAATGAGCCCTTAACTGTTTATATAAGATACAAGATTCCATAGAGGTTAGTGAGGAAAACAACAGCTGAAAAGCTGACAGATTTTGACAAACACTTGCTGTAGGAGAGACAAAGTTTAAAGCTTGAGACTTTTAAGTGAAACCCTAGAAAGGCCATATCTTAGGAAAAAAGACCACAAACTAGTACTAAGGATTAACTCTAGAATTAAGAACAAAACTGAAATGGACTCACTTTCACAAAGTCTAAAACTAGGCTGTAACAAAATCAAGGTGATCTACAATTTTACTACATGCTAAAACAAAACCCAACATCATTCAGAGGAAGATAATATGCCCATAGTCTCTACAACATATCATTACAATGCCCAAGATGTAACAAAAAAAAAATTATGAGACATACAACTAAACAAAAAAAAGTGATAGAGTCAAGAGGAAAAAAACCCTGTCAATAGAAATTGACCTACCAGTGACCTAGATTTCAGAATTAGCAATCAACGATTTTAAAATAGCAATAAACAGGAGCACCTGGGTGACTCAGTCACTTAGGCATCTGACTCCTGATTTCGGCTCAGGTCATCATCTCACGATTCGTGGGTTGCTCTGCTCTGTCCGGCTCTGCTCTAACAGTGTGGAGCCTGGTTGGGATTCTCTCTCCCTGTCGCTCTCTGCCCGTCCTCCACTCGTGCTCCCATGCATTCACGCATGTGCACTCTCTTTCTCACTCTCTCAAGAAATAAACATTTAAAAAAAATTTTTTTTATGTTTATTTATTTTTGAGACAGAGAGAGACAGAGCATGAATGGGGGAGGGTCAAAGAGAGGGAGACACAGAATCTGAAGCAGGCTCCAGGCTCCGAGCTGTCAGCACAAAGCCCAATACAGGACTCGAACTCATGGACTGTGAGATCATGACCTGAGCTGAAGTCGGATGCTTAACCGACTGAGCCACCCAGGTGCCCGGATATAAACATTTTTAAAAATAAATAAAATAACAATCAATATGTTAACAATGGGTATAATAAGTGAAGACAAAGGGAATTTCAGGAGAAATATAGAAATTTTATAAAAATGTAAACTTTAGAACTGAAAGTTCTAAATATTCTGAAATTTAGAATTTAGAACTGAAAGTTCTAAATATTATGAAAACATAATATTTTATACTGTAAAGAAATAACTACATTAGGTTCACATCAAATTGGACACTGCAGAAAAAAAGACTGGTGAACCTGAAGACAATTCAACAGAATCATACAAATGAAAGCATATTGGTTAATTTTATGTGTCTACTTGCCTGGGCCACAGGGTGCCCAGATATTTGGTCAAACATTATTCTCGGCATATCTGCGAGGGTGTGTTTGATGAGGATGAGATTAACATTTAAACTGGTAGACTGAGTAAAGCAGACTGCCCTCCCTAATATAGGGGGAATTATTCCAATCGGTCAAAAGCCTTCATAGAACTAAAAGGCAAACTCTCCCCTAAATAAAAGAGAATCCTTTTTTCCTGACTGCCTTCAAACTGCAACACTTTTTCCTGCCTTTACACTTGAACTAAAACATTGGCTCTTCCTCAGTCTCGAGCTTGCCAGGCTTCAGACTGGAAGCACACAGCTAGCTCTCCTGGTTCTTAGGCCTTTGGACATGGATTGGAACTACACCACTGGTTCTCCTGAGTCTCCAGCTTGCTGACTGACCCTGAAGATCTTGGGACTTGTCAGCCTCTATAATTGCGTTAAATATAAAAGCCAATAATAAATCTGATATATCAATCGATCTATTGGTTCTGTTTCAGTAGAGAATCCTGACTAGTACAGAAAGCACAGAGGGGAAAAAAAAAAAAAAAAAAAAAAAAAACAGCTAAAATGAGAGCTTCAGTAACATGTGACAGTATCAAGTGTTTTCATATAAGTAGAAATGAAGTCCCAGAAACAAATGAAGAAGACTATGAACCAGAAAAAAAATCTAAACAAATATTGTCCAAAAGGTTCCCTAATTTGATTGAAAACATTAACCACAGATTCAGCAGGCACAGTAAAAACTAGGCACAAAGAAACCACACCTAGGCATACCATGGTTAAACTTTTTAAAACCAAAGATAAAAAACCTTTAAAAAAAAATCTGAAAAGGAGAGAAAAAGAACAATATTCTCATTCATGCTACAAACATGGAATAACCTTAAACACATTATGCTACGTAAAATAAGCCAGACACAAAAGGACAAATACTGTATGATTCACACTTATAGAAGGTACCCAGAACAGGCAATCATAGAGAATGACTTTGCAGAATGGAGGTTACGGGAAACGGTTATTTTCTGTTTAACAGATACGGAGTTTCTGCTTGGAATGATAAAAAAGTTATGGAAATACGTACTGGTTATATACCACTGAATACACACTAAATTACACACTTAAATACTGTCAAAATAGTAAATTTTATGTCACATTTTTTAACCATAATAAAAAAAAAGGGAAAAAAAAGTGCTGAAAGGAAAAAACCTGACAACCTAGAAGTCTGTATCCCACAAGAAATTAATATTTTTAAAGTAAAGGCAAAATAAAGATTTTCCAGATAATGAAAGCTGACAGCATTTTTCACCACGACACCTGTCGCATTACCAGAAATGCTTGTGCCAGATGAAGGGAATAATACCAGATAGAAATTTACATCTACATAGAGGAATGAAATATTAAGTATGTGAGACACTATGTAAAATATTATTTTAGAATAAACTGAGAAAGACATTCCGAAAACTTTGGAACACTGAAAGGGGATAAAAACCCACCAGTTATGCCCCCCACCAACACAAAAGGTAGTCAAGGTTAAAACACATCATTACCAAGTATAGAAACTAATTTTTACTGAGGAATAGACAAGTGCCCAATATAGAATAGCATTTAAAAAAATGTTTAATCTAAATAATAATTATAATTTCTCCCTCTAAATTGACCATAGGTCAATATGATTTTTTGTAATATATTATATATAATATACATATTATATGTGTGTGTGTGAATATAATCACACAACTTTCAAACACTTTATTTATTCAGAGAATATTTCTTGCTGGTTGGTTATATAAGAAGTTTATGGCATAAAACAAATATATATTTCTTATTTTGAGGATACTAATATATTAGTCAAAAATATTTTTGTCCTCCTGCAAAATATCTAGTAATTGTGATTTTATAACACCTTTTTATATAAATGCTCTGAAAACTGGCAAAGTGAATATATAAATGAGTTCACTTCACACCCTACTAAAATCTTACCAAAAAGAAACTGAAGGGAGAAAAAAGACTGACATACATAAGGGATGATGACAAAAAGGGCAGTAGCAACACAATTTCAGAAAATAGAAAGCAAATGGACAGTTACTGATTGAGTAGAGGAAGATGAATCCAGATGCCTGGTAGCCAAGACATCACAACGCAAACTAATCTCTTCCAAAGTAAACAAATTCCTTCCAAAGAAACACTACAAGACCTCAGAATAAAAGGCACCTGGTATTTTTTTTTTAATTTTTTTAAAATGTTTATTTTTTTGAGAGAGAGAAAGAGAGACAGAGACAGAGCATGCGCAGGGGAGGGACAGAAAGAGAGGGACACACAGAATCCAAAGCAGGCTCCAGGCTCTGAGCTGTCAGCACAGAGTCCGACGTGGGGCTCAAACTCGTGAACCGTGAGATCGTGACCTGAGCTGAAGTCAGACGCTTAACCAACTGAGCCACCCAGGCGCCCCAGGCACCTGATATTTCTGAAAGCCAGGTTGGGACTAAAAATAGGAGAACTGGTGGAAAGTGTCAGTAAGAAACATGGAGATGCCTAAATCCCCCCTTCATGCCCGCAGAAAATATGAGGTTGACTAAACCATATGGACCTCGAATTAGTGTACATCCAGCACAAGTGGGAACAGGTATCATCAGGGGCTCTACACAAAAGTTCTACATCAGGGTTCTACATAAGTCTGAAACAGGAAAGGTGAGACCTCCAGCCCCTGCCCTTGTTCTGCACCACAATACTGGCTATAGCCCTGGCAGACCTGGGAAAATTTCTCTCTCACTAATCCAAAAGAAAACAGATACAACTGGTTTTGTTGGGGGGAATACCTGGGAATTCCCCCCAACAAAAGAGCCTGATCACACCACCCTTCTTGAGGTCAACCAGACCTGTCATCAAACACAAAGCTTCCAAATGGCTTTTAAGTACCATATTCATAAATGTGAAAACAGCAAGGGGTCACTAGATAGAAAAATTTGCTAACATGCATGAAACAAACAAAAAGAAAGAAGCAGAAACAGCAGATAGCTAATTTTAAACCATAATATCCTAAGAGATGAGCAAAAATATTGAGCTTATGAAATAAGAACAGTGCACTACATTTTAAAAGTATTAGTCAGTGTGGTGCCTGGCTGGCTTAGTCAATAGAGCATGCAACTCTTGATCTCGGAGTTGTGAGTTCAAACCTCACGCTAGACATACAGCTTACTTAAAATTAAAAAAAAAAAAAAAAAAAAGGATTAATCACAGAGGAATCTCTAGTAATTAAGACAATAAAATCCAAAATTATAAATTCATCAGAAGTTTAGGAGACAAAACTGAAGACATTTCTGAGACAGTAGGACAAAATGATTTCAAAAAGAAGAATAAATCACTTTTGAAAAAGATACAAGGGATTGGAGCATGAGATCCAACATCCAATTCATAGAAATTAGAAAAATAAAAAAGAGGAAAGATAAGGGAAGATATTAATACACAATTTTTTAATTTCTCCCCAAAATAAAGCACATGAATTTCCAGATTGAAAGTACTCAGGATGAGTACCATACATACTGAATTAAAAAAGACCCATTCCAAGATGTTTCATTATAATAATAAGAACATAGGAATTAAGCCTTCCTTCCAAAGATGAAAAATATACCACAAAGAACTGGGAATCAAAATGCATAACAGAAAGACTGGAAACTAAAACATGAGAGAACAATTTCTTCAAAACCCAGGGAAAACAATTTCTAGTCTTACATATATCAAGTAATGGAATACAATGAAAAAGAAACAAACATATGAGACTCAGGAATCAGAGAATTTGATGTTGGAGAGACAAAATGGGAATCCAAAATGATAGTGAGGTAAAGACCAGGGATGACAATCCCTCAGCAGGCTTTCTGTGAACCCATTCTAAACTTGAAGGTGCCAGCTGGCATGTCTCCAAGAAAAAACAAAATGGAACTATCAACTGACCAGATTTGTTTGCCTGACATAAAAACTAAATAAATGCTACTGGGAAGATTTTAAGGTAGAATTAGTGGTGGGGGCTATGAGAATTAGACCTCTAACACTCCCTGTTTGCCTACCATGTACATATTTCTCTGCCCACCAGCCTCCCTATAACATTCAGCTACATGATTATTCATTTTGAATATAATGTTATTAAGAGCTGATCCTTACCAAATACCTCTTATGATATATAATCATTACTTTTTTGGTTTAACTCCTCGCAGTTAATGATTCCTCATTTTCTCATTTGATTCTTTAAATTATAGTCATAGATTAGCATGATAAAAAATAAAAATTTAACATTTTTACATTTCACATGTAAATATTTATAACTCATTTTTCATTTTTCAGTCATTAGACTTAATCATTATCAGACATTATTCTTGATGACAATTTCGAGTTACTACATATCATCATATGATAATTTGCTTACATTTCTTTCTGTTGGGCATTAAGACTTTTTCAAATTTTTTTATATTCTTTTTTTTTCACAAACTGTTGAGTGTTTTTTGTTTTCTGTTTTGTTTTTTTTTTTTTTGCTTTTTATTTTTATTTTTTAATTTATATCCAAGCTAGTTAGCATATAGTGCAACAATGATTTCAGGAGTAGATTCCTTAATGCCCCTTACCCATTTAGCCCACCCTCCCTCCCACAACCCCTCCAGTAAACCTCTGTTTGTTCTCCATATTTAAGAGCCTCTTATGTATTGTCCCCGTCCCTGTTTTTATATTATTTTTGCTTCCCTTCCCTTATTTTCATCTGTTCTGTGTGTTAAAGTCCTCATATGAGTGAAGTCATATGATCTTTGTATTTCTCTAATTTCGCTTAGCATAATACCCTCTAGTTCCATCTACATAGTTGCCAATGACAAGACTTCATTCTTTTTGATTGCCAAGTAATATTCCATTATAAATATACATACCACATCTTCTTTATCTGTTCATCCATCGATAGACATTTGGGCTCTTTCCATACTTTGGCTATTGTCGATAGTGCTGCTATAAACATTGGGGTGAGTGTTCCCCTTCGAAACATCACACCTGATCCCCTTGGATAAATGCCTAGTAGTGCAATTGCTGGGTCGTAGGGTAGTTCTATTTTTAACTTTTTGAGGAACTTCCATACTGTTTTCCAGAATGGCTGCACCAGTTTGGATTCCCACCAGCAGTGCAAAAGAGATCCTCTTTCTCCACATCCTCTCCAACATCTCTTGCTGCCTGAGTTGTTACTGTTAGCCATTCTCACAGGTGTGAGGTGGTATCTCATTGTAGTTTTGATTTGTATTTCCCTAATGATGAGCCATGTTGAGCATCGTTTCATGTGTCAGTTGGCCATCTGCATGTCTTCTTTGGAGAAGTCTATTCATGTCTTTTGCCATTTCTTCACTGGATTGTTTGTTTTTTGGGTGTTGAGTTAGATAAGTTCTTTATAGATTTTGGATACTAACCTTTATCTGGTATGTCATTTGCAAAGATCTTCTCCCATTCTGTTGGTTGCCATTTAGTTTTGATATTCTTAATAATGCTTATTGAGAACTACATAAATCTTTGTCTCTATTTCTAATGACAAGTTCCTACAAGCAGGATAAATTTAAGGTTTTGCTCTATACGACTTAGTTGTCCCCTAAAATTTCTGCCAATTTACATTTGTACCTACAATGTATTATGTTCATTTCGCCACACACTTATGAGCAGTAATACAGTATTTTTAACTCTTTCAGAAATTAAGAGGGAACAAATTTAACATGTACTCTTTTTAATTTGAATTTCCCTATTAGTTATATTATATTATATATTTATGACTTTTAATCATTTTTCTTTTTGGGTATTATTTGTATTTGTGTGGTTTTAAATTCGACATACCTTCTCCCGGATTAAGGATATGTATCACTTTGTCATGGTAAGTGTTATGGTAAGTGTTTTTTCAGTCTTAACTCTTATGTAGTCATACTTTTGTTCTTCTTTCTCTTGCACTTGGTCCCTAGGAAGGCCTTCCTCAGCTCAAGGACAGATAAATGTTGACCTCTGTTTTCTTCTCCCTCTATGAGGGGGGTAGTATTAAGGTTTTATTCTTAGTAATTATATTAAGTAACCTAAAAGGGATCCTTTAGCAATACTTCCATAAAAGCATGAGAATGGGGGAAACCTCAGGAATATAAAAAGTGGCTTAAAATCAAATAACTTTCAATGTATCTTTTAACTTTAAATATTTCAACATGTAAGCTTCCTTCCTTAAATATCAGAGTACCATGTGGATTAAAACAATGTAACACTTTCAGGTATATATGCCAATATAGCTTAATTTTGAAAAATTTTTACTCACTTGTGGTCATGACGTTAGGAGGACAAGAGGGTATTCCATGATCTACTGCCCATCTGTAGGCTCCTTCTCCAACTAAAAAGCTAACAACAGAAAAATTATTCTTTTAAAAATTCAGTTTCATCTTTTCCTATATCAATAAAGTAATATAAATCATATAGTAAGGCAACTGAAAAAATGTTTTGCATATAGATATAATTCTAGGTTTATTACCTCAAAATAACAATATGGCTACATGCCCCAAAATTATTTAAACATTTTCCCCAAGTTAGGAATTTTACAATTGGAAATGGTACAATTTCATTTGCAATAACCAACAAGTAAAAACCAGCAAAATTCACCCTGAGATGCAAAAAATAGTTGATTTCCCCATGGAAAATACTAAGATTTATCTTGGATCATCATGGTCACACGATCCATTTAATCAAGTTAAGAGTCACAGTATCAGTGAATGTCCTCAGATTTAGTATTCTTACCTACTATAACACCTGGGTCTACCTAAAATGAGTGGGTACATCTAGAGATGCCCAAAAACAATGAGATGTGCTTACATTTTCATGTCTTAATGCAATGAAAATATATAAATGACCTATAAAATATATGACTCTCAGAATCATTTTTACTGTGGCGAGTACTGTGGTGTGTCCCAAAAGTAATTTTTTAAGCCCTAAACTGCAAGTTTTAACATAATGAAGTAAATGAAAGGATACTGTTAGCTAACTGTAAAAGACTTATTTCCAAAGATTTCAAAGGGCATGCAGGATAATTAACCACTCCATTCCCTAACACAGTAACAGCAAGTGGTTACCATAAAAATCAATCACTTCATCTCCTTCCATAGCCAACTTCTTAAAGCTCTCAGCCAGCTAGTAATGGGTTTCCTTGAACTTATGCCTGCTCATTAGTTTTTGGCTCTCTAGTTTTTGTTTCTGTTCTTCTAATCATTCCAACACTAAAACTCAAAGTAATGCATACTGAAGTCTTTAGATTCATTTGTTAGTAAGGAGACCAATGACATACTGGCAAAACAAAATCTAAGGAGATACTCAGAAATGTCCAAATAGTTCTACTGAGAAACTAAATGGTTACGTCCAATAACTGTTTTCCAATATATGGAGAGAGAGCCAACAAGAATAGACAACTTTACTCCTTCAAACCTCTATATCTTTTTTTAAATTCTAGAGGATTCTGAAATAGAAAACAGTTTCTCCTATTCTTTTATCAAATGAAGACCACTGCGAAGAAAATGCAAAGAAAAGCTGTCATGTAAAGTTCAAATGAAGAATAACTGAAATAGAAACTTGAATGTGAGTTAAGCTGTCCTGATGGCATTTTTAGCACTTCCTCCTTCCAAAAAAGGAATGTGATATAAGAAATAACTTCTCTCCATGCAAAGATGTAAAAGAGATGCCGAAGTAGCATATTAAGTGATCAGAACAGAAATTTGGAGCTGAATCTAGTATTCTTAGCACGCCCATTTCATCTTGGGTTCAAGCCCAGTATCTGGAATCAATGGCATTTTACAAAATATTCTTAGTTTTATTTTTCATTTATTAAACAGTCATTGCTTCTAAATTAAACCAACTTGCCACTGGCTGCTATGCAAGTTTTTAAAATACCTTAGCCATTTTATAATATTCATAGGAAGTTGACTATTTGGATGCCATCTTATGAATAAGAACACTGAATATCTGACCTTTTCCTACTATCAAAAACTACCTGTCTAGTAGTTAATCATCACACAGAATGGCACAGTGCTTTCGAAGTAATTTTAAAATTCTGAAAAGCTACATGATACTAACATGCCAAAAATTCATTTTCTAGAATATTACATGCAGTATCAATTCCAATTTCTCAGTCTTATGACTCCCCAAGGAGAAAGCTTTTAGGGAAATTTTGCCTCAATCAAGTTTAGGAAATCCCATAGAATATACCTTTGTAAAATATCTGGAATCTGACCACTTCTCACCACCTCCCCTGCTAACCCCTTTCTCTGAACTACCATCATCTCTTACCTGGATTGTTGCAATGGACTCAATACTTTAATGCTTGCCTTGCTTTGCTCCCTGCCCCAGTCTATGCTCACTGGCCGCTGACATCCTTGTAAAACACAAGTCAGACAAAAATTATATCCCTCCTCTCAAAACTTGCAAAACCTCTCATGAGAACTCTAGTGTAAACACTGGAGTCTTCATAAGAATCTACAAGCTCTCAAGTGATCTGATCCTTTCTGCTCCCTCTTTACCTCATCTCTTACTCCCCTTGCCCCTTTGCTTACCCTACTCCAGCCTCCTATAAAAACACAAACATGTCAAGGAACCTCCAGCCTCAAGGCCTTCACCCTGAATGTTCCCTCTATTAGGCTCTTCCTTATTTCCCAAATGGCATATTCCCTCATCTGCTCAAATGTCTCCTTTGAGGAGGCCTATTTAAACTGTACCCAGCATGAGGTACCTGGGTGGCTCAGTTGGTTAAGCTTCTGACTCTTGGTTTCAGCTCAGGTCATGATCTCACAGTTTTGTGAGTTCAAGCCCCGTGTCAGGTTCTGCGCTGGCAGCATGGAGCCTGCTAGGGATTCTCTCTCTCCCTCTCTCTGCCCCTCTCCCACTCACACTCAGTCTCTCTCAAAATAAATAAACCTAAAAAAAACAAAAAACAAAAAACTGTACCCAACACACTGTATTCCCCTACCTAGGACTTTCAATCCCTGTCATTCTATTCTTTTCACATTTTTTTCACCTTCTAACATACTATACACTTTATAATTTATATGTCCATTATTTACTTCTATCTTCCTCAAATAAACTGTAAGCTTCGTAAGGATGGGAATCTTTGTTTTTTCATTGACATACCCAAGCATTTACAAGAGTGCCTAAAGCATACTAAGCATTAAACAAACATTGGCAAGATATTAAACAAGTAATAATAAGCTAGGGGGTCAAAATTCCTTAAGGGACAGTATTTTCCTTGTGTTTTACCCAATGTAATTTACATTAAAACAAGTCTCACGGTGATGTAAAACAAAAAGCAGCAACACTCTACTAGAAGCAGCCCTGGGGTGGGGGGAATGAAACCTCCACCAAGCTGCCCTCTGGGTGCTGCAGCAAGCACTAGCACAGTCAAGGTCCGGGCAAGGGCTATGGGCGCAAATGCAAGATGCGAACTGCAATCTCATGGCTGGCAACCACCCATTTCCAGAGAACCATGACTCCATAATCAGTCTAAAAAGTGTCATTTCGTGATTCAGAAAGCTCTCAAGATTGCTCAGGGATCCCAATAATCAAAATATATTATTCTGGAAAAGAAAGATATAGGAGAAAATGATAGTTATTTCTTTGACTTAAAACTGATTTCTATCTATTTTATCTGTTGCTTCTTTGTTCATCATAAATATATAAAACTGATGAAAGACAAATTAATGGCTATTGATCATTAAAAGCTTATACACAAAGTGCAAATAAAGGAGAACTTGCTGTATTTGGAAATAACATGTAACAACCAAATTAAACAATAAGCACATAACTCTTTGAAACCATTTTTAATTTAATTTCAATTTTTATTTTTTTAATTTAAAAAATGAATTTTTAAAACACAGAACCTCAGCATAAGCAATTGACACATAAAAAATAAACAATCTTTAGAATCAAAATATATTTCATCAATGTTCACATTTCTCTGGTTGTCTTAGAAAATTTTTTCTACTATTGTTATCCAACTAAATCTATACTTTCTGAATAACTTATTTCTTACATTTCATCTTTACATTTTTTTAATTGTCTTTTCACATTCACACAACAAAAGTAGTACAAATTTGAATGAATTTATGAAATATAATAGATTAAATAGTATTTTAAGAAAATGTACCAAAAGCTAAATTTGCCTCTGAAGAAAATCCTAGGGTCAAATGAGCACCTTAGGTTTCATTTATACTAAACATAAAACAATGTTTGTCAGGCTTTCCCTTTTTCATGAAAAGAAACATAATTTCCAAAAATTATAACTTCTTTATTAGGAGTCAGCAAAGTTTTTGTGTAAAGGATGGGATAGTAAATAGGTCGGTTTTCTGGCCATAATGTCTCTTTTGCAACAACTCAATTTGGCCTTTGAGTGTACAAGCAGCCACAGACAATACATACACAAATGGGTAGGGCTGTGTCCCAATAAAACTTTATTTACAAAGCAAGCAGCAGACCAGATTTGGCCCATAAGCCATAGCTTGCCAATCCCTTGTTCTAAATGATAACACCTGTCAAAGCTATACCCTATCATAATGGAAGAAGAAAGATCCAAGCTATAAAATAAAATATAGAAACTTGAGTAAATGTGACACAGTTTATGAAGGTTGGCCCACCAAGTTTATAAAGATATCAAATACTCTACTAATCTGACCAAACACCACTACTTAAACAATACAACATATCTTAGTGGCTATAACCAAAAAATAAGGTATGCAGATAAATGAACTTTTTATTTAATTTTTTTTAATTTTTTTAACATTTATTTATTTTTGAGAGGCAGAGAGAGGCAGAGCATGAGCAGCGGAGGGAGAGAGAGAGAGAGAGAGATACAGAATCTGAAGCAGGCTCCAGGCTCCGAGCTGTTTGTTAGCACAGAGCCTGACGTGGGCTCAAACTCAAAACCTGCGAGACCATGACCCAAGCTGAAGTTGGGCGCTCAACCAACTGAACTACCAGGCGCCCCAATGAACTTTTTATTTAAAGACTTCCTAAAAAAACATTCATTATATATAATGTCTTGCTATCCCCATAGAGTGGTGACAGATGACACCAGAGGACCATGATTTCTAAGTCTTCCGTCTGCTTTTTATAGTTTTTGTACCTCTATGCCTGGCATAGAGAAAATGAACAATAAATATTTGCTGAGTGAATTGAAAAATGAATAAATAACTACATGAGTATAAACAGTAACTTCTCATTATTATAAAAGGATTCTATTCTACCCTTACTTCTAATCTGCTGCTTCTAATGTGATATGGAAGGATTCCATAAATTCCTAATAGCCTAACAGTGGTCAAGTATGGGACCCAGTTTCATTATCTGCAAAATGTCTTACCCTCATAAATCACTGTATAATTTTTATGAGTCAATACATGCAAACCACATAAAACACTGCCTGAAATAGTGTACAAATGCAATAAATGTTAGCTATTATTATTACACTAATTAGATAACTAGACTTATTAGGGTCATATGAAAATAAACTCAAATTAAAAACATGATAAAGTTGGTTTTGTTGACTTAGGACGCCAAAAGAATTTGGTTTTTTCTCAATTACTAGAGGTGTGCGGTGAACTTCCAGGAACATGAGAGAGAGAGAGATTTCTGCTCCTGGACAAGATGGCATAACAGAGAACAAATTTACACCCTTATCTGAAGAAATTATTTTAAAAATCAGAAATACAGGAAATGATAGTTTTCAGACATTAGTAGGCAACATAAGGGCAGTGATCTTGAGAGAAAGGAAACAAACAAGGTAAACCCTATGACTGACCCAGCTTACGGCCTAGAGAGTTTCCAGGCCATGGCCCAGGAAGAATTCAGGCAAAGCCCAGCAGTCTCTCAGTTGAAGAGAAAGAGCTGGGCATCCAAAGAAGCCCAGACAGCCAGAGTTCACAGGGAAGAATACCAGAGAGGAGAGAGCTGCACAGAAAAGGACTCGGACATCTACAGAGTCCCCTCTAGTCTTCAGCTAAGTAGAGATGAGTGTATGTGTAATAAGAAACCACCCAAAGTGCGGGAAAGACTACCACAAAAATTTTAGAGCAAACAAGCCCCAAGTTCACAAAGGCCAGGAACAGCTCCTGCTCCCATCAGTCAAAGTAAGAAACCTCATTCTAGGTACATCTGTTATAGTACTCAGAAGAGTTTTGCCCCAATAGCAAAATAAAATTAGCTCAAGGCGAAATGCTTCTCTAGTCACATGTAACAAAGTATAAGGTAAGACCTGAAAGGATGAACCTGTCTTTAAATAACTATATCCTAGAATAAAACTCAAGAATATTTATTAAAATATAAAAATATCCAGCACCAAATATAGTAAAATTCACAATGCCTCAAATGCAATAAAAAATTACCAAGCATGCAAATAAGCAAGGAAATGCAACCTACAATGAAAGAAATCATTCAACTGAAAACAACTCAGAAATGACAGATGATAGCAAATTAGTAAACAAAGATATTATAAGTTACTATAACTCTATTCATATGTTCAAGAAGCTACAGGAAAGATTAAACATGTTAAGTAGATACATGGAAGACACTTTCTAAAGCTGCAAATCAAACTTCTGGAGATGTTACAAAGTCAGAGATGAACAACAATGTAGATGGGATTAACAAGCGATTAGATATTATAGAAAGATAACTAGTGAACTTGAAAACAGCAATGGAAGTTATTCAACATGAAACAAGGAGAAAAATGAATGGAAAAAGTAAATAAATTATCAGTGACCTGCAGGGCCACAAGAGCTCAAATGCACATGCAACTGGAGTCCTGAAGGATGAAAGAGGAGTCAGAAAAAATATCTGAGGAAATAATAGCCAAAAATTTTCCAAATTTGATAAAGTATGTATCCCTATATATCCAAGAAACAAAATAAACCCAATCCAAAAACAAGAGAAAAAAACAATGGACCAATGTATCTCATATATTATAAAAATTCTTTACAAAATCTTAGCAAATTGGGTCCAACAATATATCAAAAGGATAACACAGTATGACCAAGTGGAATTTATCCCAGGAATGCATTGTTAACAGTTGAAAATCAACCAATCACTAACTCACCAAGTAAGAAAAATTGTAAGACCATCTTAATAGATGCAGAAAAGCATTTGAAGAAGTACAACACCCATTCCTATTAAAAACTCTTAGAACACCAAGAAGAGAACTTTCTCAGCATAATAAAGAACATCTATGACAAACCTACAGTAACCACCATACTTAAGGGTAAAAGACCAAACACTTCTACCCTAAGATCACAAACAAGGCACAGATGCCCACTCTCACATTTCTTTTGTTTCCCCCACTCTCACATTTCTATGCCACATTGCATTGGAGGTCCCAGCCACTATAATAAAGAAAAGGAAATTAAAGTAACCCAGATTAGAAAAACAAGGAAGAAGTAAAACAATCTTTATTCTCAGAAGACATTACTATCTATATAGAAAATCTTATCAAATCTATAAAAATAGTACTACCGAACAAATGAATTTAGCAAATTCTCTGGAAAGAATATCCATGTAATAAAATCAATCATATTTCTATATTGGCAAGGAATAATTGGAAAGTAACATTTATTATTTATATAATTTATCATGGTATCAAAAAGGATGAAATACTGAAGTATAAATTCGATAAAAGCTTTGCAAGACCTGTACACTGAAAACTATAAAACTGTTCAGAGAGGCTAAGGAAGACTTTAATAAATGAATATGTTGCAATCCTAATCAAAATTCGAGCAGGGTATTTATAGAAACTGGCAGCTTAATTCTAAAATTCATACGGAAATGCAATATGCCTGAAATGGTCAAAACAATTCTGAAAACAAAGAACAAAGCTGAAGAACTATATACATGATAAAATAAGACAACTAGTTCCAGACAAGTATAGCATCACTATACCATAAAAGCCATCACTTTTTCCCACATATTTTATCTTTGTAAAATATAAAAATATTGCACATGTACCCTTTGACAATTGCTTCATCTTGTTCCCTCCCTTCCTCTTTTCCCAGAGGTAATCACAGTGACTTTGGTAACCTCCTTTGCAGACCTTCTTTGTACATCTATGTACATATATATGTAGCCTTAAAAAATTAGAGCCCCGTTTATGTTGCAATATTATGAAGGAATACATGGGAATAAGAGAAGCTTAAATTCAAGACAACTGTTACATAGGAGCAGGAGCAGAGGCAAAATCAGGGTAAGGGTGTGGGACAATGGGAAGGATAAGGATGCTATTAGAAAGGGATCCATCTAGGAAGCTTCAAATCACTCTGTAATATTTTATTTCCCAAACTGGATGGTAGGAAACAGGTATTCTTATTTATAAACATCACATTATTTTGTATTTTTTTAAGAAAACATAAGTTAAACTGAATATATCATACAGCAATTTGATTTGTTTACAATATAGAGATCTATCCATTTTTACTATATATAAATGTTTCTCCCTTTCAATACTGCAGATTATTCAAAATATGACTAGAAAACAGTCTATTTAGCCATTGATGGACATTTAGATTGTTTACATTTTATACACCAGAAGCAGTGTTGCTGTATGCTTCTTGTGCTATAGAAGCCCTCCTGTGTACATGTGAAGGTGTTCTATCCCAGGACAGAATTGCTGGAGCACATAGCATGTGCATTTTCAATTTTTTACATTAATAAATAATAACAAAATGTCCCTCAGCTGGCCATATCAATCTATGTTCCCACCACTAGTAGAACAAAGAACCTGTTTTTCCATAACCTCAACAACACTGGATAACATTCGTCTTTATTAATTTTGCTACTTTAAATAACATGAAAATGCCATCTTATCATTTTAATTCACAATTCCCTGATTATCGTTGGGCACTTTTATACCATTAATATTTTATTCTCTATAAGCTGCCTATTTGTACTGCTTACCAATTTTTAAAGTTGAGGCTATCTTTGTCTTAATATTTCATAGTTCTTAAACATGGTTACTATTTTTTTTTTTTGCTACTTACACTGCAAATAATTGTCCTCAGTTCCAAAGGCCATAATGTCTTTTAATTCAGATCATAGTGCCTTCAGTTGTATAACGCTAGACATTTTCACTTGTCATATTTCCATATTTTAGCCTTAATTTTTAATCTTAATAAGGTCTTTGTTACCCTGTAGTCATAAACATAATCTCTCATTTTTTTCTTAAAAAAATTTTATACTAAGCTTTTTTTAACCTCATGTTTGAATTTTATTTTTTTGAATGGTATGACAGAGGAATTTAAATTAACTTTTATCCACTAGGTAGCCAATTGTCCCAACACAATTTATTTAATATGCCATCCTTTTTTCCCCCACAATACTTTGAGATGACATTTAGGAGAGACTAAACTTAATTCCATACTTGGTCTGCTTCTGGACTCCCAGTTCAGTCCTACTGATTTTTTCTATATATATCCCTATACCTCTGTCAATCTGTTTCCTGTTTTAATTATGATAATACTATGAGGTATCAGAATAGCTTTTAGATAAGTCCAACTCTTTGGTCTGTTTCAAAATGTCTTGGCTATCTATGGTTGTACACTTGTTCCTCCATATAAACTTAAGAATCAACTTGATAAATGCCAGGAGTAGTGTGGGGAATGGGATTATGATGATTTGCAGATGAACTGTAAAATACTTGTCACAAGGTTTATGCTATTTTTCTTGTCAACTAAAACAACTTTATTGTTGTTTCCTCCCTACATGTGTCTTCTAATTGGTTTAGAATTAATTATGCTAATTTACGTACAGTAGCAGATATGGGTGAAAGAAAACAGAACATTTTAAATCAACATTGAGGAGAATATGAATCCAGAGATAATCTCTTTACATCTACTACTTCCCCCAAAATAAGTCCCATCCAGTAGGACTCTGTGTATGTATTAAAGAAAACTTAGTAAATTTTGGGTTAGTGGACTTCATACCAGTTAAAAAAATAGCATGGTTTTAATACAAATTATGAGAAAAGTCTAAGAATTTTCTAAACATTTTTCCTACTTTCAGATTTATAAAAGTAAACTTACTGGTATCAACCAGACATATTATAAACAATCTCAAAATTTCACATCTGCTTCTCCTTATCCTTGTTTTGTTGAAGACACAAATATTAAAAATTATATTTCTCTGAAAATTTTTATAATTGACCTTCCTAGCATCACAATTAAACACACCTGAGAAGTATATGATTAAAAGGATTACTTGAGTATATTTGCGTAAAAAGTTTCAAGATTTTTCAAAACTATGTCAATTTATTTTCTATGATTTCAAATTATAACAGTCAAATAAAGTGGTACAGTAATATCACAATTTTCAACACACACATTAATATAACCTACACACCCAGGCATGCAGAAGATATACTGAGTATGCAATGGCATTGAAGCATATTTGTTACCATTATTAGGCATACTAATAGGATAGTGATTGTTTTGCAAACAGAGAAGTTTACAATTATTTAAGGGTAAAAAATATGATGTCAAGGATTTGCTTTAAAATACTATAGGAAAGGGGCACCTGGCTGGCTAAGTCAGAGGAGGATATGACTCTTGATCTTGGGGTCATGATTTCAAGCCCCATGTTGGGTGTAGAGATTGCTTAAAATAAATAAATAAATAAATAAATAAATAAATAAATAAATAAACAAACAAACAAACAAACTTTAAAAAATTCTTTAAATAAAAAACTAAAATACTACAAAAAGGAAAAAGAAAGATGAATGAAATAGATGAAGGGCAAAACAATGTAATTATTGGAGCCAGGTATCAGGTTCATGAGGGCTTTTCACCATGTTCATTCTACATTTATAAATACTTCAAAAGTTCAAAGTTTTTTTTAATGAAAACTGTATGTTAATGTTGGAGAAAAGATGTAATCTTACTAATCTTAACATCACAGTGTGTTTCTCCAGAAGAGAAAAATTAAGTACTTTTAGTCTAAGATCATCTCAAAATTAAAATCAGTTTGGACTCTGAATTTTTAAAGTTTCATAATAAAAGACCCAACTGTGCACTTAGTAACAGCAAAAACATCTCTGTAATCAACTACAAAACCAAAAATTAACTCTGATTTCTTTTCTGCTTTAATCTGTAATATTCTATTCCATCTGAAGCTCTATCAAGTGTACAAAATGTTCCAAGATTACAGAACAAAGTGTGTCTTCCTCTCAAAAGCAAGCTACTGCTGGTGTGTAACCAATAGCATCAGCCTTCTGTGGATAAAAATAGCCTTCAAACACCGCATGCACCAAAGACCAAAGACCCAGGGAAAGTCAGGCAGAACAAAGCTGTTACCAGGGAGGAATTCGGCCAGCCGAGAGCTTGCCCTTCTGCCCTTCACACAAGAGTCTGTTTGCAACTGAAACTGGGTTCTTGATTCCTATAAAATAAAATTGGCAGAAAATGGAGTCAGAAAAATGCCTTCAAGTTTCCCACTCAGTTTTGTGGTGTTTCAATAAAACAACTTTAAAATATCTTAGAAAACTCTTCTTATATACATACTAATGAAAACCCTCAATTATCATGAACAATAAGGATAAAATCAACAAACATATGAATACCTAGTAGATGCAAGAAAAGAATATAAAACATACATTCTCAGTTTTGTCATGTGCTACAGCAGCAAAGACTGAATTTGAAATATATACTTAAATTAGGTTCCTTGTTAGATTTCAGAACAGAATAAAAAAAGTAATGAAAGTGTAGCATCTACTACCAAAAATTGAATTTCCTCTAAAGCATAAACATGATTACAAACATAGGAGGAGGAATTAATGGCCAAAAATTTTAAATCTCACCTACAGGAGAGATAGAATAAAGAGAATATCCTACAAATTAGGTAAGAGTGGGGAAAAGAGGTCAAGTATATACAGGTTGGTAACCTAAAATATGGTTCAGATTGTTTTCAGAACAGAAAACAGAATGTGAAGAAAAGTGAGAAGAGGATGTATATATGGAAGGGATGATAGGACAGCAAGTGTTAGTGTGAAAAACGGTGCCATGATGACAATGACAATGACAAATATGACAATGTGATGATGACCAAAGATAGTGATAGCAAAGTAACTCAGTATCTAATATATGCTAGGCTCACTGCCAAACCCTTAAATGTATCAGGTTATTTCACTGATCTCTCAACTCTATCATATAAGTATACTTACGAAACCTGATTACTGAGGAAATATTTGCACAGAGGGTTAAGTTACCCAACCAAGATCACAGTGTTAAGATTTTAACAGAAGCAGCTAATGCCAGAGACCATACCCTTAACCACTAATCAATGGATGCCTCTCAGGATATCATTAATGCCAAAAAAAGAAAAAAATCAATAGTGGGATATGAAGAGACTATAAAAACTCAAATTAAAGTCACTATATTGCCTCAAAACAAAATCATTTAGCTAAACAACAAAAACATGTGCTAGCTCTTAAACTATATCTCTGCACAGGTGCCTGGGTGGCTCAGTCAGTTAAGCGTCCAGCTCTTGATTTCAGCTCAGATCATGATCTCATGGTTCTTAAGTTTGAGCCCAGCATCAGGCTCTGTGCTGACAGCACGGAGCCTGCTTGGGATTCTCTTTCCCCCTCTCTCTCTCTGTCCCTCCCTGACTCGTGCTTGCTCTGTCTCTCAAAATTAAATAAAAAAACATTAAAAAAAAGTTTACATCTCTGTATATGATGATTCAATATTGTTAACACTTTAATAATTGTCAAATCAAGTTATAAATTCAAATCAACAAATTCTCCATCAAAACTTCAAAAGGATTTCTATGATGTATGACAAGCTGACTCTTAAACTCATCAGGAAGAGAACACTTTGGGAAAAAATGAAGAGATATTTACCCTACAAGATACCATTTCTTACTAAAATCTATTCTTAATTAAGAGAGTGTGATTTGGGTACAAACAAACAAATACATCAATTGAATAGAATAAAGCTACTATTCAGACACAGACACACATTCATTTGGACATTTAATCCATGACACAGACAGTAGTTCAAATGAGTATGAAAAGATAGACTCTATGTGAGAGGTAGAAAGAACACAGAGTGATGGGAGTCAGACTGTTTTATAACTGTACTGGCTATCAATCTATTACTTCTCAGCTACAGATTCTCCCTTCATTGCCTGACCTGTGGAAATAGATATGAACCCTTTAAATGTGTTCCCTTTGCCAGCTGGCACACCGGTAACTTTATCAGTAGAGGGCACTGGAGACATACTGCAGAAGGAACAGTGCCTTATTAGCCAGGCTTGCAGAATGTCAGTTCTTCTTCACTATTTGGCCCACATGGTATTCCCCAGTGCTAAGGGCCTGCAGAGTGCAGCTTTCTCCAGCATTTGGCCACCACATGTTCTCCCCAGCTCCTGATTCAAACTACAACAGCATAGCTGACAGCCCCAGAAAGAACAGGACTGTGCCCAGCTCAAGTCACACACCTTCTCAGCCTCACAAGCACAAACAGCAAACTGTCCTATGGGGAACACTGCCTCGTGAGCCAAAAGCCCAATCTTTATCCTGTGCAACAGAGGTTCAGTTCCCATAGTTTCCTGACCCCTGTGTATCTGCCCACCAGCTTGAGCTCACATGTGCCCCACAGGATCGTTCCTGGTCTCACAGTGACTGTAGCCTGGGTAACCCAACAACTACTCTGCCCCACAGTGAGCTGCACCCATACCTTCTTTACTGATGTCTGAATCTCCTTTCAAGTCTATCCTTACTTGGGTATTCTCCCTCTGCCCTAGAACACATTTTGAGTTTTCATTCCATCTTTATATAGTTACTCTCCTATCACTGTTTAATCATCCTTTATATTAAACTTCTCCTATTTTATCTACTGTGTGGTTTATCTCCTAGTTAGACCCAGACTGATACAGCAACCTTGGACAAATTACTAAACCTCTTTTGTATTTCAGTTTCCTTATCTGTGAAATGGGGATAAAAGTACTGACGTCAAAAGGTAATTGTGAGAACTAAGTGACTAAGTATACGTAAGCTACTGGAGAACAATGCATAGTATGCAACAATCACCCAATAAATGGTAGTTGTTATTGTTATTATCATTCAACAAATTGTATAGGGACAATTTGTTGGTTATTTCTTAAAGAAGTAAATGAAAAATAAATTATAAGTGTATTAGAAGAAAATATAGATTAACTGTACTTATAATTATAAGGGAAACCTTAAGAAATGCAAAACACAGGCAGGGACTGCTCCACGTGGTTTCCCGACCACCGACTGGCAGGGTCTTGATATTAAAGAATCAGCAGAACGGAGTCTCCATAGCCAAGCGCAGACCAGAGGCCCACGGAAGAGGGTAGGAAGGGCGGCGAGGCGGTGCGCGCTCCACGGACTGGCAGGAGGGAGCCAGGGCGGAGGGGCGGCTCGCCGGCCAAGCAGAGCCCCCGAGTCTGGCAGGCAAAAGCGGAGGGGCCTGACGGACTGTGTTCCGACAGCAAGCCCGACTTAGAGTCTGGGAGGTCATAAGTTAACAGCTCTGCTCAGAAAGCAGGAAGGCTGGAGGACAAAGGGAGGGAGAGCTGCTGAGCCCCCCCGGACGACAGAGCTCAGCTTGGCGAGGAACAAAGGCGCTCGCCAGCGCCATCCCCCCCGCCCATCCCCCAGCCAAAATCCCAAAGAGAAACAGTTCCTGCCAGGGAACTTTCTCGCTCCGCTCAAACACCCAACTCTGTGCTTCTGCGGAGCCAAACCTCCGGCAGCGGATCTGACTCCCTCCTGCTGCCACAGGGCCCCTCCTGAAGTGGATCACCTAAGGAGAAGCGAGCTAAGCCTGCCCCTCCTGCCCCCGTGCACCTTGCCTACCCACCACAGCTAATACGCCAGATCCCCAGCACCACAAGCCTGGCAGTGTGCAAGTAGCCCAGGCGGGCCAGGCCACGCCACAGTGAATCCTGCCCCTAGGAGAGGGGAAGAGAAGGCACACACCAGTCTGACTGTGGCCCCAGCGGTGGGCTGGGGGCAGACATCAGGTCAGACTGCGGCCCCGCCCACCAACTCCAGTTATACACCACAGCACAGGGGAAGTGCCCTGCAGGTCCTCACCACTCCAGGGACTATCCAAAATGACCAAACGGAAGAATTCCCCTCAGAAGAATCTCCAGGAAAGAACAACAGCTAATGAACTGATCAAAAAGGATTTAAATAATATAACAGAAAGTGAATTTAGAATAATAGTCATAAAATTAATCACTGGGCTTGAAAACAGTATAGAGGACAGCAGAGAATCTCTTGCTACAGAGATCAAGGGACTAAGGAACAGTCACGAGGAGCTGAAAAGCGCTTTAAACGAAATGCAAAACAAAATGGAAACGACGACAGCTCGGATTGAAGAGGCAGAGGAGAGAATAGGTGAACTAGAAGATAAAGTTATGGAAAAAAAGGAAGCTGAGAGAAAGAGAGATAAAAAAATCCAGGAGTATGAGGGGAAAATTAGAGAACTAAGTGATACACTAAAAAGAAATAATATACGCATAATTGGTATCCCAGAGGAGGAAGAGAGAGGGAAAGGTGCTGAAGGGGTACTTGAAGAAATTATAGCTGAGAACTTCCCTGAACTGGGGAAGGAAAAAGGCATTGAAATCCAAGAGGCACAGAGAACTCCTTTCAGACGTAACTTGAATCGATCTTCTGCACGACATATCATAGTGAAACTGGCAAAATACAAGGATAAAGAGAAAATTCTGAAAGCAGCTAGGGATAAACGTGCCCTCACATATAAAGGGAGACCTATAAGACTCGTGACTGATCTCTCTTTTGAAACTTGGCAGGCCAGAAAGGATTGGCACGATATCTACAGTGTGCTAAACAGAAAAAATATGCAGCCGAGAATCCTTTATCCAGCAAGTCTGTCATTTAGAATAGAAGGAGAGATGAAGGTCTTCCCAAACAAACAAAAACTGAAGGAATTTGTCACCACGAAACCAGCCCTACAAGAGATCCTAAGGGGGATCCTGTGAGACAAAGTACCAGAGACATCACTACAAGCATAAAACATACAGACATCACAATGACTCTAAACCCGTATCTTTCTATAATAACACTGAATGTAAATGGATTAAATGTGCCAACCAAAAGACATAGGGTATCAGAATGGATAAAAAAACAAGACCCATCTATTTGCTGTCTACAAGAGACTCATTTTAGATCTGAGGACACCTTTAGATTGAGAGTGAGGGGATGGAGAACTATTTATCATGCTCCTGGAAGCCAAAAGAAAGCTGGAGTAGCCATACTTATATCAGACAAACTAGACTTTAAATTAAAGGCTGTAACAAGAGATGAAGAAGGGCATTATATAATAATCACAGGGTCTATCCATCAGGAAGAGCTAACAATTATAAATGTCTATGCGCCGAATACCGGAGCCCCCAAATATATAAAACAATTACTCATAAACATAAGCAACCTTATTGATAAGAATGTGGTAATTGCAGGGGACTTTAACACCCCACTTACAGAAATGGATAGATCATCTAGACACACGGTCAATAAAGAAACAAGGGCCCTGAATGATACATTGGATCAGATGGACTTGACAGATATATTTAGAACTCTGCATCCCAAAGCAACAGAATATACTTTCTTCTCGAGTGCACATGGAACATTCTCCAAGATAGATCATATACTGGGTCACAAAACAGCCCTTCATAAGTTTACAAGAACTGAAATTATACCATGCATACTTTCAGACCACAATGCTATGAAGCTTGAAATCAACCACAGGAAAAAGTCTGGAAAACCTCCAAAAGCATGGAGGTTAAAGAACACCCTACTAACGAATGAGTGGGTCAACCAGGCAATTAGAGAAGAAATTAAAAAATATATGGAAACAAACGAAAATGAAAATACAACAATCCAAACGCTTTGGGACACAGCGAAGGCAGTCCTGAGAGGAAAATACATTGCAATCCAGGCCTATCTCAAGAAACAAGAAAAATCCCAAATACAAAATCTAACAGCACACCTAAAGGAAACAGAAGCAGAACAGCAAAGGCAGCCTAAACCCAGCAGAAGAAGAGAAATAATAAAGATCAGAGCAGAAATAAACAATATAGAATCTAAAAAAACTGTAGAGCAGATCAACGAAACCAAGAGTTGGTTTTTCGAAAAAATAAACAAAATTGACAAACCTCTAGCCAGGCTTCTCAAAAAGAAAAGGGAGATGACCCAAATAGATAAAATCATGAATGAAAATGGAATGATTACAACCAATCCCTCAGAGATACAAACAATTATCAGGGAATACTATGAAAAATTATATGCCAGCAAATTGGACAACCTGGAAGAAATGGACAAATTTCTAAACACCCACACTCTTCCAAAACTCAATCAGGAGGAAATAGAAAGCTTGAACAGACCCATAACCAGCGAAGAAATTGAATCGGTTATCAAAAATCTCCCAACAAATAAGAGTCCAGGACCAGATGGTTTCCCAGGGGAGTTCTACCAGACGTTTAAAGTAGAGATAATACCTATCCTTCTCAAGCTATTCCAAGAAATAGAAAGGGAAGGAAAACTTCCAGACTCATTCTATGAAGCCAGTATTACTTTGATTCCTAAACCAGACAGAGACCCAGTAATAAAAGAGAACTACAGGCCAATATCCCTGATGAATATGGATGCAAAAATTCTCAATAAGATACTAGCAAATCGAATTCAACAGCATATAAAAAGAATTATTCTCCATGATCAAGTGGGATTCATTCCTGGGATGCAGGGCTGGTTCAACATTCACAAATCAATCAACGTGATACATCACATTAACAAAAAAAAAAAGAGAAGAACCATATGATCCTGTCAATTGATGCAGAAAAGGCCTTTGACAAAATCCAGCACCCTTTCTTAATAAAAACCCTTGAGAAAGTCGGGATAGAAGGAACATACTTAAAGATCATAAAAGCCATTTATGAAAAGCCCACAGCTAACATCATCCTCAATGGGGAAAAACTGAGAGCTTTTTCCCTGAGATCAGGAACACGACAGGGATGCCCACTCTCATCGCTGTTGTTTAACATAGTGTTGGAAGTTCTAGCATCAGCAATCAGACAACAAAAGGAAATCAAAGGCATCAAAATTGGCAAAGATGAAGTCAAGCTTTCGCTTTTTGCAGATGACATGATATTATACATGGGAAATCCGATGGACTCCACCAAAAGTCTGCTAGAACTGATACATGAATTCAGCAAAGTTGCAGGATACAAAATCAATGTACAGAAATCAGTTGCATTCTTATACACTAACAATGAAGCAACAGAAAGACAAATAAAGAAACTGATCCCATTCACAATTGCACAAAGAAGCATACAATACCTAGGAATAAATCTAACCAAAGATGTAAAAGATCTGTATGCTGAAAACTATAGAAAGCTTACGAAGGTAATTGAAGAAGATATAAAGAAATGGAAAGACATTCCCTGCTCATGGATTGGAAGAATAAATATTGTCAAAATGTCAATACTACCCAAAGCTATCTACACATTCAATGCAATCCCAATCAAAATTGCACCAGCATTCTTCTCGAAACTAGAACAAGCAATCCTAAAATTCATATGGAAACACAAAAGGCCCCGAATAGCCAAAGTAATTTTGAAGAAGAAGACCAAAGCAGGAGGCATCACAATCCCAGACTTTAGCCTCTACTACAAAGCTGTCATCATCAAGACAGCATGGTATTGGCATAAAAACAGACACATAGACCAATGGAATAGAATAGAAACCCCAGAACTAGACCCACAAACGTATGGCCAACTCATCTTTGACAAAGCAGGAAAGAACATCCAATGGAAAAAAGACAGTCTCTTTAACAAATGGTGCTGGGAGAACTGGACAGCAACATGCAGAAGGTTGAAACTAGACCACTTTCTCACACCATTCACAAAAATAAACTCAAAATGGATAAAGGACCTAAATGTGAGACAGGAAACCATCAAAACCCTAGAGGAGAAAGCAGGAAAAGACCTCTAGACCTCATTCATAGCAATTTCTTACTTGACACATCCCCAAAGGCAAGGGAACTAAAAGCAAAAGTGAATTAATGGGACCTTATGAAGATAAAAAGCTTCTGCACAGCAAAGGAAACAACCAACAAAACTAAAAGGCAACCAACGGAATGGGAAAAGATATTTGCAAATGACATATCGGACAAAGGGCTAGTATCCAAAATCTATAAAAAGCTCACCAAACTCCACACCCGAAAAACAAATAACCCAGTGAAGAAATGGGCAGAAAACATGAATAGACACTTCTCTAAAGAAGACATCCGGATGGCCAACAGGCACATGAAAAGATGCTCAACGTCGCTCCTTATCAGGGAAATACAAATCAAAACCACACTCAGATATCACCTCACGCCAGTCAGAGTGGCCAAAATGAACAAATCAGGAGACTGTAGATGCTAGAGAGGATGTGGAGAAACGGGAACCCTCTTGCACTGTTGGTGGGAATGCAAATTGGTGCAGCCGCTCTGGAAAGCAGTGTGGAAGTTCCTCAGAAAATTAAAAATAGACCTACCCTATGACCCAGCAATAGCACTGCTAGGAATTTATCCAAGGGATACAGGAGTACTGATGCATAGGGGCACTTGTACCCCAATGTTTATAGCAGCACTCTCAACAATAGCCAAATTATGGAAAGAGCCTAAATGTCCATCAACTGATGAATGGATAAAGAAATTGTGGTTTATATACACAATGGAATACTACATGGCAATGAGAAAAAATGAAATATGGCCTTTTGTAGCAACGTGGATGGAACTGGAGAGTGTGATGCTAAGTGAAATAAGCCATACAGAGAAAGACAGATACCATATGGTTTCACTCTTATGTGGATCCTGAGAAACCTAACAGAAACCCATGGGGGAGGGGAAGGAAAAAAAAAAAAAAAGAGGTTAGAGTGGGAGAGAGCCAAAGCATAAGAGACTGTTAAAAACTGAGAACAAACTGAGGGTTGATGGGGGGTGGGAGGGAGGGTAGGGTGGGTGATGGGTATTGAGAAGGGCACCTTTTGGGATGAGCACTGGGTGTTGTATGGAAACCAATTTGACAGTAAATTTCATATATTAAATAAATAAATAAATAAATAAATAAATAAATAATAAATTAAATAAAAAAAAAAGAAATGCAAAACACAAAAGCCACAAAAGAACAAGTAAAACCTTGATAAATAAAAATTTTAAATTCCAATATAATAAAGCACATTATAAATAAAGTTAAAAGGCAAACCACAAGAGATATGGAACAGTCAGTTCACAAAGAAACGCTAATGGCTTTTAATATATGAAATTTCATTAAATCCCAATAAAATATCATAATAAAAGAAATTAAAATTAAAATTAATTGATATACCCTTTCTTACCTACCACACGAATCAGAAAGGATATAGAAGATTGGAAGAAGTGAATAACCAAATTGACCTAGTTGACACATACAGAACACACACCTAACAACTACAAAATACATACTCTTCTAAAGTTCACACGGAATGGGGCTCCTGGGTAGCTCAGTCGGTTAAGCGTCTGACTCTTGGTTTTGGCTCAGGTCATGATCTCACAGTTTGTGTGTTCAAGCCCTGCATTGGGCTCTGCGCTAATAGCACAGGGCCTACTTGGGATTCTCTCTCTGCCCCTACCCACTCTCTTTCTCTCTTTCAAAATAAATAAATAAACTTTATTAAAAAAATAAAGTTCACGTGGAGTGTTTATCAAAACACACCATAAACTGGGCCATAGAGCAAGTCTCAAAACGTTTCAAGGGACTGGAATCATACAGAAGATGTTCTCTGGCCACAGTGAAATTAAACTAGAACTCAAAAAGAAAACTAATAAAGTCTTTAGGCAAATACAATTGACAACTCATATGAAAAAGACAAATTCCTTGAAAACACACACAAGAAAAAGAAAATATAATCTTATAACTATTAAAGAAATTGAATCCCATTTTTTAAAACTCCCTTCAAAGAAAACTCCACTAACTTAGAATAACTAATAAATTCTCAGAAGAAATCATTCCAATCATGCATAAACTCTATCAAAGGGAGTGAAAAAAAATCTTCAATTCATTTTATGAGGCCAGCCATAACATGATTCTAAAACCTTAAAATAATATTACAAGAAAGGAAAATTGAAACCAATTTTTACATATACATGAACATAGATGTCAAAATATTAAACATCAACAACTTGAATCCAGCAGAATATAAAAAGATTAAAACACAACCAAGATTTTATGCCATGAAGGGAATATTCAAAAATCAATCACAAATTTCATCATATTTAACAATATAAGGGGGGAAAACCTTCCTCTCAATAGATACAGAAAAGCCCTTAATGATAATTTTCAATATCCATTTATAATAAAAACTATTGGCAAACTAAGATTAAAAAGGAACTTCTTCAATCTGATAAAGAGTATCTATAACAATCCAAAAGCTAGCAGAGCACACAGAATGATCCTGATCTCTAAGATCAAGAATCAAGCAAGGATATACATTATCACCACTTATATTCAGCATTGCACTGGATGTCACAGCCAGTATAATAATGTAAGAAAAAAATAAAAAGTTTACATATATATTGGAAAGAAAAAAGCAAAATTACATGAGTCATAGGTAATTATGTATATAAAATTTCATGGGAACTTATTTTTTCAAACTTTTTCAAATTAGTAAGTGAATTTATCAAGGACAGTGAATTCAAAGCCAATATACAAAACTCAATTGTATTTCTAAATACAATAAAACAATTAGATATCAATATTTAAAATATACGTACTTTATAATAGCATCAAAAAACTAAGTATCTAGAATAAACCTAATAAAATATATACATGGAATTTATACTGAAAATAAAACATTGCTGAGAAAAAATGAGCAATATTTATGTAAAAATACATATTCTATGTTTGTGGGATGGAATACTCAATACTGCTAAGACATCAGTTCTCCACAAATGTTCCATACTTTCAATGCAATACCAATCAAAATTCCAGCAAGGTTTTATTGTGGACGTTGACAAGTTGATTTAAAATTTTTACGAAAATGGAGTGCCTGGGTGGCTCAGTAGGTTAAGTGTTCGACTTCAGCTCAGGTCACAATCCCGAGGTCTGTGAGTCCGAGCCCCACATTAGGCTCTGGGCTGATAGCTCAGAGCCTAGACCCTGTTTCAGACCCTGTGTCTCCCTCTCTCTCTGCCCCTCCCCTGCTCACACTCTGTGTCTCCCTCTCTCTCAAAATAATAAACATTAAATTTTTTTTTAATTTTTACGAAAATGGCCAAAGACCTACAATAGCCAATATAATCTTTAAACAAATAAAAAAAAAGAAAAAAAGGAAGTTGGAAGTCTCATACTACCAGATATGAAGAATATATAAATATATTACTAGATATAAAGAATATAAAGCTACAGTAATCAAAACAGTATGGCACTGGCAATAAATAGGACAATAGAATAGATCAAGGGTACAGAAACAAGCCATTGCATGCATAGTCAGTCACCTGATTTACCAACACAGCTGTGTGAGGAAAGCACTGTCCTTTCTATTGACAATGGCAATGAACCATTTGGATATCCGTAAGTAGAAAAAAATTAATGTCAGCTCCTATTTCACATACACTAAAATTAACCTGAGCTTGATAAGAGAGCTAAACGTGAAGAGTAAAAAACAACAGAACTAATGAGGATGCGTAGCGGGCTCAGTTGGTGAAGCACGCAACTCTTAATCTCGGGGTCATGAGTTCAAGCCCCACCTTGGGGTGTAGAGCTCACTTAAAAAAAAAAAATAGAAGAAAGAAAACAATGGAGATGATCTTCAGAACTTTGGGTAGACAAAGATTTCTTAAATAAAATATTTTTTTAAATAACCATAAAAGATTAGTAATGTAAACATTAGAATTTAAAACTTCAGTTCATCAAAAGATAGCATTTAAAGAATGAAAAGGTGATCCACAGACTGGGAGGAGATATTCATAATACAGGTATCAGACAAAGGATGTGTATCTAAAATATATAAAATACTTGAACAAATCAATAAAAAGAGATAATCCAATACAAAATATGCAAAAGACATTTGAACACACACTATGCAACAAGAATATCTAAAAGGCCAGTAAGTATATCAAAAGGTTCTCAGTATTGTTAGTCACCAGGGAAATTCAAATCAAAACAATAACGTCATTGCACCGATATCAAAACAGATGAAATTTAAAAAGAATAGCAATACTAAATGTTGGCCTGGATGTAGAGTAACCAAAATGCTCATACACTGCTGGCGGGAGTAGAGACTGTAAAAACTACCTTGGAAAACTGTCTAACAGTAACTATTAAAGCAAAGCATATTATGCACCTAAACTTATTTACTCCAAATCTTAGGGTAATACCCAAGAGAATTAAGTACACATGTCTATCAAAAGGCATGTACAAGAATATTCATTGGAGCTTTATTCTTTACAGTTCAAATTATCACGGGAAGGAGAATAAATAAGTTATTATATATTCACGCAATAAAATACTACTAAGTAATAAAAAGAAAAAATTACTAGGACACAAAACATGGGTTAATCTCATAGGCATAGTGTTAAGCAAAAAAAAACAAAAACAAAAACAAAAAAAAACAAACAAAAAATAGACACAAAGGTGTATGATTCATTATGTAAATTTTAGTAAGAGGCAAATTAATCTACAGTGCTTAAAGTCACAATTAGGAGAGAAGAGGATAAGGAGGGAAGGTAGGAGCAGAGTATGAGAGGTATGGACAAGAAAAAGGCATAAAGAATCCCTCTGGGATTATAGAAATGTTTTGTATTTTGACATGGAAGTGTTTTACATCTTGATCTGGGTAATGGTTTACATGGCTATGTACATTTAAAAAATCATGCAGCTACAACAAAGGAAACAATCAACAAAACTAAAAGGAAGCCGATGGAATGGGAGAAAATATTTGCAAATGACATATCAGATAAAGGGTTACTGTCAAAAATCAACAAAGAACTTATCAAACTCAACACCCGTAAAACAACCCAGTGAAGGAACGGGCAGAAGACATGAATAGACATTTTTCCAAAGATGTACGGATGGTAAACAGATACATGAAAAGATACTCAACATCACTCATCATTAGGGAAATACAAATCAAAAATCACACTGAGGGGCGCCTGGGTGGCTCAGTCGGTTAAGCGTCCGACTTGGGCTCAGGTCATGATCTCGCATTTGTGAGTTCGAGCCCTGAGTTGGGCTCTGTGCCGACCACTCGGAGCCTGGAGCCTGCTTCGGATTCTCTGTCTTGCTCTCTCTCTGCCCCTCCCTTGCTCACACTCTGTCTCTCTCTGTCTCAAAAATAAATGAAACATTCAAAAAAAAAATTAAAAAAAAAACACACTGAGATACCACCTCACATGGGTCAGAGTGGCTAAAAGTAACAACTCAGGAAACAACAGATGTTGGCAAGGACATGGAGAAAGGGAAACTCTCTTGCACTGTTGATGGGAGTGCAAACTGGTACAGCCACTCTGGAAAACAGTGTTCCTCAAAAAATTAAAAATAGAACTACCCTATGACTCAGCAATTACACTACTAGGAATTTATCCAAAGGATACAAAAATGCTGACTCCAAGGGGCACATGCACCCCAATGTTTCCTTCCCTATGAAAAAAAAAAACAAACTTCAAGACAACCTGGTTATATGCATATGTGACATTCCTCATGACCTTGTATCATGAGATCACTTAATCAGACTGCATGTTTGTGTGTTACCATATATGGGAGACAAAGAAGTAGAAAATACATAAAAAAAACTATGCCACGTGGCGTTGAGAGTTCAGTTCTTCAGGTACGAACCCAACTGAGCCATGCCGGCACTGATAAAGTTGCTTCCTGGAAAGAAAAGCCTCGGTGTCGTGACTCTCTATGCGAGAATCCTGCTACAGCAGCGCTAACAATAGCCAAATCATGGAAAGAACCCATATGTCCATCAACTGATGAATGGATTAAAAAGATGTTGTGTAGATATATGTATACACACACACACACACACACACACACAATGGAATACTACTGATTGATGAAAAAGAATGAGCTCTTGTCACTGCAACAACGTGGATGGAACTGGAGGGTATTATGCTAAGTGAAATAAGTCAGAGAAAGACAGATATCATATGATTTCACTCATATGTGGAATTTGAGAAACTTAACAAAAGACCACAGAGGAAGGGAAGGGAAAATAAGTTACAAACAGAGGGAGGCACAATCACAGAGTCTTTTAAATACAGAAAACAAACTGAGTGTTGATGGGTTTGAGGGGATGAGGAGGTGGGGGGATGGGTGATGAGCACTGAGGAGGGCACTTGCTGGGATGAGCACTGGGTGTTGTATGTAAGTGATGAATCACAGGAATCTACTCCTAAAGCCAAAACTAAACTGTATGTTAGCTAACTTGACAATAATTTTTAATTCACTCATTCATTCATGCAGCTTTCTAATTAAAATCTGTGCATTTCATGTATATTTCGCTTTTATAAAAGAACTGCAAAATATTAGATATATCTTATATGTACTGATGTGGGAAAAAATCTGAGACATCCTGTATAAGAAAAAAATACATACAATGTACATATACACAAATATACATATATTTTTTAAAAAACACATGTGCAAAACTATGTTTTTATTACATAAAAATATAGATAAATGCACTGTATTTTACTGGTTAAGCCCCCCATGGAGAGAGGGATTTGAAAGAAAGATTTGGAAGATCAATGGTAAATCTTATTTGTATCATTTGAATTTCCTAACAAGAAATATATTATTTGTGTACTTCAAAAATTATAAAATTAATAGAACATGCTAACTCACATGTTACATGTCTATAATCTCAAGGGAATGAAGGAGAATGATCAAACTCTAACAAAAAGTTGAACATAAGCTGTCACTGTTTTCTTTAAAACTATTCACACCGAAGATTTTCATGTTTTAAATTAAGGAAAAGACAATTTATTTTCAACACTATTCCTAGCAAGAATGGTAGAAAACACTGGATTGACTAAGTCTTTAGGAGGCATCAAATCTTAATATTCATAGTTCTTTAAAGAATAGAGATAATGTCTTATAATGTCCACATACCACTCAGTGCTCCAACAGCTCCAAAATTTAAGGATTTTCCATCCATTATGCTGGCATCACATTCAATTTCACCCAAGAGATTTAGATTAGATCCCATTCCTGCATTTGTAAATGGAGAATCCTAAGAGATAAAAACAAAAATCAAACTATCATTAGTTTGTGGGTTTTTTTTAGTTTTTTATCTATTTTTTTGAGTAATCTCTACTCCCAGGGTGGGGCTCAAACTCATGACCCTGAGTTGTAGATACTCCTCTGACTGAGGCAGCCAGATGTCCCTAAAATACAGTTATTCTTAAATAAGATTTAATGTCAGTCCTTTATAAACTGTTCCAAAAACTAGAAAGGGAAAGAATACTTCCCAACTCATTGTACAATACCAGTACTACCCTGATTCCAAAACAAGACAAAGACATCAATGAGGAAAGAAAACTACAGGTGAATATATCTTGAGAATATGGACACAGTATCCTCAAGAAGATAGTAGCAAACCAAATGCAGCATAACATAAAGAAGTCTCATACACCATGAATAAGAGGGATCCCAGAAAAGTAAATTTGGTTTAATATGTGAAACTTAATGTGATACACCATGTTAATAAAGAAAGGGGAAAAAAAAAAAAAAACAGGATCATACCAATAAACATAGAAAAAGCATTTGATAAAATCCAATACCCTTTCATGAGAAAAGCACTCAACTAGAAACAGAATGGAACTTCCTTAACATGATAAAGGGCATCTACAAAAAGTCCAGAGTTAACATCATAACTAATGGTGAAAAACTGAATATTTTTTAAAAAACACATGTGCAAACCTATGCTTTTATTATATAAAAATACAGATAAATACACCGTGTTTTGCTGGCTAAGCCCCCCAAGGAGAGAGGGATGAGAAGGAAAGATTTGGAAGATCAATGGTAAATTTTATTTATATGGTTTGAATTTTCTAACAAAAAATTATTTGTGTATTCCCTAAAGATTAGGAATAATATAGCAAAGTTCACTCTTGTCAATTCTATTTACCATTATACTGGATATTCTGGACAAAACAATTAGGTAAAAGAAAGAAATAATGAGTGTCTAAATTGGAAAAGAAAAAGTAAAATTACCTCTTAGTTGAAGATAATAAAAAGTCCTAAGGACTTGACTAAAAACTATTAGGACTGATAAGTTCAACAGGATTTCAAGATACAAGATTAATGTACAAAAATCAATCATATTTCTACACGTTAGCAATGAACAATATGAAGATGAAATTCAGAAAACAATTCCACTTACAATAACATCAAAAAGAATAAAATACTTAGGAAGAAATTCAACAAAATAAGTATAAGATTTATATACTGAAAACTAAAAAACATGTTGAGAAAAAATTAAAGAAGACCTAAATAAATGGAAAGGCAGCCATGTTCATAGGTCAGAAGGCTTAATAGCTTTAAGAGCAATATTCTCCAAAACTGATCTGCTTCAACACATTCCCCTATCAAATCCTAGCTGCCTTTTTTCAGGCAGAAATTGACAAACTAATCCTAAACTTCATAGGGAACTTCAAGGGATGCAGAACCACCAAAACCACTTTGAAAAGAAAAAACAAAATTGGAGGGCTCACACTTCTAGTTTTTTTTTTTAACTTACTACACAAATACAGCAATCAAGAGGTATACAGCAATATAGGGGTAATATAGGGGTGTCTGGCTGGCTTAGTCAGTGCAGCATGTGACTCTCCATCTTAGGGTCGTGAGTTTGAGCCACACATTGGACATGGAACCTACTTAAAAAAAAAAAAAAAAAAGACGATGTGATATAAGCATGTAGCTAAGGACAGACCTATAGATCAATGTAATAGGATTGACAGAAGCCTCACAGGGCCTGGGTGGCTCAATCGGTTAAGTGTCCAGCTTCGGCTCAGGTCATGATCTCACAGTTCATGGGTTCAAGCCCTGCATCAGGCTCTGTGCTGACCCCTTGATCAGAGCCTGGAGCCTGCTTCAGATTCTGTGTCTCCTTCTCTCTCTGCCCCTCCCCCGCTCATGCTTTGTCTCACTCTGTTTCTCAAAAATAAATTAAAAAAAAATTTTTTTTTTAATTAAAAAAAAAAAAAAAAGGAAGACTCACATTTATGGTCAATTCAACAAGGATGCCAGAAAAATGCAATAAAGAAAAGATAGTCTTCTATAAGTGGAGCTAGGACAACTGGATATTCAATTCAAGAGAAGAAAGTTTGATGCTATCTCACACCATCTACAACTTAACTCCAAGTAAAACAAAGACCTAAATGTAAAGATTAAAACTATAAAACCATTCAAAGAAAACACTGGAGCAAATGTTTACGGTCTCAGATAAGACAGTGGTTTCCTAGATATGATACTAAAAGCAAAAGCAACCAAAGAAAAAACTAGATAAGTTGGACTTCTTCAAAATTAAAAACTTTTGGGTTTCAAAGCACACAATAGGGGCACCTGGATGGCTAAGTCGGTTGAACATCCGTCTCCTGATTTCAACTCAGGTCATGATCCCAGGGCTGTGGGATCAAGCCCCGCATCAGGCTCCACACTGAGCGTGCAGCCTGCTTAGGAGTGTGTGTGTGTGTGTCTCTCTCTCTCTTTTTCTCTCTCTCCACCTCCCCCACCCTAAGGCCCTCTCCCCTACTCTCTCTCTCTCTTTTTAAAAATAAATCTTTAAAGTACACAATAAAAAAAGTAGAAAAAACTCACAGAATTGGGGGGGGGGGGGGATGCAAATCATTTACCCTTAAGAGATTTGTATCCAGGATATATAAAAACTTCCCACAACTCTAAAATAAAAACACAATTTTAAAAAGGGAAAAGGACATGAATGAACATTTCTCCAAAGAATATACATAAATGGCCAATAAGCACATGAAAAAATGCTCAACATCAAGGAAAGGCAAATCAAAACCACATAAAATACTACTTCGTACCCACAATTCCACTTACAATAACATCAAAAAGAATCACAAAGACAGATGTGCTGGCAAGGATATGAAGAAATTAGAACCCTTATACACTGCTGGTGGGAATGTACAATGGTAATGCCACTTTGGAAAACATCTGGAAGCCCCTCAAAAACTTAAACATAAAATTACCATTTGACCCAACAATTCCACTTCTAGGTATATACCCAAGAGAAATGAATTGTCTACACAAAACTTGAGCCCAAATATTCTTAACAGCTTATTCAATACTCATACTCCAGCATTTTTGCAAACTCAAATATCCACCAACTGATAAAGTGGATAAGTAAAACATGGTATATCTATACAATGGAGTATTAATCAGCAATTAAAAGTAATGAAATACTGATACACAGCAAAATGTAGATAAACCTAAAAAACAATGCTAAGTGAAAGAAGCCAGTCACAAATGATAACATATTGGATGATCCAATTTATATGAAATGTCCAGAATAAGCAAATCCAAAAAGAAGATCAGTGGTTGCCAGGGGTTAGGAAAGGGGGAATGGGGGGGTGACAGCTAATAGATCCTGCATTTCTTTTGGGGGTGATTCAGATGAACTAAAATTAGACAGGGTGACGGCTGCAGAACTTTATGAATATACTAAAAACCAGTGAATTGTATACTATAAAATGGTGAATTCTTTGGTATATGAATTACATCTTTAAAAAGATATCATAAGGAAAAAAAATAAAAGCTTACATCAACAGGCTACATAGAACATAAAAGCCTGGAATCAGAAGCCACTCATGTATTTGAAATCTAAAAGAAAAATACTGCCTTATTTTTCTAATACTGTGAATACAGTTTTTAAAAATATATACCATTAGTCTTGTTATGTCAAGACAATATCATACATAATCTCCCACCACAGAATATGGGAACAAAATCTAACAATAAAAAAATCTTACAATTAAAAAAAAAAAAATCATGGGGACAAAGTCCCAAAATTTCATTAAAAAAAAAAAAGAAGAAGAAAAGAAAAGAAAAGAAAAGAAAAGAAAAGAAAAGAAAAGAAAAGAAAAGAAAAGGAAAGAAAGGAAAAGAAAAGAAAAAAAGGCCCAGGGGTGGAAAAATTAGGTTGACACTCCTGAGAGTCACTGCATAAATGAAAGGCCTACTCCAAAATAACTAAAGGCCATAAAAATGAACAATTCTACCTCACATTCTAGAAAATTAACTCTGTTCTAAGGTAAGACCAATACTATCTAAGAAATCAGGGCAAATCTGGATCAATCCATAGATCACCAAAAGACTCAAGTCATCTACAAATGTCCCCAGTTTCCTGTATTTCTGCAAGATCCGAGAAAAACTGACCAAAACATTAAACCTTCCCAGTATGTACCTACAACTAGAGCAAAGGGGTCAGGGATTGAAGTAAAGGGCTTTTGTCCTAATGCAGTTAGATAATCTAATTGTCCACAGAATATTAATAGTAAGATCACAGGATGGAAAATAACAAAAAGGTTATATAATTAAATAGATATGAGTAAGTAGATAATAAATGCTTTGAGCACCCAAAAAGAAATGGCCTACAGCAGGCTTCCTGAAGGACATTAAACAAAAGTAAAAACTAGCCAGGAAGGTAGAAAATGACAGTTGGTAAAAATGATGTGAGCAACATGTAGGCAATGGGAAAGTGTCAGAGCCACAGAAGAAACATTCAGGAAAAATGGTTTACTGGAGCCAAATATGAAGATAGAGCTATGCTACTCATCAGAATCTGAACCTGACTGAAAAACACTGAGAAGCCAGTCAAGCTTTCTGTATAAGAGAAAGTCAAGGTTAGCATATTGGTCAAGGAAACTAATTGACATTCTCATGTTGTATGAAAAGGAAGGGGAGAAGACTGGAATCAGAGAGACTAAACTAGGGGCTATTTTACAACATAGGCTTGAAATACTAACTACGTGGCATGGAAATCATAGAAATGGGAACACAAAAAAAAGGGGGGTGGGGATCAGAACTTTGAAACTTGAGAGAGAAATTAAACCACGAAAAAGAAAAGGCATTTTATAAGATGTTGGAAAGAGTATGCATAATTAGGCGTAATGCTTCTGAATAAGGCTTTCCAACTTAATATTTCTAGCTAAATCAATTCATAACTAAATTTTGGGAAAGAGAACACAACCAAAGAAAGATTATGGTTTAAAATAGATGAATTCTGAATTCTTGCCTTAGATTATTTCATATTTTGAGAACCGAACAAAGAGATTATAAGTAAATTACCACATTACAAAGGTTTTGTTTTGTTTTATTTCACATAACCTCCTTTGCCTACTCATGTATATCTTCAAAGTATGAAAAAGGAACTGAAATGTGAGGAAAATGTGAAGCATCTACCCATATGCAGTAATTCCCAAAATACACACACAAGGTTGCACCAATGTATACACTATTTCAACAATCTTTGAAATGGAATATATCAGCTAATCAGCTCTGCCAATTTTTTCACAAACTGAACAAAGTTATTCTTTTTTTTTTTTTTTTTTAATTCTTGTTAGTTAACCTCTTGGTTTCAGTAGAATTCAGTGACTCATCACTTACACATAACACCCTCTGCTCATCACAACACAAAGTTATTCTGAAAATGACTACTGCATGATGATTTAAATTGACATTTTAAAAATATATAAGAAAAGGTAAAGAAAATTAAAGGGTATCTTAGAAACATTTTTTTCAAAAATATTTCTCCTACTTTGAAATATATTTATAACTTCAAAAGTATGTCCACTGAACTTCTGCTTCTGATTTTGAAGTCATAATAGGGATTATACTGATCTTCCTAACTAGAAAAATCAGGCAAAATATATAGCAAATGGAGTTCAATCAACAGCCAGCACAGGACTGTGATCCTGAAAGAAGAGATGCTAATCAGATATCTCAACTTAATTCCCAGAAATATTTTCCAGGCTATAGCACAGGGAAGAGAAACCCTAAAGAGAGTGAGGAGACAAAGTTATGAGTGCAAAGAGGCCAAGAAGGTTAGAATATGCAGTATAGGTTACAAAGAGGAAAGAGCTACAAAGAGAGAGGTCTAAAGATACAGAGTCTTTAAATAAGTATTAGTCTGCATATATTTGTTAGGAAACTACCAAGGCCAAAGAAAAAAGCTCTGGAAAAGAGTAAGCTGAACAATTTCTGGAGCTCACACAGAAGCAAGAATAGGTCATGTTCCCATCAGACAGCGTGAGGCTATCAGGGAAAGTCTCAGAAGGTAATGCCTCAAAAGTTAGACCAGATTAGTCTTAGAAAGGTTACTGTAGACCTACACTAACAAAGTTTTAAAGCAAAGCCTCAAAAAAAAATCCAAATGATTTCAATGAACAAGTATGCCCCAAAGAAGTTCCACAATAGCCGACTCCCAAAGATACAAAATTCACAATATTTAGTATAAAATCAAAGATGACCACACATGTAAATAAGCAGAAAACTATGGTCCATATCCAGAAGAAAGTATCAAATAATGAAGAGAGACCCAGAAATGACACAGATAATAGAATGAGCAAACAATTCCAAAGGTAGCTAACAATGTTAAAATAGTTCTGATAAACATAATCTATATATTCAAGTAGGTATAGAAAAACATGAGGGTAAAAAGAAAGGAAGCTATAAAGAAAATAAATAAATTGAACTTCTAAGATGAAAAATATAATAATCTAAGGTAAAAAACCCTTTGGAACAGAAAAACTGTTTACAGTAGGTAAAAATGAATAAAATCTTAAGTACAGACTTTAGTTAGCAATAATAATGTGTCAATATAGGTTCATTAATTGTGAAAAATACACCATACTAAAGTAGATTTTAGTAATAGGGGAAATCAGGTGTTGGGTATACGGGAATTCTCTGTACTACCTTCTGAATTTTTCTGTAAATCTAAAACTGTTCTAAAATTAAAAGTTTCTTTTTAAAAATCAACCCACAGCTTGGGAGAAATTTTTACAAAACATAAAAATAAAGTCCTTGTATCCAGATTATAAAAAAAAATCCAAGCAACTCAGTAAGACAAACCATCCAAAATTTTTAATGGGCAAATAATTTTATGTACAGATTGCAAATAACATGAAAATAATGAAATTAGTCATATTAACATCATTAGTCATTAGGAAATGCACATTAAAACCATAAGATGCCACTACATAACCTGTATAAATTTTTTAAAAAGTAAAATAAAATAAAAAAATAAAATGGCTAAAATTAAGAAGACAGACAATAGTGGGGTTCCTGGGTGGCTCAGTCAGTTAAGTATCGACTTCAGCTCAGATCATCATCTCACAGCTTGTGAGCTGGAGCCCCACATCAGGCTCTGTGCTGACAGCTCAGAGCCTGGAGCCTCTTTCTGATGAAGGAATCTCAAAAGCATCATGCTAAGTGAAAGAAGCCATTCACAAAAGGCCACATATCATATGACTGTATTTAATCCAAACTCTAGAAAAGGCAAAATGATAAAAAGCAGATAATGGTTGCCAGAGGTCAATGAAAAGGAGGGGATAGGCAAACAGGCATTAAAAGGGAATTTTGGGGGTGCCTGGGTGGCTCAGTTGGTTGAGCATCCAACTCTGGACTTTGGCTCAGGTCTTGATCTCAAGGTTCATGGGATGGAGGCCCACATCAGGTTCTGTGCTGGTGGTGTAGAACCTGCTTGGGATTCTCTCTCCCTCTCTCTCTGCCCCTCTCCCTCACACTCTCTCTCTCTCAAAATAAACAAACTTTAAAAAGAGAGAAAAAGAATTTTAGAGGTGATGAAAATGTTATATACAACTGCAATGGTGATTACATGATTGTATATATTTGTTATAAAATCAAACTGTACACTTAAAATTGGTGAATTTTGTTGTATATAAATTACCCTTCAATAAAACTGACAAAAAAAGAAGTGTATCTCTCATTTGATATAAACTGATCACCCTATATATTAATTTTCCCCTTATAAAAAATATATATATTAAGTTTTTTAAATGGTCATTTTTTTATTTTCTGACCTGAATCACTTTGTTCAACTAGAAAGCATTATGTCAAATCAGTAGCAAGCAATCCTTTTAAAATATGTCAGAAATTTTGTTACTCTCATGTTCAAAAACCTATAATGGTTTCCCATAATACTCAGAATAAAATATAAAGTCTTAATTTCCAAGATGTACAAGACCCTACATAATCTGGCCCCTCCCTCCTCACACATACTATTTATAAGCCGCATTGACCTCCTTGTAATTCCATGAGCACACAGAGAACATTCCCACCTCAGGGATTTTACATTTGTTCATTCATTCCTTTGAAATGCTGAGTTTAGTGAGTCACTCTAATAGGAGAAAAAGTCAATAAATAAGGACTCTGTGTTTGTGCAGAAACATACACATATACATATATATAAATAGCTGATGTTCCATGGGGATAAAGTGTTATAAAGAATAGGTTAAGAAGAGATAATGGGATAATTTTCCCTCTAACCAAAAACTCCCTTCCCCAACATCTTTGCATGGCTTTCTCCTCCATTTCATTCAGATCTCTACTCAAATGACATCAGTGGGCACTCTGCTTACTGAGTTATTAGCATTTCTCCAAACTTCCCCAACCATTTTTTTTCTCTTACTATCTTATTGTTCTTTATGGCACTTTTTACTACTTGACATTATATGTACTTTCTGTTTGTCTAATTCTCTTCATAGACTGTTAAGCCCAAAAAGTATAGTAATTTGTCTTTTTAGATATTGTATTCAGATGTCTAACGTAATGCTTGGCACTTAGTAGCTACTTGATAAATATTTGCAGAATGAATGAATAGGAGTTAATTACAACCAGATATAAATAGAATGATTGTGAACTGTAACCCCTTAAGCTGATACTTATTGATTCTTACAGGTTACCCTTATAGAGAAATACCAGAAAAATGTAATAGAGTATTAAGAATTCAATCTTTTCAGGGCACCTGGGTGGCTAAGTCAGTTAAGCATCCAACTATTGATTTTGGCTCAGCTCATGATCACACAAGGTTTCGTAAGTTCAAGCCTCACAGCAGGCTCTGCGCACTGACTGTGCTGAGACTGCTTGGGATTCCCTCTCTCTCCTCCCCCTCTCTCTCTGCCCCATGCCCACTTACACTCTGACTCTTTCTCAAAATAAATAAGGAAACTTAAAAAAAAAAAAAAAGAATTCAACTGTTTCACAATTAAAACAAGAGAAATGAAATAAATTCAAGCAATAGCATTTTCAGCTTCTAAAAGATGAAATTTTAAAAGCAAAATATTTTTTCAAGTTTATTTTGAGAAAGAAGGAGTGGGGGAGGGGCAGAGAGAGAGGGAGATACAGAATCCCAAGCAGGCTCCATGCTGTCAGCACAAAGCCCAATGTGGGGCTCAATCCCACAACTGCGAAATTACGACCCGAGCTGATATCAAGTGTCAGGCACTTAACCAACTGAGCCACCCACGCTCCCCAAAAGCAAAATATTTTTTAAGTTTATTCATGACTTTCAGAGGAAACAAAGTTTTACAAAATAAGATCCCTCTGACTGTGTAACCCAGCAAAGAGAGAGCAGGAAGGCCAAAAATGCAAGTGAGGAGCTACACCCCCATCAGGACATGTAAACCCTTTCCTATTAGTAAAATTTGCAAACACCAAGCCAAGGCAAAGATCTGCAAAGCATTACTCTTTCGCTACAAACCACAACCTGTATTACCCATTTAACATCCTTTGCTGAAAGCATAAAATAAGAACTATTTGCAAGGCTATAGAGTATACTGTACCTCTGGGGATCTATTATGAGACCTCTATTATCAGCTCTTACAGATGCAAACAATTTAGCTTTCAAATGTTGTACAAAAACTAGACTGGCACATTATAAAATCATTTTTATATAAAATGATTTATGTTTGTCCAATTTCTAATCTCCCTTTAAGAAGTTAGACATTTACAGGAAATTACTGGTATGTTAGTATTCATACCCTGTTATTCAAGTACAAATCAACAAACACACCATTAGATGAATAAAATACAGTAGAATGAAATTATGTGATAATATGGTTTCTTATTCACATGAAGTATGCTAAGATATCAAAATTATTTTAATCACTACCTTCATTAGCATGCAGGTTAGCTTTATTAATCTAAAGCTGATGAGAAAGGGAAAAAATAAACAGGTTCTGAAACAAACTAGCTGTTGAATCTCTTTTAAATAGAGTAATAAAAACAGGATGTACACTCCATGTTGTTATAGCCTTTCTCAAACTAACCCTGATAAAACCTGTGTATACATATCCTACCTGACACTATCCTAAGAATTACAAATTCTCTAGTATTTTATCATCAATCATCATTATTTACAGGATGAATAGAGACCAATGAAAATGTATTTACCAAAAAATCATTTGGGGATATTTTGTTGGTTTGTTTGTTTAGCAGCTAATGAAACTCAAACTCTCAAGAATGGGATTACTGAAGGACTTCCAGTTTAGATACCTCTGTGGTAGCATAGGTTAAGTTTCATTCATTCAACAAATATTTATCGGACATCTATGTGCCAGGCAAATCTTTTCTGTAAAGAGCCAGATATATTATACAGCTCAGGCTTTGTGGGCCACACAGGCAATTCTACAACTACTCAACTCTGCCTTTCTAGCATGAAAGTAGCCAGAGAAAACACAAAAACAAATAAGCCTAGCTTTGTTCCAATAAAACTTTGTTTATAAACAGTGAGATTTAAATTTCACAACATTTTCTGGTGTCATGAAATATTATTCTTCTCTTGACCTTTTTTTCCAACCATTTAAGAAAGTAAAAACCATATTTAGCTTGCAGACTGTTCAAAACCAAGCAGCAGTCCAGATTTGGCTTTCAGGCCTTAGTTTGTAAATCCATAATGTAAACTATGTGGATATAGCAAAACAGAAAAATATCCTTGCCCACATGGAGCCTCCGTTCTAGATAAGAGAGACAGACAATAAAAAACTAAATAAATTAGATGGCATATTAGATAGCAGTAAATATGATGGAGAAAAATGAAACAGGACAGGAGATAGGGCATGGTCAGAGGACTATAATGGGGAGACAACACTACAGCGGTAGTTACAATTTATTTTTCAAGTGTTTATTTTGACATAATTCCAGACTTGCAATAGTAGTACAGTATCTAGAACATATTGAGAACTCCAACTTTCAATTATAACCAAAATATAACCCAATTAAAAAATGGCCAAAGGACTTGAATAGACTTCAATAGGCATTTCTCTGAAGAAGATACACAAATGGTCAACAGGCACATGAAAAGGTGTTCAACATCAGTAATTATTAAAGAAATAAAAATAATAACCACTATGATATACCATCTCACACCTATGAGATGGCCATACTCACAAAGACAAAAAATAGCAAGTGCTGGCAAGAATGTAGAGAAATTGTAACCCTCATACACTGCTGTTGGTAATATAAAATGGTTCAGCTGCTGTGGAAACAGTTTGATGGTTCCACAAAAAGTTAAACACAAGAGTTAGTATCATCTAGCAATTCGGTACTCAGACAAATGCGTGTAACAGGAATGTTCACAGCAACACTCTTCACAAATGGGAAAAAGTAGTAACAACTTAGATCTGCCTGTCAATAGATGAAGGGATAAATAAACTGTGGCATATACATGAACAATGTTGAATTATACTCTACAAAAAAGAAGGAAGTACTAATACATGCTACAATGTGAATGAACCTTAAAAACATTATGTTAAGTGAAAGTCAGACACAAAAGATCACATATTGTATGATTCCATTTATATGAAATATTCAGTACAGGTAAATCCATAGAGACAGAAAGCAGACTGGTGGTTGCCATGGGGTTAGGGGAGGAGGGAATGGAAAGCAACCACTTAATGGGTACACGGTTTCTTTCAGGGAGATAAAAATGTTCCAGGAATAAGACAGAGGGTGGCAGTAGCACAATATTACAAATCTTTAAATGCCACTCAATTACTTTAAAATGACTAATTTTGTGTTATGTGAATTTCACCTCAATTAACCAAAAAACAAAAAAAAAACAAAAAAAAAAACAGACACAAAAGACTTATTTACAGCATGATTCCATTTCAGAACAGGCTTTACCCCAGAGTGACTAGAAGGGGACATAACTGGCCTTCTGGAGGGGTACAAATATTTTGTTATCTGGGTGCTGGTTCCACGGGGCTATGTCCACTCTGAAAAATTCAAGGAGCTGTCCCTTATAATAAACGTGTATATTTTTCTATGTGTATATTATACGTCATTAAAAAGTTTTGAAACTATAATGTATAATTCTGAAAATAAAAGATTAACTGCAATTTTTTTTTAACTGTTACCATTGTGGGGTAAAAGACCCAAGGAATCTCTCTGTATTATTTTTTTAAGTTTATTTATTTATTTTTGAGAGAGAGCAAGCAAAAGCTTGCAAGAGGGGCAGAGAGAGAGGGAAACAGAGAGAATCCCAAGCAGGCTCTGCACTGTCAGTGCAAAGTCCAATGTAGGATGTGAACCCACAAACTGCAAGATCATGACCCAAGCTGAAATCAAGAGTCAGACACTCAACTGACGGAGCCACCCACGTGCCCCCTCCGTATTATTTCTTACAACTACATGTAAGTCTACAATTATCTCAAAACAAAAAGGTTTTTTTAAAAAGAATCAGAAAACTAAAATTTCCAGATTCCCATCCCCAAAGATTCTGATTTAGGTCCTCTGAGGTGCAGATAGGGAATGTTTTCATTTTTTTGAAAAAGCTACCTCAAGTGATTCTAATCCAGGTGGCCACAACTCACACCTTGAGAAACTCCAACCTAAATGAATTCCAAAATCTGTTTAACTTCACTTTCTCTGTGAACCTCATCTAAAGGAGGCTTTCCCACGCATCTATCAGCAAAAGCATGGAAGAGGTGAGAAGCAAGGAAGCACACGTGAGCTAAGAGAGGCTACAAAAGCTAACCACTTTGGAAGCCAAGACTCAACTTTTACTGCAGAAAAATTAGGTGAACTGGAAGATTAATAAAATGAGAGAATTACTGAAAAGAACATACAAAGCTTTCTGGATAATCATCACAGATGCAGCCACAGATATTATGTGCAAATCAGTGACTTTTCTAAGTATGTTTTCCATTAAGAAGTAGTGGAATCAAGATAAGATAAATGATGTTGGACGCTAAATGTCCTTTAGGAGGTTAGCAAGACAAAGTTTGGAAATCAGTGCAATATGCTTGTACTTATGGTCATTTCTGGTACATTCTTCACCACAAAACACTGAAAATAATATTTTATTCCTGAGACAAGAAGTAAATAAATGAACAATTTAGTTCAAGTTTAGTTGGGCCATACGGTATTTTGATCTGCTTTAGCTCCAGCTCTAAACTCTCTGGAGTGAGATACTTTGGTTCTGGTTCAAACTGCTTTGATGGGAAATTTTTTGAAAAGTCTTTAGTTTGATTTGAAGTTCATTTTCAAAATAATAAGTTAATATTTCAGTCCAATTCCAATTGCAAAAATTCAAATCAAAGCTCATTCCACTTTTACCCTTACTTTTGGTAGAAATCCCTGTTAAGCTATCAATTCATTTTCTAGGCCTTTCCAACAAGACAAAAGTTGGTGTATCTGCCCAAGCCTTATTTTCAGCTTTATCTTGAACTGAAAATACAATCTTAATTACAAAGCCTCCTATACTTAAAACTGGCAGACTGCAGGCCTGAGAGAATGCATGCTCCATGTAGCCAGGTATCATTTTTTCAATAGAAGCTAGAAATACATATTTTTTAGTCTCCTAATTTTTAAATGTTGGCAACAAATTCCAATTTTTATGAACTAGTCTAACAGCCAATCAACACATATCTGTGAACTGTCTCTTCTGCAACCTCTGGCCTAATGGTTAATAAGGTATTAAGCTTCTGTTGCAAAATCTGAGCTTTGCTAAGTCTTCAGTGAAAACTGAATACACAATACAGATTTCAGGCAAAGTAGCTCTTTGACACAAATGCCAGTCCAAACAACAAATCATGATTTCATTCTCATGCTTAGTTGAATATTTAAAATACTGAATATTCTTTCTTCTTGCTGCGTAAACAAGAAGAATAGATACAGAAGTAAGCCACTACAAGCACTGTAGTCTAACTACAATGTGTCAACACACTTTACTAGGAAGAGCCAGGTTAGTGTCAAATGCCACATATCTTCTGATTATGACAATTAGAATTTATAATACTTCTTTGCTTCTCCAAATAAGTCAGATAAGCTTTCTACCCAGAATCCACAAGAAGAAAGATGAATCATGGTATTCTTCTCAAGATTATGTTGGTCACCATTAGTCTACTTCATATAGAACTTTACTTAATGGTGAACTGACATATCAAAATGATAAAACACGATATTCTTTGGAGCCAGTAGTTTGGAGCAGAAAAACTCAAAAAACAACACACACACACACACACACACACACACACACACACACACACACAGCTTACATAGCTCCATGGGGTGGGGGCTTCAATATTCAGGTAACGTAAAAAAAGACAAAGCGCAAATCAGGTGAAATAATTAAAGGATAGTAAGAACCTATCTATAAATTAGATATCAGATTCCACATTGTTTTAGAAAGTTGGCTCTCATCTCAGTGTGAACTGTAATGATTTCAAGATCAAAGCAATAAGCACATGAAACTAAATAAGCATTAAATTTGAAGAAATTATGGCATTCAGATGGACAATATTTACAGGAAGAAAAATTCTTGGGTAAACAAAGAAACAGTAACAAGGTAACCAACTCAGAAATCTGCTCAAGTACCCTGTCCATGAAAATCACAATTAGTTTACCCAGGCCTTGCCCTTCCCCTACCTATCCTCCACAACTTTCCCATTCACCATTTCTCTACACCTCTTTCAGGATACAGGGGATGGGCTTAAAAAGGTATAAATCTACCAATATATACTGCCTGACTTGTCCAGTTTGGGGGGGGGGGGGGGCACCATGAAAAGATGGTAAAACTACAATAAAACTTTTTTTTAGTACTAGTAATTTTTTTAATCTTTAATGTTTTATTTTTGAGAGAGACAGAGACAGAGACAGAGAAACAGAACTCCAGCAGGGGAGGGGCAGAGACAGAGGGACACACAGAATCCGAAGAAGGATCCCTGCTCTGAGCTGTCAGCACAGAGCCCGATGTGGGGCTCGAACCCATGAGCCTCAAGATCATGACCTGAACCAAAGTCGGATGTTTAACTGACTGAGCCACCTAGGTGCCCCTACTACTAGTAAATTTTATTTAACTGGGTTAACCTTGTTTTGACTGACTGACTGACTGAAGAATGTGGACAATAGAGATCTGCCACAAGGAAATTACAAGATTATGGATTTGTCGTAATGTCTGATACAATATTGACCCAAAAAGGAGAATTTTCACAACTGGAGCTAATTAAAAGGTCATAGTATTTGTTATCATGAGACTGTAGTCAACATGGTTGGAAAGAAGCTAGACAGAACATTCCATTTAATATCCACTTTGCGAGTAGTTGTTAACTCCTTGAAAGATCTTCAGGCCAAGTGATATCAATGTGATAGGAGCATGCTGTGTCTAAAAATATGAGAAACATGCAGCTCCCAACATAGCACAGGGCAATTTACCATTATAAATATTCTTAGTTAATGCTTCTGTATAGAAACCAGTAGATATTTGCAAATTCATTTTCAGGTCACTGAAAACAAAACCCAGAAACCCTTTTTTTTCTTTCATCCATGTGTTGAAAACAAACTTAGAACTATTCTCTAAAATAGGATCATATTTCACTCAAATACTAGCCAATTAAAAACAAGCAAGACCCACTTGACTGATATATACTATTGTTTATGTTAGATTTTTAGCCACTTAACATTACATTAAGAAAGACTGGAAAGTTTAAGAATTAATGGACTCTAACCAATAAGTCTCAGCAGCAGAGTTAGCCAAAAACATTTTTACTAGGCCCAAATGAGGTATCTTTCATTCATTAATACAGAACCACAGGGCATGCTTAGACATCAGAGGCTCAATGATCTAAAAAGAGTTCCTAGGGAAACAAAAAACTTTCCATTTTCATTCTGTAACTGCTCCTTAATGACAGAAAGTATTCTTTCTTTTTTTGGCATTCTCTTTTCTCTCTACCTCAGGACATATTTACAGATGCACTGGCTGCTTTACAGACATGCTAAAAGTTCTTGCTGCGGTTGATCAAAGTTGGAATGCCTGAGGAAATTACTCAACTTAGACAGCCCGGAATTATATCTAGCCAAATAGTTACAGTGCTCTACTTTTAACATGTGTTAAAGTAATATTTTAGCTATCCTGGATGTAAGTTGAGAGAACATTTGTTTGCATCACACTCTGTGAACATTTGAGTCAAATATAGTATGTTGAATACCCAGTTTTAGCATCTGCGACAGTTCATTTTTTTAACTATTCAATAACACAAAAGACAACATATTTTATGTTGGGAGAAAAAAAACCTTCACACACAACAGCGTATGTATTAGGAACTAAGACTTTTTATGATCTTCTTGAAATATCCAAACTCTTCTGGAAATGTCAGAATAAATACAACAAATGTTTGATACTTGTTCATTAGAGCATTTGTTGATCTGGCATACAGTATTCTGTCAAAAAATAGGACCATGTTTTTCTCTAATTTATTACAAAAAACATTTTAATAAAAAGCACTGCAGATCTTTATGAATCTCCTTTCTATTATTAATCTGACTAATTTGCAAATAAACATATATCATAATTAATTAAGTAGAAAAAGGACATCACAGCAATTTACTTTCATGTTTTTTTTTTAATTGAAGGCCACAGAATTGCAGTACAAAGAGTTACTTGTCAAACACAACACAGATCTCTAAAATAAAATATTGGCTCCAATATACTTGCACATCTGAAATAGTTTTAAACTTTGTTTTAGTTGGATTCTTTACGATGTCCAGGAAGAGGTTAGCACACACAGTACCTGAAATTGTCCTTTCCACAAGAGGTACAATAGAAAAGACAAATGTAGCTGTTTCTCTAGTAGAGCCAAATTTGGCATCCACATACACTTCCTTTCAAAAGGGTATAAATAATTATACCTTTTAACCATGTTGACAATAATATGGAAATATCACTCAAAAAGAATCTAACAGACCATGGAATTACAGTAACTTAAACCATCCTTCTATCAAATGCGAGGTGAGGACATGGTAAGAATTGGAAGGGAGAAAGAAGTATTACTAACTTAATAAGTAGTAACTTATAATGCTTCTTTTTATTACAAAGACTTCCAGCACACTAGAAAATGTTAACATCTGCATGTACTCCAAGAGAAGAAAACATAAATAAATGCCTCACCCTGAATCTTCTAAGAAGCCTAACAAGTGTTAACAGCGTTGATGTCCTATGTTATAGTATAAGCATGTCATGAACTGCCAGGAAATGTGTGTACCATGAAGGAGGTTAGACCCTGAGTGAGAATGACTACCAGTAAAAACTCCCTGGCAGTGGTAATGACCAAAGAACTTTCATCAACTGGAATGCCTAGAATTCAATTTTAAGCTGTTTGCTCTGCTAGAGTGCGATGCAATCCTGCATCATTCTAGCATTTAGGTAAAGCCTACTATACACATAAAAACTAGACAGACAGAAAATGAATCAAAGAAAATTGAAGCAATATTTTGTTCTACTTTGGAGCAGGAGTTAGGATGTTATCTTGATTGGATTCCTAAAAATCATGTAACTTAAGTTTCTTCCTCATTCCTTTCCAGATTCTAAATAAAAGCCAGGTCTGAGAAAATGGGCAAAAATTTAAAATCAAAGGGCAGTCTTACAGATTGACCTGCATGATATCAGCCCATGATTTTGCTGAACACAGAAAAAGCTTCTTAGCCCAGAAATTACAAAAAAATAAAAAAATTTTTTAAATAAAACAAAAAAATACAGTAGATATTCAATTATAAAACTGATGCCCCAAATGCACAAGCACATGCACACACACACACACACACACACACACACACACACAAAATGATTCAATAATCACTACACTATAAATCTAAGGGCCAATGAATCTGATAACTCTATTAATACAGGACAAGAAGATATTTTACACTCAATTCATAAGTCTAAATTGCTTTCACACAGCCAAAATACAGATTACCACCAATTCCACCATTCCACCAAATGTGGCTTTAATATATAAAAGTATTGTAGTATGTTCGGAGAAGAACAATTCCAAGAGCAAACTGAAGGTTCATTCATAAAGCTACATGCTCCTCGGGAACTGCTAAGTCTGGTCTTGGACCGTATCTTCTACTAGATTTAGCCAATATGAATACATCTGATAAGGTCACACAACTCATCAAGAAATGGCTAGAAAAAAAGTGAAAAATGTTTCATGTTCCCATCAGTACAAAGTAAAACACAACAAGCTCTGTACTTCAGTGTTCTGACTTCACCAAAAACTAATACATGGTTTTGATGCAGTGCAAAATTAATTTAGAATGTAATAAGTGACTCAGTCTTCTTATTGTTCTAAAAAAATTTAAAGGAAAAAAAATCACTGCTTGTCCATTAAGCAGGTACTTTGTGCTAGAGAGCACATTTAATTTCTAGGGTCTTACAAAAAGAACAGATAGATGTACCTATTGTGTAAACACAAACAGTAAGTTACAAGTTGCCCCTTAGTATTAAAGGCAAGAATCAGCATCAGTACTCAAAAGTGTTTTAAAAAGAGCGTAACTTACTTTTACTGTCCCAGGCTAACTGGGCTCTGTCTGGTGCTTCTTTGTCTGCACATGGCCACCCACAGCCTGTCTTCTAATTAAATCAATGCTCTAGCAGCAGAACAAGCAAACAAGTTGCCTCCCATCTGCGTACAGCTCCTCAGGACACATTTCCCTTGGTCAGAAGGTGGAAATTCTTGGGAGAGGTGATTTTCTCTGCCTCTTCACAAGAAGAACATGGACACTTGGCTGGATGCAACTCCATGAAGTGTAACTGTGTATGTACACCTCAAAAAATAAAACAAAAAAAAAAAATGCAGAGAAACATAAAGACTCTATAAACAGCTGGAATACACAGAAATACTGAAGCACCACTGGAAATAATGCTAAACAGACAGGCAAATGGGGTAGTTGACTGAAATAATCAATGATACTAAGTTGGAAAAAAAAAAGGAAAAAGAGCATCTAAAGTCAAAACTCAAATTTTATGCAATGAAAACGGGTTAAGTACTACAAAGGAAAAGAAGTAAAACTCTGCTTCAAGGGGTGCCTAGGTGGCTCAGTCGGTTAAGCATCTGACTCTTGATTTCTGCTCAGGTCGTTGTTTCCTGGGTTCAAGTCCCGCATCAGGCTCTGGGCTGACAACGCAGAGTTTGCTTGGGATTCTCTTTCTTCCTCTCTCTCTGCCTCTCCCCCCCCCACCTCAAAAATAAACACTTTAAAAATGAAAACAAAAAACTCTTTGCTTCAAATATATAAACACAGATCCTCCCCATATTATAGAGAATAAAAGATATTTTCAATTGAAGAGAAAAATGAGACTTTCAAGAGTGTTAAGGTCTAAAATTGGACTCATCAGTCACATTATGGTTAATGGACACTTGTGTATTTGTGAGCTAAATGCATCAAACTGTCTTTCCAATGTGTTCAGCGCAGCCCCTTGGGGGAGAGGAGGGGCGGAGGAAGCAAGGAACCACTGAAATACTCAGCTACCCTCTGCTTATGAAAAGATGATTTCTGCAAAACAGAAAATGTTCAGAAAATTGGAGATGCTTATTTATTTGCATACTTTTCTAACCTCCCAAATAAACAGAAATGCCTATAAAGCAAACCCCTATTTATTTGCAACAACAACAACAAAAAACAAACACTGAAGTTGGGTAGGAGGCAAGATGTGGTTAAGTGTCTACTCACAAAAACACCACAAGCAAACTTGCAAACAGGTTTGTTGAGAGAAAGTGAGGTATATCAGCGCTTCCCATATGTTTCCTTCCATCTTAGATATACCCATATGCCATGAGCAATCCATACCATCTCCATGACCACTAAGCATTTCAAGGACAGGCAAGCCTTAGGTGCTCTCTCTCCCAGTGGCATATAGACAATTCCAGCCCAAGAGAAGGGGGTGTGGCCTAATCCTGCAGCTGCCCAGAGGCCTGGACCAGGGTACCAACAACAGACTAGTACACAATGATGACCTTCTGGAGATCCCTGCTTTAAAGAAATGCATGCAGAGCTGGCTCTGGGTATAAGAGGATGTAGAGACAGATAAATGTGTAACAATATTATATGTAATAATATAAGTATATAATAATGTAAATACTTTTTTCTCTCTCACACCCTAAACTATCAGCCATCTGGATAAGAAGTTACTTCTTAAAGAATTTTCCTAGAGTTTATAAGCAAGCATTATATTGGATTATATAGAGACCAAAGACAATAGACTGTTTGAGGCAGACAGATATGAAAATATGTGCCCAATATAATGTGCTCTTTAAATGCTAAAACATTTGAACAATAAACTAGCTTCAACCATGAACTACCATCTCCTCTGACCACAGGGAGCCTTAAAGGATGAATCAAATCAAGTCAATGAAAGAACTGCAGGGTCCACTTAAAATAACATAAACTCAACAAAACATTTTCAACAAAGGAGCCTGTGCAAGTTGCCTTTCACTATATGAAATTTGAAAGCTGTATCTACCACTATGTTTAATGCACAATATTCTACCTACTAAAATAACCAGTTTTCAAAATGAATTGGCCAAAATCTCTCAAAGTCTACACCAAGATATTCAAACTCTCAGCCAGATTCATCAATAACCTCTCCAAAGTCTGTCATTCCCATATCACCTATAATTCCTTATTAGAAATTTTAAAGCTGGGTCTTAATACTTTTATAGAAAAACATCAATGTGCAAAGAGAGTTTCAGCAAGTATTTTATGAGTAGTGTGTTTTCCATCAGAATCCATGATACACTTTCTACTTTAGCAGCTGCATCATGACTCATCCAGATCTAAAGCCAATTTCCTCAAAGAAGAAATTCGCATTAGAAGCTATACCATGTGAAATGTGCCAATTACGGTCTAGAATTTACAATCCACTGCCACTACCTGAACCAAAACTATTCCCGAAGCGGCCATAAAAACAACTGTCTTCCAGATGCATAGCCCCAGACAGGAAGATCAAGATGCTTCATGATACCTGTCTTCTCTACTATGAGTGACATCAGAAATGTACTATCCAATAAATAGAAGTCACTTTCCCATGAGTTATAAGGATAATCTCAAAAAGCTATAAATAGCTAAATGAAACAATAGGACCAAATAAATTTAACAATAAATTAAAATATGATCTATAAACTGACATTTCCATTTCCTCCCTCACATTTTGAAGATAAACAAAATACACTTTGGTATCATATCATTTTCATTCCCAAACTGCAGAACACCTCTCAAATGGGACTGGCCACCTTCCCTCCCAAAACCCTGAAGAGAGAAGCTGGTCAGTTAAAGGCAGAAACTTATGCACTCACCTCCTCCCTTATTTAAATGATGGAAACACCCCTCTAGTGTCCAGAAGTGGTTGTCTTAGGATGACTCCACTTGTCTGTAGTGGTAGACGAGGAAAATGAAACTACACAAGGTAACCAGCTTCCAAAAAAAGCTCAAAATGATGAGTCTGGGTGGCCTGCATTAAGTGTGTATGTGTCTCTAGGTATAAACTTCTTTTATCTTGTCTCTTCCTCCCCTATGGCATGGAGTTGAGATCATTATACTTTTGACTATTTGGGTAACTGCAATTCTCATATTTTTTTTTTAAATACAAGGCCAGATATCCCTTCTAGCCAGTAAGGACCATGAAACTACTTCAGTCATTTCAGTCCACAGTGTTCAAGGAATTCAAACCGATTTCAGTATCTGCCTAAGTAGTAAAGTAACAGACAGGTTTTTAAAAGGGGGCCCTTTTTTTACTCAAAAAGTACATCCCAAAGTCAAAAAGCAAAGGTATGGCTTTGGTAATCAGGACAAGACTTAGCTTTACCAAATAGATTGATTAAACTTAAAGATAAGTAGTTACTCTCAAAGTAAACATAACACATTATAAATCAGATTCTCTGGGACTTTTCAGTAAGCTGAAAGGACTCAAAATTGTTATTTATATCTTTCTAAGTATAGAAAATATTAGAATCTGATTTTCTTGTAGCTTTCTATTGACCCAAACTATTATAATACTCCTTCAACTGAACTCTACTTGAAAACCTCACCTTGTTTAAAGGTGGTGAATCAAAGTGGCTGAAACTGCAGGGGGCAGTATAAGCACAACTTCCAATAATTCTTAAGATTTAAGAAAATTCTTCCAGCTAGCCTTAGCCTTTAAACTATTAACATATTTCAAAGACTCCACATAAAAATGATTTTTTAAAGATAATTAATTGAAATTCTTCTCCAGATTTAACAATGGGGGTTAGGGGGAGGAGTACACTACACTCACTTAGGTCAGTATTCATCCATATAACATAGTCCAGTCAAAAATAGAACAAGTTTGTTTAAAAAAGAACTTCTTATCCACACTCTTAAAAAACAGAGGTCATCATTTTAAACTATAAAGCTCACTTACTCATGAGCTACTTACTATTTCAGAATGTATCTTCAATCACTTTTAAGCATAAATAAGTAAACTCTTTAAAAGTATGATTGATTCATCACTGGAGAAAAATGTAATAAAATATTCAACATGATATAAGTATAACTTGAGAAAATTAAAGTTATTTTAAGATGAAGAGAAAAGAAAAACTTAATTTTGCTCAATTTTGTATTTACAATTGCCATTACAGTATATCCCCCAGCTACTCATTAACCTTCTTTTTCTTTCCCTGGACCCACACTGATTCCATGCACAGATTATCTCAGGACATTGTCTTATGCACAAAGGACAGTAATTTGCAATTAACAATTGAATTAAGATAGATGAAGCTTTCCTTGTGTGTGTGTGTTTTGAGTAAAGGTAAGATCTGGTAGTTAATATATCAATCTTCTTTCTTGAAGCACTTTTCTCCTTTCCTCCATGATAATTAACCTTTTCTTGACATTGTAAAAATGTGTCATTGACAGTTACCATAAATATTCACCTCATATATATCATTTCCAAAGCACTTCATAATAGCAATAATTACTAACTTTTAAGGGGTGCTTACTATGTGCCATACAATGACCTAAGTGGTTGTCACACGTTAATTCGGTTAATCTTCAGAACTCTATGAAACAGAAATTACCCCCATATTATAAATGAGAAACTGAGTCAAGGAGAATCTGTGAGGTGCCCAGGGCTAATGACTAGTAGATCTGGTATAAGATGCATCAGTCACAAGAGGAGGGAACAACATACCCCAAGTTAGATGTCTCTCTCAGGGACCACACTACAATAGAATTTGTACCCATCATATATGTTCACCTTCTTTGAATACACTTGGACCAATCTGAAGGCATTAATAGGATAGATTAAAATCCACAAAGAGTGATCAAAAGTGTAGCTCTACAACTAATCAGGGGAATAAACAGAAAACAGGGCTAAGACTTCTGGTAAACTCCTGGACAATTTTTGTAGGGAAAAGCAAGGCCTGGCATGACTGGGGAGGTGCTCTGAAATGAGGGTGTAAACAAAAGAGCCACAATCCAGTCAACTTGGGAAGACCTACTCCATTCACCTCCTACCTCAAACTCATCACTGTTTTATCTTCATATCTTATTTGATTTCCCAAGTAGTGTTCTCAACCAGAAAACTATTGGCTCACTATAATCCTCTAAATAGACTGATACAAATCTATCTATCTATCTATCTATCTATCTTCTAAAAGTTTGATCAACAAAAGTCAGTCTTCTGAAGGCCTCAATATCTCCAGGACAAATTCATCCTCAAAGTTCCAGATTATAAGAACAAGGAAACACTCAGATTGCAACAAATTATAGCAAACTTGAGAGCCTCCCCACTGAATTCCTCAATGTCTTCAGTTAACCAGAGACCAACTTAACAATCACACTGGACAAGTCACACTTCACAGAGCATAGCTTCAGGATATAGATCTAACTGTCAGGCTTATGAGGAAACTTCCCTTTCACTTTAGATACTTCTAGACAGCTGAAATTTTTTCTTCTCTAATATATTACTTTTGGGGAAGAGGAGTTAACTTCAGGAATTTTCCTACTGAACATATTAAGAAAATTTAAGTACCCAAACACCAGTAACTTTAGCATTCATGAATCTCACAGAAAGGGGGGGGGGGAGGGAGGCAGGGTTGATTTAACCAACTTTTATGTTACTAAGAGAAGTCCCCAAGGAAAATAACCTAGCAATATCACAGGGCTCTTCATAACTTTGTTAATACAGTTGGGAAACACTGGTCATATAATTGATGGTTAACTAACTCAATACTTTTATGTCATTTAAGAATAATGAACATAAACTCATAAATATTTTCAATAAAACATAGAGAAAAGAAATACCTCGAGTTCCACCAGAGCTGCAGTCACTGCATCTGTAGCAAGAGCACCAGCCTGTAGCTTTTCAATTGCCTACGAAACCAAGGGGAGAGATTATTCATTGTAAAACCACAACTTCCCAAATAGGCCCAGAAACTTTCCAAGGCCATAAAGAAGTATAGGAGACATTTAAAGTTAATAAAAATTGATCACTAGTCCCATTCTGTACCTCAAGACATAAACCACTTAGATTTAAAACAAGCAAGTGTTTATATTTAGTATAATTTATGATATAGCTCACTGATAATTCCAATTAAGACAATGAATATAATCTAGCCACTAAATGAAAAGTGCAGGCAATTTAATAAGTGGAAGGGCTTCAATCATCACAGGGCAATTCAAAATAGCCATAGATATTATCAAATTCAGTTTCGTTTAAATATCCTGATAATTCAAAGGAGGGCACTTGTGATGAGCACCGGGTGTTCTATGTAAGTGATGAATAACTAAATTCTACACCTGAACCTGATATTACACTGTATGCTAACTAACTGGAATTTACATAAAAATTTGGAGAAAGACAAAAATAAATACATAAATACCCTGATAATTTATACTTCATATTCATAATTGAATCTCAGACTTAGCTAATAACATCTTTTCCCACTGTTTTCCTCTCCACATCCCTAACTAAAAAGCAGTGACTCTCAGTCACACAAACATTTAGATGGACATATATATGTGACAAAAGCATTTTTGGTACTATAGTAGTTCCCCCTTATCCTCAATTTCAGTTACCCCCAGTCAAATGCAGTCTAGAAGATAATCCTCCTTCTAACATATCATCAAAAGGTTAACAGTAGCCTAGCGCTTACATCATCATGCTTACATTATACACCTCACTTCATCCCATCATGTAGGCATTTTATCATCTCACATCATTACAAGAAGAAGAAGGGGTAAGTACAGTACAATATGATATTTTGACAGAGAAAGACCACATTCACATAACTTTTATATACACACAGTATAACTGTTCTATTTTATTATTGTTGTTGTTAATCTCTTATTGTGCCTAATTTATAAAGTAAACTTTATCATACGTATGTATATATAGGGAAAAACAAGTACATATAGGGTTTGGTACTATCTGCAGTTCCAGGCATCCACTGGGGGTCTTGGAACATATCCCCCATAGATAAGGGCAGACCACTGTACAAAATATTGAGATAAACAAACAATGTTCTTTTGTAATATGAATTATACAGAGTAACGGCCTATAAAATCACCTTATTTCTTAAGTATAAAGGGGAGAGAGAGAAGGAAAACTGATTTCTAAATGAACAATTAAAGCTCCAATTTAGTCAACAAAAGAGAATGCTCAAAAATTAAGAGCATTAAGCTTTTAATAAGTTCATTCATTGTATAGATTGAGAAGGCTGATTATACATTCAAGATGTATTAGGATTCTAGGACTATAGTGATACAAAACATTGCAGACAATAAAAACTTACAAAATTAAAAAATAAGAAAAAATATGAAATAGTTTATGGGGCGCCTGGGTGGCGCAGTCGGTTAAGCGTCCGACTTCAGCCAGGTCACGATCTCACGGTCCGTGAGTTCGAGCCCCGCGTCAGGCTCTGGGCTGATGGCTCAGAGCCTGGAGCCTGTTTCCGATTCTGTGTCTCCCTCTCTCTCTGTCCCTCCCCCGTTCATGCTCTGTCTCTCTCTGTCCCAAAAATAAATAAACGCTGAAAAAAAAAAAATTTTTTTTTAAAAAAAAGAAATAGTTTAGAGAACTTCTAGCTTCATTATAAATTTAAAAAACGATAAAATCCCTATAACAAAATTTTCTTACTTATGGGATTTCATTAATGACTCATAATCTTTCTTTTCAATGGTATTTAAATATAAACGAAAAGAGCAGGGAGAGACCCAAATTTACTCGATATATAATATCCATTAACATTGTATTTGCATAAAAAGTAATGGATGCTTTGCCAGTAAGAGTATACAGTCAAGATCAAAATAAAAACAAACAATATTACTTCTGAGTCCATTCCTGCATCCAAATTAAGTATTCAACAATTTAGCAAAACCTCAAAAACCAAAGAGAAAAAAAAGCACAACCGAGAACAAGGGCAAAGCTAAACTCAGGAATGACAATGAATTTGCTATGATACAAACTACATAATGAAAAACAGAAGGAAAAAGTACAGGATAATCTCCCTAAGAAAGTACCCATTTTAATTTTTTATTACTTATTTTCTTCTCTTCACTGAAAGATACACTGGCTGCCTTTGAAATGTTTTCCCTACTCCTTCAATGGAGCTCAATGCCTTTGCAAAGATTAAAAGATATATGATTATGTGCCCACATTTCCAAAAATACAGACTTTAATCTGGGAAAGGGAGGGAAAGATCTAAGCATCATTTGGAGAATAAAAAATACAAACAAAACAAAACAAAAGACCCCGCAAATATGAGCAAAATAATTTCATGGTCCAAACTAAAGACTCTCTTCTAAGTCAAACCTTAAAATTTTGAATTTCAAGGTAAAGCTGCTTGCTGGTCAAAACTGAAATGTTTCCATCATACACACTCTGTTCATACCTTCTGACAAGCTCGTTTGCATACATGTTTATATTCCTTGGCTTTGGACTCAGAATGATAACCCGCACCTGTAGTGGAAAAAAACAACCGATTGCTAGTCATCATTAAAATATCAGAGATTTTGCTTATATTATATACATAGTTCATACAAACTAATGCTCCCTTGGTGACAATAAAAGTATTATCCTACATGTATGGAGTTTTCAAAATCTAATCGCCTCCTTCTCTACCATAGCCTTTTTAATGCCATGCCTTACCTTCTTTTTCAAAGGCTATTTTCCTGACAGAGGCACTAAAAATAGCTCATATCCCCAAAGGGACTCCACCAAGATCATCTCCTTTCAAAAACCTCTCTCCAAAGTCAGGTTTTTTGTTTTTTTTTTGTTTTGTTTTTTTTTGGTCTGGAGTTGATAACCCAGGAGGTGTCAGGGACAGAGTCCCTTCACTTTCCTTTCTGTTGACCTTTAGAAAGCCCCTGCCATTTGGCAAATAACTGCTCAGAATCCTGAATCCTTAAAAATAACCAGAAAACTAGGTAGTTTCTACATAACATTTGAAGTTATTTCCCACAACCACCAAAATACCATCACTGCTATCCAAACTTTTTACACCCTCTCACTGCTGGACTGTAGCTCAGGGTGTCTCTGAAACCTCAGTGACAGCACATTCATGTGTGTCTATAAGAAATCCTGGTGTCCCTGTCTCTTAAACACCCAGCAACCTACTCAAGAGAATGGCTCTGAAATGTGTTGCCCTAAGAGGGTGAATACTTGCTTAGTTAGGGACTTGAGAATAATATAAATAAGAAAGAAACCAAGACAAGGGCCCTGAAACTCTCTTGATGATTAGGCTTCTAAACAAAGTTCTTTAACAGAGAACTCTGAATCACTCCCCCCAACTCCCCTGAACCAAGGCCCTACAGGGGTCCAACATAAAGAAGGTTAAGAACTGCATTTCTAAGCCTCAGGGCTGTTCATGTAGGCCTACAGACTCTAACACAAACCTAACCCACCTTTCCTCAAGTCAGAGAAAAAACTAGCCCATGAAACTATCAATCAGGGACCCAGAAGAGCAGAAAAGATGCAAAACCAACAGGAATCCATACACCCAAATTCTAACCCTATTTCTCAAGAGAACTTCAAAACTTCATAGAGCCTATGCCAATATTGAACAGGCCTCTTTTCATGCTTCTCTAACAGGTCTGTCGCCTTAGATCTAGGGGCCTCAATCTTTCAGCAGTATTTCCCAAATCATGGGACACTATTGCTAAATAAATAACTTTAGTGTATGGATGACAGTTTTAATAGGATTAACATACAACTCCCCTTTGAATAAGGGAAAAGTCTCAGCATGGCCACAATACATCTTTAATATCTGGTTAACATTTGCTAATTTCTCTATTTAACAAAGGAAAGGTAGGCTCAGGATCTAAGCCACAGACATGCAACAGGATTTAGCTAAAATTTAATTACACTGGTTTGGTTATTTACACTGTAAATTACACTGTATTTAAAGTTATTTTTGGGGCGCCTGGGTGGCTCAGTTGGTTGAGCGTCCAACTTTGGCTCAGGTCATGATCTCGCGGTCTGTGAGTTCGAGCCCGGCGTCAGGCTCTGTGCTGACAGCTCAGAGCCTGGAGCCTGTTTCAGATTCTGTGTCTCCCTCTCTCTCTGCCCCTCCCCAGCTCATGCTCTGTCTCTATCTCAAAAATAAATAAACCTTAAAAAAAATTTTTTTAAGTTATTTTCTTCTCATGCAAGTGATACTGACATTTCATTTGAGTAAAGATAAGTTTCAGCTTTAAAGTTTTAAGGTAAAAAGTGTTCAGCCTTTTGATATTAGGTAAACAGTATAGGTAGTATACAGACTAGGAAAAATCAAGAATCTAAGACTCAAATGACTAAAATCTGGGCAAGTCTCCTCTAGTGGGGGGGGGGGGAAAGCTTTAAGATCTCTACAATGGATAAGGAATTGAAATTTCGTCCCTTAAATGTGCAAAATATATATTTCTCCATGGTCAGTCTATCTGACCTTCTAATGGTTTAGAAAAAGAGTCACTCTAATCCACATAATTTCCGCCTATTACTGCTGGCCCTAACACCAACTTATCTAAGATATCTAAGAGCCATTCCCATCCAGTGAGTAAAAGAAGAGGGACATTACCATGACAGTCATAAAAAGCAATGCTTTCCAACTAATCAAAAGCTCTATGTTGTTGCTTGTCAAAAATTTTAAACCTTTCTTGTATGTTTGTCACATACTCATTCTAAATAAAATAACACTGGGTACCAGTGCACCAGCAACATTATAGTAGGAAGAGCCCCGGACTAGGAGTCTGAAGGCAGGCATTTCTGGTCCCAAGTCTACTTCTAACTGGGTTATTTCTAAAATTTACCTCATTTCTTTGTAAAAATCTTTTGAAAGAAAAGCAAATTGAACCTGGGTTTCTTAGATTCTCCTGGATTAGATTCTGTAAGACTCCCCAAGTTATCTAGTCTAGATATAGACAAAGTTTAATGACCAGGCAGGACACCAGTTTGGCAAGAAAAAACAATTCTACTCCTCACCCCATATCAAAGTTAATCTTGATCCCACCCTGTTTGACTGTCTGGGGATAGTTAAAAGGAGATCCAGCCATTCCTTCTCCCTTCACAGAAGTCATGCATTTTAGATAAATGCAGGCAAATAAAAATGACTAAAGGAAAAAAAAAAAAAAAAAAAAAAAAAGCCTGCTGAGAGCAGAGCTGCCCTGCTCTGAAATCCAAAATCCTCAATGAGTGGGGACCCAGGAGTTGAACTTCACTGTGTCTGTCCCCCAGATCCTCTGAAGTAGAGATTATGGGCTGATGTATTACCAAAAGCACTAGACTGGGACTAAGGGTCCACATAAGGGTTTCTCAACCTGGCTCTAGTGCAAACTAGCCGTGAGGCTGGAGCTACTTAATCTCTCTTCCTCATTTTTAGTATTAAGGCAAACTAACTCCATGATCGTATAATTCTATTCTAAAAAGGCCACAACTCAATATGGGGTCAGTAAAATTTCTCAGTAGCATTATTTTTAAAAACAGAAACTAGAGTTTAAGAAATGACTTTGGGGCACCTGAGTGGCTCAGTTGGTTAAGCATCCGACTCTTGGTTTCAACTCAGGTCATGATATTGCACTTTCGTGGGTTCAAGCCCCATATCGGGCTGTGCACTGGCAGTGTGGAGCCTGCTTAGGATTCTTTCTCTTCATCTCTCTCTGCACCTGCCCCACTCACACTGTCTCTCTCAAAATAAATAAATAAACTAAAAAAAAAATTACTTTGTCTGATTCTAACACTACTTAATTATACCTATTACATATAGGGGGTGAAAGTAAGTAACAGGGTAGAGAAGTAAAGAAGACATAAGAAGAGCTGTCAGTATAAGATCTTCCAAGTAGGGAATAGGAGAGGCCTGTATTGAAGTCACTCTTTGGTTCCAACTCCTCTCTGGCAGTTTGCCTCCTCCAGATGTGAAATTCAATTCTCAGTGTACTTCAAGGCAAGAAAAAAAAAATCAACATTATTTTCATCTTCCGACTCACCCACTTAGAGCTTACCTGCATGTACCAACACAAAGCCCCCTCGCTTCTCCTTATGGGATTGCTTTGTTTCCAACTCTTTGACTGTTATTTTAGCAGCCGAAACCTGAGATGATCTGGAAGGCAGCCCTTCTCCAGAACTCATCCCCTTCTCCATGGTCATTCTCTGAGATTACCATCTTCTATTGGGGAAAGTGCATACTTCCATCCAAAAGTAATTGCAGGAGAAGAATTACCCTAAAGAAAAACAGCCAAAGATGGTATACATTTCCCTCTCTAACACAAACATAACTTATACAAATATGTGCAAAGATAACTTTCCAGAAACCTAATTTTAAAGTCATTTAACTGGATAATACAAAGAATATGAAAAGGTAAGATTTAAATCTCTGTCCACAGACAGTACTTGCTTGAAGTCATATAAACAAAAGAACTGTTGAAAAAAGACTTCCTACTGAGTCTAAAGATATTTTATCTTTAACTGCATATACACTGTAGAAAACCTCAATATAACTTAAATATGACTTTCTACTCCCTCCAAACCAAATACTAATAATCTCTGGGACATTGTAGAATCAAAGATGGTGCCTTGATATAAAGCCCAGGTCGCAGCTTACTTTTTTCACCAGCTTTATTGCGATATAACTGACATATAACATTATGTAAATTGGCGTACAAAATGATTTGACACACACACATACTGTGAAATGATCACCACAATAATATCAGTTAACATGTCCATCACCTCACATAATTAGTTTTTTGTGTGATGCGAAAATTTAAGATCTATAAATTGCTGCTTAAAGATATGAAGCAACGGATTCGCACTTGCCTGTGAAGAACTTAAGACAAACAGTACAATGCTCCACAGCTTGACTGTAAAACATAAATGCTAACAAAATTGTAAGACCAAACCAAGAAATGAAAATAACAACACTTGTGCAAATACTTAATTTTCATGAAAAGCTTTGTTTCTGAGGTGCTCAACAGATGACATATAAAATGTAATGAGACAAACTAAAAACAACTTATACCACCAAGTTCCTAATTTTTCTCACAAGCTCACAAGCTTCTAGCAATCTTGGCTTAACAACAGTAATTATGGTATGGCAGAACATATCTCAGATTAGGGAAAAATGAATCATTTAAAAATCAACACAGAGATTTAAAGAAAATCTGAGAGTCGGGTGGCTGACATAAACACCTAGATTCATACTGTCAGGTAAAAATCTGTACTTTATTCTAAAATGGGGAGGGGCATAAGTCTTTCTTTTCTAATATAAAACATAAATAGTAATATAAAAAGTGACTTAGCTGCCTAATCCAAAAAACTGGTGTTTCTCAAAGTGTGGTCTGCAGACCAGGGTTTGCTACCAGTGTGCAAGAGATTATTATTTCATTAATATTTTAATTGGTTTGTATACACATTTTCAATAAACAATGTGTACAACTTGTGTAATTTTTTTTCTATTTCCTTGTTCTGTTTCTATTTTTGAAGCAATTTTTATCTATTAAATATAATAAAAAATTGAGCTTTTATTTTTATCTTTCATTCATAGTTCCATACTTCCATTTTGTTTGGGGTTTAGTTCTTTGGTTTGGGGTTTTGGTTCATTTGCACTTTACAAAATAAATAGTCAACAATGGATTGAAAATTTTTTTAAGTTGGTTCTTTACACCAGAGGTGGTCTGAGAAGCACTGCAATATAGTATTTTAACTTCTTTTAATTCTTGGTTAAAAAGAGTCCCTTGAGTTAGTATCGAAAATCTATGAAGAACTTACCAAACTCAACACCCAAAAAACAAATAATCCAGTGAAGAAATGGGCAGAAGACATGAATAGACACTTTTCCAAAGAAGACATCCAGATGGCTAACAGACACATGAAAAGATGTTCAACATTGCTCATCATCAGGGAAACACAAATTAAAACCACAATGAGATACCATCTCACACCAGTCAGAGTGGCTAAAATTAACAACTCAGGAAATAACAGATGTTGGCAAGGATGTGAAGAAACGGGAACTCTTGCAGTGTTGGTGGGAATACAAACTGGTACAGCCACTCTGGAAAACAGTGTGGAGGTTCCTCAAAAAATTAAAAATAGAACTACCCTACGACCCGGCAATTGCACTACTAGGCATTTATCCAAGGGATACAGGTGTGCTGTTTAGAAGGGATGCATACATCGCCATGTTTATAGCAGCACTATCAACAGTAGCCAAAGTATGGAAAGAGCCCAAATGTCCATCGATGGATGAATGGATAAAGAAGATATGGTATATATATACAATGGAGTATTACTCGGCAATCAAAAAGAATGAAATCTTGCCATCTGCAACTACGTGGATGGAACCGGAGGGTATTACACTAAGTGAAATAAGTCAGTCAGAGAAAGACGGATATCATATGTTCTCATTCATATGTGGAATTTGAGAAACTTAACAGACGATCATAGGGGAAGGGAAGGAAAAATAGGATAAAAACAGAGAGGGAGGCAAACCATGACTCTTAAATACAGAGAGCAAACTGAGGATTGGTGGAGGTGGGTAAAATGGCTGATGAGCTTTAAGGAGGGCACTAGTTGGGATGAGCACTGGGTGTTATACGTAAATGATGAATCATTGGATTCTACTGAAACCAGGACTACACTGCATGTTATCTCACTTGAGAATAAAAAATAAAAAAATAAAATAAAATAAAATGAAGTAAAATAAAATAAAATAAAATAAAAGCTTGATAGAAAAAAAAGAGTCCAGTGAACTTTTATCACAGAACATTTCATTTAAAGGGCGCTCTGTGCTTATAGCCCTGACAGAAGGATTCTCTCTCTCTGTCGCTCCTCCACTCACACTGTCTCTCTCTCAAAATAAATAAGCTTTAAAAAATATATATTTTTTTTAAAAAAGGACAAATAGAGGTTTTTTTATGTTTATTTATTAACTTTGAGACAGTGTTAGCCTGAGTGGGGTGAGGCAGAGAGGACGAGAGAGAAAGAATCCCAAGCAGGCTCCCCACATCCATTCACAGCCCAATGCAGGGCTCACTCTCCCTAAGGATGAGATCATGACCTGAGCCAAAACCAGAGGTGGAGGCTTAACTGACTGAGCTACCCAGGTGTCCCTAAAGGACAGATAGTTTTAAATCAAAAAATATATTTGCTGTTGTACTAAAATGTTTATATATATTCATAAATGCAGGAAGAAAATTTGGATTACAAAAGAATGCTGATATTGATTAAATAAACATGAATTGAAATGCCTGCTTTTGTTTTGTGGTGATTGCTGACTTTCTAAGGAAGGATTCTATTCTAATGACTTCACTTATTTGACTTAGGTTATTTAGTTATTTCTCTTTGGTTATTTCACTTATTTGACTTTGGTTACTACTTATTCATGTGTCAGTTGACCAAGTGGATTTTTTTTTTTATTTTTTTTCGAAGTGGAATTTAAATGATTAGCATACATGCCATCATGTCTGACCCAGCCATGAAATGAGCTTAGGCCCAATAGTCCCACAAACACAGGTGGAGTGAAAACTCAGGCCTCGGAAAATTAAGAGTTTCAGTTAAAATGAACACACATCCAAGCAGTATGAGTTATTAAACTTCAAGCTACTCTGACTCACCATTATCAGATGCATTCTTTCATAAGTAAGAAACTGAAACACCTATATTTTACAATGAATAAGGTTGATGTAACAGCATTTTAATATATATGAGAGATTTAAAAACATTGCTTCTCAGGCTTATCTGAAAAAAATAAAATGTGGAAGATGAATTAATATGCTATTTCTTGAGCAATCTACCATCCCTCAGAGAGAGAATATCTGAAATATATTTAGCTAATCATGTCATCTCCATAAACTCCTCCAAAAATGTTGGCCCGAAGGTTCTGCTGGACTAGAAAAGGAACTTAAATACACAGGCTATCCAATGTACAACTCTGGCCTCCAACTCCCAATGGTTACCGGAATGTTTTGAGTTCAATTAGAAATGAAGCAACTTCTACTCCAACATCAGTTTTTGTTTAACTCAAAACCTATTAAAGGTCTGACCTAATAAAGAGTTCCAACAAAAGACTTAAAAAAAAAAAAAAAAAAAAAAAAAGACAACAAAGGTCAAATGGGCAAATCCCAGTTCATAGAAAAATTATACAACGGTTTAAACAGATCAAAAAAGGCTAAACCTCACTCAAAAGAAAGATACAAAACAAAACTACACCCAAATGCCATTTTTTAACTTGGGTTGGCCAACATCCAAATTATATCACGTTTTGAGGCAATTGAGAATCAGGAGTTCTCACACACTATAGTAGTAACCTAAAGATGACAAAACTGAACAAGAGCAATTTGGCAAAATCAATCAAAATTAGGAATGCACGCTGAAGGATTATTTGCAATAGTAAAAATATGAACCAACAATATGTCTTAATGTAAGTGGTTAAAAATAAAAGCATCCTTTGGAAAAAATGAGAATATTCTTGATAAAGAAATACAGATTGACTAATCTTAAAGATATTTTGGTAAGCAAAAAAGGCATAGTACAGATGTACATGCAATACCATATTTTGAGGGAATGGGGAAAAAGTAATACAGCTAAATATATACGCAAAGTACAAATCTGCAAGAATATGCCAAAAAAAAAATACTATAATAGTAGCCACCAGAAGAAGATTTGAATGACTAATGGACAAAAGTGGGGTGGAAATTTATTGTTCATAGTTTATACCTTTCAATTCTTAAAAATCTAAACATATTATTAAAAAAAAAAAAACCACCTCTTTTTTTTTTTTATGGAAACATGAAGTAACTAACTAAATCCAAGTTCCAAAATAGAGCAAGCCTATGAGATCTCACTTAAAAACTTCAGTAAGGGAGGAAATGTCATATGCTGAAACTTCTCAATACTCATCCCACCCAGGGCAGGAATAGACAAAAACATGGCCAAACCAACAATACTGCCCAAGAAGTCTGTTTTTGTTTTTCTGGATCTTGAACTTCTGAGGCCACACAAACTACAGGTAATCCAAAAAAAAAAAAAAAAACAAAGAAAAAAAAAAAAACAAAGAAAAAGGAAAAAAAAAGATCATAGTGTTTGACCCCTACAGTTCAGACTAAGGAGTAAAAACTAAATCATTTCTGTAGACTAACATCAAATATCCCTGGTATTATTTTTTATCACATTTGTACTAATTGTTACAAATCATTATTTGAAATTGATGAAGCATACTTACATCAATATATTGATCCACAAGAAAAATGTCTAACATTTCAGCCAAGCTTTGAGGTAACATTCAATACACAAAGTTTCCAATGAAAGGAGATGCACAAACATGTTATAGTTTTACACAACAGAAAACAATTATATGGTTCATTTTTATAATGCTTTTATTTATGAATAATATACCTGAATGTGGACATTTTGCAATTTTCCACTAGTGATGATATTAAAATTCATTTTATTATTTCTAACAAACACTGGTAACTTGTCCATCTTCCGAAACAAAGTTAGCATATGACCCAATAATTTCACTCCTAGGTATATACTCAAGAGAACTGAAAACATAGCCACACAAAAAAACTGTACATGAATGTTTTTGGCAGAATTATTTATAATAGTCAAAAAATGATTAACAATTCAAATGTCCAAGAACTGATGATAAACAAATATGGTACATTCATATAATGGCATATTATTTAGCCATAGAAAAAATAAGTACTGATACATAGTATGGCATGAATGAACCTTGAAAACAATCAAAGAAGTCAGACACAAAAGGCTGCATATAGTATGCTTCCATTTATGTGAAATGTCCAGAGTAGGCAAGTCTAAGGAGACAGAAAGTAGATTAATGGTTGCCTTGGGCTGGGAGGCTAAAGGGGAATTGGAGAGTGACTGCTCATGGGGGCGGGCTTTCTTTTGATGGCAATAAAAATGTTCTAAAACTGATTGTGGTGATGGTTGCACAATTCTGAATATACTAAATGCCACTGAGTTGTACACTTTAAGTGGATAAATTATATGATAAATGAATTCTATCTTAATAAAGCTGTTTGGAAAAAAAACAAACTTCCTGCTTCACATAAATTGTATCTTTTCCAAGTTACCAAACTTAATGGCCTTTTCTGCTTACAACCCTTGTTCTCTAGATCCCCTAGAGGTCTCCTAGATCCCCTGCTCTTCATGGCCCTCTGACCCTTCCCAACTTCGTCCTCTTACATGACTCCCTGTCCATGGACCAATTCTCAAATTTCAGCAATTTCATCCACTGCCAATCTTTCAAAACAATCATCCCTCAGTAAATCAGATGATTTGCAACTCTCTATCCTGTCTCTTGAGCTCTAGCCACCAGTCTCCTGCACAGCTCAACCTGGATCCTCTTCACTCTTAGCCTACCCAAAACAAACTCATCTTTCCATAGAAATCTAGTTCTTTACACACTACTCCTTATTTTGCTTAATAGCACTAATTTTTTTCTAACACACCTTCATGTCATCTAGGACTATACCTACTTTCCAAGTCCTATAAGTTTCTCCCTCAAGCATTTAACTTCCTTTTCCCTACTGCCTTGACCCTTGTTCAGCTCACATACCTCTTAGCATAAATGTTACAAAAAGCATTTTAACTTTTCTCCCCAAATCCAGACTATTGTAAAACAACCAACTACAAAAGGCTGCCAAAATAAATCTCATAAAAGGACAACTCCAATCAAAACGAATAGCATGCCAAAAGACATGAACAGACAATACGCAAAAGAGGAAATATAAACTCGATATCCAATATTAAGGGAAGAATATTCAAAAAAATACAAATAAAAATGAAATCTTCCTAACTAGCACTGTACAGCCGCCATAAACTGATGTAACCATTTGAAAAGGAATTCGTCAGTATCAGGAGACTTAAAATGTGTAATTTTGTATATACTACCTTTCCAGAGATACTCTGTATGAACTAGTCTACACTAAAGCACAAGTAACAATAATACTGTGGATACCTCTAAGGAGAACTCAGAGACTGAGGGGCAAAGATGAAAGGAAAACTTGATTTTCTAATAGCTTTATGTATTTGATTTTTTTTTTTAAACCATGTACTATCTACAGGTTTAAGTTAGCCATCTCTGAGACTAAGATGAATGTAAATTAATCTGATTATCAAGGCCAGAAAAGAAACTCAGAATAAAACATTGTTTCTGCTCTAGGGACTTTGAAGACACTGATTTAAGGTCTAAATCTTGACCCCATTTCTCTCAAAGACTGTTTTATTTTCCTACTGCATGTGATGACACTTTTTTTTTCTTTACACCACTTAGAAAACTACTGCATGTCCTGTTTGCCCCTGGTGTTGAAGTTTTTCACTCTAGATTTATTTAGTCTTTTAGAAACAGTTGAAAGAATAATAAGTCAGGGAATCCATTCATCTTATAGCAAAAGGCTTTTATAGAAATACAGCCCTTAAGCTATAGCAACTGATGGATAAAGAAACATTTTGCCACTCTTAACATCATGACATTGAAGGTTTAATGCCTCATTCAATGAGCTCCAAAACACACTTATTTCATCTTTGACCCAATAATTTCAATTTTGAGAACACTTTCTACCAAAATAACTTCAAACACAAAAAAGACTTTATGTCTTTTATGCTGTGTTTAACACAGGATAATATAGAAAAACAAAAATCTGGGAGTGACCTAAATATCCAACATAGAAAAATGGTTAACAAATGATAACCTTTATTATTTATGGTCAATATGTTTTCAACAAGGGTACCAAGGCCATTAAATGAGGAAAGGATAGTCTTCAACAAATGGTGCTGGAAAAACTGGATAGCTACATGCAAAAGAATGAACTTGGAATCCTACTTATTCCTACCCACCTATTCCTTGAAATACACAGATCAAGAACTAAATGTAAGAACTAAAACTATAAAATTCTTAGGAAAAAACATAACCTCGTCTTTGACAATGGTGTTACATAGGACACCAAAAGCACAAGCAACCAAAGAAAATATAAATAAATTAGTATTCACCAAAAGGTTAAAAGGACACTATTCAAAAAGCAAAAAGAAACCCCACAAAATGGAAAAAAAAAAAAACCACTGCAAATTATATATCTGATAAAGGACTTGCCTCCAGACTATATAAAGAACTCATATAACATCAAAGTTTTTAAAATCTCAACATAAAAATGAGCAAAGGAATTAGACTGACATTTCTCCAAAGATACAAAAAAGGCTAATAAGCATATGGAAAGATGCTCAACATTACTAGCCATCAGGGAAATGGAAATCAAAACCACAGTGAGATACCATTTCATAAGCAATAGCATAGCTGTAATTCAAAATAGATAATAAGTGCCAACAAGGATATGGAGAAATCAGAACCCTCTTATCCTGCTGGACAGACCACTTTGGAAAACATCTGGCAGCTCCTCAAAAAGTTCAATATAGTTACCATATGACCCAGCATTTCCACTCCTAGATATATACCCAAAAGAACTGAAAACCTATAACCACACAGAAACCTGTACCTGAATGTTTACATAATTATTCATAATAGTCAAAAAGAGAATTCAATTCAAATGTCCAACTGATGATGGATAAACAAAATGTGGCATATTCATATAATGGAATATTATTCAGTCATTAAGAAGGAAAGCAGTACTGATACATAATACAACATGGATGAACCTTGAAAACATTATGCTAAGTAAAAGAAGGCAGACACAAAAGGCCACATATTATATAGCTCCATGTGCATGAAATGTCCAGAATACGAAAATCAATAGACACAAAAGTGGATTAGTGGCTGCTAGGGACTGGGGGATCAAACGGGGAAGTGATTATAATGGGCAGTTTCTTTTGGAGATGATGAAAATGTTCTGGAACTATATAGTGGTGATAGGTGCACAACTCTATCAGTATAGTAAAAACCAATGAAATTTACAATTTAAAAGGATGGGTTTATGGTATGTTAATTATATCTAAAGGGGAAAAAAAAGATCAATCTATGCAATGGATGCAATGTACAAAAATTATGCTTTTTGGTTATAACCACACTTTATACACACACACTATAATCACAAATAGGTTGAGAATTTGCTATTAAAAAAAAAAAAGGAAAGGGATCAAAATGCTGGGTTGGTAAAACTACAGGTGATCTCTTTATAATTATTTCTGCGTTCTCCAGATATTCTTTAATAAGCATGCACTGCTTTTTACGAGTGGGGGTGGAGCTTTATTTAAAACAAACAAAAAAGGAAACTGTTTTAACTCCCGAGTGTATAAAAATTCCTTAGGTTAGTATTCAACGATCTCAGTCACATGGTCCCGAAAATACCTTTCCTTTCCCCTCCCCTACAGAGGCGAGTCAAGTTAAACTCCCTCCTTCCGGAAACACGATGCCCTCTATTTCCAGGGCTGCTCCAGCTCCTGTTTTCCACCCTCCTCTCCATCTTCTCGGTCCTTTCCTCCGCCGCCGCCTGAGCAGTAAATGCTAACGTCCTGACGGACCCTAACCAGGCCTCTTACACCACGGGGCTGCCCTGGCCCCAACCCGCCACGCACGACTAGGGTGCACACTCTCGGGTCTCTGCGAGCCTCCGACTCGGAGAACCCCGCAGCCCGCACTGCAAAGTGAGTGAAGGACAGTGAGGACTGCCCACACACAGACAGCCCCTTCCTCGGAGAAGGAATGAGACCGCCAAGCTGGAGCCAACGCTGAGAAGGGGACCGACACGGGCGCCACGCGCGACCGAGGGGCCGAGGGACGTCCCGGATCCGCTCCTTCAGCACCGCCCCAGGCAAGTGGGCATCATGCGCGCCGCCCCCTCCCGGCCCCGGAGAGGATGTCCCGGTGAGCGTACGGGGCCTGGACAGAGGCAGCGCCGCCGCGGCTGCAGCAGCGCGGACAGCGTGAGAAAGAGGGACACTCACCCGCGTCAGCCCCGAGCCCTCACAGCACCGGAAGTAGTCACCGGCCCGTTGCCAGGGTGAGGAAGCGGGGCTTACGTCAAGCTTTTCCATTGGGCATGCGCCTAGCCACGTGGCCGGAAGCTTACGCCCACGCGCTGATCTGACTCTGCCCACTGCTGGCGAACGTTTCACCTGGCCGCAGAAGTTCTGCGTGGATTTCACCTGGAGCTTCGTTCTGAGCTGCGCAGGCGCTGTTGCCTATCTCCCCTCAACCTGCCTCTTAGTGAGCCGGAGTCCTGTGACTGTAACTGATCCGAGTGGTTTGGCAGACCAGCGATGTGATAGGACATGAAATTAGAGCAGCCATGATTTAATGAAGTGACACTTCAGAACTTAATTTTACTCCGTCTTTGCAGCCCCCCCCCCCCCGCCGCCCGGCCCCATACAGTAGGGAAAACTACAGTTCTGCCCGGATTCCATATGGGAGGTGAGGGCTAGCCCTGCCCTGGGGACAATGAAAGTGTAGATAACCTTTCTTTTACACGTAGCATCCAAGATCAAGATCCAGCAACAATGTAATCCCTCTAATGTTTCTTTGTAACTATTAACAAGAGTCCTTTAACAAGTAACCAACCACCTTTCAACCTGTTTTAGGAAGCAAAGATTGAAAGAAGTAAAGCAATAGCTCTATGGTCCCCAGACCAGAAGTTTAACTTGACCCTGGCCCTTGCTAGAAGTACAGTTTATGAAAAGAAGTCCCACCTCGCTGGGGTGTAAAATAAATAAATAAATAAATTTTTTTTAAGTATTTAATTGCAGATTGAAATAGACAGCAGTCCGCTTCTATCTGATTATCTAAAATTTTAAGACTGATGATACTATATCCTGTTGGTGAGGATTGAGAAAACAATCACTCTTGTTCATTGTTGGAGGAATAAAGATTTGCGCATATTTTTGGAGGGCAATTTGATGGTCATCTACCACAATTTTAAATGTACTTACCCTTTGACTCAGAAGATCCAGTTTTCTGTCTCCCTCTCTCTCAAAAAAATAAATAAATAAACTTAAAAAAAATAAAAAGGGGCGCCTGGTGGCTTACTAGGTTGAGCATCAGACTCGGTTTTGCCTCAGATCATGATTTCATGGTTCATCAGTTCCAGTTGGCATCAGACTCCATGCTGACAGTGCGGAGCCTGCTTGGGATTCTCTCTTCTTTGGATTCCCTCTCTCTCTCTGCCCCTCTGCCACTCTCCCTCTCTGTCTCTCTCAAAAATAAATAAATAAACTTAAATTTTAAAAAAAAAAGAAGAACCGCTTTTAAGAGTCTACCTACAATATTTCTATATGTGCACAAAGATATACATATTCATGCAAAAAAAAAAATACTCACCAGATAATGTCTACAAGTTTGGCACTGCTCAAGGAGGTTGATTGCACCATTGCTTGTGCAGGAGAAAAGGAAAAAACCAGAAACTTGAATTTCTATCAATATGGAATAGCTAAATAAGTTATTAAAACACAATGATGATCTAACCATTTTTAAGTACTAAAATGAAAAGCTATCAATGGCATGTGGTTAACTAAAAAAAAAAAAAATCCGAAATAATACTTAACATATAATTTACATATGTGTGTCTGTGTATTTATTTTTATTATATTTACATACATACATATACAATATATGTGGGAAATAGAAGGTCATGTACTAAAATACAAATGAAACTACTAACAGAAATAAGATTGGATTGAGTTGGGGTGAAATCGTTTTTGTTTTATTTAATTTACATCAGGATGCCAGTGCTCAAGGCCCATTTCTATCTACTAAGGGCACTTACATATAGCAGGATGCTATGGTCTAGGTTTTTAAGCCCATCAGGTGAAAAGCAGAAACAACACAAACAGTCTTTAGTAAGAACAGAAACAAGAGACAGTGGACTTGATCTCATAGGCTTCTGGTTTTGAAGTCACTGGATACAGAATAAGAAAAACATATTTCTTAAATGTTTTTAAAAATAAGTGAGGAAGTAGAAAAAAATAAGTGAGGGAGTAGAAAACCAAGCAAAGATTAAGAAAATACAAGGGGCACCTGGGCTCTCTGTTGACAGCACAGAGCCTGCTTCAGATCCTTTGTCCCCACCCTCTCACTCTGCACCTTCCACATGCACTCTCTCTCTCTCTCTCAAAAATAAAAAATAAACATTAAAAAAATAAAATACCTGAAAATTATCTGAAAGAATTGAAAAAATTAAAGATCTAAGACTAGAAAATTGTTCACTAAAATAATAATAATAATAACAGCATATGGGTTAAATATTACTTACGCACTACTTAAGAAAAAAAATCAAGCAAACTGGAAAGTAGATATAAAGAAATTACCCAGAATGAGGATCAAAGAAACGAAGAGGTGGAATATATGGAAGAGAATGTAATCGACACGGAAGAGAGAATGGTAAGGATAGAATGTCTAATATATATAACATTAGAATTCCATGAACATAAAAAAATGGAATGAACGAAGAAGATGTAATATTTTAAGAGATGACAGATATACTTAGGGTTCTTGAGTTTGAGACCTGCATCCAGATCTGTGCTGACAGCTCAGAGCTGGAGCCTGCTTCAGATTCTGTGTCTCCCTCTCTCTCTGCCTCTCTCTCTCTCTCTCTCTCTCTCTCTCTCTCTCAAAAAATAAATAAGTAAATAAATAAACATTAAAGAAAGACAATAGATATGAATTATCCAGAATTGATGAAAAACAGAAACTCTCATATTTGGGAAGGTCATGAATCTCAAGCTGGATATATAAAAGAAATCCAAACCTAGACACATAATACTGAAATTTCAGAATATCAAAGACAAAAATATCTTAAAAGCAACCAGAGACAAAATACCTAAAGAGAAATGATTAGACTGAAATTAGATGTCTTGGTTTAACAATTGAAGGTAGAAGATGAAAATGGTATTTTTGAATTACTGATAAAATATTTCCAAAGTCCTGAAGAAATGTCAACCTAGAATTGTTTACCCAACTAAACAAGCATTCAGGAATGAGAGTGTATTGAGGATATTTTCAGATGAAACCAAACTGAGAAAATTTACTATGAATCAAAATATTTATAAAAGATACAATTCAGGAGGAAGAAGATAATTCCAGAAGAATCATTTGAAAAGAAATGTTGACTTTGAGAATCCCAAGTTCTGAGCCTAAGATTCTTATGACAGGTTTAAAGAGTTGCCTTTATCTCCAGAGACTTAGTCTCTAATCCTCTGATATCTGTGCTATTTCTTTTTATGGTAAAGGATTTGACATATCACCAGCAACCACAGAATGTTCTATATCTGTAATATGTCATCTTACTGTTTTGGTATATGACAGTGCAGTGGATAATTTTTCTGAAATGGCCACACATTGTCCATCTCACATGCTCTTTGAACGATGAGACTTTGATACTCCTTCCATATAAAGGTGTGTCTACCTATGTTCCCCACCCTTGACACTCTGAGCCAGCTTGTGACTATATAGCAGAAGCCATGCCATGTAACTTCTGAAAAGCAATGCAGTTTCTTTGCAATTCTCTTTTGCTTAGATCCCAGCCACCATGCTCTGAGGAAGCACAAGCAACTGCATGGGAAAATCATATATTGACATTGTGACCAACAGCTCCAGGTAAGATCCCAGCTGGCAGCCAGCACCAACTACCAGACATGTAATTGAATGGGCCTTCAGAAGATCCGGTCTTCAGCCATGGATTAACTTCCAGCCTTTGAGTCTTCCCAGCTTAGGTGTCATGAGCAGAAACAGGCCATCTCCCCTTGCCCTTTCCAAATCTTGATAATGATAACAATGAAATAGCTTTTGTTTATGTTTACAGTACAAGTAGTACTTAGTCATAGGCTCCAACAACATAACCACAGTCCACTGGCTCTTATATTGAGGGCATCATGCCATGACCCTGACACTGAAAGCCCAAAGAAAGATAGCAATGGCTGGGAGGATGTCCTCATGATTCTGGACAACTCCAGTGCCTCCAGTTTGCCCATCTTATCTTCACTAACTAGTTATCTCTCTCTCTCTCTCTCTCTCTCTCTCTCTCTCTCTCTCTCTCTCTTTTGTACACTCCCACCATAGATAAGTCACATGGGGACTTTTTTCTTTATATTTCTACCAGTGACTTCTAGTGATGGAAGAGAAAGTTTATTACATAGTAATTGTAAGAGTAACCACTTATTACATGGCAGTAGTAACTGGAACAGATTTTGTTACTTAGAAGTGGATGAATATCATAACAAAACATAACAAAATAATGTAACAAGACTAAAACATGTGGCATTGCCTTTGGAACTAGGTGAAGCAACCTGAATGGGAGGGGATCCTAAAGGAGAATGTTAGAAATCTAAAAGGCCTTGAGGAGGCTGCACTAAGGGCACAAAGGGAGCTAAGGAAGATGTTGTTGAGAAGGGTCCCTTGTTACATAGGACCAAAAATTCGACCCAAGCTTTGGGGAACAGATACATACTATCCCCAGTGTGCCCTGCCTGAATTCCTGACCTACATAGTCAATCTATAAGCATAATAAAATAGTTGATTTTTTATATCATTGAATATGGAGCATTTTTTAACAGCAATATTAAATGCAACAGGCAGAAATAGAAAAGATGTTCGTAGTTTTTAATGCATAGATAAATCACTATGTTGTACCTCTGAAACTAATGTAACATTGTATGTCAACTATACTGAAATAAAACAAATAAACAAATAAATAAATAAATAAATAAATAAATAAATGCATAGATAGGCTCCCTTCCATTGATAGGACAACACTGTTACCGACTGCATTCCCAGAATTTAGCTACATGTAGCAATCACTTCCCAAAGCTGTTCTGCAAACCTTTATCTTGGGCACCCAACCCAGACACCTCTCTTGACACCCTCTAGCAGTTTAAGTAAAAGTAACAATCTTCTATCTAACCTGCCTTCATACCCAATTTTTCAGATTTCTAACCTGTGTCAGTGCAGTTGCTCTAAGGTCTTTTGAAATATTAAGGATGGGCAGTTATCTAATCAATTCATGGAAGTTGTTAAATATAAAAGAAAGGTTTCTACTAGTTAATCTCCTTCAAGAAAAATCTTACCTCCCCATTCTCCCTTCTTTCAACTCCCAAACAAAAGCCAAAAGCTAACTGAGGAAAAAGAGCAGGGGACATGCATGGATGGTAGGCTGCAAAAAACAATAGATGCCCATTGTCCAGGATGCTTTGAATGCAACTTCATAATTCTTTTCAATATAGGGTCAGGGTCTTTCCCCTCCCAATAACGTTTATATCTGCCAATGCTATATAATCTACTTTTGTGAATTCAATGCAATTTCAGCAAACTTAAAACAAATTATTTGTTTGGAATTATTAACTCATTATTTTATATTGTTTAGAACACATAACATGTCTCCACGTTTATAATTTTTACAAAGAAGAATGTGCCTGATAGTATTTGGCGGGGGGTGGAGGGGGGGGGATGGGTTATTTAGCTTCTATTCCAATGCTTCTCTTAAGTGTGAGAATGACATTAAAGGGAAGTGATTTGTATATTAAGCTATAACTTTTTTTTTTTACTTCTTATTATGGACATTTGCAAAGATGTACAAAAGTAAGGAGGATAATGTAATGGCATCCCATATTCCAGTTACAAATTAACCTGTAGTTATATGGGTTTATTCTGTCTGCTCACATTTTGTTAGCAGATGCCTCTGGCTCTGATTTCATCTCTAGCAAGCAGCTCCAACTTGCAATGTCAGCTTCCCTGGCTTTCTATTTTCTGGCCTCAAGCCATTTCCAATGCCACATAGCTTTCTCAGCCTTAATGCCCAAACACAGCCTAGAAACAATTGTGTCTAGACACTCCCCAGGGCAACCCTCAACCAAAGAGGGGTTTCATGCTCCAGCTTTCTGTTCTTCCCCCATTTCTGAAAGTCATTCTTATAAATTTCTCAGATCTCAGGGTATCGAGTCATGGGTTGCCTACAGCACCAATTGCTTCCTCCCCCCTGCCTTACTGCATGGTCCTCACTTCTGCTTCCTACAACCGCCTCCCAAAAAACTTCATGCACCTGAGTTCCTTTCTCAGGGTCTACGTTCAGAGGAACCCAAATGAAGACCAGCATCCTTCATCCAGTCATACCTTTTGGTTATATTCTAAGTCTAATATTCATTCTTATGAAGACAGAATAGATCTTCTTCCAGATGCTGGCCAGTGTGGCTAACTTTCATAGAGAACTTGGGAGCAGCATAATTCTGTTTTTCTACCAAAATTAAGAGTAGATTTTCTTCCACAATTCTTGCTTAGCTAAAGAGGAAGAAAAGAGCAAATGAAGGGACAAAGAAAAGGGAGAGAGGGAGGAAGGAAGCTTAAGGAAGGAAATGAATGACCTATTCTTTCCAACAGGTTTTACTACAGAATTAAATTTTGCTTTAGGAGCTGAACATCAATAATTTCACCCACCCTATCTGAATTCTGAGCTTTTCTTCCAAATCCCAGACTAGAACCATTCTAACCCAGGAGTACCCTGAGGATGTGTTAGCGAGCAAATTGGCTGTCAGCACCTGAGATCTGGGAACACACCCAGGCCCCCAAGGAAGCTGGACCCAAGGGTCAGAGGATAGCACTATTGTAGCCTAATATCTGTAATAGGAAACAGATGCTCCCAGCTGTCACCTGCCATCAGCCTGCTCATCGACTGTTTTCAGTCCTGGCTCCTTCTGGACCAACCCAGCTGTGTAAACACACTTTTATCCACAAGCAGTCCATGGGGGCAGCCAACGGATCTGTCTTTTTTCTGTCAGAAGAGTCTGCCTGTGCTGAACATGAGGCTTAACTCATTAGAATAACAATTAAACAAAGGTAGATTTTTTTTCTTTTCCTTTTCTTTGTAATTTTTAGCCTCTATTTTCTTTGCTATCAGGATGCCTGGGTGGTGTTAGCTGATGGTTAATCTACTGAAAGCTGAGGGGCAAAGGGAAACTGTTGGAAATAGGAATGCTTTAAAGAAATATGAAGAGGCAGTATGGGAGAATGGGATGCTTTGGTTCTAGAAGTAATCACATATCTTTGGGAACATCACTTAACTTCTTTGAGCCTCATTTTCTTTTATATGTGAAATGAAAGGGTTAGTCTAGCTGATCTCTAAGAACTTTCCCATTACTAATATTTAAAGTAATTTGTCATTCCCATGGGTGTTTAACATACTCTTTTACTCAACACATACTTTCTGAGCATCTACTACCAGCCTAGAAGTCTGAACAGCATTTTTAAAACATTAGCACTAGATTCTTGAGAGCCCAGGCTATATAGTAGGCATCTGTTTTCTTTTCTGTCTCTAGTTTCCCTTTTTTCCTCTGGTAACAATGTTCCTTGGGCTACGGAGACTGATCCCTAATCCCATTTTTTGTGGCTTTGCTGAGTCTTCCAGTCATAGCCTGGAGCAAGTATGAGCACATGATCCAGACATAGCTAATCACATACCATCCTGGGGCTATAAGGAAGGCTCAGGACTCATTCAGTCCAATCCAAATTCTTCCCTGGAATCTTACATTATTGATGTTTAAAGAGTCCTCTTTTTTTTTTTTTTTTAAGTAATCTCTATGCCCCAAAATGGGGCTCAAACTCATGACCCCAACATCAAGAGTCATATCCTCTACTGACTGAGACAACCAGGTGCCCCCAGGGAGAGAATCCTCTTTTACATGTAGGGCCACTAAATTGGAAAGAGATAATATCTGTAGCCATTCTCTTTCTCTGTTGCATGGGAAAAGTCCATATGGAGTTGGAAAACTATGTGTTGGGAAAGGCCAACACATAAAGAGAAGCAGAGTCAAGAGATGGGGAGAGGGGCGCCTGGGTGGCTCAGCTGGTTAAATGTCCGACTTTGGCTCAGGTCATGATCTCACAGTCCATGAGTTTGAGCCCCATGTGGGACTCTGTGCTGACAGCTCAGAGCCTGGAGCCTGCTTCAGATTCTGTGTCTCCCTCTCTTTCTCTGCCTCTCTCTCTCTTTCTCTCTCTCTCTCTCTCTTTCAAAAATGAATAAGCCTTAAAAAAGTTTTTTTAAAGAAATGGGGAGAAATTTCAAATGGTCTAGTTTGAAGGTTTCTTCTTCCCAGGTATGTATGCTAACCTCTTTCTCAGCTACTTTGAGATGGCTTTATGTCACTTCCAGCCAAAAAAGTCCTGACTAATACATAGTCAAACTATTTATTTTTAATATAATTCTCACAGTGTTTGGAATTTGTCCAAGGTTAGCTCTGCTAGTGAGTAGCAGATCTGCGACCCAATCATTGGTCTCCTGAGTCCAAACCAATTCTTTTATTTTTCTGTGTTTCTTCCAACTTTGTATGATGAAAATTTTCAAACATTCATAAAACTTAAAAAGTAAAAAACAAAAACAAAACAAAACAAAAAAAACCAAGCACCTATATATCTACCATGTAGATTCTACCATTTATGTCTGGCTGTACTTGCTTTTCATGCATCTAGCCATTTCTCTATCCAGGCAATAATCTATCTCATTTTTAAAAACAAGTTGCAAAGTAAGTTGCAAAGTCCTCTTTGCTATACCCCACCCTTTATAGGCATGGTGGTATATTGGACGGGACTTGGATGGGCAAGCTTGCCCATATGCGTGATGTACAAGGGCCTCTCATGGCACAGGATGGAACCGGGGATGGGAAAGGAAGGGGGCTGGATGTGAGTCAGAGGCCTCCACAGGATAAGAGTGGTGAGCCTAGAAGAGACACACAACAAATAAGTAAAAAATCAAGTGGACAAAATAATTTTTGTTACTAATGAGTGTTATGAAGAATACAAAGCAGAGCAGTATCATAGAGGATGTTTGTGTGTCAGAGAAAATAATATTAGATCAGCCCTAGGAAAGCTGCCTAGTGAACATGACTTTGGGATTATACCTCATTGAAGAAGGGAACCAATTACATCAAAATGTGGAACAAGTTTGGGGCAGAAGGAAGAGCAAGTAAAAAGGCCCCAGAGCAGCTTAGTAACAGAAAGAAACATAACACAGTACCCTCCATTCCCTTCCCTCCCCCTCCTTTTCCCCTTCCTTCTTCTACTCCTCATCACCATCATCATCAACATCCTCATTATGACTGGAAATACGTGTGGTATATTTAATAATCAGTCATTGCTCTTTCTAGGTGGATTGAAATATTACATCTTGCTCATAACTGTGTTGGTCAAATGGTATCTTTGTAATTCTGCCATTTTCTAGACAAAGATAAACAGCTTCAAGAATAGTTTTGACACACAGAAGCCCTGTAAGCCTACGGAAACAAGCGGGTCCTAAATAGGAACATGTTGGTCTTTCACAGTTTTGCTGGTCCAAAGAACAGGCTCAAATTACATCCCAAACAACTCATGGTTTCTTATGTTGCTCTTTTAACATCGTAATTGGCAGGCTCTTGGCCAAAAAAATTGTTAGTTTGTCTTGTGTAAATGGCTTAAATATGTGTTTTAGCGTTAAAATGATCCAAAACCAACACTTTGCATTGCTTTCAAGTGCCTTTTTGACCTGCCCTCACTGGAAACCAGATTAACTTAAAGCTTTATACATGAAATGTCTCAATCTTCTGAGGGACCATTCTGCCCTCGTTGGTTTCAGGATCATGAGGAGATGGGCCTCTTCAGTTTCTTTTATTTTCAGTAATTTTTGCTTTAATTGTGGAGATATTTGTTCATAAATGAGCCAAAGAACATATGCTTCAAGTTTCATTTTTATGGTTTTTTAACCGTGCCATGAATAATGTCCAAAACATCAATATTAAACCAAATTAATACCATAACCAATCAGAAGGACATTTGGATCTAGTATGCAGTCAAATGCATTTTTCTGTAGAATTGGATTAGAAAATTGGATTCGAAATTCTGTAGAATTTCTGTAGAATTGGATTAGAAAAGTCAGAAATACCCTTAGAAACAACCAAATGGAATTTTTTAAATGCAGAAGTTATGTATACCATGGTACTTTAGAGCCACATTTACCACTGGAAAAATTTATTTCCTGGGAGCAAACCCATATTTATTAAAGGCAAATGTATCTCAAGTACAGGAGTACCTCTCTTTCAGAATTCTCAAAATGTGAATTTTTGCCCATACAAATAAGGAAATTTTGTCACTTTGCAGCAATATTTCTACAGTTGTAGGGCTGGAAGAAGCTGTGGTGAATGCTGTTGGGGCTTACCTAGATCCCCTCAGATCTCTTTGACCATTTCTGTGTCCCTCCCTTGCCTTCTGTGTTTTTGCTTTTAGGAAAACCATCACCTGTGCCTCTTTTCAGAGGCCATCTCTTGAGCTGCCAAAGACACTTTGCTAACTTTGCTGAGAGCTGGAAGTGCCTGGGAGTTCACATCCCCCTTGGATGGCCTTTGGCCAACAAGTGAATGATAGCAGAATATAAATCCCAGCTCCTTTCCCTGACAAAAGTACTAACTTTAAGCTATAATTTCAATTTAGAGCCTCCGTGTGGGATCCAGCAGAAGCTGCGGCTCTGTGGAGATCACTTCTTTGGTTGGCTTCTTCCTCCCCTCGTCCTGTCCCCCTGACACTGGTACCTGTTTCTCTCAGAAGTCCTTCCTTAACATATTACTTACACACAAATCTTCATTTCAGGACATGTTTCTGAAGAGCCCCATGTAAGATCTGAGATGAAGTTCATCTGCTCCAAACCACTCATTCACAAAGGATTAACCCAATCTATCAATCCACAAATATTTGTTAAAGGCCTACTATATTTTGGGCCCAGTTTAGCCATGGAGAAGTAGATCTCTAGGAAAGTGGAAATGACAGAGTCCTCTGACCCAGGGTCCAAGTTATCTTCCATCAGAACCAGTGTGAGAATCCAGAAGAAGGTGTTACCAATGACAGATCCATGAATTCAGGATCATTCATACATTATTAACCACCACTTGAGGAAGGTGAGAGAGGGAGAAGTCAATGAAGATCAATTGGAAAGTATGTGCATCATCTATTCCAAAGGTAGGGAGGGAGGCCAGTAAAAAAATATCCGTGGACTTACCTAAGTCCAACAGCATTCACCGAGAAACTCTGAAACATTATTATTTGATAATTAATATCATTGTCTTCTAATCTCTATTACTTATCTCTAAAGTTTGCAAATATATGACATAATGACAGATAGGAAATTGTAGGAAATCCTCTTATTTGCCCCCAAGAGATCCTAAACACTTCTGTGGAGTAAAAACACGACTAATCTTACTGTACTTTATAATAATCCATCCAAAAAATATTTACTGTCAGCTATGGATGCTTCCTGTTTTCTAATCAGTCATGTAAATTTTTTTTGCAGAGCTCTTGAGTACTTAGCACTTAGAATAGCCAGTGAGGAACATGGATAAATAGAGGTTATTTGGACTAGTCTGATCCCTCTCTCTCTTTTTTTTTTTTCTAGAACCCATTTCTTCTTCTTCTTTTTCTTTTTAAACATCTATTCATTTATTTTGAGACAGAGAGAGAGAGAGAGAGAGGCAGAGACAGAAATGGAGACAGAAAGAATCCCAAGCAGGCTCCATGCTGTCAGTGCAGAGCCCAATGTGGGGCTCAATCTCATGAACTATGAGATCATAACCTGTGCCAAAATCTAGAGTTGGATGCTTAACTGACTAAACCATCCAGGCACACCTCTGGAACCCATTTCTAAACAAACAAACAAACAAACAAACAAACTGTAGTGATTACAATATCATCTGTGGTAGGTATAATATGCCCCCCCAAAATATGTATGTACTAACCTCAGGAACTTGTGAATACGTTATTTTATAATGTAAAAGGGGTCTGTACCTCCAATTCCAATGGGAGAGGTGGAAGAGGGGAGGCTGTAGGGTTTCCCCACAACAATAACAAATGGTCCGGAAGCAGCTGGGTGTCCTCCCACTGAACTCAATTCTGACATTACCTACCTGGAGATAGCATGAGATTCCACGGGTTAAGGGCTCAGGGCCATAAGACTACCAATTGCAAGCCCAGATTGTTACCTGCGCTTCTGACCAATCAGAGTTGCCCACAACTCCCTCCTTAGGCTTGATTAATCTGTAGAGCCACTCACAGAACTCAGGAAACATTTTGCTTACTAGTGTTAAAAAGAAAATCACAGGCCCAAGTTGGTGTCACTTAGGCCAAGTCACCAAACTGGGCCTTAATACCTAACCTAACTGCAGTTTCAAACTCCCCCAGAAATATAAGTCTTACCCTGTCAATCAGGAATTTTCTGGTAAGCACCAATGAGGTAACCTGTTTCATGGGCCCTCTCCATCCTCCAAAGGAAGGTAACCCACCTAATGAGAGCCCCTTCCCTTCCACCTAAGAGGAGGTGACGTTGCCTAGAATAATGCTTTCTTTTCTTCTGCTAGTAAGTTTCTTGCCCTGCCCTCCTTCCTATAAAAACTTTCCATTTTATACAATCCCTTGGAGCTCCCCTCTACTTTCTAGATGGGGACACTGCCTGGTTAACGAATTGTTTAATAAATCCAATTAGACCTTCAAACTTAGTTGAATTTGTGTTTTTTTAACACTAGATTACCAGTTTATTGTAAAAGCCTAGAACTCAGGAACTCAGGAACTATGGAACTCTTCCATAGGGAAGAGATGCATAGAGCAAGGTATAGGGTAAATGCATGGAGCCTCAGGCCCTCTCCAGGCACACCACTCTTCCAGCACCTCCTCATGTTCACCAACCCCAGAAGCTCTCCGAGCCAGTCTGTTAAATAACAAAAATTCACCCAAGTAAAATTGAAAGCTCTAATTGGCTTTATTAATCGATTCGTGAATCGGGCAGCATCCCATCTCGCAAGTTGAGGGGGGCTCCAAAGAGCTACAGAAGAGGACAGGTGTTTAAAGGTAGAGAGGGAGTGAACAAAAGGAAATTGTTAGCAAAAAAATCTTTTTTTTTAGGCAAGGTTGCCTTCCTGAGGGGATCAGAAGAGGTCTATTGGTAAATTTCCTAGTGCTGACCAGGAAATTCCATGTTGGCTGGCTAAAGGTTACATTTCTGGGGGGTTAGGTTAGCTGCAGTTAGGTTAGGTATGAAGTCTTGGGTTACTGGCTTGCGGTCTTAACCTAAGTGACACCATTTTGAGCTGTGGTTTTCTTTTTAACAAGTCTTTTCGGGTTTTTAGGGAGGCCTCATTACATTGGCATAGTTGATTAAATCACTAGCCTTTGGTGATTGATCGAATCCTTCCCCTGGAGGTTAGAGGGATGGGACTGAATTCCAATCCTCTAACCACCTGGTTGGTTTTGCTGGCAACCAGCCCTCATCATTCGGTGGGGGGAGGGGGGGGGTCCAAAAGTCACCTCATTAATAAACAAAAGATACTTTACTGCTCTCATCACTTAGGAAATTCCAAGGGTTTTAGGAGCTCTGTGCCAGGAACCAAATACAGGAGTCCTCCTTATCCTTTGAGGGTACATTCTAAGACCAGCATCCACTGCCTAAAAAAACAGATAGTACTGAACCTTATATACACTATGTTTTTTGCTATACAAACATACCTATGATAAAGTGTTTTTTTAATATTTATTTATTTTGAGAGAGAGAGAGAGAGAGAGAGAGAGAGAGAGAGCACAAGTGGGGGAGGGGCAGAAAGAGAGGAAGAGAGAGAATCCCAAGCAGGCTCTGCATGGGGCTCAATATCATGAAGTGTGAGATCATGACCCGAGCCCAAATCAAGAATTGGATGCTTAACCGACTGAGTCACCCAGATGCCCCAAGTTTAATTTATAAATTAGGCACAGTAAGAGATTAACAACAATAACTGATAATAAAATAGAACAATTATAACAATATACTGTGATAAAGTTATGTGAATGTGGTCTCTCTCTCTCTTTCAAAATATCTTACTGTACTGAACTTCTTGGTGAGATGATAAAATGTCTACGTAATGAGGTGAAGTGAGGTGAATCATGTAGACATTGTGATGTAGGGTTAGGCCACTATTGATCTTCTGATCAGGAAAGGTCAGAAGGAGGATCATCTGCTTTCAGACTGAGGTTGACTGTGGGTAGGAAAATCTTGGAAAGTGAAAGCACAGATAAGGAGGGGACTACTGTGTGTATTTCTTGTTAAAAATTATAATATCACATAAGGCAAAATGAAAATAAGACTATAGATGGAATTAAGACTTAATCAGTTGATTCTAAAATAAAGAGATTATCCTAGATTACCCAGCTAGGCACAATGTAATGAGAAGGTCCTTAAACGTGGAAAGAGGAATCAGAAGCATCAGTGCCAGAGGGATGCTATGTGAGAAAGACTTGGGTAACCATTGCTAGCTTTGAAGATGAAGTGGGGCCATGAGCCAAAGAGTGTGAGAAGCCTCCAAAGCTGGAAAAGGCAAGCAAACAGATTTTCCCCTAGGGCTTCCAGAATGGAACACAGCCCTTGATTTTAGCTCAGTGAGATTCATTTCACACTACAGAATTGTAAGATTATAAATTTGTGTTGTTTGAAGCTACTAAGCTTGTGGTAATTTGTGATAGCAACAACTGCAAACTGACATAACCAATATGCTCTTCAAGTTCATTGCTACTTCTGAAGAAAGTGCAAAACTTCTGTATCATGGCCAAAATTCTTTTGTTATTGACTCAGTTTGATTTTCATGACCTGTATTTGAAATGTCCCACTATTCTTTTTGCCTGTCATGGGGTATTCTGTATTTTCCCAGCCCTTCGTCTACTGAACTCAACTGCAATTATGTTTCAAGTGCCATCACTTTCTTCTGGCCTCCATACAAAACTAACACCAACAACAGTGAATATTTTCAAGCTTAGATGTGTTAGTTCCCCCTTGAAATTTACAGTTTGGGGTGTCTGGCTTCCTCTTCTCCTTCCCCTTCCATTTATATTCTGTTTAATTTGAGATTTTGAAGATATGATATTCAATGATGTTAGCAATAAAAACTGAAATCCAGATGGGTTTATGACAACTGGAAGAAAATTTTCAACTCCTCTGGACAAGATACATTAAGATCAAAGACACAGAGTGATGACATCAGTATCACTAAAACCCCAAATAACTCCACATGCATTTACTCACACACTCATTTATTCATTCAGTTGAATATTAACAAATATTTATTGAGAGCCGACCATGTGCTGGAAACTGTTCTAAGATTTGGGGATTTGAACAAAGATCTCTGCCCTTGTAAAATGTATTTTCTGGTGCAGGGAGGCAGGCAATAAACCAGACAGATAAGTAATATATGTTGGAGATGGTAAGTGCAACGAGAGGAAAAAAAGAGCAAGACATGTAAGATGGACTAGGGGTGCTGCAATTGAAGTTGAATGGACAAAGTGGCTTCACTTTAAAAAGTGACATTTGAGAAAAGACTTGAAGAAGTTAAGGGGCCCAGTCATTTCATACAAAAGGAGCAATCAGTTCAATGGTCATGAGACAAGAGCAAGCCTGGAGGTTTCAAGGAATAGCAAAGTAAGTGTAGCTGGAGCAGGAAGTTGGGGCGGGGGGCGGGGGGGGGGGGTAAGGAGATGAGACAGAGAGGCAATTAATGGGGGAGGACTTCAAATGAAACAGGGAGCTGTGATTTGTACCCAACTACAATGTAGGAGTTTCGCTCCCCATATCAAGCAACTCTCTGACACCATCTGAGTGTTCTACAATTGAACTCAATTCTGACACTATCTACCTGGAGAGAATGTCAAATCCCACAGGTTAAGGGCTGAGTCCTACAAGACTGCTAACCCCACCACACCACCAGCTTTGGATTGGAGGTTCCAATGATCCAATCTCTGGGTCTGACTAATATGCAACAGCAGCTAATAGAACTCAGAGAAACATTGTACTTACTAGATTATTAGATTATTATAAAAGGGTATAACCCAGGAAGAGCAGATGGAAGAAATCCATAGGGCAAAGTATTTGGAAAAGGGTGTCCTTCCTTGTCCTCTACAGGCTTGGCACTCTCCCCAAATCTCCACATATTCACCCACTGGGAAGTTTTGTGTTTTGTTTTGTTGTGTTGTGTTTTATGGAGGCTTCATTCCATAGATATGATTGAGGCATCATTGGCCATTGGCAAATGCACTCAATCTCCAGCCCTTCTCCCCCTCCCCAGAGATTGTGGGGATGGGACTAAAATTTCCAACCTTCAGTCCTGCCTTTGGTTCCCCTGGTAACCAGCTCCCATCCTCAGGTATTTTCCAAAATTCACATCATTAACATAACAAAAACATCATTATAGCTCTCATCTATAAGGAAATTCCCAGGGTTTTAGGAGCTCTGTGCCAGGAATGGAATGAAGAGCAAATATATATTTCTTATTATAAATCACAATATCACAGTAGCTTATTACATAGTTTTAAGACCAAGAGGGACATGATCTTATCATGTTTTACTATTTTTTTAGCTTTTATTTATTTAAATAATCTCTACACCCAGTGTGTGGCTTGAACTCACTTCTCCAAGATCAAGAGTCCCATGCTCTCCAAATGAGCCAGCCAAGAGTTCCCAATCTTACATATTTTAAATGGGTTGTTCTAGGGGCACACGGGTGGCTCAATCAATTCAGCATCCAACTCTTGATTTCGACTAGGGTCATGATCTCACAGTTTTTGAGTTTGAGTCCCAGGGTAGGCTGTAAACAGACAGCACAGAGCTTGCTTGGGATTCTCTCTCTGTCCCTCTGTCTCTGCCCCTCCCCTGCTCAGGCACTCACTCCCTTTCTAAATAAATAAGTAAATAAATACTAAAACATTTTTAAAAACAAAAAATAAAATAAATGTATTGTTCTAGTTTCTGACTACTGTAGAGGAACAATGGAGAAAGATAAGGGACACCATTCATGAGACAACTTTAGTAATCTAGGTAAGAGATAATGATGGCCAGGACCAAGGTGGTAACAGTGGACATGGTAAAAAAATGGTCAGATTCTAGTTATATGTTGAAGCTAGAGCCAACATGATTTTTTGTTTGATTGCATGTGTGCTATTTGAGAAAGAGAAAATTAAAAGATGACTCCAGGCTTCTTGGCCTTAAGAAAGAAAGATGGCATTTTCAATCAGTGACATGTAAAGGCTATAGATGCAAACTTCGATGGAGTAGGGAAAGATCAGAAGGTCCAGCTGGGGCATGTTAACTTCGATATATCTAATAGATAATCAAGTGGAGCTACCAGCTTGGCAGTGGGATATGGGAATATAGCATTTGTGGGACATTTCTGGGTTGGAAATATATATTTGAGACTTATAAACATATAGTTCATGTTTAAAAATCATGAGAATAAAAATGAGATCACCTAAGGGAGTGGGTGTGACAAAGAAGAGAAGGGTCAAAAACTGAGCCCTGGCATTCAGCATTAGGATGGCAAGGATATGAGGAAAAACCTGCCAAGAAGGCTTTGAAGGAGTCGGTGGGGTAGGAGGTATTAAACAAAATTTGGGGGCACCTGGGCGGCTCAGTGGGTTAAATGTCCAACTTCGGCTCAAGTCATGATCTCATAGTTGGTGAGTTTGAGCCCTGCTTTGGGCTCTGCGCTGACAGCTCCAAACCTGGACCCTGTTTCAATTCTATGTCTCCCTCTCCCTCTCTGCCCCTCCCCAGATTGTGCTCTCTCTCTCTCTCTCTCTCTCTCAAAATAAACAAATAAACTTTAAAAAATTCAAATGAGTAAATTTGAAGATCTAAAATTGGCTTTATTAAATGATTCTCAATCAGGCAACATCCCACCTAGAAAATAGAAGGTAACTCCACTGAGCTAAACAGAAGTTTGTAAAGGGAGAGAGAGGGCATTAAAAAAAAGAAGAAGAAAAAGATTTATTAGCAAGTAATGCATAGTTTAGGCAAAGTTGCCTTCCTAAGGGGAGGGAAAGGAGTCTATCAGTAAATTTCCATTATTAACCAGTAAATTCCATGTTGACTTGTTAAGGGTTACATTCCTGGGAGGATTAAACTGCAGTTAGGTTAGGGATTAAAGTTAGGTTTAAACTGCAGTTAGGTTTAGTGACTTGGGCCTGAACCTAAGTGATGCCATTTGGGGACAGTTTTGCTTGTTTGTTTGAGATTGAGAAAGAGAGAGCTCACACAGGAGCAGGGAAAGGGCAGAGAGAGAGAGAGAGAGACAATCTTTAGTAGCCTCCACATTCAGTGGGGAGCCTGATGTGGGGCTTCATCTCATGACTGCGTGATCATGACCTGAGCTGAAATCAAGAGTGGGCTGAGCTGACTGAGCTACCCAAGCGCTCCTATTTTTTTGTTTTGTTTTGTTTTTAAATTTTTTTAATGTTTTTGTTTTTGAGACAGAAAGAGACAGAGCATGAGCAGGGGAGGGGTAGAGAGAGGAGACACAGAATCTGAGGCAGGCTCCAGGCTGTGAGCTGTGAGCACAGAGCCTGATGTAGGGCTCGAACTCATCAACCGTGAGATCATGACCTGAGCCAAAGTTGGACGCTTAACTGACTGAGCCACCCAGGCACCCCTGTTTTGTTTTGTTTTTTAACAGAGGAAAAACAGTAGAGAGTGGAGACCCGAAAGCAAGTGAGGAAGTGTTCTCAGGAAGAGGGAGAGACCAAGTGAGACACAGAGTGGTAATCATCCATTAGATACCAGCTTAGAAGTCATTGGTCAGCCTTGACTGGAACAGTTTCTTGGAGTGCTCATGGCAAAGCTTAATCTGGGTCAGTTTAAAGGGAGGAAAACCCAGACAGTTCTTTTGAAGAGTTTTGTTTATCAAAACTAAAGTGAAGCAAAGAACAAAGCTATATAGCAAGAGAAGTGAGGTCAAGAGAATGTTTTACAACGAGAAAAATAACAGCATGAATAATTGTGCTGATGGGGATGATCAGAAGGAGAAGGAGAAATTGATGATGTGAGAGCAAAGGGAAGAATTGTTGGAGCTCTTTTCTTGAATAGGCCAAAAGAGAATGTGTATAGGTCAGTGGTTCTGAAGCTCTAGTGTGAATCAGAATCCTCTAGAGAGCCTGCAAAAACCCAGTTTTCTGGGCCCCACCCCCAGAGCTTCTGATTCAATGGGTCTGGGGTAGAACCTGAAATTCTGCATTTCTAAGTTTCCAGGTAGTGTTGATGCTGCTGGTTTGAGGACCACACTTTGTGAACCACTGGGTAATTGGGAAGGGGTTGTTGACTCTAAATAGGAGTCAATCCTTTAATCTATAGTAACAGATTCATTCATTGAAGTAGTTATACAAGAGAGTTTATTTTGGAAAGATGCAGCCAAGAAGACAAAAACAACTAATGTAGCCAATCTCTGTCTTAGCCTATATGACTTACAAGAACCTGGCATTGCTCCCGAAGAGAAGTCATTCAGGATAAGTCTAAGTTTGCAGGCACACTACCTTCACCTCCATACTAACTGAGCCATTTTTCTGATGTCCAGCCAAGTAGAAACACTCGGTTCACATAATCACTCCGTTTACATGATTGGAACGCCTCCGAGGCCACTCCTGGCTGGGCTTCTGCAACATTCTTGGGAGTCCCAGGTGCATCACACCCTTAGCTTTCTCTTTCCAATGCATGTTCCACAACATCGCAAAAGAGCCTAACTAAATGTGATTGTGTTGTTTTGCTGGCCAGCATTTGGAATTGTGATTAGCTGGGGGCCAAGCCAAAAACCTCAAGAAGCCTGAGTCTTGTATTTTCTTTTATTTTTTTTGTTCTTATTGCAATGTTCATCGCTTGCCAGAAACGGCCACTAACCATCAACCTTTCCATAATGTTTTTTTCTATTTTCTCATGGCAGAGATGGGTAGAGTGATATATGCTCAGAATGGAACAACAGCAACTTTCCTCTGCATAGCTGTTAGGGGTTTAAAAATATTTTTATATTCAATTTATTATGTCCATTTTATTTTTTAGTTTTTTAATGTTTATTTATTTTTAAGAAGGAGAGACAGAGTGAGAGTGGGGGGAGGGCAGAGAGAGGGAGACACAGAACTTGAAGCAGGATCTAGTCTCAAAGCTGTCAGCATAGAGCCCAACGTGGGGCTTGAACCCATGAACTGTGAGAGCATGACCTGAGCCAAAGTCAGATGCTTAACCAATTGAGCCACCCAGGTGTCCCATATTATGCCCATTTTAAACACGAGGAAACTGAAGCTCCCAGGAATAAGTCAACTCTATGGGTCTTTGAATTCTGAATTTTTTACATACAGCACTATATAAGTTTAAGGTGTGCAGTATAATGAGTTGACTTACATATATTGTGAAATGATTATTGCAGTGAAATATTGGGAACAATAATGCAATGAACCCAAGGCCCACCAGGGTGTGAAAAAAAAAAGATCAAGGAAGTTAGTAAGTGAGGCTTTGACTTAAGCAAGGAGTGGAACCAGGATGGAGATCAGCACTTGCTCTCAAAGGAATGACACAAATAATAATGTTTTTGTATGGTTACACCAAACACTGGATCAGGTTGGATGTTGTCCACAGTTGGAGTTGGATGTCCAGAAACCCTCAATGGAAGGAAGACTTTGGACCCTTATCACTTGTCACTTTCTTCTCTGTTCCCAATATCTTATTCCCTAGAACCATGCAAAATGAAACTGCACATGATGGCAAAGAAGACTGTGGTCATGGACCTGAGAAGTAAATAAACAAGAAAAGAAGAGAAAGGAAGAAGGAGAACATGGGGAAGAGAAGAAAAAATTTTAGGGCATTTTCTGTCAGGAAGTAGAGAAAAAGGTAAAATCAGAGATGATCCTATTTAACATAGAATGACACACCTCTGAGGTGGAGGCATCATGCACAGAATGTTAACATGTCTCCCACTGAATGCTCCGGGGGTGACATCCCCTCCAGCCCAGTCAATGCCTCATTTTACGACAGGAACTTCTCCAAACAAGTTTCCATATTAAGGCTTTTCATTGAGCCCACTTCCCAGAATTGGGTCCTGGCCTCCTTTTCAATTGCAGAATATGAATCAGAATCATAGTTAATGATCCTGAAAAATAAAACAAGATACTCCTTTTACTTGAAGAAAGAAATAAATACACTGTGTGGTAATTTTCTGATGCATTTCAGAATAATCTTCATGTTAACTCAGTGGGAAAGTAATTAGATTTCCTCTGAAAGAGAAAACATTATCTCCCACATTGAAAAAAAAGAAAAGGAAAAAACCAAGGTCAATAGATTCCAGGGCTGGGACCTACTACAAATGTTCCTGGTTTTGAAAGGAATTTGTTCTGACCTCACTTTTAAGGGACTCAGCATATGTGTCTTGAGCTTATTTTCCATTTGCTAATTAAAAGTTCCTTGTCAGCAGTATTTATCACTATTATTATTGGTAAGTGAATCATCCTCTTTTTCCACCAAATCTATTTTCCAGGCTTACCCGTTCTAAATGCTGGCTTACCACTCACCCATAGGTGCCAAAACAATGCACTCAGATGAGCCTCCTCTGCATTTCTCTGTCAAATCCTTTTGCTCTAATCTGACACTGAAAGTCTTAATTGAATGATTGCCTGCTTTAAAAATGTTCTGGATTGACATCTGTCTTACTCTCAAAGCAAACATTTTTTAACATTCTTTTAAGACCAGGTCAGAGGCCCTTAACAAGGCATCATAAAAGAAAGAGATTTGCCTTCAGCTTGGTGTCTTCCAGGGTAGAAATGTGAATTTCTAAGTCTTGCAGATGCATGAATTTCCAGGGCAGTTTTGTAGATCCATACCCCCTCTGTGTTCATGAAAAACCATGGCAATGGAGACTTTAATAAATGCATTAATAAAGGGCCACTCCAAAGCTGTTATTTATTTTTTAATTTAAATTTTTAAAAAACTTGTCATTTTCAAATAAATTTCAACTTTTAAAAACAATGCAAAAAATACTACAAAGATGTTTGTATATCCTTCATCCAGCTTCTCCAAATGTTGACAACTTACATAACCATAGATCAGTTATCAAAATCAGAAAATTAACATTGATTCAATACTGTTAGCTAATCTACAGCCTTTATTCGAATGTTTCTAGTTGTCCTACTAATCTCCTTTTTCTGCTTCAAGATCCAATCCAAGATCACATGTTGTCTTTGGTTTTCATGTCTCCTTAGCCCCCTTTATTTTTGGACAGTTACTCAATCTTTCTTCATCTTTCAGGACCTTGACCTGTTATTGGGGCCAGTTATTTTATAGAATGTCCCTCAAATTGGGGAACCTACTTTCAAAGAATTGCCTTTCCCTTTCACAATCCTCGTATCAAAATTCTAGAAGGGTATTGGAGTTCTACTCTTGTGAGCAAATGTGTGGTAGGATGGAAAATGGTGAAATCATGCCAAACAAATACTTATTTCTTCTACAGTTTAGGGACATCCTGAAAAATAAGGCCTCAAGAAATTAATCTCATAAAAGCTTATATGGTTCAGTCTGAAATGTGGCCATCCTTTTGAAAGAAGCAATCAAGATGGGTGTAATCAGTTACAAACAACAGACAAGGAAAGTCAAACTAGTTTGAGCCAGAGAGAAGACTTATTGCCACATGCAACTAAGAAATCTGCAGGTAAGATGAACTTCAGGAAAGGGCTGATTCAGTCCCTCCAGGGTCTTTCTACCTTAATTATTCTTCCCACAGTGTTGGTTTTATCCCAGGGCTGGCTGTTTCTGTGGTCACATGGTAGCCACCAATAACAACTGGGGGACATGCTCCCTCATTCACATTCAGAAAAATCACTGAGAATTGTCTCTAACCCAGTCACTAGGTTATAGAATGTACTGAATCCCAGGGCACCTGGATGGCTCAGTCGTTTAAGAGTCCAACTTCAGCGTGGGTCATGATCTCACGGTCTGTGGGTTCAAACCTTGCATCAGGCTCTGTGCTGACAGCTCAGAGCCTAGAGCCTGCTTTGGATTCTGTGTCTCCCTCTCTCTCTGCCCTTGCCCCGCTCACACTCTCTCTCTCTTTTTTACACTCTCTCACTCTCTCAAAAATAAACAAACATTAAAAAAAAATTAAAACAACAACAACAACAACAATGTACTGAATCCCTTAAATCAATCATAGGTCACCGCTTAACCTAAGAATAGGACCTCTGTCACCCAGTTCACATGTGGGGTGCTTTTAGAAGAAATGGGTGCTATGTAGGTAATTAACTTATGTGGGGAATAAGCTTAGAAATTCCCTGAGCCTGTATTGATGGGTTAACAAGGCACCTTTCTTTTGTTAATCAGCTCCACTCTGGGCAGCTTCATCCCCAGTGCAGCGGTCTATAGCCCTATTTACCTGTTTACTTAATTTGGTCCTTCCCTCCTGTGAAAGCAGCTTTCTGCTATAGTACTAAATTGGCAGGCTCTTTTGCCCTGAATACCTAATCTTGCTTACCTCATATACCTTTTATTGGGAGTCTTTGCCTCTCCTACTTAATTCTGGGGGTCTTAGCCCCCCCTTCTCTATCCTTATTCACCCAATCTTGTTTACCCAAACGTGGGTGTGAGCATCCTACGGCTTTGTAATTCTTTATGCCTTGTTAACACATAAGTGCAGGCTCAAGGAATTCCTAAGCTTATTCCCCACAGGTATCCACATATCCCAAATATGCTTTTCCCATGATCTCTATCCCATAAATAGTTCCATGGAGTCATCCTTGACTTCTCTCTTTCTCTCACATCACACATCTGATCCATCAGGAAACCCTTTCCACTCTACCCTCAAAGAGTATCCAGCATCCAATCACTTCTCATTGTCTCCACCAGCCTGCTCCAATCTATTACTCTATCTTGCTTGGATTATTGCAATAGTTTCTTGAAGTTTTATCTCTTCTAAGCTGTCACCTAAAGTTCATTCTCCACTATTCAGCCAGTGATCCTTTCAACCAAAAATCTGACTGTGTTACCTCAACTGCTTGAAACCTCCATAGTAATCTCCTTGAAATGTCTTGTCTCACTCAGTAAAGTCTTTACCTTGTTTGATGCTCTCCTGGGTCCAGCTCCCAATTAAACTCTGACCACTCTCCTCCCATCCACCCCCTTGCTCCCTTTGCTCCAGCCACACTGGCTGCCATTTTGTTCCTTAAACATGCCAGGCAGGTCCTACTACAGAGCCTTTGGACCTCCAGCTCTCTGTCTGCCAAGCTCTTTCCCTAGATAGCTGATGATTTGCTCCCTCACTTCCTTCATATATCACCTTACCACTGAGTATTCACTGATACTAAAGATTTTATTATTGCTTCTGTTTGGTGCAATAATGGTATTGTAGATTGTGCTGAAAATGTTCTCATCTGTCATGACTGCATACCTATGGACAGGATGGCATGGTGTCTTGGTTTGGTTTGCTATGTGTGATTGTGATTGTGTGTATGTGTACATGTGTGGATGTGTGTGAAGACAGAAGGGAAATAGGTGAAACATGATTAGAAAAATATTGTTCATGGGTGCATCTAAATGGGTGAAGCCAGGTAATGGGTCATTCTATTTTCTCTCCTTTTGTGTATTTAAAATTTCCAGACTAAAAAGCCTTTAAATTACCTTATCATAGACTCCTTTCTGACCACATCTCTCTTACCTTTTCCTTAGTTATCTTTGTAGTTCTTATCAACATCTGACATAATACACATTATTTGTTTGTTTATACCTTCTCCTTCTGATATAACATATGTTCTAGTAATGTTTCCTTGAATGTAAGAATGTAAATTCCATGAATATTTACCGAACATTGTTGTGTGCTAGTCACTGTTCTAAATACAATGTTTTGTTCATTTGATTCCCTATGCCTACACTGATTAACACATAGCAGATGTTCAAGAAATGCTTTTTAATTTAATGAAAGATATGCATGGAAAAGAATGACCAGATTATGGACAAGAGATAAGATGCTAATATTATAGTTTGAGCTCCTGGATCCAGCTGAACCTGAAAACCTAACTTTGGGTTTTGCAATTGCATAAGTCAATAAACTCTCATTTTTTATTGGGCCAGTTTGAACTGGTTTTTCAGGAAGAACTTGCAACTAGAAGAACCTTGTTACAGTATGTAACTAAATGTCTCTAAACTCCTTTCACGAGCAAAATGGGAAAACTGTCACTAGTTGCCCAGCCTACCTCATAGACCTGTTAACATTAGTGATGCTCAACTGAATTACTATATATGGAAGGACACTGCTGACTTCAACATAGTTCTGCAATGTGTGCTATTGTTGCTCACAATTAGGCAAATAATAGAGTCTTTGCATTAAAAGGAAAGTTAGACTGGGAAACTCTATTACTTATGAATTATCAGAAAAGTCATTCTGGCTGCCCAGAGTTTTCATCCTGGGACAAGAAACAACCGAGCTCCACCAAGTAAACTCAACTGGATGAAAGATAACCAAGAATAAAAATGTTTTACAAGTTAGAAAAGAAAAGAAGAAGAAGTGAGGGGGGGCATTTACAAATAACCATTCCCAGACCCCTTCCTTTTATGGAGCAGGCCAAGAAAACACCAGTGTCTTGTTCAAGGTCACACAACTACTTTCAGTGGCAGAATCAGGACCAGAAACCCAAATCTCTTGGCGTCCAGTCCCATACTCTTTCCACCACCACAAATGTACATTTTCATTCTTCTGAAGTTTTTCTCTTTGTTTTTCTTTCCTCCAAATTTTTGGAGATAAATTTTAGTTTTGGGCATCAAATTTGAAATCTCCTCCATTTCAGTATTTGCCCCATGGAACAATTTGCAGACAGAAAAGGGAGACAGGGAGGGAGGAAGTCTCATTCCTGTATTCCAGGGTTTTGCTGCCCAAGAAAATCTCAATAGCTGAGGCCGTTGGCTGTCATCTCTGCTTTGAAGGCCCAGGACCTTTCTTCCAAAGTCTTTTGGCTCTGAGATCTTTAAATTACATTGGTCTTCTGTTAGTTCCCAAAGGTCTTTTCACACCGAACTAGTAATAAAAGATCAACTTTCAAAGCAAAAGGAGAAAATATTCATAAACTGTGTGAAATGTGAGGAGTTCCTCAATGAGAGGGATACTGGGTGGAGGAGTAGAGATCACAGGAGTGTTTAAAGATCTGGGGTTTATTCTCATGGAGCCATATCTAGGGTGACTGATCAACCTTTGGGAAACTATGAAAGGAGTGATACAAGCTTTGGTGCCCTGGCCTCTGTCTTCTGTGACTTTTCTGCACCGTCCATCATCATCTTGCTCTCTGTGCTCCCATTCCTGGATGTCCATCTCCTAACTTGTTTAAGATAAGAAAGAGATGTCAAGTTGGCAGTTGCATGCAGAGATCTGAATTTCAGAAGATGTATTTTTGAGTCATTCAGGCCTCAAAGATTGCCTTGGCTGCAGGAAGCTGACTCATCCAAGACCACCTCTTTCCAGGGGCCGCTCTCATACAAAGACTAATCAATGCTGAAGCTCAAAGGCCAGCCATCTCAGCTTGACTCAGAACAACTCTGAAGACGCATTCTGGCTTCTGAGCTTCCCATGAACTGACTGAGTCTGTTAGCCCCCCCACTGCAGCTTAACTTTTCCCTCTGTCCATTCCTGCCTCTTTCCCCTACTTTCCTCAGGCATTGATCCCAAGAAACTTCCCAGGATGTTTATCCTGCAAACCAAACTCCATCTCAGCATCTCAGAGTTTCTCCCAGGGAACCCAACCTGCAGGACACTCCCTCATCTCATTCTTGTTTTAGTTATCCTCATGGGTTTCCTATTTCCTGATGCCTTCACGGTGCCTCCTCCCCCCTTTTTCCCAGGAACTAACTTGACAACTCATTCTTTTGCTCAGAGTTTCCCAGAACCTGCCACTCTTGCCAGTTTCTCTTATTCTTATCACCAAAAAGCAACCCCCCCCACCCCCCGGTTTACCTGCTTAATCTTACTAGCCTAGGCTCTTTTTTGTGGATCCTGACATTAGTGTCTTGGAACAGGGTGAGGGTCATACTGTCTGAGATGGATAAAAAGAAAATGTATGGTAGAAGCATATTGAAATAGCCACGGGGTCCACTAAAGGGGTGACACCACAATCCAAGATAGTGGATATGACACACCACCCATGCACACCCACACTGCTTAAAATACTATGAATGAGATTCTGAATTGCTGAGCAACTGCTGAAATACCAGAGAGGGCACTGGAGTTGTAAGATTTCAGGTGAAAGTTGGATAGGAAATAAAACACATTTTTTCCCCCAAATTGGCTGCTTTTTTGTATAGATTCATTCCAATTTCTGAACCTGTCAAAGTTCCCCAACTTGTAGACATATATACACTTTTTATGATCCTATTATTATCTACTTAGTAATATTTAATTATTTTAAATTACTTTATAATTTTTCCATAGGGAATTTACTTTCTTGGTTGAGTTGTGTTGTTTATTAGATGTCCTGTCAACTATTTATTTGGTTTCATTTCTAGAGATAAATATTTAATGAATAAATATACACAGAAAAGAATGGTCAGACTATGGTGCTAATGTCATCATTTGAGCTTCTGGATCCCCCTGAATGCGAAGACCTACCCCTGAGCTTTTTAGTAATATGAGTTAATATATTCTCTATTTTGCTTGTGTCAGTTTGAGTTGAGTTTTCTTTTCTTTTTTTTTTTTTTCTTTTTTAAAGTTTACATCCAAATTAGTTAACATATAGTGCAACAATGATTTCAGGAGTAAGCTCCATAATTCCCCTTACCCATTTAGCCCATCCCCCCTCCCATCCCCCCTCCAGTAACCCTCAATTTGTTCTCCATATTTATGAGTCTCTTCTGTTTTGTCCCCCTCCCTGTTTTTATATTATTTTTGTTTCCTTTCCCTTATGTTCATCTGTTTTGTCTCTTAAAGTCTTCATATGAGTGAAGTCATATGATATTTGTCTTTCTCTGACTAATTTTGCTTAGCATAATACCCTCCAGTTCCATCCACATAGTTGCAAATGGCAAAATTTTATTCTTTTTGATTGCCAAGGAATACTCCATTGTATATATATACCACATCTTCTTTATCCATTCATCCATCGATGGCCATTTGGGCTCTTTCCATACTTTGGTTATTGTTGATAGTGCTGCTATAAACATGGGGGTGCATGTGTCCCTTCAAAACAGCACACCTGTATCCCTTGGATAAATGCCTAGTAGTGCAATTTCTGGGTCATAGGATAGTTCTATTTTTAGTTTTTTGAGGAACCTCCATACTGTTTTCCAGAATGGCTGCACCAGCTTGTATTCCTAGAGTTGGGTTTTCAGTAAAAGAATCTGTAGCTAGAAGAACCCTGGAACACCATGTGACCTTGGGAATGTCACTAAATAGCTCTAAACTTGTTTCCCAAGTAGCAACATGGTAAAACTATAAACCCTGACTACCTCATAGATAGCAGATATTATCATATTCCCTCAAGCATTTCTATCACAATACAGGCTTACCCAAATTTCAGCTACTAGCATTTCAATGTCTTCGCCTGAAGCCTTTTAGCTAGACCAGGCTCTGCCCCATTCTACTTGCAGTAGGGTCACTGAGCAATCCTCAAGTAATAACTGCTATATGAATACTCCAGATCCCTCAGGCCTCAGGGGGGCTCACTCTAAAGTGATTGTTCTGTGCTGTCTCCATAAGAACTCCAGTAGAGTTAAGCTTGAGCAGTCCACAATAGTTTAACCTGTCAACCAATTTGCCCTTTTTTGGCTTCCTTCCCCTCCATGTCTCCCTTCCCTACTCCCCCAACATCTGGGATCTCATCCCAGACAGACCACTAGCACTCAGATTCCAGTCTCAGAGTCTGCTTCTGGGAGTGTCAAAATGAAGAAATTTATACCTTTCTAGTGCCTGGAAAACTCCAATCTCTCTGTGTTATTTGCCTTTGTTCAGGACATTGCTGAATTTTCATTGGTTGAAGTGGTTCAAACTCACATCATCAATGTGTATTTACAAGCATAAAAGCTGTGATAACCACTCCGACGCTGAAGCAGGGTTATTAGGCTCTTCATTTTATTTTCTACACAATTGTGTATATTTTAAAGACAACTCTCCAAAAATGTCCTTTTCAATACATTCTGCCAGTAAAAGGATAAAGAACTTCTAAACATGCTGTCTTGCTTTAAAAACAGCTGAAAGCATATGTGCATTTATAGAATCAATTATATAAACAGCATTAGTGTGAATAAAGCTGGAATATATTCCCACATGACAATTGAGAGTCCCACAGAACTGTGTTGGATGAAAAAGTATTTACTGTGGCTTAGAGAGGCTCTCACACATGGGAGGACAAGAAATGAGAGGCCTCTTAATAAGGCAGTCCACGGTCTAAAAACTAACCGCATCTAACACAAGACTGTGAGTGGCAACAAGAGCCTCAAAACAAAGAGGAATCGCCATATGGTCCTAGCGTGGGAAGACCACTGGGTCCTGCTGGTCTTATCAGTGACACCTGTTCTTCCAGCTGGGGCGCATTACTGGTGGTGTCATCTTCAAAAGCAGAGGACAGCAAGCGCAATCCAAAGAAGAATCAGAAATGTGGGCAGATGGGCCTGATGGCTTGATTAGCAGGTCCCTCTACTTAGGGAGCTGGACCAGTGCCATCACATCCTCTGTTTCCTGTGCTGATGGTACCCAGCACTCATCTTGGCAGTGACCCATCACTCTTGCAAAGCTGCTGCAGATGGCCAGGAACTTCCTCTCTCACCACAATGTTCTCTCCATTGCCCCTATTCCACTACTCTTACCCCAAACCACAGCATTTAAGGTTCACTTACCCAGAGGCCATTGCTTTATAGGTGTCTTCAGACCTACTTGCTAGCCAGTAGTAAATAAAGAAAGATAGAAAGAAAATAAGCAAATGTGGTAAAAAAAAAAAAAAAAAAACCTTTAAATTATTTTATTTTTTTACAGCTTTACTGAGATATAATTGACATATAACATTGCCTAAGTTAAGGTGCACAACATGTTGGTTTGATACACTTTTATATTGCAAAATAATTGCATAATAGCATTAGCTAACACCTCCTAGCTAATACCTCCATCCCTTCACATAATTACCATTTCCTGTTTGTGGTGAGAACACTTAATATCCACTCTCTTAGCAACTTTCAAGTATACAATACAAAATTATTAACTATAATCACCATTCTATACATTAGATTTCCTAGAATTTATTAATTTTATAACCAGAATCTTATTGACCAGTATCTCCCTATTTCTCCAACCCCCAGCTCCTGGTAACCACCACTCCACTCTCTACAGCAGAGATGCAGTGAAATTTTAACAATTGGCAAATATGGGTGAAGGGCATATGGAAGTTCTTCATACTATTCTTAAAACCATACTCTAAGTCTAAAATTGTTTCAAAATTAAAAGTAAAAAAAAAGGTAAGCCAACCATAAGAGCACTACTATAATTACGGTCATAGTCGGCAGTATTTTTTTAATTACTAAAATCCTATTTTTTAAGGCAGAACACAAAATCTTCTTTAAAAATTATTTTCCTTTACTCTTGATTTTTATTGAAGTGAGATTCACATAGCATTTCATTTTAAAGTGAATAATGTGGTGCCATTTAATACTTTGACAATATCACCACCACCTCTATCTGACTCAAAATGTTTCATCCCCCCAAAAAGAAACCCCATACCCATTAAGCAGTTACTCCCAATCTTTTCCTTTCCCCAGCCTTTGGTAACCTATGCTCTGTCTCTATAAATAAACCTATTGTGAATATTTCATATAAATGCAATCATTTAATATTTGCCCTTTTGTGTCTGGCTTACTTCATTTAGCATAATGTTTTTGAGGTTTATCCATGTTGTGGTATGTATCAGTACTTCACCTTTTTTATGACTAACTAATATTCCTTTGTATACATGCATGACAACTTGCTTATCCATTCATCTGTTGATAGATCTTTGGGCTATTTCCATCTTTTGGCTATTGTGAGTAATGCTATTATGAACATGGGTATACAAATATTAGATCACCTAAAATCTTGATGGTTATTAATGTCTATTGATGACTTAAAATAATAATTTCATGCTTGAAGCATACCCAAGCTTAGACTTCTCAGATCCGTGAGTAAATTCTCTCTGTGCCTGGATGGATTGGGTTGCATTTCTGTCAACTTGAAAGAATCCTAACTGATACAAAACTTTAAAACGTCTTTCAAATGTATTGGGGAAAAAATCTGCTCATTAAGAATACCTTTTGAAAAAAAAAAGCTGAGTTAAATTTTCAGAAGGGCAAAGCTCTCCTTGCCCCCAAGAAACTTTAATAAGAATTTGAAATATTTCTGAACAGGAACAATGAGCTCAGCTAAGCACAGAACATTCTTGAACTATGTCTGCCACCACAAAGGGATAATCATAATGCAATCTTGAACCAGAGGTTTCTGTGTGTGCCAGACTTAAAGAAATTCAAAGCACTTTACTTGTGAAATAATTATAACTTTAAAAACCAGATCTTTCCTAAATCACTTGGTAATCATTTTTAGCAACTCATGTGAACGGAAGTCCCTAAATATAAATGCTGCTCCTTATTTCTTCTTTTACCGTTTGCTTCCTGCCATCCATCTGTCATCTCGTGTGGTCATAGGAATTTTAGCATTTTCTTTTCAAAGGGCTTCTAGGAATTGCCTTTGGTTTACTTGATGAAATCTTGCACTGCATACACTTCTTCAAAAGGACATCATTTCATCTGATTTTTGTTGAAGAAAAATTAGATAATTGGAGAATTTATCTTCTGACAGCTTATTTTCCACTTAAAAAAATATGTCATCACCTTCACTTCATTTTGATCTTGGGGTCCTTGACTCAACCAATTTATTAGGGTACAAATTTGGTCTGAGTTTGTCCAGCTTCCCCCTGTGTCACTGCTGTGGTAGATCACTGGTGGGGTTTGTGTCTTTTTCTGCCTCTCAAATCTACCACTCTCTGACTCTTCTCTCAAGGCTATGGAGGATTGAGCCAAATTCCTGATTCCCAGAAGTGTGATGTTGGTTTAAGACATTTTAATTCAATCTGACCTGCTCATTTGAACTGAGATGAATCTAGGAACTATCAGTAATCTTGGAGAACCATATTTGGCTATATGGTGAGTAAATATGGTCTGGGGAATAGAAGGAGGAAGGAAGGGAGAGGAGAGAACAAAAAGGAGGGGGAGGAACAGAGAGACAGAAGACAGGAAAGGGAAAGAAAGAAAGATAAAGATGGTGAGTAAAGACAGGGTGTGGGCTGTGGGAAGGGAGAGATTTTCTTGGTTTATACTACTGAAAAGACAGAGGAATCTCATTTCAAGTGAGACTTGATCAAGTGGGTCAATGATAGTCCCAAAGACCTGGCTTTTTTTTTCATCTCTTCTCTATGATGAGGTAAAAATGGTTGCCATAGCCCTCAGAGCCATATGCTTTCTTTCATCCAAGAAGAAAGAGATCCAAAAACTGAAGTCTCATGAGTCATGCTAACTAGACTGACATAGGTCACATGTCCATCTCTACACCAATTACTGTGGTGGGAGGGGAGTTTGGAGGGTAAGAAGTGAGATGGCCTTTGTTGATTGGATGAGTCTAGGTCACATGTCCCACCCCTGGAGTAGAACTGGAGTCCAGCTCCCAGATCCATACAGATCTCCAAGTAGAAACCTGGAACAATTGGCAGGGGGCAGGAGGGAAGTGCATGCTCAGAAGGGAGCCAATGAATGTTCATTATGTTTGTTCTCTTGTTTGGCCAGACACCTCAATAACTTTATGATTCCTCTTTTTAAAATCTACATTGGCTTCTGGCACTTACAGTCAAAGAATGTTAACTAAGACATCTGACTAGAATAGTGAAGACAGAAAAACTAAAGGTAGTCTAAGTTTCAGGGGAGAGGTTGGACACAGTGGGGTTGTATCACATGGACACTTAGCTTATAGAAGAGGACAATGCAGCTTAAATTGCTTGGGTGGCTCTACCCACCATTCCACCAATCTCCATCTGAGATGGCAGATGGCAGCAGCTCTTTCCTCAGCCTGTCTTGGCTCTGTCTTTTCTCCCATGGTGTGAGCATCTTGTCAAACATAATGTGATTCTTGTATACGTATCGTAAAAGATGAGCCTATGCCAGCCACTGCTTTAACTGGTACTCAACAAAAGGTACAAAAATGGTGGAAGAACTGACTGAGTAGCACATATTGAGTATGTCAGACTCACATGTGTCATTTCCAGAGTACTTTCAAAGGTAACTTACAAAAAGAACTTCCGAGGAATCTTTTCCTAAAACACTTCTGAGGGAAATTTTGCTGATTTATAAGATAGGACTCCATTTTATCTAGACAGGTAACAATTACTCATGTGAAGCTGGCCAGTGGGAGATAGAGAATATCAGTGTGTTTAAGAATGTGACCTGTTTGATGGTTTGACACATATTCAGCCATTATTTAAATGGGTCTCAGTACTTTCCACATGGTTAGAGCTTAATAAGTATTGTGAAATTAATGCAAAATGGCTGAACTCAGGGACATAGCTTGGTAAGATAATCTGGACCCCGCCTGCTTGAATGCTCTTTTATGGCATTTCACAGTGGTTTAGTGCAGAGAGAGAGGTATCCTAACTTGTAATTCCATTTCTGCTATGAACTATTCCTGTGACCTGGGAAAAGTTACATAATTTCCCTGAGTCTCAGGTTTCCCCTGGTGGGATGGGAAAACAAAAATGCTTACTCTACTTGTTTTTCAGAGTTATTAAAAATCAGTGGCCTGTGTTGTCTTGGGAAGCTGCTCTATGTCTTTTAGGGCAGAATGAATACTATACAGAAGGAAAAACATTCAGATGAAAAACAATGTTGGTGTCTCCAGATATATTCAGTAAACAATTTATCCTGCTTAACACACCCTCAGATGTTAAAATATAACCCAATACAAAAATACAACCCAACAGTAAGCACAGATTCTCCAGAATTCCACAACCATCCTAATGGAGACGGTATTTCTAGTGCTATGTTGCCAACGCTTCACTTATGATCTTTGACCTCAAAATCTCAGGAAAGGTATAAATTATGAAAAGTAGTCTCAGCTATTCAGAGCAAAGCATAATGTTAAATGTTTCATCTCATTTCTCTTTGATGCCTGACTCTCACCAATAGCTTATTAGCTAACAGGTCATCCATCAACCCCAAATGATGACTTTGGCTTGAGTCTATATGACTTGCCAACCTGGTTGATTGACATTATTTCTCCCTCCCAGGAGATATTTTGTAGACACTCAATAGAAATTAATTTCCATGAATCCCTTGGTAGACTCTTGATAAATATTAATTTTGCCCCTTCAGAGAATCAACACCATTTGAGTATAGAAGAATGTTTGTTTGATAGTGGGCTAGTGATGCAATATTCTTTTCCTTGCCATCCACATATATAAGGTAGAGAAAAAACTTCAGGTTGGGCGAGGCACTTCTAGAAAGACTCAAGACATTCTCAGACCAATCTGGAAAGTCTCTGAAATTGAACCAAGTCACCACTATTTCTTAAATCAACATACTCTTGTGTCCATGAAAAGGTTTCTATTTCATTTCTCAAAGATTGCAACTTATGATTTTATTATTGTGGTGAAAGAAAGAAAAATGAAAGCCATTGAACTTCAACCTCAGGGTGAGTGCTTTGGTTTGCCCTTTGTGTTGCTCTGTCAAACATTTAGATCTAAGTCTTTGATTAAGAGCGAATTGAAGTGTGGGAATGCAAGCTGGTGCAGCCACTCTGGAAAACAGTATGGAGGTTCCTCAAAAAACTAAAAATAGAACTACCCGATGGCCCAGCAATTGCACTACTAGGCATTTATCCAAGGGATGCAGGTGTGCTGTTTCGAAGGGACACATGCACCCCCATGTTTATAGCGGCACTATCAACAATAGCCAAAGTATGGAAAGAGCCCAAATGGCCATCGATGGATGAATGGATAAAGAAGATGTGGCATATATATACAATGGAGCATTACTCGGCAATCAAAAAGAATGAAGTCTTGCCATTTGCAACTACGTGGATGGAACTGGAGGGTATTATGCTAAGTGAAATTAGCCAGATATCATATGACTTCACTCATATGAGGACTTTAAGAGACAAAACAGATGAACATAAGGAGGGGACACAAAAATAATATAAAAACAGGGAGGGAGACAAAACAGAAGAGACTCATAAATATGGAGAAAAAAGTGAGGGTTACTGGAGGGGTTGTGGGAGGGGGGGATGGGCTAAAAATGTAAGGGGCACAAGGAATCTACTCCTGAAATCATTGTTGTACTATATGCTAACTAATTTGGATATAAATTTAAAAAACAAAAAATAAAACAACTTAAAAAAAACAATTAAATTATCTTCACTCAGTTAAACTGATGGAGGCAGGATAGTGGGCCACTGGCTCCTAAAATCCTCTTCAGAAGCAGGAATGACACACCAATGGGCTGGAGATCTGGAGAGGGTGACACATGAGGAGAGTGTCAGTCTGTGTCTGGGCCAGGCCTGGCAGTGGGTGCAGGCATCACAGTGGTGGTTTGGCAGAGTGAGATCTACAACCAAGATGGCTGGAAGTTTAGATTTTTCTGGTAATCCGTGAGCATGTTTGAGGAGGCTGGGTACAAACAGTGGAAAGCCATGATCTGGGATGATGACCACTGTCTCCTTCCTACAAATGCATTTATCAGGGGCGCCTGGGTGGCTCAGCCGGTTAAGCGTCCGACTTTGGCTCAGGTCATGAGCTCACAGTTTGTGGGTTCGAGCCCCGCATCGGGCTCTGTGCTGACAGCTCAGAGCCCGGAGCCTGTTTCAGATTCTGTGTCTCCCTCTCTCTATGCCCCTCCCCCACTCGTGCTCTGTCTCCCTCTGTGTCAAAAATAAATAAACATTTAAAAAAATCATCAAAAAAATGCATTTATCACTGGGCTGTAAATGTGAGACATTTCAAAGGTGCTCGTCACCAAATACAGGAAACAACGAGATAATGGACAGCTTGGGGGAGATTCTGTTATCCCTATGTTTAAAAAAAATTAGCTATATTTCCATTGTTCCTCTCACTTTATCAAACAATCTTTTCGAATAAAATCAATAAATACTTATGGAGTTAGGTGCTACGGGGGATACAAAGGAAAAAAAAAAAAGAGTGAATTGAAGTGGTTCTTCCCATAAGCGGCGAAAGGTGGTCTCCGAAAATGGTTCACTATTCACTTGATCCAGACAACCGTACAAAATCGTGCAAATCAAGAGGTTCAAATCTTTGTGTTCACTTTAAGAAGTGAATGTGAAACTTCCCAGGGCATCAAGGGTATCCACACCCCAAAAGACACCAAGTATCTGAAGGATGTCACTTTGCAGAAGCAATGTGTGCCATTCTGTCACTGCCAACTGAGTAGTTAGTAGGTGTGCCCAGGCCAAACAATGGAGCTGAACATAGGGTCAGTGACCCAAAAAGAGTGCTGAATTTTTTACTGAACATGCTTAAAAATACAGAGAATAATGCTGAACTTAAGGCTTTAGATATAGATTCTCTGGTCATTGAGCACATCAGGTGAACAAAGCCTCCAAGATGTGGTAGAACGTACCAGAGCTCATGGTCAGATTAACCCATACATGAGCTCTCCCTGCCACATTGAGATGATCCTTCCTGAAAAAGAGCAGATTGTTCCTAAACCAGAAGAGGAACTTGCACAGAAGAACAAAGACATCCCAGAAGAAACTGAAGAAATAAAAACTTATGGCCTGGGAATAAATTTTATTTTGCATAAAATAATTGCAAGTAAAACAAACAAACAAAAGAGTGAGTTGAAGTGGCACATAACCTAAATACTCAGCTCTCCTGTGATGAGACATGGATTACTATGGAAGCACGAGAAAGGATGAGGTCAATGACCTTCAGCACATGTTCCAGAGATGACATATATGACAATTTCCACTGTCCTATAAACTAGCTCTGCAGGTAAAGATGAGTGTAAGGCTATTTGGTACCCCCGTCTCCCACTACTCCACACCCTGCTCCCATCCATTCTCCACCCTTCCCTTCCCTTCCCTGCCTGGGAGTCTGACCCTAGCTAACCAGAACTCCTTGCAGTTGCTTCTTGTTGGGTTTTGTCAATGGGAGCCACTGGTAGTACTGCTCTGAAGCCCAGGCTGTAGGGGGCAGCCCTGCACCTGATACTTAAGAAAGCATTGCATATCACAGACACAGGCCAAATATATATATATATATATATATCTCAAAGGGCACATGGGCACCTCTGTCACTTGGGATAAAGCACTACCAACAGTGCAAACAATGCTTGGACTGTGGGAGAATTCAATACCAGAGTCCTTAGATAAAAGATCTATGAATTAACTTGTTAAATTCTTCCACTCTTCAGGGATACAATCAGTTTTTGAAGAATGCAGTATTGATTTCTAATAGTGCTTGGTATCCATTTTCTTGTTGCTCTTTGGATGTTCCAATTCTTGCTCTAGAAGTCCTCACAATTTAGTATAGTATTTACAACAGTTATGCGTGGTAGCTAAGGAATATTATATGTTGTGTATATGCAGTCTAGATGTCACCTGAACTTAGCATGATACCAATTCTTTACATTTGGCAACTGGATAGACATCAAATGCTACAACTGTGAACAGATTTATATTTTAAAAATATTTTGAGGTTTTATTAAATTAAAAAAATAAATACAAAATTGCCTTTCACATATTTTTTATTTAACTTTGAAACTAATTAATAATTTGCTCATTTTTAAAAACTTAATAGGGGTGCCTGAGTGGCTCAGTTGGTTATGCATTCGACTTTGGCTCAGGTCATGATCTCCTGGTTCGTGAATTCAAACCCCTCATCAAGCTGTCTGCTGCCAGCATGGAGCCTGTTTCAGATCCTCTGTTCCCCTCTGTCTCTGCCCCTACCCGACTTGTGCTCTCTCTCTCTCAAAAATAAATAAAGCATTTTTAAAAACTTAATAAATTTTGAATATTCTAAAACAAAAAACTTTTGAAGCAAAACATGAAAAATAATTTAAAATTTATATTTACTTTGCAAGTTTTATGAAAATTTACTGAAATGGTGAACACTTCAAGTACAATTACGTTTTATTTTTAGTTCTCCAATTTTTACGATCAACAAAACTTAAGTTATGTGGAATTTACATTATAAACATAGTGCTTTTATTAAAATTAAGACAAAAATTAATTTTGTGGAATATATGAATGGAATAAATTTATACATTTATTATATCTTTATTTTATTATTCATCCAAATCTTGCTGGCCTTAACACAAGGCCAATCATATGAAATAACAATTTAATTTAGTTGTCTTTAATATTTTGTTCACTTTCAACTATACAAAAGCCTCAGATTTACACATACTTTTCAATTTTGTGGTAATAAAAGTATATTTGTTGTGTGGGGGCAAGGATTTGCAAACTTTTTTTTTGTTTTTTGTTTTTTATTATTTTTATTAAAAAATTTTTTTTAATGTTTATTTATTTTTGAGAGAGAGAGAAACAGAGCATAAGTGGAGGAGGGGCAGAGAGAGAGGGAGACACAGAATCCAAAGCAAGCTCCAGGCTCTTAGCTGTCAGCACAGAACCCGACATGGGGTTCAAACTCATGAACTGTGAGATCATGACTGGAGCCAAAGTCAGATGCTTAACTGACTAAGCCACCCATGCACCCCACAGACACTTTTTTTGTTAAGAGTCAGATAGTTATTTGAGGCATTGTGGACCAGACATTTCCTGTTGCAACTTTTTTTTTTTTAATTTTTTTTCTTAAAGTTTATTTATTATTGAGAGACAGAAAGAGATAGAGCATGAGCATGGGAGGGGCAGAGAGAGGAGGAGACACAGAATCTGAAGCAGGCTCCAGGCTCTGAGCTGTCAGCACAGAGCCCAACGTGGGGCTCGAACTCATGAACTGCGAGATCATGACCTGAGCCAAAGTCGGACGCTCAACCAACTGAGCCACCCAGGCACCCCTGTTGCAACTTCTTGATTTTCAGCTGAGTGGGTGAAAGCAGCCATAGACCATACGTATGACTGGTCATAGCTGTGTTCTAACAAAACTTACAAAAACAGGCAGTGGGCTCCATTTGGCCTACAGGTTATAATTTGCTGACCCCTGTGGCCAGGTGTATCAGACTCTGAAGTGGAGATTTGTGTGCAGGAGACTTACTGAGAATACCGTCAGATGACAAGTGTAGGGGGAAGTAAGGCTAGCACAAAGAGAAATAGGCCTAGGATGATGCAATCATAGCACATACCTCAGCTGATCCCATGAGGAGCTCAGTATCAGGGACAGCCCTTTAGTGTTATTCCACCTTGAAGCAAAAGAGGCTGGTCTTTATACCTTGACATGTCCTGGGCAGGGAGGGCAAGGTGTGATCTTGGAAAAGGAAGCTCCCTTAAGGAGAGAGCAGTGCTTGGAGAGGAGGGGTTCAGCTGTGACCTCCCAGCACCTGAGGAACAAATGCCTTCATCTTTTTAAAAACAATTTTTAAATGTTTATTTATTTATTTTGAGAGAGGTAGGGATGGGCAGAGAGGGAGGGAGAGAGAGAATCCGAAGCAGACTCTGCTCTGTCAGCACATGGCCTGACACGGGGCTTGAACTCACAAACCATGAGATCATGACGAGCCAAAATCAGGAGTTGGACATTTAACAGACTGAGCCACCCAGGTGCCCCACAAGTATCTTCATCTTAAGGAAGGATGTGATGGTTAATTTTAAGTCTCAGCTTGGCTGGGCCAAGTGCCCAAATATCTGTTCAAGCATTCTTCTGGATGATTCTGTGATGGTGTTTTAGGATGAGGTTAGCATTTTAATCAGTGGACTTTGAGTAAAGCAGATTGCCTTCCATAAGCATGAGGGTGGGCCTCATTCAATTAATTGTCCTGAATAGAACAAAATAGACTGACCAGGCAAGAGGGAATTTTGCCAGCAAACAGCATTCAGATTTGAATTGTAACATTGGCTCTTCTCTGAGCCTCTAGCCTGAAAGCTCACCCTCCAGAATTTGGACTTTCTAACCTCCATAATCACATGACTCAATTCCTTAAAATAAATCTCTGTACACACACACACACACACACACGCACGCACACATCCTATTCGTTCTGTTTTTCTGAAGAATTCTAATATAAGGGATCTGGGTAAAGCACCATATTTGCTATGATTATCAAGGTAGGAGAACAGAACACATACAGTATGCAGTCTTGCTTTGTAACATTTAAATATTTAAATGCATGATATGTGGGTCTCCATTTGCACACTTCCTCCAGTCCAGTGGTGTGCTAGAGTCAGCTCATACCAGATCTCCATAACCAATTCCATGCATCTCCTCTCAACTCCAACTCCATGTTTAAATTTTTTAATGTTTATTTATTCTTGAAAGAGAGAGAGAGAGAGAGAGCGTGCATGAGCGGGGGAGGGGCAGAGTGAGAGAGGGACACAGAATCCAAAGCAGGCTCCAGGCTCTGGGCTGTCAGCATATAGCCCGACGCGGGGCTCAAACTCATGAGCCATGAGATCATGACTTGAGCTGACATCAGACGCTTAACTGACTGAGACACCCAGGCGCCCCGCAACTCCGTATTTAGTCACATCAGTCTGGTAGCTTGAAATTGTCATGGTAAGAGTATTTATACTATGGAAATCAGCAAACACAACAAATCGGGGCTATTTTTTTGTTTCCAGACAGCTGATTGTTAAACATTTACCTGTATATGACTGCTTAGGTCCCACAAATATTAGAAGGAGGCTTGCCTCCATATCAGCAATTTCACCAGGAAGTTCCTTCTCATGATTCCATCTCCCCTGAGCTCTTGTGAGTGCATTTCCTCTCCATGACCCTCCCAGAATAGAGAAGTAACTCCCCATGGTTGCTTTGCTCTGAGTCCTTTCTCACTCCTTGATTATTCCCTGGTGAGTAGTCCTTGCATTACAGTCCCCTCATTTGAACCATCTGAGATGAATTCCTTTTCTTACTGGGACCCTAATACAAGAAGTGAGTGGTAAATCTGTCTCTTACTTTATGCTCACCCTAAGATTCAATGACCATCTCCCTCTCCCCCTCTCCAGTTCTATCTTTAGGATCAGCAGCTGATAAGCTATTTCATTTTTCATCTACCCTGTCCATTTGTCCCTCTTGACCAAACATACCAATGAATGTGTGCTATGGTTTAAGTCTTGAAACAGACTTCCAAGACACAGTCCAAAGAGAACTCACCATACCCAGTCATTTTGTTCTTTGGCCACCTTGGTTATTTAAAATACGTGTTAGTGTTGCTTAGTGAGGTTAGTTTTGGAATCCCCAAATATATAAAAAGGATACAAAAGCCAACTGTCACAACTAATTGGAAACATTGCATTTAGTTTTAGAAGGCAAGAGTAATAGAAATCACGTGGGGCTGTTCATCTGTTTGTCTCATCTCTTTAAATTACTTAAAAAATCAAAAGCTCTTGTGGTTTCAACCTGTAATCTTATATCCCTGCATGTCCTGACTTACACATCCAGTAATCACTCCTAATAATCGCCCTGGGCTTAGGACAAGAAGGGCTGTTCTAGGCCCCTACACACTGTGCAGATCATGAGAGCTGTCTATTGTCATACAACAGCTTTGAAGTTTGGGATTTTTTTTTTTTTTTCGAATTGCCTCTGCTTTTCCAAGCACCTCTGGTCACACTGCTTCCCTGAGTTGCATTGCATTATTGACTCTAGACACAACATAGCTTTAGTGAGGTTTAATCAAAAAACAACAAAGAGGAACATCTTTTCATTTTCATTAGGTTTTACTAAGCACACATGTCTTTTTGCTTCAAAGAAAGAAAGAGAAAGAGGGGAAAGAAAGAAAGAAAGAGAAAAAGGAAGAAGAAAGAAAGAAAGAAAGAAAAAAGAAAGAAAGAAAGAAAGAAAGAAAAATCATTTGGGTTGGTCTACCAAATTGTCCCAATAGGAGGGATGTAATATGTGATACTGGTAGATATCTCATAAGTAGGCCATCATAAGAAAAACACATTTTTATAAACAATAATAAATACTATGCAATTTTTAACATTGATCAAGTTCTCAGAGAAGGGAGAGGCTTCCTTTGTAGATACATAGGGAATTTGAGGGTGAGGAAGGAAACTGAACTCAGAATAGCAGAGGCTGGGGGAGTGAGGTATCTCTATCTGGCAGGATGGGTGAGGTTATTTGCAGAAACAAACAACTTCAGTCTCAGTGGCTTAAAGCAAGGTTTGTTTTTTACTCATGCTACATGAACAATAGGGGTTGGCTGTTGATATGGCTATCAGAGTGGTGCTGGGAAGGGGGAGGAGCATGTAATACATTCTATATTAGTTGTTAACATTTCTGTATGGGAGTGACACACATCTCTTCCACTTATATTTCATTGACCAAAAAAGGTCAACGGCCACATATAACTTCACAAGGTATGGGGAAGATCCCTGCCATGTGCCCAAAAAATGGAAGGGCCAGAAATAAGGTGACCAGAACTACTACTCTGGTGACCTGTGAAAGGTAAAGACAGTTGTGAGAATGGCACAAAAGTGCCCATTACCTTTCCTTTTTTCCTGTTTCTTTGTGAGTGAAGAGAACATATATAGTAGATGCTAGAGACTGAAAAACTCCTACAGTTGATCATAATTTAGGGGAAGGAGACACTTCAGAACAAATTTGGAACTTTCCATTTCATGAAAGAAATTTTTGTGTAGTGTTAAATGGCCACACTTGATTATATCAAATAATGTTATTAAAAAATTTTTAATGTTTATTTAATTTCGAGAGAGAGAGAGATAGAGACAGAGTCAGAGCATGAGTGGGGGAGGGGCAGAGAGAGATGGAGACAGAATCTGAAGCAGGCTCCAGGCTCTGTGCTGACAGCTCAGTCACAAGCTGTGAGATCATGACCTGAGCCGAAGTCAGACACCTAACCAACTGAGCCACCCAGGCTCTCCTCAAATAATTTTAAATGTATTTTAATAGTGATGAAACGTGGCAAGTGAAGATAATGGCTGAAAAGTTTCCCCAGAAAAGCCAAAGCAGGAAGGTCCCTGTGGTGCAGTGGTTTCCAATGCTCTAAGGGACATACGAAGGGAACCCTCCAAGAAAACTCAAGGGGAAATGGAGTGGCAGAGTAAAGTGCAACCTATACATAACTAAGTACTATGAATTGATGAAGAAACATTTATGACTTTCGCATTTTTGTAGTACACTAAAACGGTCCACTGTCAATGTTAGTTCTTGTCCAGGCAGAGACTATGATAACACATCATGATAAGACATTGTCTTCACGTGCGCTTGGGTGGCTCAGTTGGTTAAGGGTCTGACTTCAGCTTGGGTCATGATCTCGCAGTTCTAGAGTCTGAGCCCCATGTCAGGCTCTGGGCTGATAGCCCAGAGCCTGGAGCCTGCTTCAGATTCTGTCTCCATCTCTCGGCCTCTCCCCTGCTCATGCTCTCTCTCTTTCTCTCTCAAATATAAAATAAAACAAAACAAAAATTTAAGACATTGTCTTCAGTCATGGATGGGATTTTCACCAGGAAAGCAGGGGTCGTTACAGTGTGTCTACAGCCTGTAGTTCCACATTGGGCACTTCTCTGAGGCATCTCAGATTCTTGTTGCCTTTCATATGCCTAGTCCACTGCCTCTCCCTTCTTCCACAAAGAGGAAAAAAGAGAACTAACAAGATTAATTCATAAATATTTATGGGTTACCAAAAAATCCAGTAGCATAAAGCCACTGTCGGTGGAGGGGACATCTACTGGATCACTTCTCCAATTCCGTTGTAGAAACTGTTGAGAGAACTGTCTCGTGGCTCCCACTGACCACAGCTGATGGATGAGCAGGGGACACAGGCAGGGGACACAAGCGTGCCCTTAACTTTGGCCAGTCACATTGTTTCTCTGGAAATTTGGAGGTTAAATTATTTAAAGAGGGAAAAAATTTTCTTCTTTGAAACAAATTCAGATTTACAGAAAAGTTGTAATACAGTACAAAGACGTTTGTTTGTCCCTAAATCATATGAGAGTAAGCCGCCGACACGATACCTCATCACCCTTAAACCGTTTAGTGTTTATTTCCCTCAAACAAAGACATTCTTTTATATGACAAAAATTAAACCATCAAAATCTGAAAATCCACACTGATATCTAGCCACCAGTTAATCCTCAGGCCACCCCAGTTCTATCACAGTCTCAGTAATGTCCTTTATAGCAAAAAGGCCCAGTTCAGAATCATCACGTCTCTTTATTAGAGATTGGATTATTTAATGAAGTTTTAAAGTAGCATACAGTAAAACAAAGCCATCTAAAAAGGTATTTAGGGAAAAATAAGTCTCCCCTTTCCCCTGGTTTTCAGAGGCAATCTCTGTTACCAGTTTCTCCTGCATACTTACAGTCTATCATACACAGCTTATGTGTGTACATTGGTGAAGTGGGATGTCAAAATTCCTCTTAGCTCAGGCAAAAAATAAGATCAGATATAGGAGTTCCTCCTTTAAAAATGTTAGATATCCATTAAGAACTTTATTGATTGTCATCAAGACAAAGGATAAAGAAAGGAAGTTTCCAAGTGAATACATTTTCCCAGGTTTTTTTTTAAAGCCTATTTATTTGTTTTGAGAGGGAGAAAGAGAACACAGGAGCAGGAGAGGGACAGAGAGAGGAACAGAAGACATCCCAAGCAGGCTTCGTACTGTCAGCATGGCCTGATGCAGGGCTTGATCCCACATCTTGAGATCATGACCTGAGCCCAAACCAAGAGTCAACTGAGCCATCAAAGTGCACCACATTTCCCCAGATTTTGAATATCAAAGTCATTGACCACCTAGAAAAGACAAAATTTCTTCTCTTGCCAATACTAATATATTGCCAGTTTAATAATTTATTTTTCTCTTTGTAGAAATTAAGGTTCTTTTGTTGTTTAGCTGTTTAAATGCTTGGAACATCTTTTAGATTATTATATAAATCATAAAATAATAGTGTAAAAATTGTTTTTTAAATTGTATTGGTTGGTATATAAGATTCAAAAGTAAATTTCCTAAGCTGTTTTTTTAAAAATGTTTATTCATTTTGAGAGAGTATGAGATGGGGAGGGACAGAGAGAGAGAGGGAAAGTGAGAGAGGGAGAGAGAGAATCCAAGAGGGCTACACACTGTCAGCACAGAGCCCAATGCAGGGCTCAAACTCACAAACGATGAAATCATAGCCTGAGTCAAAATCGACAGTGGGATGCTTAACTGACTGAGCCACACATGTGCCCTTCCTAAGCTGTTTTTAATATTACACTGTATGCAATCATATAAAAGTTTAATTTATCTTCATTTTAATGGTGCTGTGATGAAAAATTTTAAATTCATTTCTGAATCTTAAACAGAAGACAAAAACCTTTAGGGCACCTGTGTAGCTCAGTCACTAAAGCATCTGACTTCAGCTCAGGACATCATCTCACGGTTTGGAAGTTCCAGTCCTTCATTGGGTGAACTTGAGCCCCACTTCAGGTAAAACACAAGCCCCACTTCAGGTGAGCCCTGCTTCTCTCTCTCTCCCCCCACCCCTTTCTGCCCCTCACTCACCTGCACCCTCTCTCAAAAAAAAAAAAAAAAAAAGAAGACAAAAAACTTTTTTTCAGTAACATAAAATATGAGCCTGTAACTTAAAACATGGAAACCCTGAGGTGGTCATCTTATTCCACTTCCCAATGGGCTAAAGAGAGAGGTGTATAGGCAGCAATATGAGCAAAATAAGATGAATTGAAGAAAACAGGGATGAACAAAAGAGAGTTTCTGAGGACATTCTGGTTCCTGCTCCCAGTCTCTTCCTGAGATTTGCCTTTGGATTCTGTGCTATGAGATCCCACAGGACCCTTATAATAAAATCCACTCTCAGTCTTTTAAAATTGTTGCTTAAGCTAGCTTGAGTTGGTTTCTGTTACATGCAACATTCCTGAGGCATAGGGGAATGGAATGGATAGGGCAATAGAGGGTCACTTGAATGCAAAGAAATCTGAAGGAACACAACAATTACTGGATGGTTTCTGATATTGCTTGGGCTCTCCAAAGGAATCCTAAGGTTGTCCTCGAACAAGTTCAGGTAGCAGACCCAAATGGAAGAAGATAGGTACTCAAATAGTTGTTTTCAAAATTTTTCTTTCATCAAATAATGAGCTACTGTCAGTTTATAGATTAAACTTATTCTTTTACAGTTGTTCCACTACTAACTTAAAGGTCTTTCCTAATTCTTAGTTTTAGTTCAATAATTTCCCCCCCAAATTAAATATTTTTAATATGCTTTATTGGCCATTTCTTGCCTCTCTCATCCAGAAGAACTATTTGAAATATGATAGAGATTATTACTTCTTACTGGTCTAAGAGAAAAGGCACTACTAACTAATTTCAGATTTTAGTAAAAGAGTTTAAAAACTCATGACAGGCTACTCAAGACATAAGCATGTACAGTGATAAAGGATTATGACTCAATTTTAATTTTAAAAAAATTCGTGAAAACAGCTCATAACCCCAAAAGCTAGCATTTCTCACAGCTTTCCCTAACACAATATAATTTGTTAGTCTATTTGCTTTGGCACTCTCCTACAGTATGGAGTTTTCACCTCCACATTTTGGCAAAGTTTGGGCAACCATATTTAAGGCTGAGCACTGACTCTCATTCATGCTTTTTCATTTTCCCATGGGCCTGGTTCTGCTTGCTGTTGGCAACTGCTCCTTCATAAACTTTTCAAGAAAGTGATAATGTGAACCCAGAGATGCTGAATATAGAGTTTGTAACTCCAATGTCAGTGGGGCTTGTAGGACAAAAGGTCCCAGTTGCCTTCGAAGGGGATTTGCCTCATTTCTCTTGACTCATGTCCATTTCCAGAAACCTGGGAACCTTACATTACTGAGTATCTTATTTTGGCACTTTGAAGTTGCAAGCACTTTGACCATAATGTACTGCCAAGAGTTTCTTTAAGAATATGGAGATGGGGGGCGCCTGGGTGGCTCAGTCAGTTAAGCATCCGACTTCGGCTCAGGTCATGATCTCGCAGTCCGTGAGTTCGAGCCCCGCGTGGGGATCTGTGCTGACAGCTCAGAGCCTGGAGCCTGTTTCAGATTCTGTGTCTCCCTCTCTCTGACCCTCCCTCGTTCATGCTCTGTCTCTTTCTGTCTCAAAATTAAATAAACGTTTAAAAATTAAAAAAAAAAAGAATATGGAGATGGGAATGCAAGCTGGTGCAGCCACTCTGGAAAACAGTATGGAGGTTCCTCAAAAAACTAAAAATAGAACGACCCTACAACTGAGCAATTGCACTACTAGGCATTTATCCAAGGCATACAGGTGTGCTGTTTCGAAGGGACACATGCACCCTCATGTTTATAGCAGCACTATCAACAATAGCCAAAGTATGGAAAGAGCCCAAATGGCCATCGATGGATGAATGGATAAAGAAGATGTGGTATATATATACAATGGAGTATTACTCAGCAATCAAAAAGAATGAAGTCTTGCCATTTGCAACTACGTGGATGGAACTGGAGGGTATTATGCTAAGTGAACTTAGAGAAAGACAAAAATCATATGACTTCACTCATATGAGAACTTTAAGAGACAAAACAGATGGACATAGGGAGGGGAAACAAAAATAAGATAAAAACAGGGAGGGGGACAAAACAGAAGAGACTCATAAATCTGGAGAACAAAGTGAGGGTTACTGGAGGTGGTGTGGGAGGGGGGATGGGCTAAATGGGTAAGCGGCACTAAGGAACCAACCTACTCCTGAAATCACTGTTGCACTATATGCTAATTTGGATGCAAATTTAAAAAATTAAAATTAAAAAAAAAGAATATGGAGAAATAGTCTGCAATAGTCTCAAACCAGGGCAAAATAGTCCATAAAGACTATGGCCCTATACCATTATATTTGTCTTTGCATTAGTTAGGATACAGGTGGAACAGGAAGTAACAGAGAACTGAGAAAATAGTGGCTTGAACAAGGTAGTATTTTATTTTCTGTCACATAGATGTCTTGAAAAAACAGCCCATGGATGTTATGGTGGCTATGCTCCACAAATTTCTCAGGGATCTTGGCTCTTTCTAGCTTACCATACATTATGGCTAGATAACGGAATGTGACTTTTATTTTTTTATTTATTTTATTTTTTTCAATATATGAAATTTATTGTCAAATTGGTTTCCATACAACACCCAGTGCTCATCCCAAAAGGTGCTCTCCTCAATACCCATCACCCACCCTCTCCTCCCTCCCACCCCCCCATAAACCCTCAGTTTGTTCTCAGTTTTTAAGAGTCTCTTATGCTTTGGCTCTCTCCCACTCTAACCTCTTTTTTTTTTTTTTTTTCCCTTCCCCTCCTCCATGGGTTTCTGTTAAGTTTCTCAGGATCCACATAAGAGTGAAAACATATGGTATCTGTCTTTCTCTGTATGGCTTATTTCACTTAGCATCACACTCTCCAGTTCCATCCACGTTGCTACAAAGGTGTGGCTTTTTTTTTTTTTAAATTGAAGTATATTTGATGCACAATGTTACATTAGTTTCAGGCGTATAACTTAGTGATTTGACAAGTCTATATGTTATGCTACGCTCACCATTTGTCATCATATAACACTTACAATACCTGGAGTGTGGCTTTTGTACTGAGGATCCAAAACAACTTTAGCCATTACCTCTGCATTCCAGGCAGTAGAGTGAAAGACAGAAGAAAGCAAGAGGTAAAATTTACTAGTCTGATGATTTCAAAGAAGGTCCCTACAAACTGTAATTTTCTTCCATACCAGGCTGCAAAGGAGTATGGGTAAATGGTTTTATTATGCAAAGCTTTATGCTTAACTAAAGGATTCTATTACCATAGAAGATGGAGAGAACAAATATTGGGGAACAACCATTGGTCTCACTCATAGTCTCATAAAGTTCTTTGGGGAGCATGCATAACTTTCTCCTGGTCTGACCTATTTAACGGTCTCCCTGCATTCTTGCCAGCATTTGGTGTCACTATTTTTTATTTTACATATTCTGATATGTAGTGATATCTCATTCTGGTTTTAATTTGTAGTCCCCTAATGGCTAATGAAGTTGAGTATCTTTTCACATGCTTATTTACCATCTGTACGTTCTCTTCAGAGAAATGTCTGCTCCTGTCCTTTGCCTGTTTTACGAATTTCCTTTAAGCTGTAGAGTTTTGAGAATTATTTTATATTCTAGGTTTCAACCCTTTGTTGGATATGTAGTTGACAAATATCTCCTTGTGGTTTGTAGCTTATCTTTCTATCCTTTAAGAGCTTTTTTCACAGAGCAAAAAAATTTTTGATGATTTATCCACTTTTTTTCTGGGTATATTTCCTCCACTGAGCTACTTTTGTACGTATGTCAAAAATCAGCTGAGCATATTTGTGTTGGTCAATTGCTACATTCTCTATTCTGTTCCACTAACTTATGTGTTTGTCTCTCTGCCAATACTACATTGTCTTGATATAGTAGCTATATAGTAAGCCTTAATATAAGGTAGAGTGGTTCCTCCCACTTTGTTCTTTGTTAAGATTATTTTAACTATTCCAGGGCCTGTACCTTTCATTATAAATTTTAGAATAAACTTGAATGTGCTTATAGAAAACTTTGCTGGGATTTGGTAGAAATTGTATTATTTTGCACAGTGAAGGAAAAAAGTCAACAAAATGAAAAAGCAACCTACTGAATGAGAGAAGATATTTGCAAATGATATATCTGATAAAAGGCAAATATCCAAAATACATAAAGAACTTTCTACAACTCAGCAGCAACAACAACAAAAATAATTTGATTAAAAACGGGTAGAGGGAAGGGGGAGCTAGATGACGGTGTATAGGAGGACCCTAAACATGGCTGATTCCTCCAGTACAGCTAGATAAATATAAAATCATTCTAAATACTCATGAAATCAACCTGAGGACTGATGAAACAAACTGCACAACTAAGGGGAGATAAGAGGCCACTCTGAGGAAGATAGGAAGTGTGAAGAAATGGATTAGATAGCAGGTGCTGCAGAGGGTAGGGAGCCCTGGTTGCAGAGAAAGGGGAGAGAGAATGAAGCAGACAAGGATAAGCACAAGGAGAACACTTCCTCAAAGTCATTGGGAAAATGAGAGGGGCTGAATTTTGTGTTTTTGCCACTAGTAGAGCTCAAAGACCTGGAGTTTCAGAGGTCCCCAGGCTTGGCTAGAGACCTGAAGACACTGCCCTACTCTTGGAGGCAGGCAAACAATCTCAGGGGCAGACTGTGCAATCTGAAGATCGCCTAAGTGGTAAGGGGAAAGACTGTTTTCTTTGGAGCACCTCTCTGGGGACAAAAGAGCAAACAGGAGCCATTTCCCTTCCCTGCCCCTCAGTGTAGGTGCAGAGACACCTACTGAGGGCAGCTAACTGGGACATGGGCTGTTTTGTCTGTTGGCTCCAAACCCCATGCCCCTGAGTTCTGGTATGACTACACTTCTGGGTGAAACTTGCATCAGTCCTAGCACAGTGAGACCCTTTCTCAGAAGACCAGTGCAGGTTCCTGCCATAACCAAGTACCTGAATTGTAATTTTGAAAGTCAACAGCCTGGCTAGGGTAGAGCCCAGGGTGTGCTGTGCTGCTCTAGGTGGTCAAGCAACCCAGAGACAGATCATGTGAAATCACCGATCTGAAAAACACCTGTGATGCACAAGGGGAAGTTGTTCACTTCTCTGAGAGTGTTTCCTTGAGAGCAGCAGGCATGGATTCCCCTCTCCAGGGTAAAAAGAGAAGACTGGCACCATTTCCTTTCCCTGCCCCTCAGCATAAACCAACTTCAGTAAACAGCACAACGCTAACACTGGCAGCCTAAACTGCTCACACCAAGTCCCACCCCTCTGCTCTGTGCAGGTGCTGCTTTTCTCCTGCAAGTGTGCCTGAGGACCAGTGCAACAGGCCCTTCTCCAAGAAGACCAGCACAAACCCACACACCACATTCATGGGCCATAGAGTTCTACAAGACCTTCATATCTAGTGGAAATAGCATCAGTTCTCTTTTAGCAAGTGGACCAGAGCATATCTAGTTAAAACTTGCTACACTCTGGCCAAGGTCCAAACACTCCCCACTACAAGCAAGGAGAAACTCTGCAGATGACTGACCTGAGGGATAGAGCAGCCATAACATAGCAGCTGAGGGCATGCAGAGTCACTTCCTGAAGCACCAGTCCCTGGACATTATATGACCTCTTCTTCATAAAGTCATTACTCTCAGGAACCGGAAATTAAGTCTTTCCTAACACAGAGAACACAGAGACTTAGACAAAATGTCAAGATTGAGGAATTCATCCCAAAAGAAAGAACAAGAAAAGGTCATGGCCAGGGGTCTAATCAAAACAGATACAAGCATATGCTTGATCTAGAATTTAAAGCAACAATTATAAGGATACTAGCTGGGTTTGAGAAAAGCATTGAAGACATCAGGAAAACCCTTACTATAGAGAAAAAAAACGTAAAAAACATATCAGGCCGAAATGAAAAATGCAATAACTGAGATTCAAAACCAACTGGTTGTAAAGACCACAAGGATAGATGGAGAGGAATGAATAAGTGATATAGAAAATAGAATTATGGGGGGAAATGAAGCTGAACAATAAAGGAAAATAAAAATCTTAGATCACAAAAGTAGACTTAGTGAACTCAGTGACTCTATCAATTGTAATGATATTTGTATCATAGGAGTCCCAGAAGAAGAAGAGAGAGAAGGGGGCAGGGAGAAGGTTTATTTGAGGAAATTATAGTTGAAAACTTCCTTAATATGGGGAAGGAAACAGGCATCCAAATCCAGGAGCCACAGAGAACTCCCATTAAAATCAACAAAAGCAGGCCAACACCAAGACATATTGTAGTTAAATTTGCAAAATATAAAGAAAAAGTCCTAAAGGCAGCAAGACAAAAGAAGTTCCTAACTTATAAGCAAAGACCAATAAGGTTAGCAGCACATCTCTCCACAGAAACTTGGCAGGTCAGAAGGGGGTGGCATGATATATTCAATGTACTGAATGGGAAAAATATGCAGCCAAAAATATTCTATCCAGCAAGGCTATTATTCAGAATAGAAGGAAAGATAAAGAGTTTCCCAGACAAACACACATTAAAGGGGTTTGTGACCACTAGAACAGCCTGAAAGAAATATTAAAGGGGACCCTTTCAGTGGAGGAGAAACACAAAAAGCAACAAAGACTAGAAAGGAACAAAGAAAATCTCCAGCAACAGTGACAAAAAAAGTAATAAAATGGCACCAAGTTCATATCTATCAATAATGACTCTGAATGTAAATGGACTAAATGCTCCAATAAAAAGACATAGGGTGTCAGAATGGATTAAAAAAAAACCCAAGACCCATTTATATGCTGTCTACAAGAGACTCATTTTAGACCTAAAGACACAAGCAGATAGAAAGTGAGGGGATAGAGAAATATTTATCATGCATATGGACATCAGATGAAAGCTGGAATAGCAATACTTACGTCAGACAAACTAGATTTTAAACCAGAGAGTGTAACAAGAGATGAAGCAGGGCACTATATAATAATAAAGAGGTTTATCCAAAAAGAAGACCTAACAATTGTAAATATTTATGCTCCCAACTTGAAATAACCCAAATGTATAAAACAACTAATACCAAGCATAAAGGAACTCATTGATAATAATACAATAATAGTAGGGGACTGTAACAGCTGACATACATCAATGGATAGATCATCTACACAGAAAATCAACAAGGAAACAATGGTTTGAAAGATACACTAGACCAGATGGACTTAACAAATATATTCAGAACTTTTCATCCTAAAGCAATAGAATACACATTCTTTTCAAGTGCACATGGGGCATTCTCTAGAATAAATCACATACCAGGTCACAAATCAGGCTTCAACAAGTGCAAAAAACAAGTACAAAAAGATGGAGATAATACCATGTACATTTTCCGAACACAATGCTATGAAACTTGAAGTCAACCACAATAAACAATTTGGAAAGACCAAAAAGACATGGAGGTTAAAGAACATCCTACCAAAGAATGAATGGGTCAACCAAAAAATTAAAGAAGAAATTTTTAAAAATACATGGAAATGAATGAAAATAAAAACAAAACAGTCCAAAACCTTTGTGATGCAGCAAAAGCAGCCATAAGAGATGTACATAGCAAGACAGGTGTACCTCAAGAAGCAATAAAAATCTCAAATAAGCAACCTAGTCTTACACCTAAAGGAGCTAGAAAAAGAACAACAAATGAAGCCTAAAGCCAACAGAAGAAGAGAAATAATACAGATTAGAGCAAAAATAAATGATAAAGAAAAGAAAACAGTAGAACAGATCAGTGAAACTGGGAGCTGATTCTTTGAAAAAATTAATGAAATTAATATACCCCTAGCCAAATTTATCACAAATATAAGAGAAAGGATCCAAATAAATAAAATCACAAACGAGAGAGGAGAAATAACAACCAACATTGCGGAAATACAAACAGTTATAGGAGAATGTTATGAAAAATTATATACCAAAAAATTGGACAATCTGGAAGAAATGGATAAATTCCTAGAAACATAACATATAAACTACCAAAACTGAAACAGGAAGAAATAGAAAACTTTGACAGACCAACAATCAGCAAAAACAAATTGAATCAGTAATCCAAAATCTCCCAACAAACAAAAGTCTAGGGCCAGATGGCCTCATAGGGGAATTTTACAAAACACTTAAAGAAGAGTTAATATCTCCTCTTCTCAAACTATTCCAAAAAATATAAATGGAGGAACAACTTTCAATCTCATTTTATGAGGACAGCATTACCTTGATTACAAAACCAGACAAAAGCTCCACTAAAAAAGAGAACTATAGGCCAATATCCCTGATGAACATGGATGCAAAAATTCTCAATAAAATACTAGAAAATTGAATCCAATAGTACATTAAAAGAATCATTCACCACAAAAGAGTGGTTCAATATTCATAAATCAACCAATGTGATACACCACATTAATAAAAGAAAGGATAAGAACCATATGATTCTTTCAATAGAGGCAGAAAAAGCATTTGACAAAGTACAGCATCTATTCTCGATAAAAACCCTCAACAAAGCAGGGGTAGATGGAATATATCTCAACATAATAAAGGCCATATAGGAAAAAAAAAAAAAACACCCCACAGCTAATATCATCCTCAATAGGGAAAAACTGAGAACTTTTCCTCTACAGTTAGGGAGAAGACAGGGATGACCACTGTCACCACTGTTATTTAACATAGTGCTGGAAGTCTAGCCCTGGCAATCAGACAACAAAAAGAAATAAAAGGCATCCAAATCAGCAAGGAAGAAGTCAAACTTTTCACTACTTGCAGATGAATTGATACTCTACATAGAAAACCTGCAGGACTCCACTAAAAAACTGCTAGAACTGAGACATTAGTTCAGTAAAGTCCCAAGATATAAAATCAATGTACAGAAATTTGTTGCATTTCTATACACCAATAATGAAGCAGCAGAAAAAAAAATCAAAGAGTCAATCTCTTTTTACAATTGCATCAAAACCCGTAAGATACCTGGGAATAAACCTAACCAAAGAGGAAAAGATCTGTACTCTGAAAACTATAAAACCCAAGGGCGTCTGGGTGGTTCAGTTTGGTTAAGTGTCCAACTCTTGATTTCGGCTCAGGTCATGATCTCACAAATTGTGAGATCAAGCCCTGTGTCAGAGTACAGGCTCTGTGCTGATGATGTGGAGCTTACTTGGGATTTTCTGTCTCTCCCTTTCTCTCTGTCCCTCCTCCACTCACACACACACACACACACACTCTCTCTCTCTCTCGCTCTTGCTCTCGCTCTCGCTCTCACTCTCTCTTTCTCTCAAATAAATGTTAGAAAAACTATAAAACACTTATGAAAGAAGTTGAAGATGACACAAAGAAATGGAAAAACAGTACATGGTCATAGGTTGGAAGAATAAATATTGTTAAAATGTCTATACTACCTAAAGCCATCTACGCATTTAATGCAATCCCTATCAAAATACCACTAGAATTTTTCACAGAGCTATAACAAACAATCCTAAAATTTGTATGAAACTTGTTACAAAAGACCCTAAATAGCCAAAGCAGTCTTGAAAAAGCAAAACAAATCTGGAGGCATCACAATTCCAGACTTTAAGTTATATTACAAAGCTGTAGTGATCACGACAGTATGGTACTGGCACAAAAATAGACACAGAGATCAATGGAATAGAATAGAAAACCCAAAAATGGACCCATAAATATATGGTCAACTAATCTTCCACAAAGAAGGAAAGGATATCCAATAAGAAAAGGCCAGTCTCTTCAACAAATGGTGCTGGAAAAACTGGATGGCAACATGCAAAAGAATAAAACTGGACCACTTTCTTAACACCATATACAAAATAAACTCAAAATGGATGACAGACCTAAATGTGAAGAGGAAACCATCAAAATCCTAGAGGAGAACACAGGCAGTAACCTCTTTGATATCAGCCATAGCAACTTCTTACTAAATACATCTCCTAAGGCAATGGAAACAAAAGCAAAAATAAACTATTGGGACTTCATCAAGATAAAAAGCTTCTGCACAGCCAAGGAAACAATTAACAAAACTAAAAGGCAACCTTCAGAATGGAAGAAGATATTTGCAAATGACATACCGGATAAAATGTTAGCATCCAAAATAAAGAACTTATAAAGCTCAACACCCAAAAAACAAACAATCCAGTTTAAAAATGGGCAGAAGACAGGAATAGACACTTTTCCAAAGAAGACATTCAGACCATGAATGTCTGGCCAACAGACACATGAAAAGATGCTCAACATCTTTCATTATCAGGCAATTACAAATCCAAACTACACTGAGATACCACCTCATACCTGTCAGAATGGCTAAAATTAACAACACAGGAAACAACAGATGTTGTCAAGGATGTGGAGAAAGGGGAAATCTCCTGCACTGTTGGTGGGAATGCAAACTGATGTAGCCACTCTGGAAAACAGTATGCAGGTTCCTCAAAAAAATAAAAATAGAACTACCCTATAACCCAGCAATAGCACTACTAGGTATTTACCCAAAGGATTCAAAAAAGTGATTCAAAGGGAAACATGTTTATAGTAGCATTATCAATAGTCAAATTACGGAAAAATCCCAAATGTCCAGCGACTGATAAATGGATAAAGAAGATGTGTTATATATAAACAATGGAACATTACACAGCCATTTGCAGTGACATGGATGGAGCTAGAGAGTATTACTCTAAGTGAAATAAGTCAAAGAAAAACAAATGCCATATGATTTCACTCATATGTGGAGTTTGAGAAAGAAAACAGAAAACCATAGGTGATAAACACACACACACACACACACACACACACACACACACACACAGAGGCAAACCATAAAACAGGCTCAACTATAGAGAACAAACTGAGGGTTGCTAGAAGGGAGGTTAGTGGGGGGATGGGTTAAATGGATGATGGGTATTAAGGAGGGCACTTGTCATGAGCACTGGGTGTTGTATGTAAATGATAAATCACCAAATTCTACATCTGAAACTAATATTATATTGCACTGTATGTTAACTGGAATTTAAATAAAAACTTTTAAAAAGAAAAAAAATGGGCAGAGGACTTAAACATTTTTTCTGAAGATACACAAATGGCAAACAGACAGGTGAAAAGATGTTCAACATCACTAATCATCAGGGAAATGCAAATCAAAACCATAATAAGATATCACCTTACACTTGTCAGAATGACTATAATCAAAAGATAAGAAATAAGTGTTGGGGAAGATGTGTAAAAAAAAAAAATCTAAAGCACTGTTGGTGGGAATGTAAATTGGTACAGCCACTGTGGAAAACAGCACAGATGGTCCTCAAAAAAATAAAAATAGAAATACTATAAGATCCAGTAACTCCTCTACGAGGTATTCAGCTGAAGAAAACAAAGAGTGATTTGAAAGATAGATGCATCCGTATGTTTATTGCAGCATTTATAATAGCCAAGATGTGGAAGCAACCCAAGAGACCACTGATAGATGAATGCATAAAGATGTGGCATGTGTAGGGGCGCCTGGGTGGCTCAGTCAGTTAAGCGGCCGACTTCAGCTCAGGTCATGATCTCGCGGTCCGTGAGCTCGAGCCCCGTGTCGGGCTCTGTGCTGACAGCTCAGAGCCTGGAGCCTGTTTCAGATTCTGTGTCTCCCTCTCTCTGACCCTCCCCCGTCCATGCTGTCTCTCTCTGTCTCAAAAATAAATAAACATTAAAAAAAAAAAAGATGTGGTGTGTGTGTGTATAAATACACGTATATATATAAATACATGCGAAATATTTATATTGATATGTATAAATATTTATATATGTACATATATATAAGTATTTATATATATGTACATATATATAAGTATTTATATATATAAATATATATATTATATATATATTTATATATATATAAAGTATATAAATAAATATTTATATATGTACATATATATAACTATTTATATATGTACATATATATAAGTATTTATATATATGTACATATATTTATATGTATGTATACACACACACAGGAACATTACTCAGCCATAAAATGGATGACATCTTGCCATTTGCAATAACATAGATGGATCTAGAGAGTATTATCTAACTGAAATAAGTCAGAGAGAGACAAATACCATATGATTTCACTTATATGTGGAATCTAAAAAACAAATGAATAAAAAAACAAAAAGCAGAAATAGACCCATGAATACTGGGAAAACAAACAGATAGTTGCTAGAGGGTAAGTGGGGAGATGGGCAAAATTGGTGAAGGAGAGTGAGATATACAGGCTCCAGTTATGCAATGAATAAGTTGCAGGAATAAATGATACAGCATAGGAAATACAGTCAGTGGCATCATAATAGCGTTGTATGGAGACAGATGGTATCTCACTTGTGGTGAGCATAGCATAACATACAAGCTTGTCAAATCACTGTGTTGTAGACCTGAAACTAAAGTAATATTATATGTCAAGTATACTTCAGTAAAAAGGAAAAAAAAAATATCCCCACAAAATTGCCTCAAATATGCACATCCATTTGGGGGGAAATTGACATATTTACTATGTTGAGTCTTCTCATCTCATTTGTCTTTGGTTTCTTTCATCAGCATTTTGTCATTTTCAGCATACAAATTCCGCACATTTTGGTAAGTTTTTACCTAAGTATTTTATTTTATTTGGAACTGTGGTTTAAAATTTTTTTTAATGTTTATTTTTGAGAGAGAGAGAGAGAGAGGGAGGGGGAGAGAGAGAGAGAGAGAGAGAGAGCATGAGCGAGGGAGGGGCAGATAGAGAGGGAGACACAGAATCCAAAGCAGGCTCCAGGCTCTGCGCTGTCCGCAGAGAGCCTGACGAACTCACGAACTGCAAGACCATGACCTGAGCCAAAGTTGGACACTTAACTGAGTCACCCAGGTGCCCCAGAACAACTGTGTTTTTAATTTCAGTTTTCATATTTCATTGTTAGTACATATACAGAAATGTGATTAATTCTTGTGTGCAAGACATTGTATCCTATAATCTTGCTGAACTCATTAGTTTGAGGGTTTTTTTAAAAATTTATTTATTTTGAGAGACAGAGGGAGGAACAGAGAGAGGAAGAGAGAGAATCCCAAGCAGGCTATGATGTGGGTCTCCATCTCACAAACCATGTGAGATCATGACGTGAGCTGAAACCAAGAGTTGAACCCAGGAGCCCGTTTTTGTTTTTGTAGATTCCTTGGGATTTTCTATGAGGGCAATCGTATCATCTGCAAATTGGGACAGTTATATTTCTTTCTGTCCAATCTTTATGTATTTTTTACTTTTTTATTCGTTTTTTGCTAGAACTTTCAGTATTATGTTGAATGAGTAGTGAGAGTGGACATTGTTTTAAGGATACCTGGGATATGTTTATACAGATATAAGACAAGCAGACATGGGAATGACAGTCATGATGTAAGTTTTTTATACTCATATTCCTTCAAAAATGGGGGCATAGCATATCACAGAAAGGGGCCACAAAGAGAAACACTAGGTTTGGTCAGGAAGCAGAGAGGGCAGGGGAAGATATGGGCAAGAGCTTTCCTTGTGGTTTCTTTGGGGAGGGATAGGCAAGATGGGATAAGCAGGTTTAGGATTTGCAGTAGGCTCTAGGGTACATGGGCTGTTCCTAGTATGTCTGCTTCCGGGACACAGGGTTAATAGAGTAGGGGGATAGAGCCCTGAGTGTGAAAGCCCAGTAAAGGAGGTGGTTGGGGATATGGGCTCTGGATTGGTTGGTTTGCATTTGAAAAGCGTGCTTGCCTGCAAGTTATTTACTATCTCCAGGAATTGGCTAGCATGGGGTGGGGCAGTTTCTCTAGGGTCAGTGAGGCTTCAGCGGTCAAAGCCATCATAATGCAGAAAACTTCCAGAGACAGGGTTAAAACAGCCTTGCTTCCTTCTCAATCTTAGGAAAGCATACAGTCTTTCACTAGTCAGTATGTTAATTTTAGTTTTTTCATAAAGATACTCTTTATCAAGTTAGGTAGTTTCTCTCTATTCCAAACCTATTATTGATCATGAATGGGTGTTAGATTTTATCAGATACTTTATCTCATCAATTGATATGATTTTATTTTCTTTAGTCTGTGAATATAGTGGATTATGTTGATTGAATTTGAATCAACCAGCTCTGTGTACCTGAAATTAAACGCCATTTATTGGTATGGTGTATAATTCTTTTTACAATGTTGGATTCAATCTGCTAATTTTGAGGACTTTTATGCCTAAATTCATGGGACAGATCCTCCAGGAGTCACATTTCTACATACTAACCATGTCAGTCAGTGTTTTTGTACTGTCTTTGTCTGGTTTTGGTATCAAGGATACCAACAATAAACAAATAAAATAAATGTGACCTTAAAGGTCACCCGAACTATTCTCACATTGTTGGAATTTTGACAGTGTCCACTTTTCCCCTGAGTTTTACTACTAGCAATTATTTATTGATATCCTCACATTCTTGGTGTGGAATGTTTATTTAATGTACCTGATAGTACTATTTTCATTTTTTCTTCTACCTAAAAAGTATCAATTCTTTGAGAAAAGGAGTCAGAGCTATGCATAACTTAGAAGCTCAACTTATTTGTTGTAAGCAATTATGTGCCTGATTAGTAATATGAGATTTACAATTAAAAACAGTGACTTAAAAACATAGAACTCTAAAACAAAAACAAAAAAACAAACCAAACCAAACCAAACCAATCAAACACCAAAGGGCTAAGTTTCACAGGAATCTTAAAATCAAACCCTGAGTAATTCCTACATTATGATTAAATAGTTTAAAGGAAACGAATAATTATAAAACTGTTTATAGACTATATTCATAAACATATTAAGATTCATGGTCTTTCAGTGAGTGAAATACTGGGAAGTTCACAGAGCATCGATAGGTACACTGCTTTATTTGGCTGAATTACCTAACAATGGCAGTGCTTTTATGAAAACACACACACACACACACACACACACACACACACACACACACACACACTACTCTCTGCCTTTTTCTCTGTTATAATGAGCAATGTCCTCTTTTTTTCTTTCTCCTTTCAGAGTCTGTTTATATGCCCTTGTCATCTTGATATTCCTCTGAATTTTCCATCCTTTTATTCTTAAAAACACATACTACATTAGCAGGCTTGAATTTTTATATGAAAAATGTTAAGCTTACTATTTACCACAATCCTGGCTAAACTCCTACTGCCTTTCAGGAGCTACCGTATTTATCATTTGTTCTAAGTGACCATTTTGTTTTTTATCTTATTTATATAGCACATTTAATTCTCCTCTCTAAATGGTTAATAGTTTATAAAACCTAGGCCAGAGGAGATCCAGGAGTATTAAGGCCCTACAGGTGTGTTTTAACTTAATTTTAAAATGAATTAAGAATCCTTAAACTCTATAGTAACATATCTACCCTTCTAAGCATTCCAAAAATCTGAAGGGCAGACAGAATTTTCTGTTACTACAAATAGAAAAATCATTGCAGAGCTCACGAACATTTCAAATACAATTATGAGCAATGCAAACCTGGAACTGCCTCTTCGTAGAGTTGTCCTCTTAGTCAATTTTTCAGGTATTTTTTCAGAGAGTTTATTTAAGGTGCTATATATAGATATAAAAGTAAAGAAGTCAGTGCTACGCAAAATAATAAAAATATTTTATACTTTTATTTACAAATTAATTTCATAAACAAACTATAATAAACATGAACAAACAATGAAGTTATTGGCTTCTATCCATTATGGCCAGAAAAATAAATTTACATAGATACCTAAATCTGCCTCCTTTTCCAGAGAAATTAACATATTGCATCTACATATTTTCAAATTGTTCCTAACTCTTATTCAGACTTAACAACTGGGCACTGCTCTATTTTTATATAGAATTGTAAATAATCTTTTAAAAAATTAGGACAAGAGTAATTTTCTACTAGTATGACTCAATTTCATAAAATACAAAAATTTTATAAATCTTGTATTTCAGTTTAATTAAATTAATTATGATTAATCTGTGGAAACATACAGAACAAATCTGTCAATCATCCACAATTAAGTCAAACTGTTGTATAGGGGAAGAAATTTTACAACTGTCAGAATAAGATTTTATTCATATTCTTGAAAGAAAGCTTTGTTCCCAATAAATATTCCCTCTATCACTTCAGTACACTTTAGGAGAACACATTCTCAATCCAAAAAGAAACAACAAACAGCTATTTGACTTTTTGTTTTTTTCTTGCTTGAAACTGCTCTGTTTTGTTTTTTACAGATTTAATCAACATTGACAAGGCAGGATCAATGGACCTCTTTTGTGATTCCTTTTGAATTTCACTCTCTTTTTTCTTTATTGCCTGAGTAAGTTCTTGTTCTTTCTGTTCTCTCTGCCGGGCTTTCTCCTCAAGGATTTTTTCCATAGCTTTTGTTTTCTTGAAATTAGGATCTGAAGGATCCAAATTGAACAAGTGGGAAGTATACATTGCCTGAAACCGTGCATCCTTAACATTTACCTGCAAATACAAAAGAAAAACAAATAAATTAATAAATCAGAAGGCCCAAAATGGGGCCAAATTTTGAAGTGAGTTGTTGATTGTATAAAATACAAATGTGAGCATTTTGTATTGATTCATTAGAAAACTGTATCCCACAGACAGTCCAATGGAGTTTTAAGGCCTACTCTTGGAAGTCATTAAGTAGTTGCTGACTGCTGTTTCTAGATTTTTTGTACAGGCTCAATCAAACCCACACATAAGGCCTGTATGACTATTAGGAATATGTACTTATTAGCAAAAAGAGGGAAAAGAGGGAGGGAGTGACAGAAACAAGAGATATAGCAATGAAAAAAGTATAGCCTATTGCAGTGGCTATTGCACACAGTGATATGATGTGACATGAACCTGTTATTTTTCAGTCAAGCTTGAGTATGCATATCTTTCCCACCGTGAGCATCACACTGCATGCGATTCTAACATTAAAAGGTATGTATTTTTGGTGCAATAGGGCTACCAAAAGACAAGCCAATACTTCACCTGGTACCCAACTAAATAAACAGTGATTTGATCCACCCTGGGATGAACTGGCTGTTCTGGACTAAAAGATGGTAGCTCTGGCTCTACTACGGGCCCTTCTTAAGACATTTCAGGCTAACTTTGGTTGTGCTCCGTGATCATCTCCAGAGCTGACTTTAAATTCAATACCACCTTTAAGAGGCTAATGACTTTTGTCCCTGGTTACCTCAAAGTCATCCTCTAATAATTCCTTCTTTTTCATCAGCAGTTTTTTCTTCTTTTTGCTTAGATTCTGGTGCTCTACAATCTTATTATAATTGAAGTGTTTCTTGCTCTCTTCCTCCTCGTCCATCATGAGCAGAGCCATTTCAGCCTGTTGAGAGAAAATAAAGATCAAATACACAACAGTGCTTTCTTTCCCCCAAGCAGAAGTATGGGGTACAGATATCCCCTCTAGGAAGAGAACCTGGTCGCTAATGCTCTGGGACATCATTTATCATCTATAAACTGATTGTAGATTACCAAAACTCATAAAGAAACCCAAAGATCTTGGTAGAGCAATAAGGTAAAAATTTTAGAAGCATCACCAAGAGGAATGAAAGTTTGTATTTAAAAACCAGACATTTCACTTATTATAACTGATTAATAGGCTATAGAAAAGATTCCCTCAATCTCTCAAATAAAAATTCCTCATTTTCACTTTGGTCTTTAAAAAAAATATTTTTTTTTTAATGTTTATTTATTTTTGAGAAAGATAGACAGAGTGTGAACAGGGGAGGGGCAGAGAGAGAGGGAGACACAGAATCTGAAGCAGGCTCCAGGCTCTGAGCTGTCAGCACAGAGCCTGACGCGGGGCTCAAACTCACTAACTGTGAGATCATGACCTCAGCTGAAGTTGGACACTTAACCAGCTGAGCCACCCAGGAGCCCCATCACTTTGGTCTTTGTAAGTAATGACACTCAATCTAACAAATGTGTAGTATTTTGTGACACAAACTACACTTTCCAAACATGTGCTTTAACAGCAAGGTATTTCTTCTTTCTTTTGCTTTTTTTACCTTTAACTTTTCAATATTGATACATTTCTATAAAGGCAGGATCTTAATATTTGCTTCTGAAATCTAATATGTCTGTTTCCACTGAACAGTGGCATTTTCTACCGACCATGGGATTAAATATGAACTTTGAGGAACTGAGTAAATACTAGAGAAAATGTGTACTAGAGAAAATACAGAGTATGCTGTCAGGCTTTGGTGAATTTTCCTATACTAACACTTAAATGGCTTTAATTTCCTTTCACTTTCATCACTGGCACCTTTAGTTGGCTTTCTTTTTTAAAGCCATTTTCCACAAAAGATTTTCTTTGTGTTCCTTTACTCTATGAACATTACTGTTACGTGCAATAAATGGAGGTTAGAAAATATGCATTATGGTGCAGAGTTTAGGTGACCAGTCAGGCTGACTCCCAGGGAGTGACATGAACATCAGTCATAGGGACACTGTTGACTCCAATTCCTACCTCAACAAAAATACATACTAATCTGTGCCATGGATCTTTGGAGTCACTGAAGCATAAGGGTCACTGCATTTTCAAGAAAAACTTTAATTTTATACATTAAATTTATGTTGTTTACATAATAAGAGAGAAATTAGCACTTGACAACATAAAAGCAGTCTGAATTATAGGACAGATCTGGATTGAATTAAAACTTATGGCAATATTATTTCAAGGTTTTAATAGTAGTATTTTTGGTCTTACAGTAAGAATTTAAAAAAATTTTTATTTTTTTATTAAAAAAAATTTTTTTTAACATTTATTTATTTTTGAGAGACAGTGAGACAGAGCACAAGTGGGGGAGGGACAGAAAGGGAAGGAGACACAGAATCTGAAGCAGGCTCCAGACTTCAAGCAAGCGTTTAGCATAGAGCCCAACGCAGGGCTTGAACCCACGAACCATGAGATCATGACCTCAGCCGAAGTTGGTCACGTAACTGACCAAGCCACCCAGGAGCCCCCCCAAAATTTTTTTAATGTTTATTTATTTTTGAGAGAGAGAGAGGGAGAGAGCCAGAGAGTGAGTGGGAGAAGGGCAGAGAGACACAGACACAGAATCCAAAGCAGGCTCCAGGCTCTGAGCTGTCAGCACAGAGCCTGATGTGGGGTTCAAACCCGTGAACCACGAGATCATGACATAAGCCAAAGTCGGATGCTTAACCGACTGAGCCACCCAGGTGTCCCACAGTAAGAATTTTTAATAATGAGTTATTTTCCTTTTAATCAAAAAGGACATGCTTTGGGTTTGAGATAAATTTCAACTTTGTACTAGTTGGAAAAATGTTTGGTAAAACTTAAAAACTGCACTGCTAAAATACTTAATTATGTGTTTTATAACTTAATTATAAATACCATTGCTATATAAGTTTTATCTTTTATATTATATTTTTATTTTTTATATTTTATTTTATAAGTTATTTTTTTTTTAGGGACAGTAGAAACTTATATAGACAACTAACTTCATTTAAATTGTACATATCAATTATCCACTAGTCATGTAACAATGATCATGTTTTACCTTTTGTCTTTCTATTTCAGCTTCTTCCACTGGAGATATGCCATCTTTTGTAGATTTCACTGATTTTTTCTTTTCTTTTATACCTGGCACAACAAACCAACACAGAAGGGGGGAAAACTGTAAGACTATTCATAACATTCTGACTATGCTAGGAACAAAAATGCAAGATATCTAGGAATAATCTTATCAATAAACGTATAGAAACTGAAGAAAGTAAAAAAATATTACTAAGTGATGGCTATGGGTGTGAATGAAATAAATACATCTGGATGGGGTGACTGAATATTATAAAGAAGGAATTTCTTCTGAAAGTAATGTATGATTACATCATTAACTAAAAAAGAAAAACCATAAGATCATTTTAATAGGTATAGAATATGCATTTGATAAAATTCAACATCCATTCATGAAATAGAACAGTTATGGCTTAGTATATAATAAAATGCAGCACCATACATCACTGGAAAAAGAAGAGATTATTGAATAACTGGTGCTGGGCAACTTGCTTTATTCTGGGGGAAAAAAATTGAGTTGCAGCATCATCTTACAATGTACAGGAAAATAATGCAGATAGATTAAAGAGTTTAACATTAAGGGGGAAGAAAACAACACCTAAGAGATATCCAGGAGAATAGTTATCTGAGCTTAAATAGAGCTTACATTTTTAGTGTAAGAACAACAGAAAAAATCACACACACACAAAAGTTACTTTAGTATATAAACTCTTAAAACTCTGTATATAAAAAACTCATCTGGAAAATGAAAAATTCATCTTTGCATTAAGAATTTCACAGTAAAAGTTTAACAAAACTCTCATTCTCTGAAGACAAATTTGATCTTCGGTTAACTTTCTAGTGCTATTTTTGGGCAAAACTACTTATGGTAATAATGGCTCCTTATTGGTACCCTGCTTATATTCCTAGGGACTCAGGGACTTCTGGAGACAAGATGTTAGATGAGATGTTCTTGTCCTGAGTAACAGGTAGTCATGAACAACAATTAAAGGCACTTGAGTCTGGAGCAGTTGACCTGGGTTTAAATTCTGGCTGTACCACAGTTTGGTTGAGGCAGTGTGGGTCTGTGTCCTTATCTGTAAAATGGCAATTATAATAATAGCACCTACTTCATAGGGTTACTGTGAGGACTAAATAAATTAGTAAACATGAAGAGGTCAGTTAATACCTAACACACAGTGCTATAAAGTGCTTGTTGTTACTGTTATGATAGTCTGACTACACATACATAAGATGTCCTGGGCTCCTTGGTGATCATGCTGATGCCTGATTTTTTCTTCCTTTTTTGGGTCTTTGGAGTAGGAGGGATACAAAGGGAATGGGTGTCAGGGTGCAAAAGTATGAAACACTAGTGTAATGAATAAGACAGTTCAGAATCTACAAAGACATGTTCTGTTACTCTAGAATGTTATTACACGATGCCAATCTTCTCTGAACTCTGAACACGGTCTTCTTTGGCTAAGCTGTGTTCTGCACTCTCAACGCAGAGAAACCAATGGTCTCTAAGCTTACATAGTACTTACTATTGTGATAGGCAGCAGCACTGTTCTCTTCACTTTATATATATTAACTAATTTAATCCTCACAACAATGCTGAGGTAGATTCTATTATTTGTTATAATCTTCATTCTGTGGATGAGGAAACCAAAGCACAGAGAGCTTAAGTAATTCTCTCAAGTTTAGTAAGTGAAGGAACCATGATTTAAACCTAAGCAGTCCAGCTCAGGCTCTCTAATGTTAATCACTAAGCTATATTCCTTCACTATCAAATATAATTCTCCTTCTAACAACTCTTTCCATTTAAAATGCATTTTGTGGGAATGCAAGCTGGTGCAGCCATTCTGGAAAACAGTATGGAGGTTCCTCAAAAAACTAAAAATACAATTACCCTACGGGCCAGCAATTGCACTACTAGGCATTTATCCAAGGGATACAGGTGTGCTGTTTTGAAGGGACACATGCACCCCCATGTTTATAGCAGCACTATCAACAATAGCCAAAGTATGGAAAGAGCCCAAATGGCCATCGATGGATGAATGGATAAAGAAGATGTGGTATATGCATATACAATGGAGTATTACTCGGCAATCAGAAAGAATGAAATCTTGCCATTTGCAACTACGTGGATGGAACTGGAGGGTATTATGCTAAGTGAAATTAGTCAGAGAAAGACAAAAATCACATGACTTTACTCATATGAGGACTTTAAGAGACAAAACAGATGAACATAAGGGAAGGGAAACAAAAGTAATATAAAAACAGGGAGAGGGACCAAACAGAAGAGACTCATAAATATGGAGAACAAACTGAGAGTTGCTGGAGGGCTTGTGGGAGGGGAGATGGGCTAAATGGGTAAGGGGCACTAAGGAATCTACTCCTGAAATCACTGTTGCACTATATGCTAATTTGGATGTAAATTTTAAAAAATAAAAAATAAAATTAAAAAAAAATGCATTTTGTGGGGTGCCTGGGTGGCTCTGTTGTTTAGGGGTCCAACTTTGGCTCAGGTCATGATCTCATGGTTCGTGGGTCTGAGCTGCACGTTGCTGCATTGGCCTCGGTGCTGACAGCTTAGAGCCTGCTTTGGACTGTGTCTCCTTCTCTCTCTGCCCCTTCTCCACTCTCACTCTGTCTCTGTCTCAAAAAATGAATTAACATTAAAAAAAATGCATTTTGTTGTGAAAAAGTAAAATTCACAGAATATAACATGGTTGAATAACTGCAGCTAATGAGGGATAATAAGAAAAGCAAAGCCTAAAGTGGAGAGAGGCTTTAGAAACTGCTCCGTGTGTATTAAGTCCCTGCTGTACTTCGGCAGCCATACCCAGCTGAGAGAAAACGCCAGCATAAAGTGTTTAGGTTCACCCCTCAGTGCTACCAAGGCATTTGTCTACACTTCCAGGAAGAAACATTTGTAGACAGCCCTTCTTCCTAAAGTGAAAATCTTTATTGCTCCCATCTCAAATATTCTCCAGGAAATGGAGGTATCTATTTTCAGATTATGACATTTTCTCTATTTTAAAGAATGTGTATCTATATCTATATATATATCATCAGGGTTCTAGTTTCTTAGGGTCTGACTTCCACACCCTAAGTTTACTTCTGCTCCTATGTTCTCAAGGCAAGAGTTCCTTCTGAAGTGAATGGACAAGTGACGTACGCAGAAGATCATCCCGTGGCAGGAAAAAAACAGGCTGTATATGATTAATACATAAAGGAGATAAAGATCTTCATATACAACTGTGGGAAATGATTTCAAAGAACCCACAACTAACTGTTCCAGATTTTATAACAACCTGGTGAAAAGTAATAAAAATAAACTTGAAAGAAAGATTGTAGCAAAGGAGGAAAAAGAATCTCCAAAATGGTAAGGGTTAAAAATGATATCCAATTTTAGCATGATAAAAATTTTTTTGCTCACAAAGAATTTACTCTGCCGGCCTGAACTGTTTAGTCAGAAGATAAATAATGTGTAGAAATCCTTTCTGCACTGTTAACAAGATCATATTAAGAGAGCATATCTTATTTATTTATTTTTTTTAACATTTTTTTTTTTCTCCTTGGAAAGTTTTCAGACCTAAGTTAGATAAGAGTACTAGGGAAATGAAAGTCCCTGTTCTGAAATGTTGTATTTATTTTTTAGTAAATCTTCTGGCAAGTAAAAAACCACATGTCCTGGGACTGCTGCAAAAAGTACATATGGATGATTCTAATACATTGACAGAGATTCAAAATCAGATGTTAATGGCTTAAAAAAATAAATCTAAACAATCCTTACTGGGGCTTACTATCCTTACTATCTCTTTAAGCAACAAATGTAACAGAATACATCTATGGAAAAAGATTTGTTGTAAAAATAATTGACCTGTACAAGGAATATCTGTAAAGGAAATTTCATATTCTATTACTTGTAATGTCTGAGAAGCGTTCTCATAAAAAACTTCCTCCAGAGGGTTTAGCTGAGTACTTCTTAGGAAAACAGTTAAAAGAATTCACTGGAGGGCAAATGCGGTCTCAGTACTGACCAGAAGGGAGTGATAAAGCCCCCTTGCAATTCACTGTTTTTGTAGCAAGTTCCAAGATTAACAGATACAGATTGTTAATCATCCTTTGGACCTGGGCATTCTGGCTTTTCTGGGAAATCCAGCAGTTCCCTATATCCACTTCTTATACACATGGGTCCTTGGCTCTGGCTTTGGTCTTCACAACATACTCGTAGGGTTACAAAATGGGAGCCCATTTAAACTCAAGTTCTACCATTTACCACTGGCCCTTGGGCAATTCAACTATGTTTTTTGAATTTCAATTTACTCATCTATAAAGTGGGCTGAAGTTTGGATTAGAAGACAGAGTACATATAAAAGCATTTTAAAACTGCAAGCCACATATGCAAGCAGTAGGATATAAGCACTCATCATACTGTTTGAATGAATCAAGTATGTATACCATATTATTAGATTTTCAGGATGGTTTATTGTTTATCAAATATCTAGGTTGTCAAGACAAAGGATACATGTTAATAGGGTATATTTACATGTGATGTATTTTATTTCTCTCCTACTTCTTCAAAAACAAAATCTTATTAAAGAGTTTATGCAATTAGACAGCAATAAACAAATTTTTCCAATACAGCTGATACTTGAACAACACAGAAGTTAGGGGCACTGACCCCCCACATGGTTGAAAATCCATTTGTGCCTTTTGACTTCTACAAAACTTAACTACTAATAGCCTACTGTCAACCAGAGACCCTACCAATAACATAAACAGTCGATTAACACATATTTTGCATATTTGTACCTACTACATTTATATTTTTATGATAAAGTTAGAGGAAAGAAAAAATGTTATTAAGAAAATCATAAGAGAAAATACATTTACAGTACTGTACTACATTTATAAAAAAAAAATCCACGTATAAGTGGATTCACAGTTCAAATCCATGTTGTTCAGGGTCAACCGTATTTCATTTCTAAGAGAAAAAATTAACTATTAACTAATTCTAGAAGTACATATTTTTGAACCTCTCATCTGATATCAAATTTGTAGTTTAGAAAAAAATTATAGCAAGTTTATAGTGTAGGGGAAAAACAGAAGGAAAAGTGAGAAAAGATTTCTAGTACTCACAACTGGCTCCTAACCCAAGCCAAACATCAGGTCTGGCATTAATCAATGAACTCAATTCCTCCATATTTTGAAGAGTATGTAAGTTTAGCTCTATGGGATTGCCAAGGGCAAAGGTGTTACAAATGTATCCAAGTCCATCTGGCTTAAAATGTCTCTGTCCTGCTCAGCCATGGGGCTTGAACTATACACCCTTCCAAACACTAACGCTTTTCCTCCTATTCCACAGCTGCTCCTTCTCAGTTTCTTCAACTTTCTCCCTACCTTCCAAGTAGTACCTTCTCCAGTATGACAGAGTAATAGTGCCTTGTGTAAGCTTTACCCAACCTAGAGCCCAATCACGCACCCTCCTCTCTTACCAATGCTTTTAACTTCCAGTTCTATGGTTTGAAATACTATTTATATGCTATTGATTCCTAAGTCTGTATCTGCACTGACTTTTCGGCTGATCACCAAGACTTCTTTATAAATGTAACCTAATACATCTCAAAGTGATTATACCCAAAATGGAACTATTGACCTTACTTCCCACCCAAACCTACTGTTTTTACATTCCTTCCTAACTCAGTAAATGGAAGAATATTCTTCTAGAGACTCAAAACAAAAATCTAGTTCTGCTAAATTTCTTCCTTATTCAAGTAAGTCCACAAGTGTATGTCTAAAATATATCTAGAATTCCATTTACTTTTCTCCTTCCAATTCCATTACTGGCATGCTACCTAAACCAGTATCACCTCTTGAAAAGCCTGGTCTCTCAGCTCTCACTGATGCCTTTTCTTCAATCTGTTCTCTTCACAGGAACCAACATATACACCAGATCATGTCATGTTCTTGCTTAAAGACCTTTCAGTGGCTTCCTGCTGTTAGGAGAGTAAAATCAAAATGTGCTGCCATGACACAAGGCCATGCAGGGTTGATCCTGTGTCCCAGCCTGGCCTCCTATCAAACTCCTCTGACCATTTTCCAGTCACATTGGGTCTTTCAATTTCTCCAACACAAGTTCTTTCTCACCTCACAGCCTGTATACCTACTTTTCCCTTGTTTGCAATGTTCTTTATGCCTGACTCCTTCTTATTCTACAGGTCTTATTCAAATGTCACCACCTTGGAAAAGCCTTTTTTTTTTTTTTTTTTTTGGCCCCCCTCTCTGTCTAAAGTAAGCTACTCTTCCTTCCTCCCAGTTTTATCCTCTATATTACGCTATTTTCTTTAAAGTTTGTTTATTTGGGGTGGGCGGGGGGGGGGGGGAGAGAGAGAGAAAGAAAACAGGAAAGGGGCAGAGAGAGAGGGAGAGAGAATCCCAAGCAGGTTCAATGCTGTAAGTGCAGAGCCCCATGTGGGGCTCAAACCCACAACTGTGAGATCATGACCTGAGCCAAAATCAAGAGTCAGACACTTAACTGATGGAGCCACCCAGGCACTCTTACCCTATTTTCTTTAAGACACTGATCATATTCTTACAATACTCTTATCTGTTTACCTGTTTAGCATGACTTCCTTAATACCACAGACTTCTCAAGAAACATAACCATGCTTGTATTATTACTGTTATATCTCTAGCCTAGCAGAGTGTCCAGCACCGAGGCGGCAATATTTATTGACAGTATGAATAAACAAACATGGCAAGATACATTTTTTTTGTCCTAAAATTTATGTAAAAAGAAAAAAAATTCTCAGCCTTTCTGTTTTTCTTTTCCCTTTAAAGAAACAACTTAAGCCCAGATACAAATAATTACTCTTAGGATTTATTCTGAAATCAAAAGTATATTGAAAGCAAACAAATTTTATCTACACTTTTCCTTGGAACTTCTGCTACTACCTTTAGTGAGAGCTTATTCACAATTTACATGTGCTGATTCCAAGACACAAGCCACCCCAAGCCATCAAACAATTTAACTTACTCTTTGAATCCTGCCCTGAGTTCTACAATCTGACCAGACTGTACATGCCAAATGAAGCACTTTGGAATGAGAACAAGGAAACTATAATGCTTTGCATTTCTCCATTATAAACTTGGTTTTCTGAAAGCAGAGGATAAGGCTAAAATCCATCATCTTCTAGAAATGACCGCTCAGGTATGATAAAAAGCAGAATATGCTAAGTTTCCATTTCCCTTTCCAATTCCTAAGAATCTGACATCCTATAATAGACTTTATTCATCTTGATCTCCTTTTTCATAAAAAAAAAAAAAAAAAAAAAAATGCAAGTGCTAAAAGGCTATAACAACCAGGAAATAATTTTGAGCAATTTTGACTTTCCTGTTGAGAACTATTCTGGCCCACTAGTCACCAGGGACAAGAAGCAGGGAAACTTCATAAAATCCTTCTCTTTACAATGCCAGCTTGGAGTTGCTCCAGGAGTAAGCCTTTTGGAGTTCATGTGTGTGGTATTCTGATCAGGAAAAAGGCAAAATGCATGAGAACAAATGGAAAATGCTTATAGTAGTCTCTGTACTGACTTGTGTATGTATGGGCTGAACCTTACCACACACATTTACACATAACCAAAAGGTAAGAATGAAAGCATTAGGGAAAGAATGAGCAGTGCATATACAATGGAAACAAAGCTCCTTGGATACAGGAAATCAAATACCAGATAGTTCTGGGATCCAAGGTAAAAGGGGAGGAAGCTGGCTTTCATCTACAATGATGAAGCAGGATAAATGTAAAAATGGATAAATGAAACATAGATGTTTTTGTATATTTGAGCAGAAAAGCTTTCATGCTACAACACCATGTAAAAATTCTAAGAAATTTATACACACATCCACATAAACAAATTTATTTCACACTTTCACTTTTTCACAGTCTTTGTAAAGACCTAGAGATATGTCATAGAAAAGCAGTGTAAGCACACAAGAAGATCACTTCCTTTCCCCTCATCTTTTTATAGTCAATCTGTCTATAAGGATATTTCCAAAAAAGGGATCCCTAGTAAACCATTAAATCAATCACATCACCAAAGCCTCCTATAATGAAATTATTTGTATGCTGACCCTTTGTAACTAGATAGATGTTTATACCCCAAAGGACAGACCTTGCTTATAAGCCACTAAAAGAGGTACACAAATTCTAGGAATTTTAAGAGAATGAGTAGTTTACACTGTTTCCACCCATGTCACCTTTCTTTAAATTCCAATTAAAAACTCAAATATGGGCTGGCTTACCTATTTTTGTAATTTCTTCGGCAAAGTATGGGTCATTCAGATCAACATCAGAGGGAAGTTCATCTTCACTGGCCTCTTCAGCAAGAGCCTTAAGGTGAATATAAAAATACATACAGTTTATTACAAAGACCATGAAGAAAAATCCTATCATTTCTTTTTCTTTTTTTATGTAAGTACCCTATTTTTTTTTTTTTTAATTTAAATTCAAGTTAGTTAACCTATAGTGTAGTACTGGTTTCAAGAGTAAAATTTAGTAATTAATCACTTACATATAACACCCAGTGTTCATCCAAAAAAGTGCCCTCCTTAATGCCCATCAACCCAGTTAGCCTATCCCCCCACAGCAACCCCCACTTTGTTCTCTGTATTTAAGTTTTTTATGGTTTGCCTCCCTCTCTGTTTTTATCTTGTCTTTCCCTTCCCCTATGTTCATCTGCTGTGTTTCTTAAATTCTCATGAGTGAAATCATATATTTGTCTTCTGACTTATTTCACTTAGCATAATACACTCTAATTCTATCCATGTTGTTGCAAATGGCAAGATTTCATTCTTTTTGATCACTAATATTCCACTTTGTGTATATACATATATCCATAAATATATATATCACATCTCATTTTTATTTTTTTTAAATTTTATTTTTTTAATGTTTATTTTTGAGAGAGACAGAGTGTGAGTGGGGGAGGAGCGGAGAGAGAGAGGGGGAGACACAGAATCAGAAGCAGGTTCCAGGCTCTGAGCTGTCAGCACAGAGCCCAACACGGGGCTCGAACCCACAAACTGCAAGACCATGACCTGAGCTGAAGTTGAACGCCCACCGACTGAGCCACCCAGGCACCCCAACATCTTATTTCTTTTAAATCAAACAGTTCAATCTAGAATGAAACCAGTTTTTAAAATTAATTTGTAAAATAACTCCTATCTGATCATTCTTTTGTTTCTTCAACAAATATTTATGGATAAAAATAAATATTTATGGAATATTTAATAAATGCATAAAGCTATGTAGGGTTGTTGGGAAAAGTGAAAGTTATCAGATACATGGTTTCTGTCTTTAAAAAAATTATAATCTGGCACCTGGGTGGCTCAGTTGATTAAGTGTCCAACTCTTGATTTTGGCTCAGGTCATGATCTCATGGTTTGTGAGTTCAAGCCCTGTGTTCAGCTCTGTGCTGACAGTGAAGAGCCTGCTTGGGATTGTCTCTCTTTCTGTCCCTCCCTGACTCACACTCTCAAAAATAAATACATTTAAAAAAATTAAAATGAATAAAAATTTTACAATCTATAAAAAAAAAGCTAGACACGTAAACAGACACATATATTAGTAATAGCAGTTCAAGATAGGAAGTGCTAGAAGAAGCAAAAATGAAATGATACAGACATTCAAAAGAGAAGAACACTTTTATGTGGGTGATCAGTGAAAAGATGTGGCCTTATCTCTCACAAAATTGAGAAATGGCAGTGACTATCAACAGCTTGAAGTTATACATTGTGGATTATCATGTAAATAATTATTTATAACAATTTATTTGCTGGTTAAAGAAAGTGATTTTTTTTAATTTATTTTTTTTTAATGTTTATTTATTTTTGAGAGAGACAGAGACAGAATGCGAGTGAGTTAGGGGCAGAGAGAGAGGGAGACATAGAATCCGAAGCAGGCTCCAGGCTCTGAGCTGTCGGCACAGAGCCCGACGCAGGGCTCGAACTCACGAGCTGTGAGATCACGACCTGAGCCGAAGTCAGATGCTCAACCGACTGAACCACCCAGGTGCCCCAAGAAAGTGATTTTTTTTATTATGAAAATTAAAACATATGCAAAAGCAGTAAGGACAGCTTAATGAAGCCCCTGTTTTCATCACCCAATTTTAACAATTATTTTGTTTTATCTATAATCCACCCTTGAAAACTCTTTGGCTATTTTTAAGCAAATGTGTTGGTTAATATTTTTCCTAATCAAATTTGAACAGTCTACTAAATTAGAATACTTAAATAAAAAATCAAACCTATATAATAAATAGGACATGTGAACTGAGGTCGGACAAACCAGATTGAGGTTATTTCCAAGAATCTACAAAGTGAGTCATTTTAACAAAAATATTCAGAATACATACTGTTAAACATTATCTTCCATGCTGAAGAAGACCCACCAAGCCCTAAAAAGTATTCATTTTGATATTAATATCCTTTTAAGAACAAGAGCTTCTATGAATTTTGTTTACCAAACTCTTAAAGTAGATTCAGTAGTAATAAATTTTTCTAACAAAGATTATAGAATACCTATCTACTCACATCACTGATTTTAGATCTAAACTTTAGCTGCATCAATTATTGCATATAAACATATATTCATTTCTTCAGTAATAATTTTTCAACGTCAAAATGGAAGCCACAGTGAGGAAAAGGGGCAAAATATTTTTAATATGAAGGAAATTCTTGAAACTCCTCTGTATACGAGAACCTGTGGGTGGAAGGGATCTGCTGGAATCCAGCAGTGATCCAGTACAGAGCACTGAGCCTAGAACAAACTGGCACTCAACAAACATATTTTTAGTGGTAGTAATGAGTCCAGGCTTAGCCCAATGAAGGGAAAGAGTAAAAGCACAAGATAAGCTCAAAGTGCCCAGCAAATGAAAATAAAAGAGAATAGCTACTAAAGGTCTCAGAAACAAGAGACTACTTTATTGACCCAAAAAGACCCAGTTGTAAGTTTTACAGTACACAGATGGCTTAATAACTTGTGAAATTATTCTATTTAGAAGATATTTTACTTCCTGCTTAGTTTTAAAAGAAGTTCTAAGGAAGAGGGGGGACAGGGCTTTTACCCTTTATCCTCATTGTATTATCTATTTCCAGGAACACTGACTAAATAGAGGAGTATTAAAAGTCCCTCCAGTGCATCATTCAATTTTGCAGGGTTCCATCTTCACAAGCACTGAAAGTCACATCTGCATCAAAAGCACAAGCTTATGTAGTATATTTAGAGAATACGGTATAGTGGAAAGGACACTGGAGTGAGAGATCTGGATTCTGGTCTCAGCTTGGCCATTAATAAGCTGTGTATCTGGAGATGAATCACTTAATTTCCAACAACTATAAAGCATCAAGATTGGACTAGAACTAATCGTTTAAGATTACTAAAGTTGCAAAATTCTGTGATTACTGATATTATCTTAAGGCAATAACTGTACTGCTAGAATGCTACATTTCAATGACAAGATAGAGCATTTTTAGCAGCAAAAACCATTAAGTGGTCTCGGCTGTTACTAAGGACTCTGTGGAAAAGATATTATCCCCCCATAATGGGAGTCAAATCAGATTTTTCAAGACAACATATTAGCACAGAGGAAATAGCCTTAATTAAAGGGATTTAATGACAAGATGTTAAAAGATTCATATGATTAATACTGAAAAATGAAAAATTCAGGTTGAGAAACACAAATGTAGAAAAAAATTCATGCATGTTAAAAATTTCTATGTGTATATATCCTCAAGTAGAAGAATCTGTATGCATATTTCTTTCTTAAAAATAGAAACAGAACCAAACTGTTTTATATCTAGGTATCAATTAAGCTGTTTATTTTATTTAGGTAGCATGTAAATGTAAAATACTAGAGCACAGTAGTTAAAATGGCTCTGGGCTTTTATTAGGATTTGTACCTCATTATGTAGCTTTGTAGAAAACACTTAAGCTATTGGGTTTTCCCTTTCCTCTTTCTTAAAATTGTGATAACATGGCCTACTCTAGTGAGTGGTTAGCTATCTATCTTCTGATATCTTCTGATACATGATTGTTGTTCAATAAATATTTGCCCAAAATTATCATTGATACCTTTTGTTTCTTTTTCAGTCTTTTCTTCTCTTTCTTTTTCTCTAAAAATTGTTCCCAAGGGGTCAGTTTATCTTTTCCTTCCAGTTTGTTTCTCACCATCTCTTCTGCACTTTCTTTCAGACCTAAGAAAAAACACAAATAGAGTTCAGTTTAAAATGTTATTATCTTATTTTAAATTCTATGCTGTCCCTTTTCATACATTAGCTGGATATAGTTCTATATTCTACAAAAAGAAGCTTCCCTCGTCCTTAGGTAAAATAAAAGTATTTAAAAAAAATAAAATAAAAAAATAAAATGTTATTATCTTCATTCAGTTGAAAATATAATTTACCAAAAAGATCACTTACAGATATTTAATAGAGTAACAAAATAAAATACAATACTGAATTATGTAACTCCAAAATCAGAGTAATATAGGATCAAATCATATCAATGCTATTTCCTAATAACAAACAATAATAAACTTAATCAAACCAAAATAAATAAGTAAGCAAACCCAGCAAGTTGATATGCAGTCAAACCACTAAAGAAAAATCCTTTGTTTAGGTTTAAATTTTATTTCTCTATACTTAAATGCTTTGAGACTCTAAGAAAAATCCTGGAACAAAATCTTCTCAGGATACAACTAATCATTCACTTTTAATAGCAAATGGTAAGTGGTCTTTAACATAATTATATCTAATTGCTCTGTTGCCCAAATAAAAAGACTGCATTCCCTGGTAACTATAGGTGACTATCAAAAATTGATTAGTAAGACAATCCTTGTTGAAATAGGCCAGGAGGAAAGAGTTCTCATAATCTCTCAACTACTCTGTGAAATACATCCTTAAGATCAAAAGGACCACCAAGTTCTGATTCCACTTTGTATGGTTTACCTCTTTCAATGCTGTCATTTGCTCTTGTACTTCATCTCTAAATACTTCATCTCTATTTCTTATATTCTGCAGTACCTAACTTGTGTTTCTACGAGGCTTATGTAATATCTGGACAGGAGTGAAAGTGGGGAAGAAAAAGCCCTGAGGCTGACCTACCATCCATGAAGACCCTCACTACTGCCAAAGTAAAGAAAATGTGATTACTGGTGTTGTCACCTTTGATAATAAAGATGTTTGTTTTACTTTACAGTATTTTCTGGACATCATGGTTCAATTTGGGGAGGAGGCAGCTTCAATATTTAGATGACACAATATTCATTTCAGAAAAATATTAGTGGAATGATTCAAAATGCTTTTTAAGAGAGTCACGGTCAATCCAGATCATCTTCCCAGATATTTTTTAAATTCTAAGGTGAAAACAATCCTAAGGATATAACAATTCTTTTTTTTTTTTTTTCCTGGTAAGTATACTGAGACTAAGAACATTCAGCAACTTGCCTAAGAACGTACAGCTAGGAAGCTACATGACTGTAATTGGTTGGCTATCCTCTATACCATGGCCAGATACATCTAAAATGCTGGTCTGACCCAGAGAAAAGAAATGTATATAGTGGATGAATAAAATCAAAAGCTTTGGGTCTCAGTTTCTTTATCTGCAAAGAGCAGTTGGTCTAGATCCGAAGCATGCAACCCTCCCACCCACATACACCTTTTTTTCCCCCCCTCAAAGAAAATATCTGGTAGAAGTCCAAATACATAACAACTAAAAGTAGTGTTTTGGGTCTTGTGCCTCAAAGAACAGCCTGAAACAGCTGGAATAGATGATCTCTAAGGTCCCTTCCTTGGCTTTTAAGCCAAGACTTAATCTCCAAATTTCTATGACTTAGAAAAGTATTAAATTATATGCATACTTAAGGTTATGTAGATTTGTTTTTATGAGATACTGCTGGTAAGATCTCTGATTTATTGCATGCCAAATCAGAACCACAACTCTCAATTCAAAGATGTTTCTTATGAGAAAAATACAATTCACTTTACTTAACCATTTGTAAGAGATATGTGTACTGTACAAAATGATGTCCAGATCTCTGACTGAATCAACAGATACACAGCACTAAGGAAATGTAAATTGGGACCCTCATTTGGGAGAAAGCAACAAATCCTGACAAAAGACGTTGATTTCAAATAATAAAATAGTAGGTTTGTATATTATGCCTGTGGGTTAACATGCAATCAGTCTAGTCTAATTCTACATGCACAGTATTGTATTATTAAATAAGATGTTTAAATAATCTTTAAGGTATTATAGTATAATTTCTTCAAACACTAAGAAAGATTTTATTATTCCAAAATATTAAATTAATATATTTAGAGACTTTTTTTTCACCAAAAAGTATTGTTTAATTTTGATCCCTGAAGCTTAACGTGATGCTTAGAATGATGCTGAGGAAAGCTCCGTACCATTGTCTCTTTTAAGTAACTAGGACATTGTTTTGATGTGTCTCAATCACTATGAACTTCTACTACACATGTAGGGTCTTAACATTCTTTGGAACATGGGTACCTTGAGAATTTGATAAGATATAGAATCTCTCTCTGAAACACTGTACTGGAAACACTTGCATACAGCATTCAGGGGCTTATGGATACTCAAAGGTCATTTCTATATAAGGATCTAAGGGTCTCAGGCAAAGAACATTTACAGGTGCAGTGGAGGTCTACAGGAAAACAGGAGGCCAGCTCCCATAACTTCAAAACTTATTAGCACTGTGACATTTGTAGGTTCTATAGCAGGATTCCTCACTTCAGCACTACTGTCATGTTGGACCAGATAATTCTTTGTTGTGAGGAACTATCCTGTAGTTGTAAGGATGTTTATCAATATCTCTGCATTATCCATTAGATGCCAATAGCCTCAGTCATGAAAATAAAAATGTCTCCAGATATTGCCAAATGTCTTCTTGGGAGCAAAATTACCTCTAGTTGAGAACCACTGTTCTAAACAATGATTAGAAGTCATTTCTGAAAAGAAGGGCTATTTCATTACTTGTATCAGAGAAGTTATATATTATTTTATTTGGTACTTGATTATATAACATCTATTTTACTTTAGAGTTTTCTTCCAACTAAACCAAAGGCAGCTAAAGTCACCTTCTTTTGTATTCCATAATATTTAACATAGTGCCAGACACATAGTAAGTACTTAATAAACACTTAATTGATCTGTCTTGAAGGAGGAATTCTTATTTCAAGCCAACTGTTTGATCTTGTAAGTTTGGAACATATTCTCTCCAACAGAAAATGAATCAAAACTTTAGGATATAAATAAATAGCCTTTATCCCAAAGTGGTCTGGGTATGTGTGTTTAAGGACCTATAGCTGTAGAAAATTCATGAAATATTATTCTCAGAAAATATTTTAAACTTTTTTTCTGATATTTAGTTGGTTTATAACAACAAAGAAATAGTTATCTTCAGTTCAATACAGTCTGTAATTTTTTTGCCTGGCTCTCACTTAATACACCAAATGTGTATTAAGTAGAATGACAAACACATTGCAGTGAATGAACACAACACCATGATAACTTAAAAATGCTTTGTTCTCATTGTCATCATGAGGTCATTTATATCTCTTGCCACAGATCACAGTTGTTTATGCTCTGGTTCTTAAAAATATGTCCATCCCAGAAGCCTCTTGGCATATGCACAAGAACATTCTTCAGACAGTTTTAGCCTCATTTGAGAGAAGCCACTATGTGACTAAAAAACAACTTCATTATAACTGTTTTTAGTTTTGCACAAATTTGTTTTTAAAAAGTTTAAGTGTATAGCCAAGGACTGCTGAATTAGTTAAAAATAACTCAATAATCCTACAAATAAGAGGTAAAAAACTCTTTCAAAGCCAGCCACAAACAGATGATTCAATTATGACAATAATTTAAGTACAATCCATTCAAAATTATTTTGGTAGTTTGCATATATACAAAAATACTTTCAAATATGTTTTTAAAATCCACTAAAACAAGACTATATATTTCTCCTGACCTTACTCATTTGAAATATTTGAAAAGTCTTCAAGGGGCAGGACATGAATAACTTAACTCAAGTAGGTAGTATAGTTGGTATTGTTTATAAAAACAAAATGCATATTTTAAGATTTCTGATATAGGCTGAAACTGGCACTTTTTATTTAAGTGAGGACTTAGGATCCATTGAGAATACTTATGAACATTTAATGACTCAATCTTTATTCATGGTTATAATTCCAAAAGCAGTTTTTAAAATGTAACTAACTACCACCACCACCACCACCACCACCACCATCAGAGAGAACTCCCAACTTGGAATTCATTCTGTGTATAAGGGTTTTAGAGGAAAACCACCAGCCATCTCCTGAAGAACACTGAAATCAAAGGTATCTGTTCAAATGGGCCAGTTATCCTCAATGGGGTAGGCAGAGGGAAGAACACATTTACTTATATAATAGAAGTCACAGGAATACTTGGTCCATGTGAGTAATGAGGATCTTCCCGGTGGTATTTTTTTCTCCACAATAATCAAGTGATTATGTACTTAGGTATCCTTAAAGCATACTGGATAAGTCAAACTATCAACCTTTGAAATAAGAAAGGTAAATACTGGATATGTTTTGAACTTGGTTTAAGACTTGTTCAGAACAAGAAATTGTTTAGAACATGTTCAGAATCTGGTTCATAATTTCTTTTTTTTTAACTTCTGTAAATCCCTCTTTCTTAAATTCTTACAGTACTATATTCTTTTATTCTATACCATTTATCACAGTTGCAACTTCATACTTGTGTGATTTTTAAAATTATTATTAATGGCTGCCTCCTTTACTAGCTTGCAAGCCTCATGAAGATAGAGACCATAGCTTGTTTCCCCCCCTGGCCTCGCAAGAGTACCCTGGTGGCTAGTGGAGGACCTAAACAGACACCTAATGTCTGTTAAAAGAAAAGTACAAATGAAAGGATAAACAAGTCAAATTTGTTCCCAACCTATAGATAGAGGGCAACAATGCGTGAAACTAAAAAGTAAAATAACTAGTTCGGGGAACAATAGTAAACAGTAAGAATTATCAATCAGATAGAACTGATACAAATGCTCCTTGTACACACTTAATACTGTTACAATACGGTTATACCTACTATGTGGAAACAACATAATAAAGATAAAAAGGATAAAAGGGTAGAGATAAACTACTTGGACTGGAAATGGCTTCTCCCATAACATTTAATTCTGTATCTCCCAAAGCATTCAATGAGGTATCCATAGAAAATACCTAAAAAGTATGTACTGAATGAATACATGTTAATGTTTTTTGTTGTTGCTGAATGTCTAAAAACTATCAGTGGGTAGCAACTGTTTTACATTTGCCTTGAATTTGAGCTTATACTCTAAGCTCTTCTAAATCTTTTACTCTCCCTTAAGAGTGATGCCTTCCATTTATAAGTATTTTCAATTTATTATGAACCAAGCTGTCCTCACTTCTTAGAATTGAATGTTCTTAAAAAGCCGACTTCAAATACAAGACATTTGGGCCTCATTAGGGAGCTATTGTTTTCTGTATTTGTCTGTACTTTGTTTTTTTGTTTTTTTTTTCCCCTTTCAAGTAGTTTGTAATCACAATGTATATAATAACAAGCTGTCCTAATAATAACAGAATAAAATTCTGGCTAACTCTGATGAAGCCATTTTGCTATTTAATTTATGGCAAAGAGGAATGACAACTGTTTATTCTACCCTTATTTTTTACATGTAATGTTTACAGACAAGGTAGAAAGTTAATACATAATTTTTAAGAAGGGCTAAGATGTAAGGAAACAAAGGGGATTTTTTGGAGTCTAGTCACAATAAGAAAGCTCAAATAGAAATGTTATACTAGCTCAGAAGCAAGGACTTTCCCTTGGGGACATACATCCATCCATTATGGTCTAGCATGGATCTTGGGTTTTAATGGGCTGCTAGCCAAGGAGGCAAGAGGCAATGTTCAGTGTCTGATTATGGTGGAAGTTCCTATCAGAGACCACTACCTCGAAGCCAGGATCCTTAAGGGTACCTTCAGTGGGTGCTGCCCCTCCTCCAAAAATTTAGAGGGAATGAATACATGCCTTTTTGGGCTTTGGCTTTGAGCAGAACAAGGGAAGTAAAAACATGTTTTTTTCCCCAGAGAATTTATAACCACAAGCCTACAAATCCATGGGTTTGTGGCTAGAATTCACACTATCTGTGTGGCCCCAAATACCTCAAACCAAAAATTTGGTTTCAATTGGTCTTGGAATGGAAGTGCCCTTAGGCGTCTGGCAAATACTTTCTAAAGCACTCTCTGAAGAAGTACTTTTGACCCAGGCCTCTGAGAATTCCCATAGGTAAAGACGGATCCCAGAACAATGAGATCACAATAAAAAGCCAATATGAGCCAGAGTCCGCAGAAACAAAATAATACAAAAACCAGATCTATAACAGCTAGAGATTTTGGAATTATCAGATACAGAATAAGAAATCAGCACATTAAAAAAAAACAAAAGAGAAAATTAAAAGATAAGATTATCAAAAATATGAGACAGATTTGGAAACAAAACTTCCTCAAATGAAACATATAACTGAAATAATAAAGTCAACAGCCAAGTTAAACAGCAGCCTATACAGAGGTAAAGAAAAAAAATGAATGAACTGAAAGACAAACTGAAGCAATTACCCAGCATGCTTCATAGGTTCAAAAGTATGGAACATGTGAGTTATCAGAGATAGAATGAGAAGGTACCACACATATCAAATGGGATTTCCATAAGGAAAAAATAGAGAACATGAGGAAAACACAATATTTTAAGAGAAAGTGATTGAGAAGTTTTCAGAACCAATGAAAGATAATAATCTTCAAGACTGTGGGTATCCTGTTAACTCTACACAAGATTAAAGCTACCAAGCAAAAATATGATCTAGATAAACCAAAATGAAACCCTAGAACACTAAAGTATCTTAAAAGCCAGGGACAAAAGATAGCACTGTGGAGAAAGGCAACCCTTTCCTAGCAGGGTTCAGAAGTGGGCCCCTGGGACATGGAATTAAGATGGTGTGTTCTTTAGTTATACTGGCTTCCTCACCTGTAATTGCCAACAGGAGTCAAGGGGGAGTCTTGTGATACACAGTAAATTTGCCTCTCCCCAGAATGGGGTTAAGTAGGGGGACTACCTTGGTGCATCCATGGCAACAGAAGTAGATACCCCTTCCCTAATCTTCAATACTCACAGCCTCACCACCAAAATCCGCCTTGAACCCACCAGGAATAATCTCTGTGCTTTTTATCCCTATTTTTGGTCACCCCAAAAAGCCCCTAATCATCAGGTCCCCCCTAATCTCCCATGTTCTTTTTTTTTTTTTTAATTTTTTTTTCAACGTTTTTTTAATTTATTTTTGGGACAGAGAGAGACAGAGCATGAACGGGGGAGGGGCAGAGAGAGAGGGAGACACAGAATCGGAAACAGGCTCCAGGCTCCGAGCCATCAGCCCAGAGCCTGACGCAGGGCTCGAACTCACGGAACGCGAGATCGTGACCTGGCTGAAGTCGGACGCTTAACCGACTGCGCCACCCAGGCGCCCCTCTCCCATGTTCTTAATCTCAGAAGTTAACTATACATCTACTTTTCTGCCACTATCTCTTCTTCCCTCCACTCTCTACCTCTAAATCTCTGGAATTAACAGTGCATTAACAGTAAAAACTCAATTATTATGTCTCTGAACATTTTCTTCATCATCTTGCTTTAACTGAATTTTGGCCCTGCCCTGAAAATACTGCAAACTTCAGTACTCGCAAGTGGTTTGTTGTTGTTGTTAGAGTTTGCTTTCTTCAAAGAGCCTTCAACCAATTGTTCTGGGGGGGCAGGGTATATATGGGGGTCATTTGTACTCTTTATCCAGTTTAAGAAGTGTGGTACTAGTCCAGGGATAGACCGATTAACTAATAAGACAGAGAGCCCAGCAATAGATCCAGGCAGTTTTGTTTGTTTGTTTTGTTTATGCAGAATATATTCAATATAGACAAAATCCATGCAATTTTGAAACTCTGGTACATGACAGAGGTGATAGGTCAGATTATTGGGGAAAAGGAGAGATTATCTAATAAATGGAACAGGATAAAAAAAAACTCTATGTAGGGGCTCAGTTAGTTGAGAGCCCACCTTCAATTGGTTGAGCGTCCACCTTCAGCTCAGGTCATGATCTCATGGTTTGTGGGTTTGAGCCCTGCAGCTGGCTCACTGATGTTAGTGTGGAGCCTGCTCCAGATCCTCTGTCCCCCCTCTCTCTCTCTCTCTGCCCCTCCCCCGCTCACACTCTCTCAAAAATAAACATTTAAAAAAATCCATGTAGAAGAAGATGAAACTGGATGTCTACCTTATATCATATAAAACATCAATTCCTGATTAATCAAGGACTTAAATGTCAAACACATCAAAACTTTCTACCTTTAGTAGAAAATAAAGATGAATATCAGTCTCATCTGTATAGAAAAGGATTACTTAGATGAAACACGGAGACCATTAACTATAATGACTGACTTAGCAATATTAAAATCAAGAACTTTTATTCATTAGATAAACCTCCAAGAGAGTGTGTGGCAAGGGGTGGAGGCTGGGGAAGAGTTTCATATTGAAGAAGGACAAAGGACTGTTATCAAAAATCCTATAAAAGACAAAGGACTGTTAGACATATCACTTCCATTTCACATTTCATTTAGAGTAAAAGCTAAAGTCCATCCAGAGGTCTCAAAACCCTCTGTGATTTGGCCACCTTTCTGCCCTCATTTTCTACTACTCTCCATTCCCTGGCTCATTCTGCTCCAGTCACTTCTGCTTTAGTGTTCTTGGGCATATCAGAAATACTCCCCCTAAAGGCTTTTGCATTTATTCTTTCCTCTGCCTGAAATGCTCTTTCCCAGGATAACAACTAGTGTGTACTGTCCTTTCCATTAGGTCTTTGTGCAAACACCACTTTCTCAATGAAGCCTTTCCTGACTGTCCTATTTAAATCACTACCTACTCTCACCCCTGAACTTCCTACTCCCCATCCAGACTTTATCTTTTTGTTTCTATAGCCCTTAATCACCACTTCATTATTTTACCTATTCACTTTCTATCTTCCCTTCTCTCCTTTCTCCTAACCTCCATAACCTAAAATGTAGGACCCCATAAAAGTCTGTTCAGTGTTCCATGTCCAGAGAAAAGAAGAGTCTGGCACGCATGGCAGGAACTCAACAAATATTTGACAGTAACACACACATTAAAACCATACTGAGATACCATTACTTATATATTCAACTGGCAAAAACTGAAAAGCCTGACAATATCAATTAAAGATGAGGATAAAGAGCTTTGGGAACTCACGGAAACTACTGGTTAGAGTAAAAGCTGGGAAAACAATTCAGCACGACCTAGTCAAGGTAATTCTGTGAGCAGGCTCCACAACCAAGGAATTCTACATATACCTAAGGCATTCTCTCTCTGTGTTCCTAGGTGAGAAGTCCAAGAATGTTCACAAAGATATTGTTTATGATAGAAATAAACTATAATAACTGTCAATAGAACAGCCACATTGTTACATATCTACAATGGAATTCTGTGTAATAGTGAAAATTAATAGACCATATCTTTATATATTGATATGGATAATCTCAAAAATAGAATGTTAATAGAAAAAAGGAAATGATAGAAGGATACAGAGAAGATACTTTTTATAAAGGTCATAATTAACAAAACTGTTTAGGGATATATGTATATGTGGTAAAATGATTACACAGAAAAAGAAAATGATTAACATGAAATGTAGTTTCATAGTTTCCTCTGGTAGAGGAAGGAAGAGGTTGTAACTGAGGAGTCTCATAAAGGACCACAGATATTGGTAATGTTCTTTCATTTTTTAATTTAATTCTTAAAATGTATTTATTTAAAACCAAGTTAGTTAACATACAGTGTAGTACTGGTTTAAGGGGTAGAACCCAGTGATTCATCACTCACATATAATACCCAGTGCTCATCCCAATAAGTACCCTCCATAATGCCCATCACCTTTTTAGCCCATCCCTCCACCCACCTCCCCTCCAGCAACCCTGTTTCTTCTTTGTATTTAAGAGTCTCTTATGGTTTGCCTCCCTCTCTGTTTCTTATTTTTCCTTCCCTTTCCCTATATTCACCTATTGTGTTTCTTAAATTCCATACATGAATGAAATCATATGGAATTTGTCTTTCTCTGAGCTATTTAGTTTAGCACAGTACATTCTAGTTCCATCCCCAACATTGCAAATGGCAAGATTTCATTCTTTTTCATCGCCGAGAATTCCAATGTATGTATATACCACATCTTCTTTATCCATTCATCAGTCAATGAACATTTGGGCTCTTTCCAGAATTTGGCTATTGTTGACAGCACTGCTATAACCATTGGGGTGCATGTGCCTTTTTGAATCAGCATTTTGTATCCTTTGGATAAATTAGCTAGTAGTGCAATTGCTGGGTTGTAGGGTAGTTCTATTTTTAATTTTTTGAGGAACTGTCATACTGTTTTCCAGAGTGGCTGCACCAGCTGCATTCTCACCAACATTAATGTAATGTTTTTTCTTAAGCTGGTACACAGGTGTTCATTTTATTATTATTTTTTTTAACTGCAGAATACACTGTTTACATTTTGAATTTGTTTTTTTATACAGGTAGTAAAGTATAAAAAAAGTAGTTAGTGCTTACTCTTTGACAGCTGTGTGCTAAAATTAAAATGGCTTTCAGTTGTCTTTTGTCATTTACTCTCCATCAAAATAATAAGTACTTGTACCCAGATTTTCTGGTACCAAGCCCTCTATGCTCTTTTCATAATCACAGTAAACTATTAATGCTATGACAAATTTCACTATAAGCAGGTCTCAATCTAGACAGTGTATTTGAAAAATCTACCTATAAATTAGTGGCTTGAAACTGAGCCTAACTATTTTCCTCCCTGGAAGAGTTTCTGACCACAGAAGCTATTAATATAGAAGGACATTTTGAGGCCAGGGTCCAACCAAAATTGTATTTCTAAGTCAATTAAAGAAAAAACTTTATATTACAAAAGTAAAAGGAAATGAAAAACACATCAACCTCCCTAGCATTTCAGTATTTAACAACTTTTCAAGTTAGATTTTTCTTGCTGCAACCTAAGTATTTCCTTCCACATTTAGCTGGAGTTTATATATAAGTAAACTATACACTCTGACTACTTCTAAAAAGATTTTGCAAATAACTGCTAGGTAGCAGTACCCTGGCAAACTTTTTCCTATTGCAGTATAAATGATAAATGTTTACATAGCACACTGGAATAAATGGAGGAGGCAACCAGAGAAGGAAACCAACCTGAGGGCTCTGGTTGGCCTAAGGTCTAAAGGGATCAACACTTTGGCAAATTTGTAATCCAAAGGCAGTATATTGGTTGGGAATCTCTGACACAGACTATCATTTAAAGGTTACTCTTTCAACTTTTCCAGGATGTGTAATTAACCCAGAGTCTATTTCATTGGCAATGTCCTCCATTACATTTAAAAAATTATAGAATGAGAGTGATATAGAATGAAAGTACCAGTAAAACTTAGGACTTTGGGATGCCTGGGAGGCTCAGTTGGTTAAGTGTCCAACTCCTGATTTTGGCTCAGGTCATGATCTCAGTTTGTGAGATGGAGCCTCGTATCAGGCTCCTTGAGGCTCTCTATCTGCCCCTCCCCTGCTCACATGCCCTCCCTCCCCCCAATAAACACATAAACATTTTAAAAAACCCAAAAAAAATTGGGGCGCCTGAGTGGTTCAGTTGGTTGAGCGTCCAACTCTCAGTTTCAGCTCATGATCTCATGTGAGCCCCGCATCAGGCTCTGTGCTGTGAGTGTGGAGCCTGCTTGAGATTCTCTCTCTCCCCCTCTTCACAAAGACTCACATTGTCTCTGTCTCTGTCTCTGTCTCAAAATAAATAAATTTAAAAAAAATTTTTAAAAACAACAACAAAACCTTAGGACTTCAATACTTCCACAGTTTATCTTATGTCAGCACTGTTTCTATTCTTAGGGATTCTTTGGTGACATAATCTACTAAGGAAACCATGACAGACCAAACATTCTTTAGGCCTCAAAAGATAGAATCTTGGAATACCAACTAATAACATGTAGGCCCAGAAGCTTGTAGTGTTCAACAACAAACACTCAAAAGATTTCTCTTGCCTTTTCTGTTTGTTAACTTCCAAAGCAGCTTATTAGTCAGAGGACAGCCTTCTCTGACATCATCACACAGGTGACCCTGGCTGCAGACCAAAATGTTCCCAACAGCCTGAGAAGTCTATGAAAGTACACACTAGGTCATCCCAGGTAAGTGCTTATTGTTTTTTTTTAAATAAAATTTCTCCAAATTCTCAAATAAAATTCACTGAACACATCTTTACGTATCTTTGTGTACACAAGAGTAAACATATACAGGTTGAGAAGAGCACTAAATGAAGATAGTAGGCACCAGATTTAATTAGTAATCCAAGGAAAATACTCTTTAAAATTTTTAATGGGTACTTAAGTTAGACACATCAAGGTTTGAAATATAGTTTTTCTATCTCCCACCTTTGTGATCTTGAGTAAGTCTGTGCCTAGTTAAGTGTTCTGTAAGATGCATTAATAATCACTAAAGAATTGCTGGAAGAATTTAATGTCATATTTTTTATAAAGCACCTAGCACAGTTTCTGATACAGAATAGGCATCCAGTAAGTGCAAATTTCTCCTCTAAGAGCATTGTATTTATTTATTTTATTGATTTTTTTTGAATTTTTTACTTATTATTTTTTATTTGAGGGACAGAGCGCACGAGTGTACACAGGAAAGAGGGACTGAGGGAAAGAAAGAGGGAATCCCAAGCAGTTTCCATGCTCAGCACAGTTGGAGATCATAACTAATCCTGCAATCACAACAATTCGGGGATGGTGACCTGAGCTGAAATAAGGAGTTAGCTGCTCAACCAACTGAGCCACACAGGCATCCCCAAAGAGCATCTTAAGATGTAATTCTTCTGGGGTACCTGGGTGGCTCAGTCAGTTAAATGTCCAACTCTTGGTTTTTGGCTCAGGTCATGATCTTATGGTTTGTGGGATCAAGCCCCACACTGGGCTTTGCTTGGGATTCTCCCTCTCTCCCTCTCCCTCTGCTCTTCCTCTGTGTTTGCTCACGTGCTCTCTCTCTCTCTTAAAATAAATAAACTTAAAAAAAAAAAATGTAATTCTTCTTGATCAAAATTATGCATCCAAATTACTTTAACAAATATTTTAAAATCTCCCCCATGCTTCTACATAAAGGACTAACGGGAATCTAAAATGAAATCTATTTTATGACAACCAAAGCTGAAATGCTTAGAAAAATCTTGGTTAAGTCCTTTGCAGCCAGAATTCCCTATTTTATGTGAGTCAATTCTTAGGGAAGCATATGCCTTCAAAGTACATGCTTCAACTTACCACTAAGGCATATTATTTCAAACACCAAAGGGAACTCACTCAAGTCACAATTACTGGCACTCCTCTTTTGGCATACAGAGGATCAGGTTTTCAAGCTATGCCAAATAATTTAACAGATACAGGTTTTCCATGTCACTGAATGAGTAAAATGAGTTAAGGATATATCTCTTGACAGTTCATTTGATGAGTGCTATCATTAATGAAGATTATCCTAAGGGAAGAAGGTCTGCAACCTCTTTCTCGAGTAGGCAAACAATGTCTCATCAGGCAAACAGTGTCAATGTGAAATGAGTAATACAGAGCCCTTCCCACATGAAAATCGACAGATTCAGCCTGCTTAGCCTAGCCACCAGTTCAAGCCACAGACATTTTTACTGGCTTTATCTTGGACCTCATAGCTGAAAATTATCATTGCACTATATAGTCAGTGAACATCTGTCTACAATAGTCTAACCGAAAGGGCACTGAGAAAGGCTGGCAAACGTTTCAGAGAACCAGAATATGGCATATGGTCCCACAGTGGGATTAAGTTTTGTATCAAACCAAAGATCTGCAGAAAGTACATATGTCCTTTCCTTTATGTGGCTTCAAAACCTGAACCTACTGTAGAAGCTAGTTTTGATTCTGTGCAAAATGTTATTAGCATTTCTGAGGCATCTTCAGAAGTGAAAAAAATGTTTCCCAGTTAGCATCATGAATTAATAGAACTGTTTCAAGATATATGATAAGAGACGTGAAGATGTTCTACTATTAGGAATTTACCCTAGGGGCACCTGGGTAGCTCAGTTGGTTAAGCATCCGACTTTGGCTCAGGCCATGATCTCATGGTTCTTGAGTTTGAGCCCTGCATCAGGTTCTGTGCTGACACCTCAAAGCCTGGAGCCTGCTTCAGATTCTGTGTCTCCCTCTCTCTCCCTGCTCCTCCCCCACTTGCACTGTCTCTCTCAAAAATAAATAAACATTAACAATAATAAATTAATTAATTTTAAAAAGAGGAATTTACCCTAAGAAACCCCAATATAAGGTTATTATGTTATCCACAACAGCAAAACATTAGAAAGAGCCTAAAACACAACATTAGGGGAGTGATTCATCATTTATATATCAGAAACACAATGGAATGTGGTACAGGCATTATGATTATAAAGATTATTTAGAAACAAATAAAAATAAGTATGAAAAATGAAACAAAAAAAGGAGAACTCAAAATGAGGGTCTAATATAATCAATTATGTCTGCTTATAGAAAATGTATGAAAATGAATGTGTTACAGTTAAAATATGGAAGCAACCCAAGTGACCATCACTTGGATGGATAAGTAAAATGTGGGGGCATGCATGTACATGTGTGTGTAATAACAAAATTATTCAGCCTTAAAAAGGAAGGAAATTCTGACATATGTTACAACATGGATGAACTTTGAAGACGTTACACTAACTGAAATAAGCCAATCACAAAAGGACAAATCTTGTATGATTCCATTTGTGAGTTACTTAGTGTGGTCAAAATCATAGAAACAGAAAGCTGAATGGTGGTTGCCAGGGGCAGGGGAGAGGGAGAATGAAAAGTTACTGTTTAATGGACACAGATTCAGTTTTGCAAAATGAAAAATAGTTCTGGAGATGGATGAGGGTATGGCTGTACAACAACATGAATATACTTAATACCACTGATGGTACACTTAAAAAATGGTTAGGATGGTAAATTTTATATGTATTTCATAACAATAAAAAATATCAAGAAAAAAATCAATGTGTTTAGTAAACATAACGTTATATGATTTTCCAGTTTCAGAAAAAAAAAGAACAGTAATGAAACTGCTGAAAGTAAGTAGTCTGAGTGGATTCTATCAGAATAACATATGGAACATGTGTGAGAAAAATGATGGTTGGCTAGCGAGGCAGTTAGCATATAGAATGATGACGTGGGGCAACCTCAAACAGAATAGGCAAAAGTTCTGCTTTAAAGACCAAAGAATTCACAACTTCAAACAAATCAGCATAGCTGTGGGCTGTGGGAAAACAATACATGAAACAAGCTCACTCTTCTTGAACTGACTTCAGGGAGATTATAAATCTGTGGCAAAAGTACTACTGTCTGGAAATAGTGGCTACAGATGCAAACAGTACAACTGAAGTGATATATGGGCAGAGAAGGAATGACTGACTAAAAAAAAGTCATCCTAGATGTTTGCAAGCATCCCAAGACAGCAGACCAATTAACCTGAAACTTCAAAACATACAGGAATTTTAGCACTTTCTGAAACTATGACTGGTATACAAAAATATCCTCAATTCTTGCTTCAGATATTTTTTTAAAGCTTTTTGGAAAGCTCTTTTTAAAATTAAGTCTTAATATTGTTAAGAGAGAAAATAATCTTTAAAATAATCCAGGAAATTCAGAGAAATTTACTGGCAACTCTATGTAGAAAATGTGCTACCAATCAATGTTTTTTAGATAACCCTAGCTGTTTTCATTTTTATTACACATTCCACAAATGATTCTTTTTTTCTTTTTTTCACATCAAAAAGTTTCAGCTTATAACCTTACAAAATCCTTACAGTCAATGTGTTAACTGGATGATTCATGGAAGGAACACACACCCTACAATTCTAGCCACTTACTAGCTGTGTACAAGACAGAATAATGTGCTGCAAACTCATTTCCATCCCATCATCAAAACACAAAGCATACTGCAAATTCTTTAGCCTAAAGTTCAGGTTTCCCATTTAATGCTTTCCTCTCCACTCAACTCAAAACTTTACACATCTGGTTATTTTAAAAGTTCCAACCAAAAAACATTTTTGTGAATACATTTCAAATAATGAATACATTGACAATGATTGGATATACTGATATAGCCAAAAGTAAATAGTGAACAGGTTTTGAGATGTATGAAAATTAAAATGTTTGAAACTGGGCTGCCTAGCAAAAAATACCCAACTGATTCAAAAACATTTTAGTTTTGAATAGAGAATAAATAATGCAAAGAACATAGGTATGTGTCATTAATGGGTCTCTGTGTTTAAGCTTCCCACTGGACACTAAACAGAAGCATGAGGGTGGAATAAAGGGGAAAAAAGGAAGGACAAAGGACAAAGTGGACACCAGAATAAAAACAGAATTACAACTGTAGAGGGTAGAAGAAAGAGTAAGTTAAGGAAGAGCTGTACCCATACCTTCTGGCTGAGTGAACTGACTGAGACAGTAAGAGGAGTCCTTGCTGCTTCTCCTCTGGCTTCCATGTCTCCTTTGAAAAAGAATCCTACAGCTCTAGGTATCAGACAAGAGCTCCCTCAAGAAATTCAGTCTCACCACATTAAAGCTTTAGTACCACCAGTACTAATCTCATTATGCCCTTTATCCCTATTTTAAACTGTCACCACAAGAAGTCTACAACTTCCGACTCATCTCATAAAGATTGAGAACATTACCATTTCTCACTTTTCCCCAACAATGAAGGCCTTCTACAAGTTAGTCAGTTACAATCGTTCATTAGTAGTCATTAACAGAATTTTCTTCATTTACCTGCTAATCTGAGTCTCACTGAAACCTGTTCTCCTCTGGGGCTTATATCCCAAATATCCTTTTTAGGTGGTGAATTTTTCTTTCCCATAGTTTGTCCTTACTACTAATTGCCACCTCCAGTCCACTGGCTGGCCCTTCTCCCTAAAGTCCCCAACTGTGAATGGCATGTTATTAGACTATACTACCTACAAGCCCTTTTTAATTTTTTTTTTTTTAATTTATTTCTAAGTAGGCTTCACACCTAGTGCCAGAGCCCAGTGAGGGGCTTGCACTCACAACCCTGAAGACCAAGACTTGAGCTGAGGTTAAGAGTCGGATGCCCAACTGGGTGCCACCCAGGCACCCCTACAAGCTCTTCTTATTGTAGATACCTAATAACTAGTCTCTCCCCTTATATCTTGAAAAGCTAAGCCCTTGGCTCACTGCCACTCTCCAATATAAGCGCTGTCATATTGGTGATTGCAATATCTACACAGATGATCTTGGGCCTTATAGTTCACTGACCTCCTCTTTTCCTATTACTCTATACTCCATCTTAAAAACTTACTCCCACGACCATAACTAGACCATGTCATAATCCTAAATTGTAATCTCAGCATAATCTTAATTTCAAGTATCCTACTCTTCAAACACTAGCTGTAATCTTTCCATTATATTCTCTCTAGTATCTAACTTTCTGTCTCATCTCATAGGGACCTACAATCCATCGATCTTCTCACCTCTTCCCCATCCCTCATGCTCAACATACCCTCATTTTCCTCCTAACCCAATATAGATCCCTTGGTCCATCATGACAATCACTGCCTTGCATACAACTTTCAATCCCCTTACCCCTCTCCTGCTTGGTCATAGTTGGTTGACAAATCTACTAGACTGGTTTAGTCCAAATCTCCCCTTACTCCATGATTGCACCACATCATTAAATGTGGCTAAAGAAAAATATAATTATGTTGACTTATCTAACTTTACGTGAACATGAACTGCAAGTGCACCCTTATTGATGTTCAGCAGTACTATTAAATTTCCCTCTTTACCACTCTCTTAGACAACTATTTCATATCTTCTTTTTGTCCAAATCTCTATCTCCTCTCTTATCCCTACTCTCAGCTGATGACCTTCTTCCTATTTCACTTAAGAAAATACAAGCAAATAGAAGAGCACTACAAGCTGTCACTACCATTTCTACCCATTACCCTGTGATCAGACTCCTTGCCTTCTCTCTTGGTACAATGGATGAAATGCCCATGCACATAGATCAAAAGCCAATTCTTCCACTTGTGTAAAAATATTCCAACTCTTTTTGCCTACTTTAGAACACAGTTCTCTGTGCATCATCATTTTTTCCTCTCTCTGGTGGGTCATTTCTAGAAGCATGTTACTTTCCCCATACGAAAGAAAAATGCTCTCTTGATCTTACTTCCTCCTCCAGTTTCTTTCCCATTCCTCTGTGACCCAATATAGAAAAACTCCTCCAGATCTGTCAATCCATTGGTCCATAATAAATTAAGAAAGGGGGTAGATGTTAACTAATAAACGTAGAAGGAATGACAGAAAATCAGCAGTTTTCAATGGATGGTACGATAACTTGATTCAAGCAAGTATCATCAAAGAATGCAATGCCATCAGATAGGATTTTGGGGAATAGGGTAATTTTATACATCCCACAAATTACTTACCAGTTACCAAAAAAAAAAAAAAAAAAGTGCCTTTACAATGGAAAAACCAGTCAGATGCCACCTTAACTGAGTGAGCAAGGTTAACAGCACAAATAATGGGACAAACTGACATCAGGAACTTCATGATATGAAGCAATGGGTAGTATACAACACCATTTATGGAGAATTCTTACCAAAACCTTTCTCTCTGAATTAACTGTGAGAAAACAATCAGACAAATCCAGATTGTGGGTATTCTATAACTCACTACTGTAGACTTTAAAACTGACTGACACAATCACGAAAGAACTATAAAGAATATTATTGGAATGAATGAGAAATTTGACTATTTATCAATATTAAATTCCTTTAGTGTGATACTGTGCTGATGTAGAAGACTCTGTTTTTGGAAGTTACATGTTGAAGTACTTTTTAGAGATGAACTGTCATGATGCCTATAACTCTTGAACAGTTAAATACTTTAGAAAAAGGAATTGTCTGTACATGCTGTCTCCAATTCCACCCCTCATTCTCTCTTGAACCCACATTAATCTTATCCCTTTCATTCCACCAAAACAGTTAAAAATCACTGGATATCTGATGATCTCCACACCGATCATTTTTAGTCTATATTTTATTGACCCATCTTTTCATTGAAATGCTTTCTTCACTTGGCTGTCTGGATACCCTACAATCCTGAATTTCCTCCTGTGGTTTTTGGTGGTTTCTTCCCAGTTGTCTTTGGATAAATCTATGTATGTTTTCCTCACCTTCTAAATGCTGCAGTATTCCAGGGATCAGTTTTTGAACTTCTTTTCTTCCTTTCTACCTATACTCACTCTTTTGGTGTTCTTCACTTTCAGAGGCGTGGACAAGGAAGATATCCAAATTCAGATCTCCAGCTATGACCTCTTTCCTGAACTCTAACTTGTATATTCAAATGTCTCCTTGACATGCCTATTTTGAGATATAATAGGCATCTTAAAATTAACATGTGACTAAAAGAGAATTTTTGAGGTTCCTTTGCAAACCTATTCCATCCACAATCAGGAGTAGTACAATAGCCTCTTGACTGATTTTCTCCATTTTGTCCTTGCCTCCTACCTTAATCTACCCTCAAGACAGCACCCAGGATGATCCTGTTAAAAAAATAATTCAGATCTTATCACCCCTCAGCTCAAAACTCCAACAGTTTATCATCTCAATCACAGAAGAAGTTCAAGTCCTTCTGGCTCCACATTACCCGTCTGACCTCATCTATTATTCTTTTTCCCACTTACTCACTCCAGTCACACTGCTGTCTTTGCTATTCCTTAAACACAACAGATAAACTATAGCTTCCGGGCCATGTATTTGCTTTTACCTCTGCTCTCATACTCTTCTCTGCATGTCTCACTATCTGACTTCTACTAGTTTCTGCTCAAATACTTTTTTTTATTAGACTCATCTGAACATAAGATTTATGAGGTCAAGGATTTGTATGTTTTGCTCACACTGTGTCTAGAAAAGTTCCTGGCATTAGCAGGTGCGCAATAAGTATTTGAAGGAAAGTTGGAGTGCTGAAGGATATTGAGAAAAAAAGAAACAGATATCCTCTTCACTAGCATCTATTAAACCAAAGATAACTAAGGAAAAGAGGACTTCTATCATATCTAATGTTTTAAGATTATAAACAAACGTCATTATTTGTTCATATTCTAGACGGAATTTCAAAAATATTATTTACATATACCCTGTATCATCTACAACCAAAAAATTGTCACATCGATTATTTGAACCATAATGTAAGAGAGGTTATTTAACATATGAGCTAAAACTGACTATCCTTCATTTATATGTACATTACAAATTCCCTAATGAGGCACATTCACTGGTGAAGACCCAACATACATCACCTTATCTATTTATCAAAATGAGTCAGCCAGGATACATTTTTAGTAACACACTGAGATGGGAAAAATTACTCCACAAACATCAAAATAATGAACCACAACTTTATTTAAAAATTTTATCATTCAACATTTTTACTTACTCATAATACTAACTAATGTGATCGTATTACTACATTTGCATAAGGAACTAAAGTATCAACAGAAAGTCTAGTTTATTCTAGTTGTTACATCAATGTACCTGTTATCTGCCTCCTTTAATACTATACCTTTAAGGAATTAAACTCATGCTGTTACTATAGTATATAACCCAATGTAAAAAGATTAGAAGTTTAAATACTCTAAAATAAAATTCCTTTTAAAAACCAAATGATGCTAAGCAAAATTAGTCAGAGAAAGACAAATATCACATGACTTCACTCATATGATAACTTTAAGACACACGGGAACACAGATGAACACAAGGGAAGGGAAGTAAAAATAATATAAAAACAGGGAGGGGGACAAAACATAAGAGACTTTTAAATATGGAGAACAAACAGAGGGTTACTGGAGGGGTTGTGGGAGGGGGATGGGCTAAATGGGTAAGGGGCATTAAGGAATCTACTGAAATCACTGTTGCACTGTATGCTAACTAATTTCAATGTAAATTAAAAAAAATAAAATTTAAAATAGTGTAAAAAAAAAACAAACAAACCATATTCCAACAAGTGTTAGTGATTAAGGATACTTATTTTTCTGAAAAGCTTAATATTTTGGAAATTCAAGCCACAGAACACCTAGTAAATGAGATAGTATAATCTCATACTGACCCTTTGTGGTTTATTGAAGTATAACATAAAATCCCTGTGGTTCCAGGTAACTATTACTGGGAACACACATTTTGCTGAACACAAATCCACCAAAATTCACATATGACATGAATAGTACTGTAGCTTATCAGGTACCTTTATAAATATCTCAGTTTCAGCAAGAAAGGTATTATTAGTCCCACTTTCCAAACAAATAAACAGATCCTGAAGATTAGCTTATTTGTGTCATTTACTATATACATTATATAAAAGGCCCTTTATATTTACACACATGCACATTTATGCAGATACTCGTGTGCATGCACATACCAAGGATTCACAGATAGCAATACTCTATTTGAGACTTTCAAAAATACTATGGCTAAAGACTTAAAAAATATATACTATATATTAGAATATCAACTGTCCTCCATTCAATTAGCAGTAAAAAAAAGAATATATTTGGGGTGCCTGGGTGGCTCAGTCGGTTAAGCGTCCAATTTTGGCTCAGGTCATGATCTTGTGGTCCGTAAGTTTGAGCCTTGCGTCAGGCTCTGTGTTGACAGCTCGGAGCCTGGAGCCTGTTTCAGTTTCTGTGTCTCCCTCTCTCTCTCTCCGTACCCTGCTCATACTCTCTCTCTCAAAAATAAAGTTAAAAAAAAAAAAAAAAAAAAAAAAAGAATATATCCAATTTTGATGGTAAGTCCACAAAACTGGCACTTTTACTTATTGCTAAAGGCATTATAAGCTAGTACAACCCTTTTGGAAAACAATTTGGCAATTATCTCAAGACACAAAAAGTATTCATGCCTTTTCCTAGTAATTCCATTTCTGGGAAGTTATCCTATAAAAATAATTCAAAATATGGAAAAAGCTATAGATTATTTATAACGTCCTAGATGCTTGGCATCTGAGATTTAACATTTGAGGTTTTGACACTGGTAGTTTTAACAACTTGTGAGAGAACCACAGGTTGATCCACAGCATATGTCAAGTTGCTATGTGAATGAGAAAGTCACAGAACTACCAAGTGAGCTTGACTGCCAGTATTTAGCTTTCTTTGTGGTCTGACTGCTCTCTAGATGCTCAGAAACATTTCTAAAATGGGGACAGAGGGAATGGACATGTTCATTAAAAAACTGTTTAAAAGTAAAAAGCCCTATGGGGCACCTGGGTGACTCAGTCGGTTAAGCCTCCGACTTTGGGTCAGGTCATGATCTCATGGCTCTTGAGTTTGAGCCCTGTGTTGGGCTCTATGCTGACAGCTCAGAGCCTGAAGCCTGCTTCAGATTCTGTCTCTTTCTTTCTCTGCCCCTCCCTTGCTCATGCTCTCTTTCTCAAAAAGTAAATAAACATTAAAAATAAAAGGCCCTAAAATAGTAAGCCAGTTACTTGGCTGGTGATGAATGTGAAGAGTCTAAGAAAGTACTGATATTTTTAGGTTAAAATTAGTAATGGTCTTCAGTCACATTTCTTTCCAATACCTTAAGTCTACCAGAGTGAAAGATCAGAAATATGATTAAGTGTTCAACAACAGAGAGATGATAAATCAATCCATCTAATCACTCAGTGGCTGAATTAGGGTACTGGAATTAACAGACAATAATTTTTCATTTTACATTTTCAAGATATTTTCTGTGACATTAATATTACATCTAGAAATTAAACTCAAGATTAAAACGTACTGCTACACAGAAAAAGGAAGAGTTCACATTTCATTTCATAAGGTCTGCACTACCCTGATACCAAAAACACTGCAAGAAACAAAAACCATAGACAAATATTTCTGATTAACACAGGTGTAAAAAATCTAACAAAACATTACTAAATTGAATTCAGGAATATGTAAAAAGGATAATACACCATGACCAAGTGAGGTTTAGCCCCAGGAAAACTGTATTACTTATATCTTCCAGGTATAAACAAGTATAAATATCACTTTTTTGTAATTTCCCTATATAACTATATTAATGTAGACAAAAGTTTGATCTGGTCCACTTGACAAAGCTGAAGTATTTGCTATAAAACTTCTCAATCAAGTTTATTATAAATCTGCTTTCTCAGTCAATTCAACACTCCAATTCAAAATGTTCATTTTAGGGGTGCTTGGGTGGCTCAGTCATTTAAGCGTCCAACCCTTGATTTTGGCTCAGGTCATGATGCCATGGTTCATGGGATTGAGCCCCAGGTCAGACTGCACTGACAGTGCAGATCTTGCTTGGTATTCTCTCTCCCCCTCTCTGCCCCCCACCTGATCATGTGCATGCATACTCTCTCAAAATAAAATGATAAAAACATTAAAAAAAATGTTCATTTAAAATATCTTCATTCAATGAGTTCATTCTAAGATTAAACTGTAATTACAATGTATTTTACTTAAAAGACAGAATTCAACATTCCATGGAATTATAAAGTAAAGAACCTCAATCATAAAGTGAAAGATGTTCTTCACAAACATTCTCAAGTGGAATGGTTAGATCACCTTATTGTGAGACTTACTGAAAAGAGCATCTAACCCCTTAAAGCAGCCTCTTTGATTTTTTTGGTGGATAATTCTAATGATGAAGAGAATTACTCTTTATATTAAATTAAACTCTACCTTCCTTCAATTTTTACTTACTAGCAGAAGTACTGACTTCTGAGATAATAAGAGCAATTAAGTCTTCATTAATACAGTCATCCTGCAAATACTTGAAAATAACCAGTAAGTCACTTTGTAGACTTTTCCTCTCCAGGCTAAACTTGAGTTCTCTCAACTGTTTCAATAACACTACTAAATTTCATTTTTCTTACCACCATTTCCTGCAAAAGACAAACATTTAAAATAAATGGGCTACAACGTAGCACCACATTCCTACAGGAATATGCAGGAGATGTGTCCACCCTAGGAATTTTACTACACTAGTCAAACAACTACCAAGTATCAAACTATGCTAGTTTCCCCCCCAATAAAAATCTACACAAACATTACCAGTGAAAAAGCATACTAATTGTATGAAATAGATACAATTGAATATAGAACACTTAATTTTTTTTAAGTTTTATAATTTTTTGAGAGAGAGAACAAATGTGCATGCATGTGTGTGTGAGCAAGAGAGAGGCAGAGAGAGAGAATCCCAAGCAGGCTCCACACTGTCAGGGCAAAGCCTGAAGGTGAGGCTTGATTCCATGAACCGTGAAATCAGGACCCGAGCCAAAATCAAGAGTTAAACTTAACCGACTGAGCCACCCAGGCACCCCAAGAACAATTGATATTCCTACAAGTTGTTAATACTCTTTGATCTAGAGATGAATTGTGGGAAAAGAACTGAATCCTGGTCAAAAATTATACCTATCTTTAAAAGATATATGTGTATGTTGTACACCTGAAACTAACAACACTGTATATTAACTATACTGGGATTAAAAAAAAAAAAAAAAGATATATATGTATGTAAACAGCAGTAATCTGCAAAAACAATATTGGTTCCAAGGGTACATGTTGCTTTGCTCAGGTTGCTGAAAAAATGAGTATGCTAGAAAACAATCCTCATTTATAATAGCTTTTATCTTTGTTTAGCTTTGACATGGTTTTAATTAGTATTGTACTACTCTAAAAAAACTGTTGAGCCCTTCAAGGCAGTTATAAAAATCACTTACTATATTTCTTTGACTCTTCACAGCAAAACTGAGATGGAAAACTATGTATTAATGTATTTTGTGCTAGTGAAACCTCACTAATTAAGGTCTAACAGGGGTTATGGGAGAAAAGTACATTTACGAATTACATATTTTAAAAAGAAGTTAATGACCTTAGAACACATGGTGCCTGTATTCAAGTTTGTACATCCTAACAATACCGGAATCAAACCTAGGAAAGGTCTATCTTCATAAATGGACAGAAATACTTTACAGTTAGTAAATCAAAGAAACCAAGAATAAAGTGGCAAGAGTCCATAACACTACTCCCTAAAAAAATTAAATGATGTATGCAAATACCATGTTAACTTCCTCACCAAAATATTCCTGGAAAATAAGATTTGTTTTTGTTTCTAAGAGTTATTCTTCTTTTCTTTCATATCTAAAATACCCTCAATATCCTGAAATGAAGAAAAATAAATGAACATAGTAAGTATATAATTCTTACCTGGAACCCACTTAATTTCCATTTCCATATCATTTTCTTTGCCTTTCTTTTCTTTTTCTTGAATAACTTGCAAGAGCTGTTTGTATTTAGCAATTTGTTCTTCATCATCCTTCTGACTTTTCTTTGTTTTCCCATCTTCTTCCATATTGACTTTATCATCACCTAATAAAAAAAATCAATTTCATCTAACATACAGAAATAATTGACATTTAAATCTAGTATTTAAATCTCACAGTCACTATAGCACCTTCTAAAAGATGTTGTTAGATATAATGCAAAAACAGAATACCAAAATCAGACAAATTTCTTAATATTAAATGAATTCATTGAAAGAATTAGGTCTTGTTTATAATAAAAATCATTTGCAATATAAGTTCTAAGTAGTGTACTTCGAAATCTCTCTTTTATTACAATTCATATTTCAAAATAATTTTATAGACATGTAACATCCTTGGACTTCTCTTCCTTATAAATAAGACAGCAGAGATAGCTTTTTATCCCTCTTTACGTCTTCCACCATCTGGCATAGTGGCTTTAAAATGTTATGGTCAATACAAGGGTGAATGTTGTTGGGATGCATGTGGTACATGGATATAACTGTTATACTGAAGAGACAGATAAAGGAAGCTGCTTGTAGTCCAAAATGAACAATAAAGAGTCTTTTCCATTTGATAGGCTTACTCTCAGGATCTCATTAATACACTGAGAATAAAAGCAAATAAATTAGAAGTTAATTCAATTAATATCCCTCTGTGGAAAAATATCCACATTTCCATGTCTTAATTTATAAAAATAATAATTAGAATACAAAGGAACAATATAAAATTCAGGGCAACAAATACCAAAGAAAACTAATACGTGAAAAGTTTGTCCGGTCTATATTTCCACTGTAATTTTCCAAGTCAAAAACATAAATTAAGAACCTAGGTTTTAATGCAAAACATACAGACTTATTGAATTGACTAAATGTCCCTGGTAAAGGAAAATTTAGAAGCAGCATAATGAAGACCCTCTCTTCTATAAGCTATGGCTAACCGGTCACTAAAAATGTCTAATATCATCAAACATTTAGCTGTCAAACATCAATGTTAACAGATTGTCCTCACATCTTAAAAAAGGTGACATGGAAAAAACATTGGTTAAGTAAATGTTTTCATAGTTTTTTTCTCTAAATGAATAAAAAAATAGTCCAGGACATTCTTTCCATCCTATCACACTTTTATATTTTCACTCAAACAGCTGAAATTCATCTTTTTCCTGTTTGTGCTTTGTGCCACAAAAATAATGTTGGATAGAATTCTGTCATGTATCCCATAACTCAATGGATAAAACATCAGGAACACATTAACAAAATGGCAATGTATTTCTTTCTATTAAAAGCTTACTTCTGAAAACATAATTAGAAGCAAGCTCCTTCCAGGTTGAAATTTTAGTGGTAAGTCTCTGATGGCCTACTTTAAATTGATTTTTTCCAGTACTAAAATTTTACTTTCCAAAGCTCTAAAATGTGGGATAATTCATGTAAATCTGTTTTTTCCCAATTCAAGGACAATACTTTATGAGAGCCTTAATACTATATAAAGAATAAAAAAAGTAGTCCAACAGTAAGAAGCCCTGTGATGATCTTTTATAAACAACACCAGGAACATCTAGTAACTCTAAAGCATTCAAAAATACTAATGTATCTATCAGAGGCACTACACTGCAGATTAAAGTAAGCTGGCAATCAATTAAAATAATGAAGAAAAATGCATGCTTTTAAAACTTAATGAGTAGTATATTTAAAACAAAAAGCCATTAATTCTTAAAGTTTTAGAAGTAAAAATATATGATACATGGTAGTATGGTAAGCACTTTGTGACCATTATCTCAATCTTTCCAAACATGAGCCAGGTACTATTATTATCCTCATTTCATAGCTGTGGAAAGAAAAGCACAAGGGCTTAGGAAAGTTAACCTATGTAACTTTACTATGTGGTAAACTCAGGATTTGAAACCAGTGGAGCACAAGATCTTAAAAATATACTACACATCACATTTTTGTCCAAATGTCAGTATCAAGTCTAGGTCAGTTCTCTCAAACCAATCAAAGAAACCTATTAACATTCTTCACAAATATACATGTTCTCTTCTTTCCTTTAACTTAGAGCAGCTAGTGAAGAAAAACTATTCCAGAATTATCAGAAAGTGATAAATGACCATACAGGCATGTGGATAAAAAGAATCTATAGACAAATCAGTATGTATATGAGAGAAAGACAGGCTATTTGAAAAAGGACTTGGTTGTTCTGATCATACTAGAAATAAAATGGTCACTCAATCTGGAGTTGAGTTTGAAATGCCAAAAATTAATAAGCAACAGTCACTGAAGCCTGAAAAAAATGAGAAGGCTTTTATGCCCAACATAACTACCCTTGCAAATCATACTTTTTCAGAGACTATTAAATACCTAAGAAATTATGTGGTTTTATTAATATGAGATGTCTGAACAAAGAAACTAGGATGACTTTTCCATTCCATGTGTGGAGTACAATTCACGTTATGAAAAACTTAGAAAAATAATGCAGTATCTTCAGTAGTCTAAAAAATGATAGGCCAATCATAGGATCTCAGAAAGTTAGTTTAATGGTCCTGTGATAATACTAAAAAGAATTTTATGGCACAAAAACAGACACAACAGAACAAAGAACCCAGAAATGGACCCATAAACGTATGGCCAACTAATCTTTGACAAAGCAGGAAAGAATATCCAATGGAATAAAGACAGTTTCTTCAGCAAGTGGTGCTGGGAAAACTGGACAGAGACATACAGAACAATGTACCTGGATCACTTTCTTACACCATACACAAAAATAAACCCAAAATGGATGAAAGACCTAAAGGTAAGACAGGAAGCCATCAAAATCCTCGAGAAGAAAGCAGGCAAAAACCTCTTTGATCTTGGCCGCAGCAACTTCTTACTCAACATGTCTCCGGAGGCAAGGGAAACAAAAGCAAAAATGAACTACTGGGACCTCATCAAAATAAAAAGCTTCTGCACAGCGAAGGAAACAATCAGCAAAACTAAAAGGCAACTGACAGAATGGGAGAAGATATTTGCAAACGACGTATCAGATAAAGGGTTAGTATCCAAAATCTATAAAGAACTTACCAAACTCAACACCCAAGAAACAAATAATCCAGTGAAGAAATGGGAAAAAGACATGAATAGACACTTCTCTAAAGAAGACATCCAGATGGCCAACTGACACATGAAAAAAATGCTCAACGTCACTCATCATCAGGGAAATACAAACCAAAACCACAATGAGATACCACCTCACTCCTGTCAGAAAGGCTAACATGAACAACTCAGGCAACAATAGATGTTAGCGAGGATGCAATTCTGCATGAAAACTGGTGCAGCCACTCTGCAAAACAATGTAGAGGTTCCTCAAAAAATTAAAAATAGAGCTTCCCTAGGACCTAGCAATTGCACTACTAGATATTCATCCAAGGAATACAGGTATGCTGTTTCAAAGAGACACATGCATCCCAATGTTTATAGCAGCACTATCGACAATAGCCAAAGTATGGAAAGAGCCCAAATATCCATCGACTGATGGATGAATAAAGATACGGTATATATATACAATGGAATTCTACTTGGTGATAAGAAACAATGAAATCTTGCCATTTGAAACAATGCGATGGAACTAGAATGTATTATGCTAAGTGAAGTAAGTCAGAGAAAGACAAATATCATGATTTCACTCATATGTGGAATTTAAGAAACGAAACAGATGAATATAGGGGAAGGGGAGCAAAAACAGATAAGATAAAAGCAGAGTGGGGGGAGACAAACCATGAGAGACCCTTAAATACAGAGCACAAATTGAGGGTTGCTGGTGGGGTGTTGGGAATGGGTGATGAGCATTAAGGAAGGCACTTGTTGGGATGAGCACTGGGTGTTATATGTAAGTGATGAATCACTAAATTCTATTCCTGAAATCATTATTACAGTACACACTAACTAACTTGGATTTAAATAAAAAATAAATTAGATAAATTTAAAAAAAAAAACAGAAAAGAAAAAAGGAAAAAAAAGGAAAAAAAAAAGTGTGAACCATAATGTAAACAATGGACTTTTCGGTGATACTGATATATCAGTGTAGGTTCCTCATTTGTAACAAATATGCCACCTCGGTTAGGGATGTTGATAATGAGGCAGGCTGTGTGTATCCATGTGTTAGGAGGGTGGGCAGAGGGATGTGGGAACAATGTATTTTCAGCTCATTTCTGCTGTGAACTCAAAACTGTTGTAAAAAATATAGTCTATTAAAACAGAAGAAAAGAAAGGCTCAAAAAAAAACCACAAAAAACTGGAGTAATGTAGTCCCAGAATGACCAGAGTAAATGAAAGTTCTCTCTGATTAGATACTCTCATCTCAACTATCAAATTAGCACACAAGGTTAACTACATATACAAGGAAACAAAAATAATAGAAATGAACCCAAAAAGACTTAAAATACTGAAATCATCAGATTCAGACTATAAGAAGATACTTAACTCAGTTTATGGAAGTGTTGAAAATATCTGCAATGAACAGAAAATTATATAAAGTGGTATTGCTGTTTTGAAAAATGGCCAAAGAGGACTTTTGGAAGTCTATCAACAGATTCAACACCACTGAAAAGCAAATTAGGAACTGGAAGATAGGTCAGAAGAAAACACCCAGAATGCAGCACAGAGAGATGATAGATCAAGAAATATACAAGAGTAGCAACATGGAAGTTACAGTGAAAATATCTTATATACATACATATATATACGTGTGTGTGTGTGTGTGTGTGTCCACACACACATAATTAGAGTTCCAGAAAGAGAGGGAAGAAGAAATGTGTGACTAGACAATGGTTGAGAAATTTCCAAAAGGGATCAAAGATACCATGCCACAAATGCAAGAAATCCAATAAACCCGAAGCACACAAATAAATCTGTTAGTTCACAGTAAAACTGAAGACAAAAAAAAAAAAAAAAAAAAAAAGGACAAAAAAACTTTAAAAGTAGTCAAAGAAAAAAGAAATCCAGGAATCTAGATAACCTTCAAAAGACTGAAAAAAAGTAGTCACAAAAAAAATTCTAGACAATCTTCAAAACACTGAAAATGTCAGACAGGTGATTTCTCAAAAACGAGGAAACTACAAGTCAGTAGGATATTATCATTATCATTAGTGTGGGGATGGAGAGGACTTCCTAGAAGTTTTTTTTTTTTTTTTTACCTAGTGAAAGTATCTTTCTCAAATGAAAGCCAAACAAGGATATTTTTTTTACTAAAACTCAAGAGAGTTTTACACCAGCAAACACTACCAGAACTTATCAGGGATATATTTAAGACAGAAGGAAAATGGTCCTCAGAAGTATGACATTTAGAAAAGAATAAAGAGCAAAAAAAAGTGAAGAAAATGTGGGTAAAATGAAATAGGGCAGTTTAAATATCAATATCCCGTGGAACTTATAAAAAAAGAGGATAACAAAACAGAGGATAACATGAAAGTCGTTTTAAGATTCTCTGTATTCTCTAAGAGGGTAAAAATATTAATTACCATTAGGCCTTAATAAATTAAGAATGCAAGTCACAATTTCTAGAACAATCACTAAACGAACTGAAACAGTCTACTTTCCAAACTAGTTGAGGAGAAAATGGAATACAAAAAATAATCAATCCAAAAGTAACTCTTAATATTAAAAAAGGGGGCATTATAGAGCATTTTACTAGTTTGTTAAGAGACTACAAAACTATGTGAATTAGGACAAGTCTACAAGGCCAGGCTTTAGGCACCTGGGTGGCTCAGTCACTTGAGCATCCAAATCTTGATTTTGGGCTCAGGTTATGATTCCAGGGTCATGGGGTTGAGCCACCCATTGGGCTCCACACTGAATGTGGAACCTGCTTGGGATTCCCTCTCACCCCTTCTGCCCCTCTCCTCGGCTCACGTACGCTCTCTTTAAAAAAAAAAAAAAATTAAAATTAAAAGAATTAAAAGGTCAGGCTTTTTTGTTTGGTATAAGCTGTGGGGGAGGGGCAGAAAAAGTGGGGGGAACAGAGGATCCAAAGCAGGCTCCATGCTGAAAGCCGAGAGAGCCCGATGCAGGGCTCGAACCTACAAACAGTGAGATCATGACCTGAGCTGAAGTTGGACACTCAACCGACTGAGCCACCCAAGCGACCCTGTTTGGTAAAAGTTTTAAACAAAATGTTTGTGGTTAAAGAAATTCAGGCCAAAAAAATACTTCTAAAAAGTTTCAAATATTATCCATAGGTGTATATAATACTGTACACTTGAGTATGCTTTGCAGGCAGCCTAAGAATTAGCTTGGCACTCCCTTTAAGCTACTGCCAAAGACGTATTTCCACTAATAAGCCTAGATTAGGGATCTAAATGCTTGCGAACATAGAACACCAAAAGACTAACAAGTACCTTGTAGCTCCTCTTCTATCTCCTCTTCATCTTCACTAGAGGAAGCTAAGTAAGCTTGAAAATCCATGTCCAAAAGCTCTTCCTTTTTAAACTTCCTGTTGAGTGTTGTAATTCTTTCATGATCAGTCTCATCCCAAGTGATTTCCACCTTCACCAATAAGAATAAAAAAGTATCAGAATATTTGTCATTAATGTGGATGTTTAACAATATTTAAAAAGTTAAGACATGTTAAAGCAAATCATAAATGACATGCTTAATAAAAAGTATTTTATTTATGAAAGAGGAACCATTTTCATCAATCTATGTTCTTCTATCTCTCTGCTATATGCAAGGTACTCTATTATTAGGAGTAAAAATTCATCGGTGTGTTAATTAATTGTAGGGAAAAGAAATAAAACACATTAGTGAAAACGTTACATTATTATGAACCAACAAAACATGTTTTTCACCTGGAGTTCTAAGTATTTCAGGAGGGCTACAAACTATGTGAAATCTATTAAAGCTTTCAACACAATTTCAATAGGGTCCTTTTTCCAAAAAAAGATTAAGAGCCACTGATAAGAAATGTATCTACTGGTTGGAAGTGCAGTAAACCCCACGATACAGAAATTCATCTATAACATGATTAATCTGTTGATTGGCTCCTGCCCTCTATGCTGCCCCTATTCTCAGATGGGGTCTTGTCAGATGTTTTAACTTCATTATAAGTTAATGAATTATAAGGGTGGGTCCCCTATGTTTTGTTTTGTTTTGTTTTCTCCTCAGGCTAATCTCCCCAGATCAGGACAACAAAATGGGCACCAGTTAACCAAAGGATCCCTAAGATAACTGTCACTAGCTTAGAAGCTCTAACTAGTCACAGGATTCAGAATTACCCCTATTCAGAAAATTTCCCTGAGATGATAACCATAAAACTGCTGCTGGAACTGGTACAGATGTGGATGGTACCCTAGGAATTCCAGAAAAGCTGTCTGGACAGTCTTGCCTTGGTCATTTTTCAGTCTTGAAAAGAAACCAACCCTACATTTTACGTTACTGAATCTTTTAAACTACACTTATCACAATGGTGGGGTTTTACCATACTCAGTAACTCATCAAGGTTACATAGTGCCCATCATAGCATGTGGAAGACAGATACAATAGGTCTCTCTACCATCAGCCTGTCCTCAGAAGAGCACAGTGGTCTGTCACAGAAAAGGCAATGGGAAGACTGGGTAGTTGCTGCAGAGTCTGTGGGTAGAAGGTTTATGGGGGGAAAGAAGAGAGAAGGTAGGCAGCTAAGTAACAAACTAATTCAATAAAAATCTTCTGGCCGTTCATTATTAAGCATTAATGTGACATCTAGGAGTCCTGAATTACTTTACTTAAATTGTTTTTATAATTTTGGATCATATCCGCAGAAAAAATGTGTTTCTATTTAAAATTTCTACTGGTTTTAACTGTGATTTGAAATAATCTGTTACCTCCTTCTCCTTACTCTGTAGGGTATTAATAACTGACATATAACTTATTAAAGAATCTAGTTGAATAAGAATGTACGGGAAAGACAGAGGAGATAAACATTTGCGGGTAAATGACTCAAGCTTAAAGGCATAAGAAAAATTTGAAAATAGGTTCAAACAAATAAAAATGCAAATATACTTGTGTTTCCCTTCTACTTGTATTTGTGCATTAAAATTTTGAATACTTTCCATTTTCAAAGATGTTATAAGTAAATAATACATAAAATCTTTTCTTAAAGCAAGAATCCAGCTATACACTTTTAACAGTTAAGAAATACCGTTGAGGTTCCCATCGCAGCAGATGTGAAATATTTTGGTTTATATGCTGTTAAATCCACTTCTGAGGCTATGTCCTTGGGCTCATCATCAAAGGTAATATCATCTGGTATAAACCTAAGAAACAAAAAATAAATTTATTTAAACATATGCTGTAGTGATAAACAACCAGAGTTTAGATTCTCCCCTAATTAGTTCTAGTTTATACATACATACCATAAAAAAGTTTCTATAAAACACACATGTAGATGAGGCAAACAATGTTAGAAATGACCTTGGCGCAAAATTTCTGAAATTCATAAACCATAAATCTGTAATTCCACTAAATTTGAATGAACTCTGTAGGTAGAAACCCTGCATTAGGAATCAGTTAATATGAATCAGGTGCAAACACACATGCCCCCCCCCCCCGCCCCCCATGTTTCAAAACGACCTAGACTCCTGATGGCACAGTCTTGGCTTGTATATGGTATTTTGAAGATCAAATAGAACTAGTAATGGATAAGTGTTCTAAATATAAAGTATCAGACACAGAAGGTGTCAGTGAAAATAAGGAATAAGCTTAAAATTAAGCTAAAAAATCTTCACAATATTATCTTACAATATTTTTTCATAAATAATTAGCTACTAAGTGTAAATGTAATTGTCTGACAATGCTTAGGCATCAGGCTAAAGAATAGGGGGGGAAAGCATAGTTAAATAACCCATGGTTAATATATTTAGGTTTTGTAATTTATATAGATTTTGTTCCATACACAAAAAAGCATATGCTCTGTAATCCACTAAAAATTATTTGTTGGTAGAGAACAGATAATTAAGGTTCACTAGGTCTACACAGTATCCTCCTCCAGCTACACTTTTGCAGATTTAGTAGAAGAGAAATAGGTATCTGAAATCAATATTTTTTTTTTTTTAAATTTTTTTTCAACGTTTTTTATTTATTTTTTGGGACAGAGAGAGACAGAGCATGAACGGGGGAGGGGCAGAGAGAGAGGGAGACACAGAATCGGAAACAGGCTCCAGGCTCCGAGCCATCAGCCCAGAGCCTGACGCGGGGCTCGAACTCACGGACCGCGAGATCGTGACCTGGCTGAAGTCGGACGCTTAACCGACTGCGCCACCCAGGCGCCCCTGAAATCAATATTTTTAAGTGTTATTAATGTGCATGCATTTATATTTTTGGGCAGGTGAAAAAAAGTTTCTCTAGATAATTGGACAGTAGCAGAAAACTCAATTTTCTTTTCTGATGCATGCTTAACAAAATAAAACAGGGAATGTAAATTTTTTCCATGGTCACTGATCTTATTTTCTAGGCCTGCCAGACCTTATTCTAACATAGTATGGAAATGTCCCCAAACAGAACTAGAAAGAACAAAATGATCCCGAAAACAACATGTTAACATGAATTCGTAACATCCAAAGAGTTTGATATTCTAACAAATGTTTGGTAACTACTATTTAAACATTCAGAACAAGTACCTCCAACTGAAACTCTTAACATAAAAGAGAATTCGGAAACACTTGTCTGATGAGATAAGCCCTTTGTGTTAAATATGCAAACATACTAAAATTTTATTCCAAATTATCAATTCAAAAATTTTTATTTGTTTTTCTACCAGTCGGAATGCTTTCAAAGTATGAAAGCCACAGACTATGAATGATGCATTTTTTTTCGGAAATATTTCATTTTGAGAACAAAGCCTCTCACAAACCTGGATACAGAGAACTGATTTCTATTCAAAGTGTCATAGTAAAATGGTGTATTGGGTTCAAAAGGACTAGGCTAATGATAAAATGGTACAGTAGTTTAGTTTCCTGTTTCCTCAGAACTGACATTTACAACCACCTAAGGGTTTTCAGCTCTGGGTCAGTGAAGCCTGTGCACGTGGTGAAAATGCCGAAGTCCAAAGACAATGCCGGCAACACCATTCATTCATTGAACAGCATTTATGGCAGCATCGTCCAATGAAACTTGCTGTGATGACGGCAATCTGCTCTATCCAACATATGGTCTGCCCTATATCTGCTCTGCATTAAGTACTTTACATATGTCTAATGACTAAGCAAATGAATGATTTTAAAATTTTTAAAAATTTTAAATAGTCAGATGTGACTAGTGGCTACTGTATTAGACAGCACAGATGTAGAGGTACCAGTTTATTAGCAAATTCCTCTGCCCCTACCTCAATGCTTTTTTTTTTTAAGTTAATTCACCTGGTTCCTAGTTCTAAAAGAGAGTTGCAAAGAAATATCACTACATATAACTAAAAACATAGCCAGTATGTTTGAAATTCAGGATATAAATGCGGGGTGACTCATACATAATAGTTTAGCATTTCCTTGTTATAGTTTTAAGAGTGATGCTCCACAGGAGCAAAAAATCCTCTTTCACAACATGAAACAACATAAAATACTAGGAGTCTAATATTTTACTTCTTATAATCACATGTGCTACAAGATAAAATTGGTAAGACATACTGGATTACCTTAGATCTATGAATGAACAACTACTTTCAAATTCCAGGCCGTCACAATCCTCATAAATTTTGCCAGCTGTTTCAGGGGAATCACAGTCTACTACTGCATAATAGTACTTGAGTCGTTTGAATTGATAATCTCTCAGTTTTTCTCTAGAAGTCCTAAAAGGTAGAAAACTCATTAAGCTTAGAACACAAATACCAATCTTCCTTTAAAAAATGAATGTAAATGTTTCAAAAAATTGTTTCATCCCAATCTATCTTTCTTTCATGACTCTGCCTTTATGGGCATTAATACTTAAGCTCATTTTATTATTTTGACAAGGCACAGACTAGGTATTTTGATTGAAAATTAGTATCTAGAAGAGTGTAAGAATTACATGTGGTTACCTAGAGTTTAACTCTTGAATAGTCATTTTTTTTATTTTGCTACCACATATAACCGCTCAAGTAAAACTGCTGAACAAGTTTATAATATTAAATGTATTATATTAATATAATATATTAACATTAATATAATTAATGATAATTAATAATTAAAGATAATATTAATAATTAAACATATTACAAACTATGCTAGGAAAGCATTAGTTCTAAGTACAAAGAAATTCCTGATCTGGTAAAATGTTTATTTCAGATTTATGTGTTGTCAAGTCTAAATGGTTGTAAGTTTAATTTCATTTAACATATTGAAACTCTTCATTGGCTCTCTTCTGCCCCCAATCTTGTCAATTACCATTTTTATTACGTGCACATAGCTCCACCTAGTGGTTTAAAAATTACCTTAAATTTTTTTTCAATAATACATTATGATGATAAAACAATGTTATCACTATTTTTTTATTTAATCCTCAAATTTACAAAAACTGTATATTTTGAAGACAAATAGGGTTTCAATGCCACTATTATGGAAAGCAACATCTCAGGAAAAAAACAAAACTTATTCAGAGCAATGAGGCTGAGAAATGTTTTTCAAAACTGCAGTAATTTGTGAATACTGAAATGTAAATATACACACAAAATGTTGTTGGAATAGTGTGCCACTTCTGACAGACTTTAATCTGCTTTTGCAACCTGTTTTAACGATGAATGGCAGGCAGAGCATAAACTTTAGTTCCATTACAGTGACCACAATTCTGAGTTAGTGACATGAACTTATGAGATTTAATTTTATTTTCTATAATGGCTTGATACCAGTCCTTTTCAGGGGCATCTTCAGGTATACTTAATAACTCTACTGGTCCTTGAACTTGCTCTTCCTTCATCCTCTCCTTTCCAAATTCTGAAGGATATATCTAAACACACACACACACACACAAAAAAAAAATAAGATAAGATCAATATATTCTTTACTTACAATATCCGGAACTCCAAGAATTACAACTGAACTCAATGAAAACAGCAAGAATGACTCACTTCCAAACCTACTATGGAAAGCTAAAACATTCTGAGGAATCTCCTTAAAAATAGTTGTTTTGGTTGGAATGAAACAGATGTGGAACTTGAGAACAAAAACAGAGTGTCTCCTGCATACATCAACTAGGACAAGATGGTTCTGGAATCCAAGGGAAAAATAAAAGCAAAACAAGAGTCTAGGCACTCAAGGAACTCAATGTAAACACACACATGAGAAATGACTGTTGACGCAAAATACACAAAAATGATTACTGAAGGACATAAAACATACGTAATAAAAAATAATTTTGTAATACTCAATTTATCTTTTAAGTCATATCATTTATCCAATATCCATTATCCAATGCTTTAAGAAATCCTTTAAATAGAGGGGCTCCTGGGTGGCTCAGTCTGACTTTGGTTCAGGTCATGATCTCACAGTTCGTGGGTTTGGGTCCAATGTTGGGCTATGCTGACAACTTGGGGAGCCTGGAGCCTGCTTCAGATTCTGTGTTTCCTTCTCTCTCTGCCCCTACTCTCCCCCCGCCCCAAAATAAATAAACTTAAAAAAAAATTAAGAAATCCTTTAAATATAACTGAAAGTTATCACATAGTTTAGATACAATCTTGGTATAAAAAAAGGATTCACCCTCATTGGGATCTGGCACTATTTTTTTTTTTAAGTTTATTTATTTATTTTGAGAGAGGGAGTGTGTGTGTGAGCATGAATGGGGGAGGAACAGGGAGAGAGAGGGAGAGGGAGAGGGAGAGAGAGAGAGAGAGAGAGAGAGAGAAAATCCCAAGCAGGCTCCATGCTGTCAGGGCAGAGCCCAATGTGGGGCTCAAACTCAAAGAACTGTGAGATCATGACCTGAGCTGAAACCAAGAGTTGGACATTTAACCCACTGAGCTACCCAGGCAACCCAGGATTTGGTATTTTTGTATATTGGCTACTTTTGAGAGTCAAGAAATATAACTGTATTAATTTGTCTTGTTTGGATACTACTGGGCTTAATATATATGTTAACTAAAACTATTTTTTTCAATTCTGTGCAATATGCAATTTATCAAATAGGGGATTTGAGTTTTTCCTATTAGTGTGAGTGGCAACAATAGGTTTTCACGTAGAAGTTTTAAATATATATGTAGTCACATCTGTTGATTCCTTTTCCCGTTTCTAAGTCTAGAAATTCCTAATACCCATTTCCTGAAACACAGATTTAATAAAAACACAATTCCATTTTATTCTGTTTCTGGGGTTTGATTTTTTAATTTTTTCCCATACTTTATCTAGAGTTTATTTTGGGCTATTATGAGGTAAAGATCTGAAATAAGCTCTTCATATAAAGACTCATCCACTTGTTCTAATATCAGGTATTCAAACTTATTTTGGTCTAAATTATAATATAAACTCTTCTATTTATCTATTCCATTCCATCTATTTGTCCCACTATTTTTACCCAAACTTGTTAACTCACACAGCAATATAAAAGATTTAGATGTTGTACCTGACAGAATCCTTTTATACTGGTGTATTTTCCCAAAAATGTATTAGTCATTCTCACTGTTTATTCTTTTAGATGATTACTGGTATCCTTTTTCTTTACTTTCATTTGAACTGAGATTATGGCTGAAACTTCACTAAACCTATAGAACTGACATCTTTAAATATTTAAACAGAATTATAATTTAGAGCTGTTTCAGGCACTACACTAAATACTAAGTGTGAGTTTCTTTTCATTTCATCCTTACAACTACCCTAGGAAATGCTATTTTTGTATCCACTGCCAGATGAGAGAACACATCTGAGAGATTAATAAAATGCCCAAAATCACATGCCATGTATCAGAATCAAGATTTGTATTTTTTTTTAAATGTTTATTTATTTATTTTGAGACAGCATGAGCAGGGGAGGGGCAGAAAGAGAAGGAGAGAGGGAGTCCCAAGCAGGTTCAAGCCTGAGGCAGGGCTGGTTCCCACAAACTATGAGATTATGACCTGAGCTGAAATCAGGAGTTGGATACTTAACTGATTGAGCCACCTAGGTGCCCCCAGAATCAAGATCTGCCTGCAGTCTGTCATACAACAAAGCCTAGATTCTTAACCATTATGCTTGCTCTCCAGAAATATGGTATCTCAAAATTTAAGTTTTTCAAATTTACCAGTGTTACCATTTCACATATGTCACATATGTTTAAGGGAATTCTCAAGGATTTTGTGTTTCTGCTGTTAGTAAAAATAGATTTTTTTTTTCTTAATTGGTTAAGAATTGAAGAATGCAATTAAAAAATATTTATTTTATACTCTGTCCCTTTATTGAGCTTTATATATTGTAATAGCTTTCCAATTGATCTCTTTGGGTTTTTAAATTACGTACAATCACCTAACCCATCAGTAGCAATAATTTTACTCCTTCCTTTTACATTTGTTATACTGGTTTCATGCCTAACTACAGTGGACAACTGCCAGATTATTTTCTTTAAAAGGAAAAGTATGACTTAAAAAAAAAAAAAAAAAAAAGATGAGATTCAAAATGTTTAGAAGTATTTACTTCAAAATGAAATCAATTCTCACCTTTACAGAAAATATAACACCTCCTTTAGGTTTAAATGAATTAAACAAAGCCAGCAAATCTTTTGCCTTTAATCTGTCCCAGTCCATGTTGCAAACAGCTAATCGACGTGTAATCTATGAAATGAGAAAAATTAAATATTACATAACCTCTATCATTCCCAACACTTATAAAATATACAAAAAACGTAATGCTTTCTTTCCCCCAAAATTCTGACATCATCAATAGAAGTATTTATAAGAGAAAACTTTGGTCCTGAGAAACTTAACAGAAGACCATGGGGGAGAGGAAGTGGGAAAAAAAAAAAGTCACAGAGAGGGAGGAAGGCAAACCATAAGAGACTCTTAAATACTGAGAACAAACTGAGGGTTGATGGGGCGGGGGGAGGGAGAGGGTAAAGTGGGTGATGGGCATCGAGAAGGGCACCTGTTGGGATGAGCACTGGGTGTTGTATGGAAACCAATTTGACAATAAATTATATTTAATATAAAAAAATAAATAAAAATAAAGATGATATTTAAAAAAAGAAAAAGAAAACTTTGGTTGAGTCACACATGATAAAACTGTCAACAGATAAACACCTTCTCTTATATGGTTTTTAGTTCTTGAATCAGAATACGATAATCAGCTGATTTTTTAATAACCAAGTTTGTTAAGCTATTTTGCTTCCCATGCATGAGCATGGAGGTTAAGTAGATTACCCTATAGCATTTCTAATAGGTGCAGTAGAAACTGAAATAAAAACTACCAGCTAAAACAATCAATTCCATATCAAGAAGTTTTAATGAGAATCATCATTAAGAGTATTTACCAATAAATCTTTTCCCAATTTAATGACATCAATTCTACCATTCATAAAAGCTACTTGTACTGTGCTCATCACATATAATGTTATTTATTCAAAAGTTCACCTCATCAGCCCGAGGAGCATCTTTATCTAATTCTCTCCAAGCATGCTCAAAACCAGAGTCCTCTGGCAGTAAATCTGCCATATCTTCTTCATCTTCAGAACTAGTTTCTATATTTCCTTTACCCCTTGCAAGATCAGGACCACTGTCACTTTCATCATCATTCTCACTCTCCTCATCTTCATCCTCCTCCTCATCATTTTCATTTCCATCAACATCATCATCATCATCATCATCATCATCAGCTGAACTTCTACCAATGCCTTTAATTTCATCTTCAGATTCTTCATCACCTATTTCACTAGCACTTTCTGATTCTTCCTCCAGAGCATCTTTGTCAAACCTCTTACCACCTGTCGAGTTTTCATAACCATCACTGTCTCTTGCCATTAGCGAAACCACTGCAAAAAACATTAAGGGAGGGAGAAATTAAGAAAATGTAAACACAATTAAATTCAAATCACGTTATTCTGACCTCAAATCTAGTAAAAGTAATTTCTATGAAAGAGACTTAAAAAACAAACAAACCCTAAATTCAACAAAAGTTCATGCCTAATTTACTTGATAGAAATTTTGATATGTACCCAGATCACTTTGTTAACTAATAGCAATACCATGAAGAGTGAAAGATTGTTTTTACTTATATTGATTTTTTTTTTAACCCTCATATCTCTGAAAAACCTCATTTTCTAGTTCTAAAGCAATTTATATGATTCTTTCTACTATGGGTATGTGTATGTTGATATACAGTATCTCACACATTATATTCATCTTTAAGTTGGAGCTTATGTTTCTGCTTAAAGCTCTATTTGGAGAAATAAAAAAAAGTATTAAAAGCTTAATGCTTAGAATGAAATTCAAAGTTAGTTTTTCCCTTGGTCCTATAATCTGATAATAGTTATTCATTGACCTAGTATTTACTACTTACTTTACTAGGTAAATAAAAGGCATTGAACTCAGGAAAAGAAAAAGGGAGATGGCTTGTAACATGATCCTATGCTCCTGATGGTTCATAAGCCAAAAGAAATTGTTTATTGAATAATGAAGCTTTATTCTAAGGTAACACAGAAGAGACATCTAAATTTGCCTGCAGAGAGGTATTTAAGACAGGCTTCACAAAGATACCATTTGATATGAGACTAAATGAAAGAGTTCTGCTAGGAGGAAAAGAAATGGGCTTCTATTTTAGTACCACAAGAGAGTGTGGGACCATAAAAAATAACTAGCCAGTAGATGTGAAAAAGCCAAAAAAAGGAATTATCATAAGTTCTGCATAAGAGATCAAAAAACACCACAGCGGTGAAGGAGAGTTACTATGAGGCAAGCACCAGAATTCACTTTTAAGCAACGTGCTCAGAAATAACACCTCAGAGATCTACCTTTATCTAATACTGCAATTATTTCTCAAGCATCAGTCATTATTATGCCATTTTCATGATTTTTGCGTATCACTGATGTTTTTTCATCAGTGAAATTGAAATTTTTTTTAATTAAAAAAATTAGCTTTGTTCTAAGTATCTCTGAAGTCACAGATGTGATGTAGTGGTTATACTTTTTCTTAAATAAATATTTATTCCTAAATACATATCTATTAACATAAAAAACTTTGAGTATCTTGTTACATATGCCATGTTTTCCCGTATGACAATGGCACATACATCACACTTTGTGTGTGATTTGGGTTATATAATAAATCAATACATGAAAGACTTAAAAAAGATCTAGTATTTTAATATTTTTGATAATATCGAGTACATTCAGAGTACTGATTTATTTGCTCAGGGCCCACCAGGTATACAATACTAGATAATGTAGGATTATCCCTCTATTCCTGGATGGTACTGCTCTACAGTAACTGTAAACAGTACTTACCTTGCTACTTAAAAAAATGCTTTGTTACCCCCCCATTATAAAAGTAATGAATGCTCATTGGAAAAATATTAAGAAAATACAGTTTAATAAAGAAAATAAAAAGACTAGTAATTTTTCATGCAGAGATACCTGGATGGCTATTTTGGTACATAATTCCCTAAATCTGTTTTCTATGATGTATCCATTAATTTTTTTAAGTAGCTTGTCATACCATTATCACTATTTTGCAACTTATTTTTAAAGCTTCATATATCATAAACATTTGGATATATCACAATTTACTTAATCAATCCCCTGATTTATGCCAATTTTACATTTTAAAACAATGTTATAATGCATATTATTTGCACATATGCCCAATTAAAATAAGTTCTTAGGAGTACAAGTGCTGGGCATCAACATATCATAATGACACATAATACCAAACCATACCTCCTCACATCACCTGTACCTTGCAGCACTTAGAAAGACCCCTGCACATAGTAGTTGCTGGAATGATAACTGACAAATGAATAATGAACAAAAGATGGTTATATACAAAGTCACTATTCCTTACTTACACCTAATGCCTTTCTAGACTACAGAACTGATGTAAATTACTGGAAGAAACATGATGGGGTAGAAAGAAAGATTCAAAGACTTGAGTCGCAGGCCCAGTTCTGTGTATCCTAACATAAATCACTTTAGTCTTGTTTCCCAATTAATCTATCCTAATTTCTCAAGCTTACTGAGAAATTTAATGGAGATATATAAAAAGATTCTATAAAATCAATCCAAAGGATTATATGGGTATGTTTTATTAATCCAATGCCCCAAATCAAGTGAAATTTCAAAGAGGCTAGACTAACTTATCTCACAAACTCAGCATCAAACAAATCTTGCTGCTGTTCCTATTCTGATCTTATTCTCCAATTTCAATAACCAAACTCCTATCCCTTCTCCCTACACCTCAGTTTGCTGCCTGGTTCCACTACAAACGAAATGACACCCCATCCTGACCTCCTACTCCCTATCTAGAATTCTATCTACTGCCTGATACCTCCTACCTTTCCAATATAATCTCAGCCTGTCAAGACCTCTCGGGCTCTTCCTGGATGCCTATCCTCCTTGGGTCTCGTAATCACAGCCAGCTTTGGGCTCATCCGAATACCAATTTTCAATTAACAACATCAACAACTGTCAACACCAACACTCAAAATTCCTTGCTGCTGGACGGGACACAAAATTTTAATAAGTAAACAAGTAGGCATGAACTAGAATCAGACATTTCTTAGTTCCAAACAACCACTTTTAGCTGTGTTATCCACTCACCCCTTTGGAGACTTTATTATCTAATCAAATGGGAATACTTATCTCTTCTGAACATACCCAACCATATCTTTGCTCAAAAAGTCCTTTCTATATAGAATGCTCTGGTCCCTCAATTTACTTTTTCCAAATCTGATGGTACTTCCCCTATCAATTTTTCTCTGGTTGCCATATCTTGAGCGACGTCTTCCTCTGAATTCTCATAGCCCTCTGCTAAATCTTTTATACCACTTACCATTATTCTATCATATATTATGGACCTAATTTCTTCCACTTTAGATCTGTGGTGTCCAGTATGTACAAGCAGCCACATGTAGCAATTGAGTAATGTGGCTCATTCAAATTTTATACTTGAGATTAGTATGAAAACAGAATGTAAACTATATCATTAAACTTTTTTTAAGTTGATTACATCTTGAATGAACTTTTTGATGTGTTAGGTTAAATATTATGTTATTAAAAATGAATTTCACCTGTTTTTTTTACTTCTTAATGTGTCAACTAGAAAATTCAAAATTATACATTTTTTATTAGACAGTGCCGCTTTAGCTGATGCCACTGCAGAGTTTAGCAGGACGTTATTTACAAAAGAGGATCTGCAAAGGGCCAGGAAGGGCTGAAATCAAGGCCAAACTCCACTAACAAGCTCTGCACCCCGCAGGCGTGTTGTGTCTGATCAGGGGAAATAAACCTAACTGCTTCACTCAAAGCTGCTGGCCCTTACCAAACTGTGAGCTCTGGGAGCTCTGCATGTCTAAAAGGGCGTAACTTTTTCTAATGTGCACAGACATCATATAAGCTAGTAGTAGGCCTAAGATGGGGGCCCATATCTTACTCATGTTTATCTGCCACAAGTTACTACAAGTAGCTGAATGAAGGATGAATGAGTACCCAACTCTACTAACCCTCTTCAGACACCTCTTCTTACTGTGGGATGACAACATATAACGCTTTATTTGGTTACAGAACATAGCTCTCACTAGTCCCCACCACAAATCACAATCATTGTGTAGCCTCAAGTTTTTCTCTCCTAGCAATTAATAACACAAAATAAAAAATTAATAATCATTACATGGTATTCTTTCTTTCATAGCTTTATCTCCCAAATAAGCATTTGATCATTCTCATTATACTATAGAAATTCTTACTACACGTCTCCTTTTTAAAAAAATCAGTATAAAAATTAGTAATGTAACATCAAAGTATCTGTAATTCTTTCCAACAAACCTGATAGCATTTCTCTTCTTGTCTTAGAGTACTTGAGCTTGGGAGATTTCACAATTTCAGAGACGCCCAAGTCTACTTTTCCTTTGGGACATGAGTCTGTACTATGTTGAACAATGTTTTTTTTCCCTGTTGTACTTTTCTGTGTAAATTCTTCTCTGTTTTTCTTAGAACTTATTTTTGAATCTACCTTCTTAGATTTGCATGACTTTTCCATTTTCTGAATTCTGTCAGAGTTATCCAAATCATTTTTATCTCCAGAATCCTTTTGATTAATTTTTTTGCTTTCTTTCTTTTTCTCTTCAACTAGATTTTTTGATTCTATTTTGTTGTTAGTCTGGGGTTTTTTCTTCTTCCTTTTCTTTTGGTTCAATGCTTTATCATCTTCATAAGACAGATCTGAATCAGAATCTGAAAGGTCATAAAAACGCTTCAAGTCCTCTGTAGTGCTGTGGTTGATGGGGCGTCCTCTTTTATCCACAGCATAATTCAACTTGAACCTTTTGTCATGAAACATTGCTCGAAATCTCTTGTCAATTTTGACTTTTCGATCCTTTTCTGGCATTTCCCAAAATCTTGGGTCCTTTGTAACCCTCCTAAACCGCTGGTCACTCATTATTTCTTCTTTGGATGCCATTTTTAAATGTCTGACTGGACAAATGCTTTGAAGAAATCAAACACTAAAAAGCAAAACAGATGTTATAATAATGAAGGATTAGGAATACAAGATGCTTTGGGAAAAAATACTAATTCACAATATATTGTAAGTTAAACGTACATAAAGTTAACACATCCAATTTCATTTCCCAAACTTAATCTTAGTCACATGCAGAAAAGCAAAAACAATCAGAACATCCTCTTTTGATTACAGAGCATTCGGAGAAACAAATTTAAGGCAAAATCAAACAGAACTCCAGGGCTTTACAGAGGGAGGCAAAATGCTTACTAGCCAATTGCACTCAGAGTTTGTACATTTCTTTTTATATACCTGTACTTGTTACAAGTTAAAAGCTGATGTAATCAAAAGTTTCCCAAGCCTCAGTTGGTCTCATTTGTTTCTTCACACTCTGGTCCCATTCTCTGTTAGTCTTCACCTCATGCTACTCTGGACAGCCCTTAATTCTACATGGCTAGTGTCCTAACAGATCCAAATCAGTTAGGTTTAGCTCACAAAGTTCCCTCTATAAATCCGAGCATCCTTCAAAAATCAGGTAAAGTTTCATCGCAGTTAATAAATTTCACTTCTTTCTATTTTTTCTTATTTTATAAGAACTAAGGCCCAAACAGGCTGATTCTCCTTGAAACATATTAGACTCTGTAGGTGTGGGAGAGATTAGTATTGTTCCCTTGAAAATAGTTCCTAATGGTTTAACATCTCAATTTGCTTTTGCAGAGCTAAGAGTCATTGATTATTAAGAACAAAAAAGAACTAATCAAACAGGGTAGTGCTTTGTTTTGAAAGTAAGGCTTATTTTTTTCCTTAAATTTGAAAACAACTTTTTATAACCAAAAAGAAAAAAAAATCACAGGTTTCAAAGATGCATTTACACACTTAATCATTTAACCCTCTGAACAGGTGGGAACGGAATAGGTGTTTCATCTAGTTAGGTTTCATCTAGGTGTAAGTATTAATGTTTACGCTGAAAGCATTCGATAAACGTCAGATATTCAGGCAGAGAAGGGCGACCTGACGTCACCTTCTGACCCCCACCTTCATTTCCATAGCCCACTCTCCTCTGTACCCACCCTCTAACGCGGAGAACACCAGGGTGGTCCCAGAATGACGATCTCCTACCCAACCTTAAACCTCAGGGCACAGCTACGGACTGAGGTGCCTCAAAAGGACCCTGGGGAGGATCAAGGAAGTCTGAAAAACGAGACCGGTATGGCAAGGGAAAAAGGGGTAACCCCCCGTGAATCCTAAGGAGACCCTGTCAGAGATTAGTTCGGGATCCCCTGCAGCCCTTTCAGAAATCCAACCCAACTCACCTCCTCGTCGCGTCTCACATGCGACGCAGACCCAGAGTCCTCCGCGGGACGCTCCTCCGGGACGGCAAGAGAACTGGTCCAAACTACGTTCCCTTTACCTCTGCGGCGACCCGTAGCGTAGGCGCCGGATCCGCGGTGGCGCAGGCGCAACGTAAACGCGCCTGCTTACCAGGGGAGATGTTGCGGTTAGGCGTGCTCTGTCTGTGGCGGCGGAGACCTCTGGTGTTTGGGGTCCCAGCAAAGAACCTCGGCCTTAGAAAGGTTGCTTCCGGCGTCTCTCCCCCGGGCAGCACCTCGCCCAGAGCCCTAAATATCTTCGACCGGGATTTGAAGAGAAAACAGAAGAACTGGGCCGCCCGGCAGCCCGAACCCATGAAGTTTGACTATCTGAAGGAGGAGGTGAGTCCGCGCGGCAGCAGGAGAAGGGCGACGCCGAGCTCTGGCTCCGAGTCCGGGGGCTCCGGCCAAGCCCCAGCCGACCCCACATCACGTGTGACCTTGAGCAGCCGTTCTGCCTGAGCCTCTACTGTAATCCCTGAAGGGGTGGACCGGGATATTTGTAAGCTGTTCATTCACTCACTCACTCAGCAAATATCGCTTGAATTGTGTACATGTATGTCCTGGGCAGAGTAAGACCGCTACCCTCAGGGGGTTTCATTCTTATGCGAGTAGGTGAACAAGAAATGTAATTTCAGCCAAAGTAAGGTGAGGTACTAAAGTGAAGTGGGGTGAGGACTCCGATGGTCAGAGAAGGCCGCTCAGGCAGAGGACATGATGAGGCAAGCTGAGATCTGGAGAGAGTAGCCTTGTAATCAAAGGGAAGGACAAGTGTCCGTGAGGCGGGAAGGACCTTGTTGAGGCCTCCAGTGAAGCTTCCGTGAAGAGGAGAGTGGAAGAGGAGGTCAGGCCGAGAGGACTCGGGTTATTAGGGCGGTAAGAGATGAGGACTTCGGATTTACTTGTCTAACTGAGCTGCCCATTCAGTATGGTGATCTCTGGCCCCATGTGGCTATTGAGCACTTGAAATGTGGCTAGTCCAACTGAGATGTGCTGTTAAGTGTAAAATACACTGGATTTCAGTGACTGAAAAAAGGATGCAAAATATTTCATTAATTTTTTTTTATCTTGATTACGTGTTGAAATTATAGTTTTGATATATTGGGTTAAGTAAAATATGTTAAAAATAATTTCTGCTGTTTCTTTTTACTATTTGAATGTGGCCATTAGAGGGTTGCCCGGGTTGCTCAGTCTGTCGGGCGTCTGACTTCGGCTCAGGTCATGATCTCATGGTTCATGGGTTCAAGCCCCACGTCAGGCTCTGTGCTGACAGCTCAGAGCCTGGAGCCTGCTTTGGATTCTGTGTATCCCTGTCTGTCTGCTCCCCCGCACCCCCACCCCCCTGCTAGCACTCTGTCTCTCTCAAAAATAAATAAACATTGGGGCGCCGGGGTGACTCGGTCGGTTGGGCGTCCGACTTCGGCTCGGGTCATGATCTCACGGTCCGTGAGTTCGATCCCCGCGTCGGGCTCTGTGCTGACCGCTCAGAGCCTGGAGCCTGTTTCAGCTTCTGTGTCTCCCTCTCTCTCTGCCCGTCCCCTGTTCATGCTCTGTCTCTCTCTGTCTCAAAAATAAATAAACATTAAAATTTAAAAAAATAAATAAACATTAAAAAAATTTAATTTTTTTTAAGTGGCCACTAGAAAATTAAAAATTAAATATATGGCTTTCATTGCTTTTCTGTTGGTCAACTGCTCTAGAGGAGTGCAAGCCTGTTGAGTGGTTTTAAGCAGTGAAGCGATGGGATCCGTTTTATGTTTAGGAAAATTAATTAAGATAAATTAAGGTCTCTGATTTGTGCTGGTTTAAAAGACCTCTTCCTATGTCCACGTGGACTAGAAACTATGGGTTTCTGCTCTCTGTATATGCAGCACTAAGTTCATCCTAAGAAAGTGTTTCTTTGGGGATGAAGCAAAATTGAAGTTAAGTATAATGAACTCTTTCAAGGAAAAGCAGGAAACAGTTTTTGAGCTCCTTTGGACAGAACTCTGTGCAAGCCTGGCCTGACCAGGTGATTGACTCTGTTTCTTTTTAGGGTTCATAATGATATGTACTTAGAAGATGTATATTTCTAACCACTCTTCTCCAAGCAAAGCATGTAGATTACAACTTGACCGAAGCCTTGTCAATGTACAGGACTAGAATAAATGAGATAAAGCGTATGAGAGTTCTTTTTAACATAAACAAAAAGTATTCATAGTGGGAATGATACACCAAGTGTACCCTGCTAGAAGACTTCTGCCGTACCTCTTTCCTTCCCCTTCTCCCCCCAAAAGCAAATACATATATATTCTGAACTCCCAAGTCCTAATAAAAACTCTGGGGTGTTTATGAAGGATTAGTGGAATGTGAGGAATATTAGGCTCCCACATCTTTATTCCTGCCAGATGAAGCTAGCGTAGCATAAGGAGGCACCGACCTTATGACCTCTTTTAGATTGGGGTGGGATTGGGGAGAATAGCAGGAAGTGCAGTCTCTTCAGGTTTGGTTGACTTTCTAATTTGCACATGTTGCTTAGAAAATTTACCTGTGTAGTAGTTCCACAGAATTTCTTAGTAGTTTTCAAGTAATAAAGTTTTTACATGATTGCTTATACATTGATCTGTAATAAACCCCAGCTAACAATATTTTTTCACTTTCATATGTCTCATGCTGGTTTCTGTGGACAATAATGTACCTGTTATGCTCCTGTTACTTCTTATCCTTGTGATCTTACAGCCAAATACATATATACATATACATGAATATCTAGTCTTGATTTCATTAAATTGACTTCTGAAGTAATTTGCCTCAATCTGTTTCCTAGGGTAATTTAATAATTATGTTCCTATTTATAATTTGTGGTCAGATTGAAAATGGGATAGGGAGAAGTACTTATCAGCATGTTGAAACATAAGTAACCTATGGATTGTTGAATGCTGGAAAAAGAGTGTTGCTTCTCTGTTATGCATACTCGATTTATACACATTGTTGCCGCTTGTAATCCTTCAGGTTGGAAGTCGGATTGCAGACCGCGTATATGACATAGCTAGGTAAGTGATGATTATCATAATAAAATACAATTTTTTGACTGGAAATTCAAGAGATTGAATGCTGAGAGCTTAATGTATGGAATGGCAGAATCTAGAGGAATTTATTACCAGGATTTTCAATGTTACACTCTAAGTCTCTCCTTTATATATGTATGTGTGTGTATATATATATATATATATATATATATATATATATAATATATAGGAGAACAAGTTTTCTTTTTATTTCATTCTTGCAAAAAAAAAAAAAGCACAACTCCTAGCTTCTCTCTGAGCCTGAATGACTGATCCAATTTCATCTGGCCAAAAGCCACTAATGAAAACATTGCGGTTAAATTGTTGGTTAAATTACACCAACATGGGATGAATTTATTACATTTGTCTATAAAAGGAATTTTATAAAATCAAAAACAGTAATTTTTTAGAGATATTCTTGCTACTTAGAATCTTGGTATGAATTAACTTCATAAGGTAAGAAAAAGTGCTTCATTGTTACAAATAGTTACCCCCATTTCATCTGTTTTATTAGGAAATGAAACAAATAGTTCTCTACATTTGCTTGGATTTTAGGCCATTTATTAAAAATGAAACATTGAATTTTCTAAGTCAGTATGGATTGTACAGTCTTTGTATGTCTTAGTATGCCTTAGTACTGAGCAAAACATCATTTACAGAGAGACTTGTGATTATGGCATGTCTTAAACTAACATTAACTCTTTAGAATTAAATCATTAAAAAATACCAGTCTAAAAAAAAGTACCAGTGTAAATGTCCTTGAAGTAATGTTCTATTGTTACAAAGTATAGTTTATATTGTCCACCCTGATCTTTTGTTGATTTTTAAAAACTAGCCCCGCAGATTATTAAATGTCTTATTTGTGGTATCTGAGGTCCACTTAATACTGTTACAACTTATGATAATAATAGCAACTCATATCCAACATTTGTTGAGCGTTTGTACTGTGCTAGATACTTTCCATGCCCCATTTCATAAAATTCTCTCGAGTGAGGTAGTAACTTTTCCATTTTATGGATGGGGAAACAGATTCAGTAAGATTAAGTCACTTGTCTATGGTCACAGAACCAGTAAATTGCTGGCCCAGAATTCTAAGTCACATCTTTCTCATCCCAAAGCTGTGCACTTCAGCATGTCACACTGCCTGTGTTCACAGTCAAGATAGTGAGCATTTTGTAAATAAACAGTTCTTTCTCACGCCAGTTCTCCAATTGTGTACTGGTGTTCTATATTTTTGACATAGGTTTTTGACAGAAATTGGAAAAGGACTCTTTTGGTTCCAATAGAAAATATGTCATTAATGGATGCAATTTTAAGTTTTCTTGTCACAAATTTTTCTTAAACCTGTGGATGGCCTACACTTAGATGTGTTAACTGGTGTGGTTTAGTATGACATTTATTTAGAGAAGACAACATAGCATAGGGGTAGTAGTTTGGGTTCAGGATTCAAACTAACTGAATTCAAGTTCTGACTGCTGCTTATTAGTTGAGTGACCTTGGGTTGAGTTACTTTGAGCACATAGCACATTGCTTTGAATCTGGTAAGATTTCAGTAAAAGTTAGCTACTATTTAGTTGGTGTTTTGTTTTGTGTTTAGCTTAACATATTAATAGTTCATGATATTTTACATGATGATTTTAAGTCACCTGTTGCCTCAACAAATTTGAGAAAAAGATAATTAGTAAGTTCTAAATAAGTATGCAGATATTTTCATGTTAATTTACATTAGCTTCTCTTCATTCTTTATTTGGATATATTATCAAATTAAAATACTCCTACCAAATTTGTTCTTTGAATTCATATCTTGGAGCAGCCTCATGGAAAGCTGGTTAACTGTGGGGTCCTGTGAATGTCTGTGCCAGACAGACTTGCTCTTTCAATATGTTCTCTGGTAGAAATAGCTTGTGAGGTGAGGCAGAAAAGGCAGATAATATAACTTTTTGAAAGTTGTATTCATTAATATGTTTTTATTTAAGAAAAATTACTTCTTAATAACTGTTTTATGGACTGTTATTACAGACAAATCATAACTTCTGTGTCTACTTTTTAGAAAATTTTCCCTTGCTTTGGATGTTGGTTGTGGAAGAGGTTACATAGCACAGCATTTGAATAAGGTATATCTATTCAATGACTTAATTTACTTTAAGACATAAAATTGGCTAATCTTAAAGTCTTCCTTAATTCAGCTTGTATCATATTTAGATTTTGATTATATCAAAATTGCCAAGTTTTTTTTTTTTTAATGGCAAATCAATAGTTGTTTTGTGTCTCCTCTTAAGTATTTTTTCTTAAAGTGGCTTTTCTTTTTTTTTTTTTTAATCCATTTTATACAGTGATTCCTACCTATAGTTTAAGTCTATGTAAGATATGTTGCTCTTCATTCCCATTCTGTGCAGATGTTTTTGATACTTCAAATTAAAATCAGATCGACATTCATTTGGAAAATGTGATTGAACTAATTTTTTAGCTGGGAAAAATATTTTATCATTTGATTAGAAATCTTTGTGTATTTATAAGTAGCCATTATTAAGGCTTATACCATTTTATTTTGCATTTTCTAATTCAGAACATAAAGACATTTATTGTTTTAACCCCTGTATATATGATACTGTGTTGGACACCAATTAAAGTGGGCTTTCTGTGTAAAATCTACTTCGAAAAAGCATACACTTGGGCAGGGGTGGTGGGAGGGGGTTGTGAGAGGCTCCACAAACACAAACAGTGCTCAGGCCAGAAAACTTATTCATTGATTCTTCTTGTGTCCTCCCGTCCCACATTGAATCCATCGGCAAATTTTATTTGGATTTCAAAATATAGCCCTAACTACTACTTCTTACCACTTTCACTATTATATTGGTCTACACTGCAGTAGCCCCTTAATGACCTCCCTGCTTCTACCTTTGCCCCCAGTAGTCCATTCTCACAGCAAAGTAATCCTTTTAAAGCACAGGTCAGTTCATTGCCAGTCTTCTGCTCAGAACTTTTGGCTTCTTATCTAACTCAGTAATAAGCCAGTCTTAATCCATAAGGCCCTCAGTGATCTGGCTCCCTAACATGTCCCTGACCTCATTTCCTTCCCCTCATTCCTTACTTTTCAGCAATCCTGACCTTCTCACTGACTCTCAAACTGGCCAGGGCTTTGCATTATAGTTGTTCTTGCGTTCTTCCCTAAGATATCTGTGCGGCTTACTTCCTCGCCTCTTTCAGGTCTTTGCTTAAATGACCCCTCATCAAAAATTCCCTCCCTGACTATTCTATAAAATAAGGTCCCCATTCTCCGCTGGGTATTTGCCTTATTTGTTTCCACAGCACTTTTTAGCACCTGATGTGTTTGTTTATTTGGTGTCTGTCTTCTCTTAGGGAATGTAAACTCCATAGACTTGCTTGTTTTTGGTCACTGCTAAATTCCCAGTACCTAGAATACACAATGAAGATTTATTAAATGAACATTACATGAATAAATGCAAAGTAACTTTGAAGTTATTCCCTCACTGACTGGAAAAAGTCAGGGGATGTGGTGGGGCAAGGAGCACAGGCTATTCCTGTTTTAGATTTGCTGAGTTTGAGGTAACAGTGGACTATATTAGTGTTAATGTCTGACAGGTAGTTGGAAATGTGTACTTGGAATTGGGGTGTTGAGGTTAAGAGCATTGCCTTGAACTTGGGCAGATAGGGATTTCAAATTTAGCTCTGCCACTTGGCAGTTGCACTTGGGTAGTCAGCAGTGGCCAGGTAATGATAGGGTATCCTTTCAAGTTGTGGGCAGGAGGTTCTTTAAGAAGGGGGTGTGCATGAAGTGGAAAGGATTGGCTTCTTTAACAGAGGAGGGGAGGACTACAACAGAGCTGGACTTCAGACAGGTCAAGTGAAATAGGACTTGAGAGGAGACACACCGTTGTAGTTGATTAGGTTGTTAGTAATCTTTATAAATAGCATGAGCAGGGAGAGTAGGAATAGATTATCAAGAATTAAGGAGAAAGACATTGGTGAGAATTAGAGTTGCAGATTGCAGACAGAACAACCAGAAGATAGTTAGAGGTGAGGAGATCTTTCCAGATTGGGAGGCTCATGACTGTTTCGAGGTGAGGGAAAGAGACACAGAAGAGATAGATGAAAGATTTGATAGAGATGGTGATGGAGGGAGCAGGATCCTGTAGAAAAGAGCATAGTGGAAAGTGTTAATCTTAGGAAAGAAGTGGTGCAGTGCTTTTTCCTTTTGGAAAGAAGAGGGGAGACATGAAACAGGGAAAATGAAACCAGCGAACCCCTATACACCCCCCCCCCCCCGCCCCCAAGTATCTGTGTTTATTTAGTCTTTTCTTTACTCTGTGTAAACTCTTTGAATGAACAGCTAAAAGAGGGAGGAAAACTATCCAGGACTTCTGTGGCCCAGGAGCGGGGACCAGTTCTCAGCACACATAAGTCTTAATCCTCTGGAGTAAACTCAGGATGTTGATTACTCACACCTGGATTATATATTTTATTAAGTATAGTTAACTGTGTTAAATATAGGCATGGTTGTTTAAATTTAAATCTGTGTAACTTACTATGTGTTATTAAAGCTAGTTGTGTACTATACTGGTTTTACTGCAGGAAAATACCCTTACAAAGCTAAAAATTTACCTACGAATTATCACTTTCTCCTTGAGCAATTTCAGTAGTTATTTTGTTTTGTTAGTAGGCTTTTGTTTTGTATTATCTAATTAATTTTATTCCATTGCAGGAAACTGTTGGAAAGTTCTTCCAAGTAGACATTGCAGAAAATGCGTTGGTAGGTAGCTTTCTAACACTATTGATTTCTGATCTCTTGGTTTTATTTTTAGTTCTTTATTTTTATTTCCTTCAAAATGAAAATAGCTTTATTGGTTTTTTTCTGATTATAAATATAACACATAAAAAAATTAGACAATGGAGGAAATATAAAGGAGAAGAAAATATCACCCCTGGTCCCCACCATTCAGGGACAACCACTGTTGACATTTGGGTCTCCACCTTTGCAGATGTATAGCTATCTCTACAATTTTATACAAATGATATAATGATAACATGCCGTGCTTTTCACAGGATATCATTCTTTTATATCAATGAATGATATACATACATACAAATTCCACCTTTTAAAATGACCAGATAGTATTCTAATATAAGAATATTCCATGGTTTATTTGGCTAAATTTCTATTGAAGGACAGTTACATTTCTAGTTTCTTAATAACCAACACTGGGAAGAACATCCTTATACAAAGAAACTTTGTACATTTGATTTATTTTTCTCTCTGGGAATAAATTCGTAGTAGTGGAATTTATGAACTCATCAATGTTCATCTTTAAAATTTTTATATACATCTCCAGACTGCCATTAGAAAGATATAATATTGTATGAAAGCACTTTTTTCTCCTGTTTGGCAGCCCTGAGCCAATGGATTCTGTCTTTGTCAGTTTAATAGGCAGAAAGTAGAATCTTACTGATATTTTTATTTGCACTTTGATTATGAATGCAGCCAACCAGCTGTTGATGTCTTTTGGCTATTGGTATTTCTTAATTTGTGAATTTGTAAGTAATTTTGTGATGTGCCTGTACCTGCATTGTTGCCTTAGCATGTTCTTATTGTGGGGAGTTTGTAAGAGTTTGTTTTTGGGGGATATTAATTTCATCATCTGTGTTGTAAATATTTCCCAAAGTGTGTTGTTTACATTGTTTATGGGTTTTTAGAAGTTTTTGATTCGTTTATCATCATGTAGATTAGTCTTTTCCTTTATAGTTTCTGGCTTTTGAGTTATGCTTGCTTAAAATGTTTCCACCTAGAGTATGAAAATGTTCACCCCTATTTTCGTCTATTACTTTTATGGCTTAAGTTATGCCACTGAAACTTTCAGCCTTCTGAGATTTGTTTTAGTGTGAGATAGGATCCTGTTTATGTTTTTCCAACTAGCCAGTTTGTGTCATTTAAGAAACACTTCTTGAGCTTCTCTGTGACTCTGGTTTTAAAAGGGATAGAAACTGCCAAATAAATATAACGTTGACTTAAATAATGATTGTGTTAGTAATTGACATTCTATATGAATGTGTTTATTTTTTAATCACTAGAAAAATACCTTAGAAATGGAAATCCCTACTGTCAGTGTTTTAGCTGATGAAGAGTTCCTTCCCTTCAGAGAAAATACATTTGACCTGGTAGTTAGCAGCTTAAGGTTGGTAATCTGTTTGTACTTCTTCAAAATGTATGTTTTAAATAGGTAATTCGTACTATAAAATTTTAATTGTTATGAGATAAGTAAAATAGCTGATAGAGCAAGTTTTTTTTTTTTTTATAATGTTTATTTATTTTGAGGTGGGGAAGAGACGGAGAGAAAGGGAGAGAGAATCCCAAGTAGGCTCTGTGCTATTAGCGTGAAGCCAACACAGGGCTCAATCCCACAGTGAGGTCATGACCTGAGTGGAAATCAAAAGTTGGCTGCCCAACCTACTGAGCCATCCAGGCACCCCGGAGTAAATTCTTAATAACCTTTTTTAAAGTCACAAACCAGTTTTCTTGGTTTATAAACAATAAGATTTCTTTGGTAAAGAATTATAAATTATATACTCCCTAGTGGAGATAATATGATATAGTATCTTAACATTTTTCTCCCCAACTTTTTTCAGCTTGCTAAAGCTAATCTATGATAGAAGGATTTTCCTTCCTAATACACGTTACTTAGTATCAATATTAATGGAGGCAGGAGTTGTAAAGAATATACTGGCTCCAATATTCAAACGTTAGAGCCCTTACAAACTCATTCTGGCAAATAGGGAAAAGCTAGTATTTCCTTCAACATCAGTTTTTCTTCCACACAGAAATATAGTCCCGAAGGTTATTTTTTTCCATTTGTGCTTCCTACTGTGGCCCTCCACATTTATTACATAAATATATAAATACTTATTGAATAGATTATAATATACTAGGCTCTGAGCTAGATTCTTTTGGGGAATACAAAAATGAACCCAGACAGAGATCCTGCCCTCAAAGAACTCAGAGTCTAATAGAGAAATTAAATATTCCTTTTTTTTAAGGCTTTTTTTTTTTTTTTTTTTTTTCCAGTAATCTCTATACCTCCTGGGGGGCTTGAACTCACAGATGCTCCACCAACTGAGCCAGCCGGGTGCCCCCAAAATAAAATATTCTTACTTCCCCTGTCTTGTTTTATAGTCATATTTTCTTTCAAAGATTCAACATGCTCTTCATGTCAGCACAGCCCTTTTGATAGCTGTTTTTAGGGTGACCAGTCACCCAAGACTTTGCCAGTGTTAACACTGAAAAGGCTTATGTCCCAGGAATCTCTCAGCCCCAGACAAATTGGGAGAGTTGCACTCTTGCTGTTTTCTTCAGTGAGTTTATAATCTCTTCCCTGCTTCTTAAGATATGCTAAACAAATTTAGAAAACTATTTGCGTTCTATCATGAAATGAAAACTATTACAGAGAATGTTGGTCTAAGGAAAACAGCCCTGGGCAGGGAGTCTGAATGTGAGTTTTAGCTCCTCTGCTTGCTGTTTGCAAGTGCCTAATTCCATTGCTTTCAGTTTCCCCATAAGTATGATAGACCTTATGATATGGTATGACCTTCTTAATTTTTAAAGTATCTAATAATTGTTAGACAACATTATGAAAGATAAATGTGAGCTTAACACAGTATGGTTTGAAATGGGCATTCAGTGCTATCCTGGAAGTCAGCATAAGAGGATGCCACCTTAGTCAAGATAGTGTGACCATACTCTACAGAGACTGATTCTTGCCATCACATATCACCACACACTAGGAGACGGTGAATAGAGGCAAAAGAAAATGGAAGAGATTTCCTAAATTAAGTTTTAAATACTTTATAGTATTATAGTACTGTCACATTTTCTAGTGTGACAGAAGGAAGGTTTTCCCCTGGGAATATTCTTTGCTTTAAAACTTACATGAAAATAATCAGTGAATTTTGATATGCAGTTTCAGACTTCAAAATTAACACCTTTTTTTGTGGCTTTTCTTTATATGAGTGATAATTACACTAATTATATGAATTAAGCTAAAGCAAATATGTTTTCATATTCTAGTTTACACTGGGTGAATGACCTTCCTAGAGCACTTGAACAGGTAAGAAACTTAATGTTGACTCCAATAGGCTGTGTTATTATTAGAAACTTCTAAATATTTCTGTTTTTACTAGAAACTTCCAGATGTTTTCCATTTTATACTTCTGATGATTGGAAATGAAAGTAAATCAAGTATTTATTATCTTCTATGGGCCAAATACACCTGATGCCCTTTGGCATATTGAGAAGTACATTGGGTGAGCACCTGGGTGTCTCAGTCGGTTAAGCGTCTGACTCTTGATTTCTGCTTAGGTTGTGATCTTGCGGTTCGTGAAATCAAGCCCCATATCGGGCTCTGGGCTGACAGCGCAGAGCCTGCTTGGGATTCTCTCTGTCTCTCTTTCTGTCTTTCTGTCTCTCTCCCCTCTCCCCTGCTCATGCTGTCTCTCAGAATAGAATGAAATGAAATGAAATGATGAAGAAGTACAGTGGGTGACTCCCCCTTGCCTAGGAATTCAATGAATCTAATTATGAAGTGTTTTAAATATTTACAAAAGCTTATATATTGTCCAAAATAACTTTGAATAGTATTGACACCACATTGATATAAGACATTTTCTGTGTGGGTTCCTTTTCTTAATTGTCTGTAAGTTTTTTCTGTGGGTAGGAACCTATTTGTTTTTATTTATATCTTCCCTACACCTTACACTTAGAGAGTGTGAGGTACATTTGTTGCTTGGCATTTATCAGTAAACTGGTGAGTAAAGAGCATTGTGTTCAGAGGAGGGAAATCACTGGGCCATGGAGTAGCTGAGGAAAGTTTCAGGAAGAGGGAATTACTTGAGCAGGGCCTTGGAGCATAGGTCAGATTTGGGGTGGGAAGGCAGAATCACAGGATGGGGGGAGGTAGAACAGCCTCACGAGGATGAAAGGACAGAGAGGGAGCCTTTTTGGAGATTAGTTTAGTATTGGGAAATGAGGTATGTTGGGACCAAATTTAGGAAGACTTGGGTAACAGATTAAGGAATTTAGAGTTCATTCCTTATGCAGTTCAGAGCCACTGGAGAATTTTGAAGAGGAAAATAACATAATTAAAAGGTTGATGGGCAGGATAACTTCCATATTGTAAGCACATACTGTTTGCCAATCACTGTGCCTTGTTTTATATTTGTTAAATAAATAACTCTGTAAGATGTTTTCATTTTGCTAGTTGGAAAACTGATGCCAGAAGTTGGTTCAATTAAAGAGGCTTCTTCTGTCATCCAGGCATGAGAGAAACTAAAGCTAGGTGGCAGTAGCAGGAATTAACAGGAATAGAGACTATTTGGGACTCCTGTAAAGGAGGAGTCAACTATTTGGCTGGTTGTATCTGAAGATCCAACCTTAAAGTTTTGAATCTGGATGCCTGGGAAAATGATTAGTAAAAGTAGGGGAAGGATTGGTAATGATCAGATAAAGAGAGTGGAAAATAGTAATTGACAGAAATAGGCAGTTGGAGAGGGGAGTGGGTTTGAGAATAAGTGTTATGTATTTGTTGGTTGTGTTGGGAGGGTGAGTGCCAAGAGACAAATGTCCATGGCACAGGCAGATGAAAATGAGTTTAGCACATTTCTGGGAAGATGTCCAGTCTAAAGATAGTGATTGGGAAGTCATCCATGTGAAATCCATGGGAATTGATAAGCCCTCTGAAGTAGAGAGAAGCTGCAGGGAGCTGAGGAGGGAATCTTTGATACTTGCTAGGCGACAAGAGAAGGAAGCAACATCAAAGGGGCAGAGGGTAAGAAAGCAAAGATTTTACAGTTGGTTTACTTGTATACTGTTTTGTAATTGTTTCATGATACATTAAATATAAATTTAAGATGGGTACTTTGATTAGCAGAGCCTACTGTGATTTTGGGGTTTACTTCAGAATCAACCCTTTCCTGTAATGTTCCTCATTGTTGAGAATAGAGTCAAATCTATTTATGGATGGTAATTCTAAGAGTCAGTGAGTAAACATTTGTGGTTCTGGAATCCATTCCAACCACTGTTTTGCTTAAGTTGTCAATTAAAAGTTGTTTTTGTTTCAAAGCTGGAAAATGAGTTAGTTACTTCTCATTACAGGAAACTAATATTTGACTAGGTTAATGTTGTGAATCATAAAACTTTCTGTTTAAATTAGCTTTTTTGCATAATAGGCTATTCCAGCTTAGTGGTTTAAAACAACAGTTTACTTAGTTCATGATCTGGTGGGCTTGGAATTTGGGTTGGCCTTAGTTGGGAAATACTTCTGGGTCTGGCCAGGCTTACGCATGTGTCTGTGATCAGCTGCTAGATTGTCCTGAAGCTGGCTGGTCAAGAATGGCCATAGCTGGAATGCCTGACTGAGATCTGCTCCTCCTATCTCTTATCCCTTACCAGGCTAGCTCATTCAGGCTTGTTTATGACATGGTGGCAGCACAGGGAATCCTGTAAGGCCATCTCAGACCTTGGTGTGACACTGGCACACTGTCAGTTGCACTGCATTCTTTTGGCCACAGCAAGTCACGAGGCTGTCCCAGATTCAGGGAGAGGGGAAGTAGACTTTGTCTTTTGATGGGAGTTGTTACAAAGTGACATTTAAAGGGCACAGATAGAGGTTTGTGATTTTCGCAGTCTATTGCACTTTAAACTTTTTTTCTTTCAGTATTTTTATGATTATAAAAGTAACTGTGGGGTGCCTGAGTGGTTCAGTCGGTTAAGTACCCAACTCTTGATTTCGTCTCAAGTCATGATCTCACAGTTTGTGGAACCGACCCTGAGTCAGGCTCTGTACTGACAGCACTGAGCCTGCTTAGGATTCTCCCCTTCTCTTTCTGCTCCTCTCCCACATGTGTGCTCACTCACGTGCTCTCTCTCTGAAAATAAGTAAATAAACTTAAAATAGTTACAAAAGTAATATATGTCTATTAGAAAAGTTGAAAACAGAACATATTTTGTAGGTATTAATGCTATCAACTAATTATTAATATCAATAGGTATTAATGCTACCAATAAATTATTGTCTATCTTTACAGTAATATTATTCTACAGTGCTTCTCTGACCTGGATGCCTTAGATATTATTTATTAACTTTTCTGATTAAATAAGAATGGTAATCGTAAAAATATTGATTCAGACACCATGTATTTATTCTTTTAACGTATTTTTATCCTTTTAATAATTTTTTATATAAAATTTTGAGTAGTTTTGTTGTCTTGTGTTTATTACAGATTCATTATGTTTTAAAACCAGATGGAGTGTTTATTGGTGCAATGTTTGGAGGCGACACACTCTATGAACTTCGGTGTTCGTTACAGTTAGCAGAAACAGAAAGGGAAGGTGGATTTTCTCCACATGTTTCTCCTTTCACTGCTGTCAGTGACCTAGGACATCTGCTTGGGAGAGCTGGCTTTAATACACTGACTGTGGTAACTATCAAGAGAGTTGATTAATTCTCATTATCCCATTAATCACACAGTTCAGAAAGAACTTCTCATCTTAAAGATAGAAAATTATAGGTATTGATGGTATTATGGAAAGGTTTTGGCATTTTTTCTCTTTTTAAATTTAGTTTATATAAACATATCTTGACTGACACAGGTACAAACATAAAATTTTTAGTACTTGTTACCTGAATAAATAAAATAGCTCAAAAAAACCCAAACCTTAGTTAACAAGGAGGTTATTTTCTAAGACCTGTTATTCCAGTGCATTAGAATCTTCAGATCTAGAGTAACGTGTAATATGAGGGAACATTTTAGGTGATTGGGAAAAGGGGAGGTACAGGAGCACTTGTAGTGTTGCATTTCCCACTAGCCCTCAACTGAAATAGTGCCACAAAAGGCAGAAATGAAGGTATCTTTATTCATGATCCAGGGTAGAGAATGTAGGAAAGGGGGCTGTACTCCATTAGGGCTGGAGAGATCTGGAAAGAGGATCTGTAGGCTGTTAGAAGAAATACAGAGTCAGCACAGTACAGTGATGCTACAGGGCATTGGTGTCTGACAGTTATAATTTGGTTCCTTACTTTGCCCCGTTACTAGGTAGGGGAATCAGGGGGTGGGGGGTTACTTCACGTCTCTGAACATTCATTATTTTTTTAAAAATTCAAATGTTTCTCACCTGAGGTTGGATGTTAGTATTAAGATAAAGGGTGTGAAGTGCCTTGACCATAGTAGATGCTAAGTAAATATTTGCTCCTGCCTTCCTCTCTCCCCCACCCATACTCCTTGCACTTTGCCATCCTAGGCTTCCAACTAGGAGTCATGTGGAAAGACAGTGGTTGCCCCCTTCCAGCTCCTTTCATTAGCAGAGTCATTCTAAAGGATGTCATTGCTGCCTCCAGATATCGGTTGAGTAGACTTGTTATGATTTTCCTAACTGCTCAGGTCTAGACACATCTCTTTCCTGGAGGACATAGGAATTTCTTGACAAAGATTTCTCATTGATGATAGATTTAAGATTGAAATAACTGTTTAAGGAGATTTAATGTGAATATTTTTCATAAAATCAACCAACCAAAAATAGATTGCCCTGTCCTTCCTTGCTTTGGTAGAAAGCATGGGGCATTAGACCAGTAGGGTCTCTGAAGTTGGAAAGGTGCTTCAAGGGAAGGGAAGAGACAGTACATTAGGAAATGACAGCAACTTTCAGGATTTCACAGCTGTACAGCTGTGTCTTATGTAAACTGTTAATGGCCTGAGTCAGAAGATACTGCATTCTGAGATGTTGGCAGCTGGAAATGGGATAGCTCTGCCTCATGTGAGGGTTCTGCTTTGTAATTAAAGCAAACACTGGCAATTGTACATAGAGGGATCACTGTATATTTTTTAATTATGTAAGTAGTAATACATACATTTTAAACATTAAACTGTACAGATAAAGTGATAGTCTGTCATTTGCCCTTAATCTCCCAAATCTTAGCTCTCTCCTGAGAGTAACGGTTTTCAAAATTTTGGTCCTAGGACCTCGCTACACACTTAAAATTATTGAGGACCTTAGAGAGTTTTTGTTATGTGGGTTATATCTATCAATATTAACCATATTAGAAATGGAAACTGAATTTTGGTATTTAATAATATGTTTAAAACTAACAATAGTCTGCCTATTATATGTTATCATAAATAACTTGTGTTTTGTTGGGGGAGAAAGAAACTATTTTCCCAAAGAAAATAAATTAGAAGAATATCATTGCTTTTCATTTTTACAAATTTCTTTAATGTATGGCATGATAAAAGAGCACTAGATTCTCATGTCTGCTTCTGCAGTCATGAGACTGTCTATTAGAATGTCACATATCATGTAACTTACGAAGAATCTGTTGTACTCGTGAGAGGCTGAGAGGTGAAAAAGCCAAATAGCATCTTAGTATTATTTTAAGAATAATTCTGACTTTGTGGGCCCCCAAAAGTGTGCTGCCTTGTGGTTTTGTATGGTTGTAAAGTGGATTGTGTATTTTAGAAAGATTTCTACCAGAAATGTTTAACCTAACATTAAAGCATTTAAAATCCTACACTTCTGTTAATTGGGAAATCTATTACGGAAATACCCTCTATATTCTTCTCTGAAAAATGAGCTGAATAACTCAAACACTAAGATAATACAAAAATACTGGTGTGGAATCTTCTTTATGGTTTATAAAATTAAGAGAGTTGCTGATTTAATAATCTATCCAAATTTGTTCCTTGAGAAACATACACTGTCTCTAATGTGCGGTATTAACATTATATCATAATTCATTTTCTAAAAATCCCATCCCCCAAAGCTTTTATATATAATCAGCTACACAGTTTTATATTGCATACAACATTAGGTATATTATTTTTACACTGTGATGGATTTTTATTTTCAAGTTAAATCAGTATTGCCTGTTTACCTTTATATGACTTTCTTAGTGAATTATTTTCAGAGTTAGTTGACATTCTGAATGAGGCTCATTTCCTTTTAGAGTTGCCAGTTTAATATAATAATATATTAGGAGAAAACTACAGATATGGTCCATCTTAATTTGAATAAGGACTTTGACAAAGCTATTGTATTCTTTTGATTGAGATGGAGATAATGCTTTTAGTTTCATTGAAAGATTGTTTTCAAAGGATATTGCTTAATGGCTAGGTATCAGGCTGGAAGGAATTTTTTTTTTAATCTTATGATCTCATAAAATAGTTTCTCAATGTAGAAAAATATAGAGAAGAAATTGACTACCCAGAGATGGTGTTATTAAAAAGTGCACATACAACATGATCATGCATATGTTAGCAAGAAAAAGGAAGTAAAAAAAATGTATAAAGAGAATGAGATAAACACAGCAGGTCTAAAGTGGAAAGAAGTCTCCTTTTCCTAACTTCAGATACTTGGTCACTCACCCCAAAGATGATCTTTGTTGTCTTGTATACACTTTCAGAACAATTTTTCATCATAGGCCACAATACAATTATGTCATTTAAACCTACATATACAACCATATGTACACTCTGTTGGGGCACCTGGGTGGCTCATTTGGTTAAGTGTCCGGCTTTAGCTCAGGTCATGATCTCACGGTTTTTGAGTTCAAGCCCTGCGTCAGGCTCTGTGCTAACAGCTCAGAGCCTGGAGTGTGCTTCAGATTCTGTGTCTCCCTCTCTCTCTCTGCCTCTCCCCTACTCACCCTTTCTTTCTCAAGAATAAATAAACATTTGGGGCGCCTGGGTGGCGCAGTCGGTTAAGCCTCCGACTTCAGCCAGGTCACGATCTCGCGGTCCGTGAGTTCGAGCCCCGCGTCAGGCTCTGGGCCGATGGCTCGGAGCCTGGAGCCTGTTTCCGATTCTGTGTCTCCCTCTCTCTCTGCCCCTCCCCCGTTCATGCTCTGTCTCTCTCTGTCCCAAAAATAAAAATAAAAAAACGTTGAAAAAAAAAAAAATTAAAAAAAAAAAAAGAATAAATAAACATTTAAAAAAAATAAATTATACACTCTGTTGCTTTTTTTCTTATAAGCACTCTTTGAGGTTTTTTAGTCAATAGTGTATCTTACGAGATCTCCCCCTACACGTATCCACCGTATCTACCGCTTTTTTTTTTTAACCAACTGTATAGTATTTCATTAAATAGATACAATTTATATAGCCAGTTCTCTATTTACAGACATTTAGATTGTTTCCAGTTAGTTTTTTGTTTTGTTTTGTTGCTATTTCAAACAATGCTGCAGTGAATATCCTTTCACATAATCTTGGCATATCTCCAGGTTAATTTCTGGCAATGGAATTGCTGGGTCAGAGATCTGTACATTGAAATTTTGACAGATAGGGTCAAATGATTCTCTAAAAGTAACATCAATTTATATGCCCCATCAACAGTATATGTGAACTCTTGCTTGACTTTGTTTTCTATTTCTGAGGTTAAAAAAAATGTTCTTTTGTTTTGCATTTCTCTAGGAATTAGAGTGGATGTTTTTGATAAGTGTTCTTTTGGGCTGTGTACTTAATTCTGTGTAATGTTAAAGTCCAAAATTGGCAGGAATAATTAACACATTAAATAGAATGACAAAACACAAAAAATGACACTCCAAAGTGATTAGTGCAAATAAGTTGAAGTTTGAGATATATGCTGCGTTATGATACTAAACTTGAAAAAAAAAAAAAAAAAAGCATGAGTCCTGTATTTGGGGGCTAATTCCCAATATAGACAAACTCCTATACCTTCATGCTTACACAGATTTTTATCACATTACAGCCCTGTGCTGATTGGGCAGCCCATCTCTATCCCATGGTTGTGCCATCTGGCTCTTGCATCTTCTGAGGTTACCACAGCAAAAGGGATGGCTTGGAAAAGGATCATTAGTTCTCTATTACCTTGCTCTCTTCTTTGACCAGAAAAAAATGTCTTTCAGGGTCTGGGAAGTATCAAGGAGCACCGGACATTTGGGGAACATCAGTACTCTCTGCCACTGTACCAGTCAGTAGTAAACTTGTGTATCAAGCTTCAGAGAGAATGGGACATAATGTCCCAGAAGTCCATTTGAGAAATAAACTTTGTGTCAGTGGTGTGCCTGACATTCAAGTGAGCCATTGCAGTATGACTGCATTGCTAGAGGTAGATTGAAGACATCTTGAGAGATGACCCTATTTGGCTTGATTCTGGTGCCACATTTTAGGAGATTGATATTGACTACGTATAGAGCAATGCAGTAAGGATGTGTAAAGATCTATAAATCTATAAATTTTGTCCAGAGGACTAACCCCTCCCCCTAAAAAATTACAATGTCCTGGAGGAGTTTTCAGAAACTTGAAGAGGGCGATGGTTTGCAGATACAAAACACTTTTTCTGTGTTGTTCCCAGGGAGAGACCTGGAACCAGTTGATGGAGTGTTAGGAAAATTTCTCTTAGAATAGTGACGGATTATTCTGTAATTTGATCTTTTCATAAAACAAGCATAGGGGCGCCTGGGTGGCGCAGTCGGTTAAGCGTCCGACTTCAGCCAGGTCAAGATCTCGTGGTCCGTGAGTTCGAGCCCCGCGTCAGGCTCTGGGCTGATGGCTCGGAGCCTGGAGCCTGTTTCCGATTCTGTGTCTCCCTCTCTCTCTGCCCCTCCCTCGTTCATGCTCTGTCTCTCTCTGTCCCAAAAATAATAAAAAACGTTGAAAAAAAAAAAAAAAAAAAAAAAAAAACAAGCATAAACCAGATGACATCTGTGAAGAATATTGTAAAAAAAAGTTTCTGTTTACCATGAAACATTGTTCTGGGTAATTTCTATGACCTGTTTTTAAATCTGGGTTTAGTGATATATGTCAAATGAATATTCCTTTTTCTTTTTAAATAGGATACTGATGAAATTCAAGTTAACTATCCTGGGATGTTTGAATTGATGGAAGATTTACAAGGTAAGGCACTTTAAAGAATGTTTAGATTCCATTTGAGAGTCATATTTCGAGAAGAGATTCTTGACGGGCACAGGGGCTAACCACTAGGGATAGATTGGTGAGGAGAAAGCAGACTATCTTCATGGAGCTTATAAAATAAAATGGGTGAGGCAGACATCACACAACTGCCATGAAGATAAATGTTAAATTAGAATTCTGGTAAGAGCCACAAATTGGGGTGCAGAGTGCTATGACTGCCTATAAAATAATGGTGGGACTTTCTTGAAGCATACACCTGAGGCTGGTAGAGCATATCGGTGATTTTCTCCAGCAACAGTTGGCAGCCTGATTCCAGGCACAAGAAAGCGGGTAGTTGGGTTAGTGTACGAGTGGGATTTGTCAAAAGGGTAAGTCCTTGTCTGAGAGAGTCAACGAAGTCTTGTCTGAGGAAGTGGTGTTGTGCTCTAGAAAATGAAAATGAGTTAACTAGGTGAAGAGGGGCACGGCAGTAGGTCACAGGCTGGGAGAACAACATGTACAAAGACTCTGGGGCAAGAAAGAGCATGGCAAGTACTGAAAGGGTATTTGGCTAGAGTACAGGGAATGAAAAGAGAATTAAATAATGAAATTGGTGAGTAAACGGGGGCCTTACAGTCCCTGTTGAGATGATTTATTTGTCTTTATCTTAAAATGCCCCTTGAGGCATTTAAAAAAATTTTTTTTTGTTTATTTATTTATTTTGAGAGAGACAGCACAGCAGGGGAGGGGCAGAAACAAGGAGAGACAGAATCCCAAGCAGACTCTGTGCTGTCAGCACAGAATCTGACGTGGGGCTTGAACTCACGAACCCTGAGATCATGGCCTGAGCCGAGATCAAGAGTCAGATGCCTAACCGACTAAGCCACCCAGGCACCCCTTGAGGCATTTTAATGGAGGGGAGGTAAAGGGAAGTCATGATACCAGATTTGCATTTTGAAAGAAAATGGACTGGCAGATAAACTGGTTGAGAGAGACTCATTGCTATAAAGATTATTAAGAAATGATGGTGGATGTGCCTGGGTGGCCCAGTGAGTTATGCGTCTGACTCTTGATTTTGGCTCAGTTTATGATCTCACGGTTTGTGAGATGACAGCGTGGAGTCTGCTTGGGATTGTCTCTCTCCTCTCTGCCCCTCCCCCTGCTCACATGTGCTCTCTCTCTCTCCCCCCCTCAAAATAAATATTAAAAAAAATAGAAATGATGGTGATTTGGACTAAGGTGGTAGCAGTGGAGATTGAGAGAAGTAAATGGATTCTAGAGATAATTAGGAGGTAAATTTGACAGTCCTTGCTGATGGATTACATGTGGGTGAGTGGAGAGAGCTATTTCAAACACAACTGCTGAGTTTCTGGCTCACATAACCAGAGAGATTGATGGTGCCCCTTCCTTGATAGAGGAAACAGTAGAAGACCAAGTATGGGCAGGGACACCTCTTAAGTTCACACGTGACTATTTTGGGTTTGAAGTGCTTGTGAAATATCTAAGAGGAGATGTCAAGTAGGTGGTTGGTGTGTGGATATGTGGTTTAGAGGAGGCAATTGCCTGGTTAAAATATGAGTCATTTGTGAATTGGTGGTATTTGAAGCACTTGCCTGGGATGAGGCCATGAAGTGAGAAGAGAACACAGCCAGATGCTGATCCTTCAGGAACCTAATGTACAGTGACTACAGAAGAGGGACATGTCTGGACATGTTACAGATGTGATGGCAGAGGCAGAGTAATGGAGAACCATTAGTGGGGGAGTGGACTAAAATATCTTAAAGACCATGGTACTGGTGATTATTAGCAATGAGGTCACCCAGGGTCATGGCAGGATTTGGGGTACAGACAGGAGCTGAACCAGGTGCCAAACCCTCAGATTATTGAGGAGAAGGACTGGGAGTCTGACAGCAAGCAAGAGTGGGAAAGAGGGATGGCTAAATAGTGCAGGTCTCAGCAGGGCAACGGTTTTTAACAAGTTAGAGGGGTAATGGCCTGGAGGAGGCTTTGAGGAGCAACAAGGATACAAACCCTATCTCTGCATCCCGAAATAGATAAGGTAGGCAGACATACATATCTGCCACTGAGGGTGCTTCTGGAGAACTGCTTTTCTCCAAGGAAAGCTTCAACTTGCCTAAGAAATCGTGAGCTTTGGCTTTTTATTACACAATCGGCATAGGCAGTTTTGATGAATGAGAGAAGCTGAAGCAATTAAAAACTTTTAATCTTTGAAACCAGAACTCTGCTTACCTACGGGCACTTTAATCCGATCCTGAAAAATGAGAAGATGATTTAAGCAAGAGAATTGTAAGGATAAGTAGCTTGCAGTTGTTTACAGATTTATAGTTGTTCTGACATGTTGTTGCAGTTCTCTCAGTAGTCCTCTGCTAACTAGTGTATCCCTAGATTATAAGTGAGGAATATTAGTCCCAAGGGGACACTTGTCTGTTAGTGGCAGAATTAGATGCCAGACTCTTGCTCTGGCACTCTCTTACCTGACTCTACTACTGCTTTTGTCTACCCATTTGTAACACAGTTCATTTTACCCATCATCCAGCCTCCTCTGGGAATGGGACTTCTGATGGCTTTACAAGGGGAAAGATATGTAGCTGAAAACTTACTATTAGAGTCACTCTTCATTCATTATAATTTAATACAGGGATTGGTAGCCTATAGCATGCATGCCTAAGATGACAGGGGACCAGTATAAATCACACATCCCCTCCCAAGCACTGCCCCAAGCACTTGGCTCCCCATGATGTAATCATGGGGCTCCTTCATCTCAAAGGCTTGAGTGTTGGTGGTGGGCTGATGATGTATCATTCAGACTCTAATGATAAAAATATTTCTCAAATGCAGCATTTACTTTTATTCTGCTATATAATAAATACTGTGCTCATGATTCATTTTAAGAGAGAAGCAAGAGAGACTAGAAATTAGATGTATCAGTTGGAAAAGGTTACTGCCCACTGATTTAAAAATACAGAAGTTCCTCTGTGCTGGGTGCGGTTCTGTGAAGTTTTCTGATATCCTAATTTTACAGATTGGCAAATGGAGACATTGTGAAGTTAAGTGTCTTGTCTGTGGTCACACGGGATCTGGAATCCAAAGTCCAATACTGCCTACTTGATCTGCGTGCATTTTTTTCCATTAAATCTAACATAGTAAAATGCTCTCATCTCGACTGTATAGTTACTCATATTTTTATTCACTATCCAGACAAGGACTAGAACATTTCCAGCCCTCTCAGAAGGTTGCCCGATGCTGCTACCCAGTTGGTAGTCACTGCTTCCCCCCCAGAGTTTTAAATAGGTCATATATTTTGAGGACCTTTTGCTTAATATTTACCTTAAGAGGCTTTTGCCAGTGCTGCTTTAATTTTTGCTGTACAGTCTTGTACATAAATCGTATATTTTAATCTTTGATTCTCTTATCCTTAGGAGGATTAAGAAGTATTATCCAAAGATAACTTATAAAAGTGATATTTAACAAAGTAGATATGAACATTAACTGGTTGATATTATGTTCATTCACTTACCATTTACTGAACATCTACCATGTGCCAGCTATTGAGTCAGTGATGAAAATACATAGTTCCTTATCTCGGGGAGCCTGTGCTCTGGTAGAGACACAGATAGAGAGACAGACCTAGGCATTTAACTATAAAATGAGACCATTGTGTTTTAAAGTATGGAAAAATGGAATCCCTAAATCTGCTTAGGGAGTCAGGGGTACTTTTGTAGAAGAGACAGGACCTAAGCTAAAATGAGTTTGCCAGGAGAGTGGATGGGTGGGTGCAGGTTTGGGCATTTGGGGCATCGCCTTCCAGGCCACGGAAATGGTCTGTGTAAAATGGAAATGCAAGAGGAAAACACACTTCCTTCACTTTCCTAATTAAGAAACTCCACAGTAATTCTGTTTTGCTTGAATATGTAGAATGGAGAGATGATGGGAAATGATGAAGAATAGTCCACCAGAGGCTTCTAGATTTTATCAGGTGAGCCTGGTAGTGTGTGGGGAGAATTTCATGCAGAGGAGAGACCATCAGATCAGTGTGTTAAAAAGCTCATCTTCCAGGGATGCCTGGGTGGCTCAGTCGGTTAAACGTCCAACTTTGGCTCAGGTTATGATCTCACAGTTCACGAGTTCGAGCCCCATGTCGGGCTCTGTGCTGACAGCTCAGAGCTGGGGACTGCTTCGGAGTCTCTGTCTCCCTCTCTCTCTGCCCCTCACCCACTCACACTGTCTCTCTCTCTCTCTCTCTCTCTCTCTCTCTCTCTCTCTGTCTTTCTCTCTCTCAAAAATAAATAAACATTAAAAAATTTAAAAAGCTCACCCTCCAGCCTTGTATAAGGCATACTCTATGAGGAAGGTAAGACTAGAGCTAGCATGGTTCATCTCTCTTGTTACACATGAGAAATTAAATAACTTGCCCCAGGTGATACATTGTAAATGCTAGAGCCAGGGTTTAAGTCCATTGTAGCAGCCTCAGATCCCAAAATCTCAACCACTCTGCCTTTAAAAGGTCAGAGGCAGCTGAGATGGGAAGGAGAGTGGTCCAAGAATGAAGGGAGGAGGTGGGGAGCTTGGGTGACTACTTCCAGGTGTGCCGCTTTGCCTCCTGGAAGATGGTGTTACCTTCAAATTCGTTTTCGATATTTTATATTGTTGCATTTTTTTGATGGTTGTAGTATTTCTCATTTAAGCTGCTGTTATTATTAATTCACAGAAAAAAGTCCAGAATGTTGACCTAATTTTACAAAACAAGTTGTGTATCAGCTGATGAATGCATGAAAAGTTTTGGAGGCTTTCACAGTAGTTTTAAGGTAAGTTCAGTTTTTGTTGTTGTGTTCTTTAAGACAATACTCCTAAAGCATAAAATTCGATTTTTATGCAAGCAGTTGAACTTAACCTTAAAAACACTGTGAGAGTCTTAAACACCTGCTTCCTGGATTTTTCTGTTGTCCCAAAGCACAGAGCTGGTCAGAAGTCCCTAAAAGTGTTTCCCAGGTGGTCTACCATGACACATTGAAGTGCTAGCATTCCATTTTGAAGATGATAAAACTGAGTTTAATTAGAGTTAAGTAACTTTGCCCGAGATCCCTTAAGGCTCAGAACTGGGATGATGATCTTACAGTCTAGACTTTCTGCCCTGCATCACTGAACTGCTTCCTCTAGGAGAAAGGAAGGTGGGTATGGTGGTTTACTTGTCTTGTGAGGCAGGGGGCGCTGCCCTGGAAGCAGAGTTGCTATGTTATGCAGTAGTACTCTTGAATTTCCATATCAGAACATTGTGCATAATAATGTTAGTGTCTGTAATACCAATTATTTAGAAGGCATTTTAGAATTTCTAGCATATTAAGTATTTTTCTCCTTCCTTGGCCCCTCCGTCGTAGTATATTAAGTATTTACATTAAATAAACCTGATTTCCACTGGCATTGCCTACATATAATGTGTAAGTCACAGCACTGGGAAGGTGAACAGAAGTGAAAGCAGCACAGCCATCAGCAGCAATAGACCCTCCCAGTTCATCTCCCAGTTTACTTCTGGTCACTTGATCTGGCTGATACAATGTGAGAATGTTTTTAAATTAGATTATGTAATGGGTCTATGATGTTAGCCCTAGAAGCCTTTAGAGATCATCTACTATGGCCACCTTGAAGACCCAAAGCAATTGGTCTAAGATCTTCTAGCTGCTTTGTGACGGAGTAACATCCACTTTTTGCTTCATGATGATTAATCTGTTAGTTTGTATGTTCTTCTTCATGAATTGGGGCTGTTGTACTGACAGGGCACTGGACATTGCTTTTAGTATCAGAGATTCATTACTTTAAGAAATAGTAGGAACCTTTTGGGATTGGAGAGAAGAAAAAGGTTCATTTATTACAGCTGATATGTTGATTGTTTTTAATAAGGCCATTGAAAACTTGGAAGATTATTATTATTTTTAACCTTTAAAAATAACTGATATTGGGAATTTTATTGTTTTATTTTTGTGAAAGTAGAAAAAACAAAAGTAAGAACTGATTTGTGATTGCATAGTATATAGAAAATAAACATGAAGGATTTTTACTTTTGAAATTTGTGTTGATTTTGTGGACTAGTTTAAAATGTGGCCTTTCAAATTTATTTTGTTTAAACACGTGCATAAAAAATCAAATATACAGCATTAATTGTTAATGAACAGTACGAGAGTAGTAATCCTAGCTTTTAGCTATCAACTTGAAGGAAAGAAATCTAAATTTTGAAACATTAAGAAAAGTGCCCTGAAAAGAATGCACATAAGTTTTTCCTACACCTCGTAGTTCTAGTACTATCTAATGAGTCTCAAAGCCCTCTCCCAAGTTTCATGGTCAGGCAGACATCTGTGGCTTAGAAGGAGTGAGCCATTGTAGCAGTCAGTGCCCTGTCCTCCTCTGAAGAGCAGCTATAAAAGGGGCATAAAATGTGGCATCTTTGAATACGTACTTGCCAATTCCTGGTGACTCACCTGGAGGGCCAGTTGCCTTACTCTTGCCCAGCTGGCCCGCTTTGGACCACTGCTGGCAAGTAAAGCATGCTTATGGGGCCTTCCTCCTGAAAGTTGACTTCTTCACTGGTTTTACTATCCATAATCTTCAAGTACTTTTTTGGCCTTAGAGTCACTAAGAAGCCTAGCTATAGTCTGTTTTAGAGAATGGGGATGGGTATGGTGTTGGGTGAGAAGAGGTTAAATGTGTGTTGTGAGTGGCTCATGCTTTTGGCGGTATTATCTAAAACTGTCTGTAGTGTATTTTTAGGTATGGGTGAGAGTAACTGTGCTTGGAATAGAAAAGCCCTGCTGCACCGAGACACGATGCTGGCGGCTGCAGCGGTGTATGGAGGTAAGGGAGCTGAGCATCCTTTCCCCCCGTGCCTCACTGGGGAACCCATGCCCTGCCATGTTTGCCCCTTCGAGTTGCCAGTGCTTTTTCCTTTCCTGTAAAGGCCTCATCAGATTTCTCGTCCTTCCTTTCAGAACACAGATCCTGTAGTTCCATATCCTTTTTCCAAACAGCCCTTACTGTGTTCATAACTGTCAGCTTCTCAGTGTTGAGGGTTTTTCACATGAAGCATTTTCAGCGTCTTCCCAGTATCCCAGTATCCATTTCTCTTTGAAGGACACGACCTTTCATTGAGCAGGTTTTCTTTTCCTACTTCCATTTTTTCAGATTTTAATATTATTTGTCTTTATAGAAATGTACGGAAATGAGGATGGTTCAGTACCTGCCACGTATCAAATCTATTACATGATAGGATGGAAATACCATGATTCACAGGTAATGTTATTAAGATAAATCACTTTTCTTAGTGGGTTCATGTTTCTATTTAGTTTCAATTTTTTATTTACATAGGGTGGGGGATTTAAAAAAATACATGATGGCATTAAGGGATTTAATTTAGAGCTCTGTATTTATCTATTTCTAATATCTTTAATCTTTCATTATTTTCAGGCCCAACCAGCTGAAAGAGGTTCAGCAACTGTGTCATTTGGAGAGCTGGGAAAAATAAATAATCTTATGTCACAGGAGAAAAAATCACAATAAATATTTTATCCAGTGTTAATGTAGTCCAGAATTTTCATCAGAGATGGATAATTTTCACGTCTAAAATTACTACGTTTTGCAGCAGGAAGTCTATAAGTGGGGTGCCTGGGTGGCTCAGTCAGTGAATTGTCTGTCTCTTGATTTTGGCTCAGGTCATGATCTCACAGGCATGAGATTGAGCCCCACGTAGGTTCCACACTGGGTGTTGGAGCCTACTTAAGATTCTGTTTCTCTTTCCCTCTGCCCCTCTCCCCGCTCATGCTCTCTCTGGGGGGTAGGGGGGAAAGCAATCTATAAGTGATGTACTGTCAGACTTCTAGTAATTAGAATAACCTCATGCTACATCTACATGTAGTAACCATTTCAGTTTTATGTGGTTTCTGTTTTCAGACGGATACTGTCACCTAGTGATTTGAGTGCCTTATTTGCAGATTCAGCCCAAAAGCAAGAAGGTATTTCTCTGAAAAGTCCACAAATCTTTTCACATATAGAAATACCTGACTTGATGGAAAAATATTGCTCATGCTGACATTTTGTACCTTTTTCTCCTTCTGACCTTTTGTTTTTTTCCATAAGAGGGCCATAGCCATGGAGATGAGAGGAAGGACAGGTTGGTAGATTTGCTAGAGTCCTGGCTTATTTGGAATGAAAACAGTTCTTATAATGACTGTTCTAAGAGACTTAAGCCAAAATTATTTGTCACGCTGTCATCTTTGTTGTGCAGACAGCATGGAATTATATCTCTCTCCAGAGCTATTATGTAGTATTGTACTTTAGAAAAGTGTGGCTCTTTATTGAATCTTTCCTCATTTTTTTTTTTTTTTTTTTTTTTTTTTTAGCATCTGAATTCTAATCATTTCTTTTTCACCTTTATGGTCTTGGTAGGACCCCCAGGGTTTTACACCCCCATCCTACCTTGGGTAGGAAGAGAATGTTTTAAACAATTACAGAGGTAAGATCCCACGTGAAAGGAGATGCACAGTGATGAAAAGTGCTGTTTGTTGTTTGCCTTTCCTTTGTCATTTAAGGCCTTTGGCACTATTATTCTAATCCAGGTCCACTGTCCCATTGTCATCTAGAAGTGATCAAAATAATTTGGAAGCAGTCAAGGTCAGATGGCTTAAAATAGGGTGAAGAAGGTGGTGATGAGGAATCAGGGAGGAGGCTGGGAAGCAAACAAGAGTGTGCCGGGTGCCTGGATAGCTGAGTCAGTTAAGTGTCTGCTGGGCATGGAGCCTACTTCCAATAAATTTTTTAAAAATAAAATAAGAATAAATAATATAAAATAAATAAAATAAAATAAAAACAAAATAATAAAAATAAAATAGTACCGACTTCCATTCCTCCAACTTGAGATAGGATGTAGTGCTGTGGAACAGCTGAGCAGGTGTGTTAAAACTTCATCCTCACTGTGAAATACCAGGTGGTGGCTCTTGGTTGTTTATTTATCATTTATGTTGAAATAAACCCAGCAGAAACAGGTCTGTGTCAGTTCACATGGATGAGGCACAAAACTCACCATACTAAAAAAAAAAGAGAAAAAAGTGCTGAGTCTGCATCACCATCAATTGAGAGCCATTTGCTGTCCTTTTCGTTTAACCAGGCACCACCCCAGCTGCCTCCTCTTCAGCGTTAGGTAAGTTATTACGGTGTTTGCCTCCTGGGTCTTCTCTCCCTCTACCACACTGGCACCAAGCTCTTCTGGGTATGGGCTGTGTCTGCCTTGTCCACAGCTTGGTACTTTGCATGTAGATAATTCAGTTACATTTTGAATTGAATTATATGGAAAATGTATCCTTTGAAAAACTTAAGTTACAGTTACAAACAGAAGTTTTGTAAGAGAAAAAGAAATTCCTATTCTTGCTACCTTCAGGTAGGAAATCTATCAATATTAGAAATTGGGATACTCTTTTCAGCTTTCTGTTTTATTTTTAACACAAAGGAAAAGAATATGTAGGAAGTAGAATTGGGGGAAGTTTTTTTAAGCTTAATTTTCAGAATTTGAAGGGAGAAAAGAAAAAAAATAAAAACCCCTATGTGTTAAAAGTACAGACTGATGACCGAGGAACAGATAAATTCCATGGTGATTGTGGTGACTGTGTTTCCTAAAGAACATGTGTTTATATGCCTTAATATTTGTTTTTGAAGAATGCATACAAAATTGTGGTTATTGCTGAGAAACTAGGTGTGTCTGTATCTGTCATGTTTGGATGTCTGTCGGGTGCAGGAAGTGATCAGAAGTTAGGAAGGAGACTTGTACTTTGCATTTTTTTATTTTTCTGTAAAAGTTGAAGTTTCTTACCAAGCACATTACCTGTTTCTTTCATGCCAATTGCAGATACATGGATTGTGAGGTGGGGCTGGGGAGGAGTCTATGCTGGGCTATCTCAAAGATGAGACCGCTTTTCAAAAAAATAAAAGAAAAATTAACATCTAATTGAGGACACTTACTGTTTAGCATGAGTGAGAGTAGTAAAGTTAATTTTAATATCTGCTTGAGTGGAGGTTCCTCAAAAAATTAAAAATAAACCTACCCTGTGACCCAGCAATAGCACTGCTAGGAATTTACCCAAGGGATACAGGAGTACTGATGCATAGGGGCACTTGTACCCCAATGTTTATAGCAGCACTCTCAACAATAGCCGAATTATGGAAAGAGCGAAATGTCCATCAACTGATGAATGGATAAAGAAATTGTGGTTTATATACACGATGGAGTACTACATGGCAATGAGAAAGAATGAAATATGGCCCTTTGTAGCAACGTGGATGGAACTGTAGAGTGTTATGCTAAGTGAAATAAGCCATACAGAGAAAGACAGATACCCTATGTTTTCACTCTTATGTGGCTCCTGAGAAACTTAACAGAAACCCATGGGGGAGGGGAAGGAAAAAAAATAAAAAGAGGTTAGAGTGGAAGAGAGCCAAAGCATAAGAGACTCTTAAAAACTGAGAACAAACTGCAGGTTGATGGGGGTGGGAGGGAGGAGAGGGTGGGTGATGGGTATTGAGGAGGGCACCTTTTGGGATGAGCACTGGGTGTTGTATGGAAACCAATTTGACAATAAATTTCATATATTGAAAAAAATAATATCTGCTTGAAGTATCTGTCAAACTTTAATTGTTTGAAACCCTCAGGCAAGTCATTTTTCTGAATAGCTGTGTTTTCCAAATTAAGAACTCATCCTTTTAAGCAACAATACTTTATTATTTTTTTAATTTAAACTTTATTTTAATTTATTTTTTAAAAACAACTTTTTAAAATTGTGTGGCTGACACAATGTTACATTAGTTTCAGGTGTATAGCATAGTGATTCAACAAGTTACGTTGTGCTCACCACAAGTGCAGCAGCCATCTGCCACCATACAAGGCTATCACAACACCATTGATTATATTCCTTATGCTGTACCTTTCATCCCCATGACTTATTCATCCATAACAGGAAGCCTGTATCTCCTATTCCCCTTTTACCTACCCCCATTTTATCTACCCCCGCCCCTCCTCTGGCAACCATTAGTTCTCTGTATTTATGGGTCAGTTTCTGCTTTTGTTTGTTTGTTCCTTTGTTTTTTTAGATTCCACTTACGCGAAATCATAAGATTATTTGTCTTTACCTGATTTATTTCACTTAGCATAATACCCTCTAGGTCCATCCATGTTGTTGCAAATGGCAAGAACTCATTTTTTTATGACCGAGTAATATTCCATTATATATATGTATATATACACCACATCTTTATCCATTCATCTATTGGTGGACACTTGGGTTGCTTATGTATCTTGGCTACTATAAATAACACTGAAATAAACAGGGATGCATATATTTTTTTGAATTAGTGTTTTTGTTTTCTTTGGGTAAATGCCCAGTAGTGGAATTACTGGATCATATGGTATTTTTAATTTTAATTTTTTTGAGGAGACTGTTTTCCACAGTGGCTGCACCAGTTTGCATCCCTACCCACAGTGTATGAGGGTCCCCTTTTCTTCATATCCTTGCCAACAATTGTTATTTCTTACCTTTTTGATATTAGCCATTCTGACTGGTGCAGGTAATATTTCATTTTGCTTTTAATTTGCATTTCCTTGATGATGAGATACGTTGAGCATTTTGTTATGTATCTGCCATCTGTATGTCTTCTTTGGAAAAATATCTGTAGAACATAACCATTTCTTTATAACTCCACAGTCATTATCATAAACTCAAGTTGTACTGCATCACTTGCTCCTACACTGGCCCCAAGAATGATGTGGTTTGTCTCTTATCCAATACTTTTTTTATTTACTGCCATTTGTGAATTTCATTAGCTCAGTCTACTTTCTGATCTGTAAGATTAGAATTCAGATTAGAAGGTTTCTAAGACTAGTGTGTAAGGTAGGAAAGAGGAGCAAGGTTCTGGGAGAAGGACTTTCCTTGCAGTAAAACGCATGAGCTTTATTGGTTCCATTAACACATCTTCACTGAGGTTCTTGTGCTAGGCTTCCAATGCTCCGCTTTTAGTTGGCGGCCTAACAGGACTTCCATGTATGGGCACTGGGGCATCTGTTGGCTGTCAGGAGACTTTTTGGATTATTCCTGGTTCTTAGCAGTATTCCACATTGTTGGTATGAAGAATTCCAGAAGTGGCAGTATATATGAATATTTATATTTTAAGAATAAAGATTGTTGCTTTATAGAAAATTTCTGCAGGATTTATTGAGATGGAAGCTACTCCTAGACATCAAGTATGTGATATGACCGTAAAAAGTTACACATGTTGTGCAACTCATGAAGTATCTATGAAGCAAGTTTTGTCTTTCAAACCCTTTCAGTACCATTTTATTTACTAGGTGGAAACAATGATGCTATGGCCTATGCTGAAGACATGTACAATTTTTATACTCCGTATATACCCCTTAAGTAAGGACGGGATAAAAGTATTTTACCGTGGGCTGGATTCTGCATAGGAAAGAAATTAATATGAATAGATAATTTGGGAAAAAGAAGGATATTTGGCATAGTGATTATTATTTTAGTCCTTTGTAAGTTATTATTTTAGCCTCTGTTGCCTAAGAAGAAATGTTTTGAGCTTTTTGTAGTGGTGGGGTTGGGGTGGTGTTTTCTTACTATTATTGTCATTAATAATGTGAAGTTTATCTTTGGGAAACTTCCCATAAGTGGACCTGCCATTCCAGAAATTCGTATACTTTAATTCTCTGCCTGAATACTTGACAGATACTTATCTTGCTGGTTTTAAAAATATTAACTTGCAAATAATGGAAAGTACAGTGGGCACTGGTAAGTTGTTAACAGGTTAATAATTCTTTGGTACTTGTGGTGGTTTTAAAATCTATCCACAAACTCTGTGACATGTTCCTAGCTACGTGGAGGAGCGTCATTCCCCTTCCTTTGAGCATGGGCTGAATTTAGTGCTTCCCTTCCAGTGGAATATGGAAGAGATGGTGTGTCACTTCTAATAGAAGGTAATGAAAAGCATTGCTTCCACCTTACTCTTTCTGGGATCACCCACTCTTGGAAAGCCAGCTGCCATAGTGTGAGGGCATTCAGGCAGCACTGTAGAGGGGACATAGAGATGAGAAACTGCCAGCAGCCCTGTAAGGGAGCCATATTGGAAGCAGATCCCCCAACCCATCTAACTCAGATGCCCGTAGTTCTGACTGACCCCTTGATGTAGCCTCAGGAGAGAGCCAGAACCACCCAGCTAAGTCACTCCCAAATTCCCAACTCACAGAAACTGAGATAATAAATGTTTGTTGTTTAAGCTAGTGTCTTTGGAGTAATTTTTTTTTCCAAAAAAAAAATGTTTTTATTTGTTTTGAGAGAGAGAAAGCGTGAGCAGGAGAGGGACGGAAAGAGAGGGAGACAGAATCCCAAGCAGTCTCTGCAAGGTTAGTGCACAGAGCCTGACCTGGGGCTTGAACCCACGAAACTGTGAGATCATGACCTGAGCCGATATCAAGAGTCAGACACTTAACTGACTGAGCCACCCAGGCACTCCTGGAGTAATTTTTTAATACAGCAATAGATAACTAATAATACTGTCTGAGAAAAGTTGGGTGCCCAGGGTATGCCAAGGTGTTACTTTAAGTATAGAACAAAGCCTGCTTATTTCAAATTATGTAAAGTCAGCATAAGCTACCAATATTACCTTTATTCTCAGGGAAACCTGGATCTGGGATATTCTTACCATGAGGTTTGAGCCCATAATATCTCGAAATAGAACTAGGGTACATTTAGCAGGCCTCAAATTTCATTTCCTAGGAATACTAGGATCAATTTTCTAGAAGCCCAACTGGGGCTAATCCAAAATGAAACCAGGGAATTTGAGATTTTGACCTTGAGGATTCAGTGAGCTAACCAAGTCCATGTGGCTTCCTCACTGCCTTCCCTTCTGCCTTAACTGTTGAGTTGCTGACAACTTGTTACCAGTGTGGAGTGTTAACATTGTACACTCATTACCAGGCTGTCAGATGATCACAATGCTGTGGAAGTAGTTAAAAAAGCCTTTTTTAAAGCCAGAATTGAACTTGTCTTGCTAGCCATTGCTAAAACCAGGCGAAGGTAAATTGCACTTTCAAAGTGGCACGTGCAGTCCAGACACTGTCCAGACTCCTTGTAGAAGAATCTCCTGCATGTGCTCAGCATGCCATTGCTAACTCTGTCAGAGGCAGCCCTGCTGCCAGAACAACTGGCGGCAGCTCCACGTCTCTGCATGTTAGGAGTCCATGCTTCCATTGGGAATGGGAGACGGGGAGAACTCCAAAGGCGGACTCGCCAGCCCTTGCCAAAAAAGATGGGAAGGGCAGGGACTGAGAGTCCAGTGGTCTGGGTCTAGTCCTGGCCCAGCTGGTTCCTAATACTTGGGCAAACTCTGTCTCTCTGACCTTGGGATTTTCATCTGTGAAATTACAGGTTTGGTACTGAGTGAGTCCCAAAGGAGGCCACAGACCTGCCTTCCAAGTTCCTGCAGGGCTTTTTCAAACAAAACATTTCCCTCTTCTTCCCGTTGTTGGAAACAATGGCCATAGGGAGCTTCTGTCACCAAGGGGACCAAGGGACACCCCTTCATGTCATGGTGGGAAGATGGCAGTAAGCCATTGGACAGATGATCTCAGGAGCATTCAGCCCAGTGTAGGAGCTGTGTCCCAAGATAAGTGGACAGGATTGCCCTCTCATCTTCACAGTTTCTTTTTTTTAATCCTTTATAATATTATCTGTTTTTTAAAGTTTTTATTCTAGTTAGTTAACATACAGTGAAGTATTTGTTTCAGGTGTACAATACAGTGATTCAACAATTCCACACAACACCCAGTGCTCATCACAAGTGCACTTCCTAATCCCCATCACCTATTTCCTCCATCCCCCACCCATCTCCCTTCTGGTAACCATCAGTTCTCTATAGTTCAGAGTCTGTTTCTTGGTTTGCCTCTTTCTTTTTTTCCTTTTGCTATTTGTTAGACACCATGTTGATGTTTGGGGGCTTCTTTTCCCTTCAAAGTTATCTTGGATTTCATTTGAGAATGAGGTTTGGGAAGGTGGGCATAGTGTGATTTGCCTTGGGGCTCCTAGTCTTACAAGTGGTCCAGAATGCATCATTGCTGTAACTCTCTGGGCCAAAAAGGAGGGCTCCAGACTCTTATGTATTCAGCATGGACTGCCCTCTATATTTTCCATGGAACATGCCATTTTTTTTTTACAGTCACCAACCATTTACCATTTAGGAAGTGTTCCTGAATCTTGTAGAGAGTTCCTAGTTACTTATCCTGGTGACAAGTTACATTAGAAGAGGAAATGCCCTGGGTGCTTTGGTGGCTCAGTCGGCTAAGTGCCTTACTTCGACTCCGGTCCTGATCTCGCGGTTTGTGAGTTGGAGCCCCATGTCAGGCTCTATGCTGACAGCTCGGAGCCTGAAACCTGATTTGGATTCTGTGTCTCCCCCACTCACTCCCTGTCTCTGTCTCTGTCTCTGTCTCTCAACAGTAAATAAACATTTTAAAAAATTAAAAAAAAAAAAAAGAAGAAGAAGAAGAGGAAATGCCCAGGGACTGCCTGAGTGGCTCAGTCAGTCTTGATTTCAGTCACTCTTGATTTCAGCTCAGGTCAGGATCCCAGGGTTGTGGGATTGAGTCCATGCTGAGCCATGGAGTCTGCTTGAGATTCCCTCTCTCCTTTTACCCCTCTTCCCTGCTTGTGCACACTCTCTCTCTCTAAAATAAAAAAAATAAAATAAATAAATTAGAAAAAAAGAAAAAAAAAAGCTCAGGCTTCAAGTGGCAGCACTCTGGAGGACCAAGTGAAGAAATAGATATGAAAGTACTTTGCAATCCCTAAGTCAGAATGTCCGCATCATTTCTTGAGAAGCCAGCCAAACTTCTCAACACAGGCAGCTTTGTTTAACCTGTACCACAGTGTCATAGGTTGATAAAGCCCTTTTTTAAAAAGTTCAGTTGTGTTGCATTCTTACCAGGCAGTGTGCTAAGGCTTTGATGTGCATTCTCAATTACTTCATACTCCGCTCCTTATGAGGTAGATACTAGTACTATTGTCCCTATTTTTCAGATGAGGAAACAGTCTTAGGGAGGTTGTGACTTCTTCAAGGTCACATAAGTGGCAGAGAGCCAATATGTGACTTTAGTCTTGTATGTGGCAAACCTAGTGCAATTAACAATTTTATTCTGCCTTCTCTGGGGGCGTCAAAGCCTTGCAAGAACTACCACTCTTTCCCTCCATGTCTCCTCTCCCACCCCAACTAGTGTAGAACCAGGCAGGCAATTCTGTCACTGTCTTCAACACATGCTAGCCCTGTGCTTGAATCTGTCCCTGCACAGCTGCCTGCTTCCAACCTCTTCTGGGCCCCTTCTGCTCTAAGCTCAGCCATCCTTTAAATCCAGCTCAAGTTCACCTTGTCTCCTTATCCCAGATTATCTTGAACTTTTGTTAGTTCTCTCTCCTTTAGCACTTTGTATGTTATTTCCTGTCCATGAGTTCTGCCTCTTCAGCTAAATATTCAGCTCTTGGAAGCACTGGCACTTCTGTAACCAGGGTTTCATCAATCTCAGGGAACTCCCAGATGGAGTCACCACCAGGCAAATAATGGGGGAGGGGGTGTGGATTCTGTGAGCACAGCAAACAGTAGGAGACTGGAAAGATGAGCAGTTGCATTGGGCCCATTCAGCAGCAAATCCCAAGCATCAGCCACTTGATTGAACTTCAAGGATAGATTCTTATTCTGATGGAATTTGGGTATCAGACAAAGCACTTAGATATGGATAACAGGACAGGAACACAATTGCTGGGACTGGTAAACAGAAGGGCTTGATCCTAGAGAATAAGACTAGAACCATGTTGGGAGGTAAAAGCAGGGCCTGCAGCAGTGCTGACTGGGCATCACACTGGAATGGGAGGTCTCAAGTCCAGGCAAGATGTCCAGCTGCCATTAGATACCAGCATGGCCTAATGAAGTGATGTCAGTTCCAGACTTAATAACCCAATAATCCTTTTTATCAAGGAATACCTTACAAAAACTTGAACCTGTTTGAGGGAACATTAGGCTAGATAATGCTAGGCATTGTATAGGCTTCTTAAATTGAATAGTTGTGGTAAAGCCTACATACAATTGTCAGATTCTACTCACCTGAAAAATTGTTTATGAACTTTCTCAAGGCAGTCCAGTGCATTGGTTAAGAGCATGGACTCTGACCTGGTTGTCCTGAATGTGTGGCCTTGGACAAGTTACCTGACCCAGTTTCCTCTTCTGTAAAAGAAGGAAGATGATACACTATCCTCCCGGGAAGGTAGCTCTGAAGATCAAATGAGTTAATAATATATTCGGTTAGAACAGTGCTTGGCCCATAATCATATGTTAGCTATTATTATTCTAGGCAGAATGAGTTTTAGAGATGCTTTCAAGAATAAATTATTGACTTCTTTAGTGATGCTAGCTTACCATTTATCCTACATAAAATTCCCTCTTGCTCACACAAGAAGATTGATTAATAAACAGATACTGCTTAAAGTCACTATCCCTTTTTAAAAAAGAATAAATTGCAGAACCTCAGATAGCTGTTTAGCCGCTGTGGCAAAATTCAAATAGATCTGAGTTAAATGAGATTTGTTCTAATGCCCTACTAGATGAAGATTGAATGTTTCTTTTTTAGAGGCACTTTACCTAGACATTATTTTCTGATTAATGAAATACAAGTTAGGATAACTCATTTCACACACACAAGCACACAATACAAAAAAAAAAAAAAAAATGTTTATCAAAACAGGCACCAATGCTGGATGAAGTTAATTGGGTGTCAAAAAATTTAAAACAAAAACTAAGAATTAAATTAAACCTCACAGTCTAAGAAATAATTCTATTCTTGCCACACATGAAAGGATTTTTAAACATTTTTCTATTATAGACTTTTCTTGTCTGAGAGGCTAGATTAGAATTATAAAATTTTTGAGCTATAAGACATCAGAGAAGTCTTGTTTTGCAGTTGAGGAAACTGACTTCCACAGAGGGACAGATTTGTCTGAGGTCACTAGCTGGTCCTGGAGAGTCTGGTCTGGAAGGTAGGTGTTCCAGAGTCTTATCTACGGACCTGTGGCAGGCTTGATGTCATTCATGCAACCCCAGCAGCACTGAGGCCCAGCTGCCACACCTCCCCTGTGCTAGAGGTAGAGTTGTGAAGTATGGCAAATGAACATTCTCAAGGTCTCACACAGTGCTCCATTTCAGGGTTTTCCATTATTGAGTTCTTTGCAAAACTTGGGAGTCACCCCTTATGCTGAATTTGTATAAAGCAAGATTCTGTGTTGCAGATTACAGGGGACTGCACATTCAGAATTGAAAAGTACTGGCTGGCTGGCCTGGCTCCCTCTCCCCAAGATTCTGGTTTAATTTGGTGGTGGTGGTGGTGGTGGTGGTGGTGGTGGTGGTGGTGGTGGTGGTGGTGTGTGTTTTAAAGCTTTATAACCTGCTCTAGAGCAACAGCTTTCCTGCAGAGAGAAAACTCCTATGTGAATCACAGACCCTATTTTAACCTCCCTTCTGTTATAGCTGGGAAACTTGAAGGGCTTCTGCTGCTATATTGGTTATAAAAACATATGAGTCTGTGTGTGCTTCGTGATGAACTTGTGTTGGAGAGGGAGGGTGTGTCAGACTGGGTTGGAGAGGAAGAAAGGTTGGTGTGGACAAGTTCATCATTTAGTGCTTATTGAGATGAGAAGGAACCTAATCTCTGCCCTCACCGAGTTCAACAGCTGGGCTGACTGGAGACCACAGTGAAGCTGATATTGTACTTTTTTTTTTTTTTTCAAACAAAAGTACTTTGATTGAGACGCTTATGTGAAAGCACTGTACATAACAGTGTGTAGTGATCCCCAGATAAGTAAGATGGGGGCCTTGCCTTCATTTTGGTGGTATAGGGTAACACAGACACTCCACTATAGTTTGAGATAGACTCAGAAAAGAGGTCCAGCCAAGGTGCCTTGGGAATTCAGAGGAGAGAGATGATGTGCAGTCTTATGGGGTGGGCAGTAGGAATGGTACCAGGGAAGACTTTGTTATCTCATTTATTCCACCAATTCATTTGTGACTTCTAGGTCCCAGACATTATGCCAGGTACTGGGGTGTAATGAAAGGGCCGCGGTTATTTAGGGGCCTCAGTCAAGTAGAGCAGAACAAAAACAATACAGGAGGCTTTTTGTTTTTTTTTTTTTTTTTCAATTCTAAATACTGTTCATTGTGAGTTGTATCCTAGTTTTGGAGGTGTTAAATTTTGGAAAAATATGATTTTAGAATTAATGAGGTAGTAATAAATAACTCAGAATGCTTTCTATGGCCCAGACAAAGTGATTATACATACCAAGCTCTTGTCTCCAGGTTTGCTTCAGGGGAACCCAAACTAATAATAGGGAGTTTGACCTTCATCCTGAAGGCAATGTAGAGTCATTGAAGAGTTTTAATTGAGGGAGTGATACATAATTTCTTTTTTTTAAACATCACTCTGGATACAGTGTGAGGAATGCCATAGGGGAGAGAGAATATTTAGATCCTGAGATCTGAGAGTCCAGATGAGATGTGGGAGGCATCCCGGACAGATTGATGGACAGTGATGAGGGTGACTATAGACTGAAATAGAAGGATGAGAAATCTAAGAGGTGGTAGTCAATAGGAATCCATGACTGACTGATTGGCTTGGAGGCTGCAGAGAGGATGGAGAATGCTGGATGCAATTGTCCAGGAAGAATGTACCCAGTAAGAAATAAATACTGCACTGGCAGGGTTCTTCCTTCCCATTTGACCTGGCCCTTCAAAGATGACCAAGACTTTTTAGAAAACATTTTTCCTAATTACCCCATACCATCATTATAAATGTTATACATGTTTATTGTGGAAATTTGGGGAAATGATAATTCTTAAAGCCTTGAAATCCTATTAATCACCATTAAAATTTTAGTTCATATCTGTCTAGTATTTTACTAACTAGATAATAAAAATTAAATCATATAGTATATCATTTGCCATTCTGCCCTTTTCACATATAATGGGCATTTTCCTGTCGTTCTTTAAAAAACATAATTTGGGGGACACCTGGGTGGCTCAGTTGGTTGAGCATCCAACTCTTGATATCGGCTTAGGTTGTAATCTGGTCGTGATCTCACAGTCGTGAGAATGAGCCTCATATTGGGCTTCATGTTTAGCGTGGCACCTGCTTGAGATTGTCTATTTCCCTCTCTCTCTGCCCACCCCCCGTAGGCACACTTACTCTTTGTCTCTGTCTCTCTCGAAATAAATACACTTTAAAAAAAAACCTTTTTAAAGACAATGTAACATTTAATCATGTGAGTGTATCACACATTAGTAAAAGATTTCTGATTTGTAGTATTATATCTTTTCCAACCTTTTTTCTATTATAGAGAACTATATATACATGATGAATAGCACAAATTACTAAGTGGAATTACTAGATTAACAGCATGAACATATTTAGAGTTCTTTTTCTTTTCTTAATGTTTATTTGTTTTTGAGAGAGAGAGAGACAGAGCATGAGCAGGGGAGGGAAAGAGAGAGAGGGAGACACAGAATCCGAAGCAGGCTCCAGGCTCTGAGCTGCCAGCACAGAGCCCGACTCGGGGCTCAAACCCATGAACTGTGAGATCATGACCTGAGCCAAAGTCGGACGCTTAACTGACTGAGCCACCCAGGTGCCCCTTTTTTGATTTTGTTAAGTGTTTATTTATTTTTGAGAGCGGGGGGTGGTACAGAGAAAGAGGGAGACACAGATTCCGAAGCAGGCTCCAGGCTCTGAGCTGTTGGCACAGAGCCCGATGTGGGGCTCGAACTCACGAACTGCGAGATCATGACCTGAGTCGAAGTCAGCCAGTTAACCGACTGAGCCACCCAGGGGCCCCAAGAGTTCTTGATAATTACTGTTAAGCTGTATCCTAGAAAAGTTGTACAAATATATATCTTCTCTTAGCTGAATAGAGGGCAGCTCCAGCAAGGCAAAGATTTTGGTCCACTTTGCCCTTATTATATTCTAGGCACCTAGAAAGTACCTGGCTCCTAGTGGATGTTCAACAATTATTGAATGTTTAAAAATTGTAGATGAATGAGGAGTGAGTGAATGAATGTCTTAACCACACCCTCACTATTTCAGTTGTAATTACTTAATAGATCTTTGCCAATTTGATAATTGCATCATAATATATCATTGTTTTCCATGATGTTAATTTGATTATTAAGTATGAGTACATGTGTTTTCCTGTGAAAGGGTAGCGGCTAGTTCTGGCATTCATTAAGATTCAAGTTCAGATACACCTACTAGCTATGTGAGTTTTGAGCCTTGTAAAATGCTTCACCAAACCTGTTATGTCTTTTTAAAATGGAAATGATATGAATACCCCCTTTATAGAATTACTGTGAGGAAGAATAATATAATGCATAGTGCCTGCAAATATAGCACATGTCAATGTTGATTATGTTTTAAATTATTTGTATTTTCATGTCCTTTTCTTCTTCTATTTCATAGTTTATTTTAAATATTAAGGACCTTAACTCTCTGGCACATTTATCCCAGACATTTTCCCACACTTCTGTCATTTTGTATGTGGTGGCTTTGTTAACGTGCCAAAATTTTGTTTTATTTCTATCTTTACAAATTTTCCTTTGTGATAACTTTCATTGCTTTGGTGCTTAAAAAATAGTTCTTCATAAAAAAAAAGTATTTCTTCATGCTGGGATGTTAAACATTTTTTTGAGTTTGTTTTTATTTTTTCTTGGCTATTTCTTAATGGTTCTGTACAAACTGGTTTAATCTATCTGTTATTTATTTTAGTTAGACTTAGTCTAGACTAGGAAGCAGTTACAGATAAACTCTGAAGTACCAGTAGCTTCCACAACAAAAATTAATTTCTCCTACAGGAGAAGTCTATAGGATGGGGAGAGAGGGTTTCTATCTGGTGACTCAGATTCGTGTTCCCTCCATCTTGTGCTATGACGTTCTTATCCTGTGTTTTCTAAGGTATTCTTGGCAGGGAAAGGAGGGATGGAAGAAGCACACTCACTTTTGATTGCCTCAGCCTAGAAGTAACAAATATTACATCCACTCACAATTCATTGGCTAGAACTAGTCACATGGGCCCAGCATAGCCACAATGACAGCTGGGAAATGTAGGAGGAGAGCATGTGGAATATTTATTGATGAGCACCAACTGTCTATGCTGGAGGGAGTGAGGGAATAACCTGATTTTTCCCCTAAACCATCAATTGTCCCAGACAATTGTCCCAATTTCTTTTAACTTAGAAATATTTATAAGTTAAAATTTGAAGAATAAAATAACATTTATATTCTCCAAATCCTACCTTAATAACTGTTAATATTTCATCATATGCCTGAGTGGCTCAGTCAGTTGAGTGTCCAACTCTTGACCTCGGCTCAGGTCATGATCCCACGGTTCATGAGTTTAAGCCCCTCATCAGGCTCTACACTGACAGAGTGCAGCTTGCTTGGAATTCTCTCTCTCCCCCTCTGTCTGCCCCTCTTGTGCTCTCTCTCTCTCTCAAAATAAATAAACTTAAAAAAAGATATATTAAAAAAAGATTTTATTATATCTATGTCCATTTATTTACTTTTTAATAACAGCTTTATTTGCCACAAACTTTTAAAGTGAATGATTCAATGGTTTTTAGTATTTTCACAGAGTTGTGCAACCATTATCAGTATCTAATGTTAGAACATTTTTGTCACCTCCAAAAGAAGCACTGCACCCATTTCTAGTCACTCTCTAATCTCCCCCAGGCCCTGTAATAACTAATCTACTTTCTGTCTCTGTGTATTTGCCTGTTCTGGATATTTCATGTAAGTGGAATCACACAACATGTGACCATTTGTGACTGGCTTCTTTCACTCACCATACAGCTTTTAATGTTCATCCATCCATGTTGTTGTAAGTATCTGTACTTCATTTCTTTTATTGTTGCATAATATTCCATTGTATGGATATACCACATTTTTAAAAACATTTTCTTTTTATTTTGAGAGAGAGAGAAAGACAGTGAGTGAGTGGAGGAGGGGCAGAAGGGGAGAGAGAAAAAGAGAGAGAGAGAGAAAATCCCAAGCAGTTTACACACTGTCAGTGCAGAGCCTGACGAGGAGCTCAATCCCACGAACCGTGAGATCATGACCTGAGCCAAAATCAAGAGTCTCAGCATAGCATAGAGGAGCTGTTTGTGAGTACTTATCCAACCATGTCAAAAAATAGCTTTGCATCCTAGATGGTGACAGCAAGCAAACACACGTTTTCTTCTAATACTTTTGCATGTTTATTACATTTAAACAGCTGCGTGTTTAGAATTCATTTTCATGTAAATTGTGAGGTAGGGATTTGTGTCCCTCGCACTCTACAGGCTACTTTACATTGCATGCAATTCTTAATAACCTATCATTTGAATGGATTTCACTGATTTGAATTGTCACTTTATGTATCTGAGTCATTTGTGGATGCTCTATTCTGTTCTATCTTATTCAAATGGCTTAATTGTCATACCTTTATATTTTATTGGCTAATGTAGCTATTTCTCCCTCATTCTCTCCCCTTTTCTGTAACTGTCCTTACTATGCATCTATGTTTATTTTTCCTTATAAACTTTAGAAGTAACTTATATAGGTTAAAAGCATTCTGATGGTATTTATATAATTTAAGGATTATTTAGGGAAAATTAACCTCTCTATATTTTGACATCTTATTGAAGTGCAAGATGTATGTTTCCATTCATTAAAATCTTACAGATGATTGTTCAATTATTACATTAGTTTAGATTCCTCTTTTATAATCTCAGTCCTTTCTTTGGCACTAATTAGATAACTTATCTTAAAGTCTGAAGAACCTTAGGAGAGAGCTAAGAATTCTCACCCATTTGTTCATTAATGAATTCATTCGTTCACTCATTTAAAAAGTATTTGAGACCAATTATATACAGGTCTGGTGCTAGGTGCTGAAGATACAATGGTGAACAAATCATAAACAGTCCCTGCTCCCACAGAGTGTATAATCTAGTGGGTATATAAATAGATGCTGATTTTATTCCCAACTTGGTTATTATTTCTGTCTTCTGGTATTTTTAACATGATCTTTCCTTAGATTCTTTCTTTGTTTAAGTTCCCCAAAAAAACACACTCAGAGACAAATATTTGAGGGCAAGTAGTTTATTTGGAAAGGGAGTGGGAAGGTGAGGGAGTAGAAGAATGGAAGGGAGAAAGCCAATAAAAAATGAGTAGGTTACTACAGTGGACAGCTGGGGTTCAAGCCTGCTGGACACCTTGTGAGAGACTCTAAATCAGCTTACTAGGGGCAAAGAAACTGGGGAATTCCTGTTCCTCGGTTGAGGGATGCTCCTGGGAGGTATAGCTCCCTGGCACTTCTGGCCTGTCTTGTGTGTGGTCAAGAATCCTCCCGCAGTCAGGGAGCCTACTCAGACAGAGGAATGCAGGTGCTGGAGATAGGAAACCATAGATGGCAGGGACTGTACATGAAAGATGTGGGTGATCTCAGAACTGGGCTGAGGGGACCCAGATGGGGCACTGATGGTATCTGCGACAGATACTGTCCATCTGGAAAAGGGAGAAACCTTACATAGTGGGGGGGGGGGAATGGGAGAGAAAATCAGATAGTGTGGAAAGTCAGTGTAGTTCAGAGAATAATCAATAGTATTGGTCAATAGAATTGATTGATCACAATCAGTATTTCACATTCCATTTTGAGTTGTCCATGAATCACATGGCAAGATTAATGATAGCCTTTTGGATTTGTGTATGTTGGCAAGGTTTGCACTGTGATGCTTTTAAAACATGATTAAAGGATTTTTTAAAAGAAGCTTATGTAAATTTTAACTTAAGTCTACTTTAATATTTTTAATAGCAAAAGTGAAAAATAATAGATGTCATATTAAAAGCTATATTTGACAATAAGATAATAAAGTAGGATGATGGGAGGAATAAAATGGAAGAAAGAACACTGGCTTTGGGGTTGGCTGTGAGTTTGCCCCTAACCAGCAGTGTGACCCTGGGCAAGCTGCTGATCTGTTCTCCGAGCCAGAATATTCTTATCTGGAAGATGTGACAATTCCTTTTTCAACAGATTATTTAGCTCGGGTTTTCCCTGAAGAAGGCCCTGAAGAAATGCTTTTGGAGCACAGGAATTTGGGGAACTATAAACACTTCAGGTATATTGTGCCTCTGGAAATGGCGTATTTAGCACATGACTTTTTCCTCAAGTTAGTTCTAGTGGAATCACTATTTTTAGTTTTTACTTTTTTCTTGTTAATAACAAGCTATTCTTATTATGACACATTTATTGTTGCTATGGGTTGGTACCTTTTCTTATGAAAAGGATACAGTTTTTCATGTGGTGAATAGTTTTTTTTAATATTAATCATTCAGGCAAAATACTCCATGGGGAAAGAATTCATTCTGGCAGAGTAAGGAATGAAGGGAAGACAGAAATGGTGGGAAAACCTATAGCCCCATATGGAGCAAAATTTCATGTGAAATCCAAGATTGATGTCTCCACTCATCTTACATTTTCTTTTTTCTTTCTTTCTTTCTTTCTTTCTTTCTTTCTTTCTTTCTTTCTTTCTTTCTTTCTTATTTTTTCTTTCTTTCTTTCTTTCTTTCTTTCTTTCTTTCTTTCTTTCTTTCTTTCTGTCTTTCTCTTCCTTCCTTCCTTCCTTCCTTCCTTTCTTTTGTAATGATAACTTTTATTTTAAAAAGTTAAATTCCCTTTCTGATGCCTCAGGTTTTTTGTTTTTGGGTTTTTTTTTTTTTTTTTTTTTTTTGTGGCTGAGGTATAGAGTTGGCAAAGACTATTTTTATGAACCTATTACAAACTGAAGGAGTCTTTTCTGTCTAATCTGTCATAGGTAGGTCCATTTAGCTCTGAAGTTGCACATGTGCACATCACTGACAGTGCTGTGGCTTTGGAATTGGAGACTCCTCTAACCTTTTAATTTCCTGAGAAAGAAACTAGCAAAGCCTGAGTGGGGATGTGACTTGATGGCAGTCACAGCATTAGTTCCTGGCACAGTTAGACATGACTTAATGGGGGTCATGGCATTAGTTCCTGGCTGGAGCAAGCTGTTCACTTGTCCCAGCTCTGAGCATACTTCCCAGTAATGAAATTGTCACATAGGGATTTCTAGGTGATAAGATAGGTGCCTATATTTGTGCTGAGGCCCACAGGCTGAGAGTTGTTGAAAGGAGTTAATTTTCTAAACCGGGGGGCTGCCTGTCCTAGATGGATTTGCACCGTGGTGGAGAGTGAGGGCTGGGGTATTTGAGGCCTGAAGGAGGACAGTGGAGGCAAGGAGTTTTTCTTGCAAGGAGTTTTATGATTGCTGTTGTATTTCCCAAGGGGAAGGGAAAGAGGGAGCTCTCCTCTTTAACAAAAAGAGAGGGGCTCTAGGGAAACTACTTGGAGAACTTGATCTGTGGCCCCTGGAGTGTAGGGGATATGGTGGATTGAAGGGTAACACATGCCTACTGAGGAGAGGCCATGGCTACCTGTCTGAGGGGAGAGAGAGAATGAGACCAACAGAGCAAGAGGAGAATTCCTTTCCTCCTTACTCCTGACTCGCTAAGTAGGTCACAGCCTACTTAGTGCATTCAGTTCTTTCAACATACTCCTTACATTGGTCAATCTATTTACTTCGCTGGCACCTGCATTTCTTTTTGAGACAGAAACTATTCATAAGCTAGTATCAAATACCATGAGACTGCTTTTAAGTATCCTCTGATAATGGGCTGTCCTCAGAGCTGTCTGCATTTCCACTGAGAGCAGGGGCAAGAATGTGTACTCCTCAGGGACCAAATGAAGCACACAAGGAAAGGAGCCAGCTTAGAGCCACCTGGAGAGAGGATACTGCATTCATCTCCTAGGACCACTGTAAAAAAAAAAAAAAAAATCACCGCAAGAGGGGCACCTGGGTGGCTCAGTCGATTAAGCATCTGACTTCGGCTCAGGTCATGATCTCATGGTTTGTGAGTTCAAGCCCTGCATTGGGCCCTGTGCTGACAGCTTGGAGCCTGGATCCTGCTTCCTGAATCCTGGAGCCTGTCTCTGTCTCTCTCTCTCTTCCCCTCCTCTGCCCTCCTGTGCTCTCTCAATAATAAATAAATGTTAAAAAGTATTTTTTTAAAAAATCACCACAAGATTGGTGGCTTAAAATGACAGGTATTTATTCCCTCACAGTTCCGGAGGTCTGAAGTCTGAAGTTAGAGTAGGGTGTTGTCCAGACCACATCTCTCCATATGCTCTAGGGGAGAATCCATGCCTTGCCTCTTCCAGCTTCTGGTGGCTGTTTCATTCCTTGGCTTGTGGCCATATAACTCCAATATCTGCCTCTGTGGTCACATTGGCTCCTCCTCTTCTGTGTCAAATCTCCCTCTGCCTCTCTCTTATAAGGATACTTGTGATTGCATTTTGAGGTCCACCTGGATAATCAAAGATAGTCTCCCCATCTCAACAATCTATAATGTGACCACTTCTGCAAAGTTTTGTGCTGTTTTTGACATAAAAGGTAACGTTTACAGGTTCCAGAGATTAGGACGTGGGTAACATTGGGGGACCATTATTCAGCCTACCACAGGTAGAGAGTCCCACTGGAGAGTCTTTTGGATGGGCTGATGGATGAGCAGAGGTCTGGGGTTCAGGAGGCCCCACTTGTGAGGCTTTTACTGCTCAGCTCTGATTTCAACTGCAGCTACGGAGGGCCTTTCCCTGCAACCTCAGACTCCTGCTAACTTGTGTCCAGCACTAAGGGAAGGCACAGGTGTTTGTTCTATCTCAGAGATTTCCCCAAAGCCTCTGAGAAATAGCTGAAGGGGTGAGGGGTAGTTATTTCAGCCTCTGGAGCAACCCTCAAATGATAGAGGAGGTGCTGGTGAGCAAGTGCCCCATCCTCTTGTCTTTTAGACAGACAGTTGCAGGAGGTATTTTGTACACTTTTCAGATCTTGGTAGGACAGAACCCCCACTGCCCACAGCGGTGGCTTCAATAATTCACTTTTTTATGGCTTTTCATCCTTCTCACTCCCTCACTCTGAGTCCTGGGATCACCATCCAAATGAACTATCTAGGCGCCAATCCTTGTCTCAGGCTTTGCTTTCAGGCGACCCCAAACAAAGAAAATTCCCAGCAGGGGAGTCCCCAAGAAAACCACAAAAGTGCTCTATGGGAGCGGACATGGTGAACTGCTATGCTCAGCGGGCACCTTTGCAGGATGGCTTCTGGGCAGGTTTAGTATAATTTTTCCTAGTCCTTAAGCCACACCTCTTGTCACCTGTGCTCCCTTTACCATGGAGGAGCCAGAAGCAGGTAGACTGGGCATAAGGGAGGGCCCAGCAGAAACTGACCATTTCCCACGTTCCCTCCTCACCAAGGGATTCCAGGCTGAATGAAGCAGGCAAGCCACAGTGTACCTACTGCATTCATTGTTTTCAACATACTCCTGGCATTTGCCAATCCATTCACTTCGGTTACACCTGCATTTCTTTTTTGATACAGGAATTATTCATCAGCTAGTATTAAAATATAAGGTTTTGCCTTTAAACATTTTCTGCTAATGGTTGATACATCGTTCTGAAGCAGTAATCAGACACAGGCATATCTACAAAATGGAAGAAGAATTCCACTTCACCGACAATCCTGTCCTCCAAGATAAGTAGCTCAGTGTCTCAGTGAATTTATATAATCCTTGATAGGTTTTTGTCCCCGCTGGTAGGTTTTTCAACAGTATATTTGTAGTAGGTTAAATATGGCTACAAATTCTTTGTTGCTGCTCCCAATGAGAGATGAAGTCTAATGTTTGACCAATAGAATGTGGCAGAAGTGATATCCTAGGACTTTCTGAGAGTTGAAACCTGCAGCTTCTGCCTGGGACTCTGAGAATACTTTCTGGGAGTCCTGAGCTGCTATGTAAAAAGTCCCATGACTCTGTCCATCATGTTGAAGAGATCATGACATATAGGCACTGTGATCACCCCTCATAGTTAAGGCTGGTCTTCCAGCCACCTTACCAAGGTGCCAGGTGTGTTGAACTGTCTCGGACTCTCTAGAACAGCCTGTTCTTTGGCTGAACACTGACAAGTGGCTCCGTCAAGGCCATGTGGAACAGAACAATCACACAGCCATGCCCTGCTTAAATGCCTGAGATATAATGGTGGTTAAGTCACTAAGCTTTGAGTAGTTTGTTAAGCAGCAAGAAATAACTGCAACAGTAATACAGGGGAAATAATGTATTTTGGAGTCAGATCTGGACTCAAATTCTAGCTTCATTATTTATTATTATGTGACCACGTTGTAACATGATCTTAACAAGTTATGTAGCTTCTCCTAGCCTCGTTTTCCTCCTGTGCAAGACAGAGGTACTTAAATCTACCTCCAGCCTCATCATGAAGGTGGAAAGGAAAGAGAAAAACACAAGAGTGTGGCACATGCAGGTGTTCCGTAAGAGTTCCTTTTTCCTCTTTTTAGCCTCACCACAGCCTGTTCTCTGTGCTTCCTGGGATGCCCAGAGAAGGGAATGTGGCAAGCCAGTACCACCTGCCTCTGCTTCCCTCAGGACTTTCTTCTCTTCTTTTTCCCAGCCACTCATGGCCACAGTTGTTAAAACCCACCACTTAGGATGTGGGGAAAAGTGTAGAATTCTAAAAGCATGCTCCTCATAAAATGACTGTGGACCCTTGCTCTAATATATATATATATATATATATATATATATATATATATATATACACACACACACACATATATATATATGTGTGTGTGTATATATATATATAATTTACTTGACCTTTAAAAAATTTATTGACTTGTGGCACCTGGGTGACTCAGTTGGTTAAGCATCTGATTTTGGCTCAGGTCATGATCTCACGGTTCATGCGTTCCAGCCCCACATGGGGCTCTCCTGTCAGCAAGGAGCCCACTTGCTTCAGATCCCTTGTCCCTACCTCTCTCTGCCCCTCTCCCACTCGTTCTCTCTCTCTCTCTCTCTCCCTCCTGCCCCTTACTCTCTCTACAAAAAGTTGCTGACTTGAATACTTACTCTGATTTAATGAAGAATCAGGGAAGGAAATGTAGAGGGAAAAGGGAGTTACAAAGAAAATTTGAGTTTAAAAAAAAAGTTTCCTTGTAGTCTATCATCAGTTTTTGTCTAAAGCTATCAGAAGCAGAAGGAATAGGGACTCTGTGTGCCCGTGGTGGGGGTGGGATTGTTGTAACCAGGAAGTAGAAGTGGCTGACAGGCGGGGGCTCTTTCTCCCTTGGCCAGTCATCACCCAGCTACAGCACCCAGGTACAGCAGGTACAGCAGGTGCCCATCCGTGCACCTGGGCGCCTCTGCAGAGGCTCCAGAGAGGAGGCTTAGAAATGGAACTTGAATGATTCAAACACCCTAAGCTGCTCATACTTTCAAAGCCTTTGTCACATTTAGTTGGAACGGTTAGCTGAAATGGGAAATTTATGAGCTCATACCGCCCTTGCTTCTATAATTCTAACAGTGTTCTTCTGTACACAGCAAGCCACAAAGAATCTCCCTTTCTTCCCTGCCTGCAGTTATTTTCATAAGCTTTTCCTTTAAGAAACTCACTTCTAGACTTTGAGCCAGGACTTCCCTATTTTGTTTTCCACACTCCCCTCTTTGCCCTTATACCCGTCTCTGACATCTTTGCATTGCAGACACCTGTGGGATATAATTCACTGCTGTCTTGTCCATTAGGCCCTAACTGGAGGTTTAGATGCCTGCTCCTTCTTTGCATGTTTGTAAATAAAAGTTCCTTCAGAAGTTGAACTCTCTAGTTAGTCAGGGATTCTGTCCAGGAAATTCTAAACACTTGGATCTCAGGCCAGGATTAATTCATGGCCACATAACTGATGTAGCTAGTATTTGTATGTGTAGTGTTTATAAAGCATTTTGAAGTCAGGCTTATGTAAACCTCACAGTTCTCCAGTGAGGCAGGACATAATCCCATTTAATGGAGGAAAAACTGAGATTTGGAGAAATTATGCCCAAAGTCATACATAGAGCTACCAAGGGACAGAGCTGGGTCTTAAATCCATGTTGTTTGGTCCCACATTCAGTGTTCTCTCACCTTTTCATTCTTCTTTCTGATTATGATTGACATTATTAACTAACTCTTTTCCTGTCCTGGGGGTGGATTTCCAAGTAGGCAAGCATGATCTTTTCCCACCAAAACACCCAGGATTTTGGCTGAAGGACTAACTGCACGGCACTGAGCCCACACAGATTATTATCAACTCCACTGTCCCCATCTTCCAACCAATTTTCCATGAGGTTTTACAGAGTATTAGAAGTTACCATTTGTGGAGTTCATTCTAGAACACCAGGCCCTTTACATAGGTTATCCCTTTAATCTTCATACCAGCTAAGATCTTCCCATTTTGCAGATCAGGAGACTGAGGCTCAGAGAGGCTAACGAGTTGTGGAGCTGAGATTCAAGCCTGGCCCTTGACATAAGTCCTGGGCCTCCTGCTCCCTTCTTGCCCATGCTGCTCCCAGCCCCAGGTCCCTGCTCTTCCTGCCATGGGAAACATGGGCTGGACTTTTTAGCTCTGTCCTCAGAGGCTGGTGTCTTCAGGGACCAAGGGAGAGCAGGGTTCTAGTGAGGGATGGCAGAGAGGGGTACAACACTGGACAGACCCAGGTGGCATTGTTCACTGCAAGCTGCTAAGGGAGCTTGGATAGAAGGCCCCTTGGGGAGAAGTGTGATCCAGTCCCCCTACATGGCATGCCACATGCTCATGACGTGGTTCACAGGATCATTCCCCCGAGATGAAGGGTCTATTTGTAAATTTATATCTTTCTCATTTTCTGAGGGATCTGTGTTCCTGTCCTCCCCAAACTCCTCCTCCTCTGTATCTCTGTATGTCTGTAGGAGCCAAGAAACACATTTGTCCTCTTGAGAGGGAAGAGGCTGTTATAAGAATGTGAAAATGGGCGGCCATTATCCCTAACTAGGGACTAGATTACCACAACGACAAGTTTGTAAGGAAACCTCAGGTGACCAGTCTTCAGCAGCTCACTCCCCCACAAGTGATCACCCAAACTAAGCAGGAAGTCTGAAATGGTTTCTGAAGACAGGTCTCAAGCTTTGTCCATTTTCCACCACAGGCCTGTGTGAGAAATCTGCAGCAGACTCTTGAGTTTCATGAGGAAATTCTTTATTTAGCAAGGATAGTTTGAAGTGAACTGTTCCCATGAGCAGGTTTTCCTGTGGTCCAGATTCTACCCATAGCGATTTCTAAGCAAGAAGATCAGCACAGCAACAATTAGGCCAATCACAAATAAATCCCAGTATGGTCCAAGGGTGTTGTCCAATTTCATCCATTTCCAACACATCGTAAACTGCTGGAAGAGACATTCTGTCAAAACAAATCCAAGCCTCCCCCTCCATACACAACCGTCATCTCCTTCCATCCCACCATTCAAAAACTGCTCATTGGAGTTTTCAGAGACTTGGGGCCTATTTGAGACAAACTTACTTTAAAAAACAGGACATCTTGGAGCAAATGCACAGTTTCCAGTTTCATGAGAGCAAAGAAAACAGGTATGTGAGCATCTGGACTTGTTTGAGCAGCCATATCATACAATCTCCTGGCCAAGTGAATGTCCTACAAATAGAAGAATAGCCCTGACTCATTAAGTGCAGATTCCTTAGGGGTAATTAAATGGAAGCCATCACTTGAAATATTGTTATTTATCTTTGGTAGCCCACCACCTCCCCCATCCCTGGCAAGGCCGTCATGTCCTAATCCTTGGAACCTATGAATATGTTACGTTACATGGCAAAGGGGACTTTGAAAATGTCATTAAACCTAGAGATCTTAAAATAGATTACCCTAGATTATCAGGGTGTACTACATATTATCACATACTACATATCATCACATCTGGGTGTACTACATATTATCACATAAACACAGTTTGCTCAGGGCTGAGGTCAGGAGAGAAAGTCAGATACGGCAGAAGTACAAGTTGTAGCTTCTAGATTTGGGAAGGGCTCAACTTACTTGCTGGAGGGCCTCATGGAAAGAATGAGAAGGAATGTGGGCAGTCAGCGAGGAAATGGGACCCTCAGTCCTACAGCATAAGAAACTGAATATGCCCAACAACCTGAGTGAGCCTGGAAGTGATTCTTCCCCAAAGCTCCCAGTAAGGAACACAGACTGACTTTAGCCTGTGAAACTACACAGGATGGGTCAAGCTCACCCAGACTTTTGAACCAGAAATCATGAGATAATAAATGTGGTTGTGGGGTGCCTGGGTGGCTCAGTCGGTTAAGTGACCGACTTGCTTTTGGCTCAGGTCATGATCTCATGGTTCATGAGATGAAGCCCTGCATTGGGCTCTGTGCTCAGAGTAGAGCCTGCTTAAGATTTTCTCTCTCTCTTGCTGCCCCTCTCCCCTACTTGTGCACTCTCTCTCTCTCATAAATAAAAGTTAAATTAAATACTTAATTAATGTGAGTTGTTCTAAGCCACTAAATTTGTGGTAGTTTATTATGGCTATAACATAGAAACTAACACATAGAAAACTAACACAAAAAGCTTTCTTGGATACTGTGGGGCCAGACCTTAGATACGATTCCAGTTAAAGAAGTAGAACACTAGATGCCAACAGTCCAGCTCCCCCAAACAAATAGCAATACAGATACTAACAAGCATTTAAAATTCCTAGTTTTCTTTATAGTACTTTTCATACCTGAAGTTACAGAATTTGCTTGGTCATTTGTCCTTGTCCTCAAGGACCTGGACTACCCCTCAATTGCCAGTGCCTAATGGAATGCCAAGTACATAGCTTCTCTCTGATAATACTTATAGAATGAATGAATGAACTTTTTACTTCTCAGGCTGGAATTTTGATTCCTCAAATTACATACTATATTTTTAGGGATCTTTCCCCGCCATTAAATTATGCCATGGCAGGTAAATTTCTTTTCTTTAATTTTCACCTACTTGTGGCTTGTTTTTATTTGTTTGCTTTACTTTTGCTTGATTTCCCAAACAGAGTAGTGAAAAAGCTAAGTAGTGTTGTTCTAAAGGTTGAAGTGCCTTGGGCCAGTCCCATTATTGTACTTTACTGGGTGCCTCTGGATTCGTTTCAAAAGGATAAGAAGAGAGATTTTCACAAACTGTGTTTATCTTGCATCTCTTTGTCCTCCCTGTCTTCCAAACCTCCATTACACAGAGTGCAGTAGTTGTGAATCCCTGCGGCCCCTGCTAAACCCATGTTTTGGGTGGTATTCTCTCAGCTGTGTTCTGCTTGTTATTTCTTAAATTTTTCCCAAAGCTTTGTGGTCTTGTAAATTGATTTGTTGGAGAAAGAGGAATGTTCTTGCTAAAAACTTAAAATGCAAGAGACTGTTCTGAACAAATCTTCCTGGCAACAGAGAAAATGGATGTTGTAAAAACTCTAATTTGTGTCTCTAATTCCAACAAATTCAGTGGGTGTTCTTTTGAAAGCACCCTGCAGATTATAAAGGCTGTGTCACCCCCACACATGAAAGGCATATTGACTTTAATAGGGCATTCAGGGAACAAAAGCATTTGTCAATATCTCAAGCATTCATTCTTATTTGAAGCAGGCAATAGTTATTAATTTATTTCTTCAGGCACAAACATCACAATTCAGTTGCTTAGTTTGAAATAAAAAATAGCAAGAAGTACCATTAAGGTGGGATAAGTGCCCTCCTTACCCAGGGGCCTCACAATTCTCAGTGGGGGTGGGGTGGGACATGAAAGTCTTTCTTAAAAATTCCCAGAGAAAGAAATTCCTGAACCCACTGGTTAATTAGGGCAACCCATATAAAAGAGATTTTATTAGCTGATTCTAGAAAAGGCTCCTTGTTCTTTGATCCTTATTAGGAAGAAATCCAAGTCATTCGTACAAAAAATTCCCTTTCAAAAGTGTTTTGATGATGGCCAGGGTTCATTAAATAAGTCCATTGCACACTCAATCCACTTACATTTAACTTTCCTGTGATACATTTGAGCTTATTTTGCTTTAAATTCAATGATTGAGGAGATTATGTAAACCGATCTGCAGTCTCTTGTTAAATAATGTGTTTCCAAGTAAAATATCAGGTTTGCCAAAATATTGCCCAATGTTCGTATGTTCAAAATAGCTTCTTATAATTCAAAAATACAGAATTCTCCAGGAATAAAGTATCTGGCTTATGAAAATTGTTCATATACACGATGCAGGAGTTTGCTAGCCCTGAATCTTTGGGTGACATCAAAAACTTCTTATACCAGGACAGAGGTAGATTTTTTGAATAGTTTATTCTTGTTTTCTAACTATAAATATACCATATACTAATGGGAGAAAACTTTGAAAACATAGAGCTGAAAAAAGTATTAAAAACCCACCTACAATTTCACTGTACATAGATAAATACTGGTAATATTTTATACACATCCTTCCAGCATTCATATATATATATATATATATATATATATATATATATATATATATTCAAATATACATACTTTTAGGAATTTTTCAACTTGCACAATATTTTGTCTTCTGCTTTCTTAATCTAACAATATATTTCAAACAACATACCATGTCCTAAGATATTGCTTTAGTCCATAATATTTTTATTTTTAATAGTTGCATAGTATTTCATAATAATGGCTAATGCTTATTAAATACTCATATTGCGTGCCAGTTACCACCATAATTTATTTTAACCTCATGACAATTACATAGGGCAGATGATATTAACTCTACTATAAAGATGAAGAAACTGAGGCACAGAGAGTTTAAGTCAGTTACTGAAATTCATGTCACTTATAAGTGGCAGAACTGACATTCATATTCAGATGGCCTACTTCTAGCCTGCTCACTTAGTCACTGGGCCATAAAATACATACTACAGTGGTGTACTGCCATGTGATAGTTTACAGAGCATGTCTTCTATTTTGAAGCAGTTTGTTTGTTTGCTTGTAGGGTTTTTTTTCCTGTAATAAATAAAGTTATCCACACATAACTATTTTGCACATTTCTGATTATTTTATTAGGTAATAAGCCATTTATTTCAAGAGGAGTTATGGCCATTTTAAAGAGATGTGTGTTTTGTCCTGTCATATTTCTGAGAAGGCCATTTTAAATATCTAACTTGAACTTGTCCTTTCCAGAAAATAATTCTATTCTGGTGTTTAAAGCTTCAGCTCTAATACTCTATAAGTGGTCAGACCAGACAAATGAGAAGTGAAAATACCTTGTGTCATAATTACTCTTATTTTTGATAGGTTTATTTATAATTTGTTTAGTAGATGTGGTTTTGTTTTCTTTGTAGGATCCCAAAAATGTGTTATCTGGTAGGTCTAACTATATATACTGGAAACTCATCTGCAAAGGCTACTTCCTCCCCTCCTTTTGTCTTAATTTAGGATAGATTTCTTAGTCCTTATCTTAAAACATACATGCTTTCTTCCATTAAAGAAATTTGTCATGTGTTTCTTATAGTCCATGTTATAAAATCATTTTAGAACAAGACCTGGCAGTACTGATCCTTCCACCTGAATTCACTGTTCCCTCTTTAACATTTTCACACTACTTTATTTGTATGAGCATCCACTAGTGCCTTTTTAGGCTTTCACTTTAGCTATGGACATATCTCTTCCATAGTAGGCTATGAGCTCCTTGAAGGTTGTCTTGTTCTTATATCCCTAGAATGAAGCACATTGCTTCCCGACACAAAATAAGCACATGAAAAATATTTGAGCGAATAAATAAGTGAAGAAAAACAAGTCACAGTGCCACGGTAGTTTAGAAGCAGATGCAGATATCTTTCAAATCTGGGGGCTCATTGAAGGGTTCATGGAGGAGATGATAATGGAACTATTCTTTGAAAAACTCAGGGGTCTTTAATGGTCAAAACTGTGGGAGAAGATCATTCTAGCAAATGGGGTGACATGATCGAAAGTCAGGAGGGTTAAGTTCAAGGTCTCTAGTTGGGAGGGAAGGAAAAGTACCCTAGAAGATACATAGGGGAGTAGGTAGGTTATGTCAAGGTAGGTTTGAATGCCAGACTAAGAAGTCTGGACTTCATTAAGCAATACAAAGTCAATAAGATCATTTTATTTTTGTTTGTTTGCTTGTATTTTTTTTTCTCTGTGTGTGCATGGTTTTTGGAGGAGTGAAGTGGAGGAGAAACAGTACCAGAGTTGTATTTTATAAAAAATAACATGGTACTGCTCTGTTAGATGGATTATGTATTAACTAGGGTAATGCTAACACCTGTAACAAACCCGCAAATTTCTTTTTTTTTAATATGAAATTTATTGTCAAATTGGTTTCCATACAACACCCAGTGCTCATTCCAATAGGTGCCCTCCTCAATGCCCATCACCCAAACTCCCAAATTTCAACAGGGATATTCCTGGTTGGTAACTGAGAGACCCACCCTCCTTCTACTATGTGATTCTGCCATCCCTTTAGAGCCTCTATAAGTTCTGCATTTAACAAATGGAAGGGGAAAGAGACTAAGGAGAAGCTCCATCTACTTCTTAGCCACCTTGGCCCAGAAATGACAGCCTTCATTTTTATTTCTGTCCCATTGGTAAGAACTAGTCACAAGGATGAAAGGGAGCTGGGAAATGTAGTCTCTGACTAGAAGACACATGTCAGCAACAAGTCCTCCCCGTGAATTGGAGATTATATATCTTTGGCAGACACAGCTTTCTCTGAGCGGATTTAAAGGAAGAACAGTAGAATGGAAGACGACTGAGAAGCCTTTACAACAAGGCTGAATGAATAGAAATGCTGGCCTGAACCAGGATACAGACAGAAGGAATGGGCAGGAGGGGATGGGCAAATCATTTTGTTCATGGTTAAATTTCTGAAGTACTTCTGAATCAAGCGTAAATTGAGACAAAGTTGCATAACAACTTGTGAGCTGAGTGCTTATATTTCTAAATTAGTTCAGGTCCTCTCCCAGTTCTTCCTCAGGCATTATTTTATATTCCCACAACAATGGTGCAGCCAGTCTTGGCCCACATTTTAAGTCAAGGAGCTCACTGAGCTTAATTCGAAGTCATAAATTGGGTAATGAGATGCTTCTCAGTGAAGCTATTAGGATTAAGTCACCTACATCACCCAGTCCTGATGCCCTTTCCTAAAGACAGATGAGGACAACAATGACCCATATTTTTATACTGATTTACCACAGGTTGACTTATACCTCACTTCCTTCTCCCAGAGAGTTTTGGTTTACAAACCCTTTTTTGGTTCTCAGAGAAATCCTGGTAATGATATTATACTTATCTTTCCTGCTGGTTTGCGTGAGGACTAACTAATAAAGAGGATTGTGAAGTGCCCTGCTGAAGAAATGCTTAATTACTTGATGACTTAAATGCTGTGAAAGTCTGTTCTAATTGCTTTGCTTTCATTAACCATCGCTCGAACAAGCTTCAGCTTTTTAATTATCAGAATATTCATTTTAAGGATTAGAAAAGGTGGTATCTCCTTGTTAATTTGACTATGAGATGGCAAGATTAATAAAGTTTGCCCCTGGGTACTTGGTTATTATTTTTCGAATTGCAAAACAGAAGAAATTCATAAAGACAAAAGAGAAATGGCTCCTCACCAACTAAACCTAAAATTCCTCTGTCCGGATCTAAGTTCACCTCTGTTTCTTATTTTTTGTTTACAATTTTTTATGTGTAGAGACTTTCTGTAGGAAAAAATACACCTGTGACTGTGAGAAAGGGTCAAAATGAACTAACTACCTGTGATTTAACAGGACCTGGATAGGAAGGAACAGAAATGTGTCCAGAGACAAATTACAAAGTTTCTTCTAAATGTATGAAATGTATGTCTTGACAGCTGCTGCTTGACATAGTGAAGAAAGTGACTGGGAGAGAGGCTAGCGGTGACTCCAAGGAAGAAAACCAGACCTTCTGATACAGTGGGCCATCTGGGCTCTGGTAGGCAGTGTCCTCTCTGGTGCACAGTTGACCCTGTGTCATCCTTGCCCCCAGGCTGTTAAGGCAAAATGGTCTCGTTGTGGTGAGGATAAGGCTGTCATGGGGACCAAGTCCTTAAATCACACAGGACAGGTGAGCTAATTTGAATTTAACCCATAGAGTGGGGTCATTTTTATCCGTGATACACACAGTGCTCCTTTCACCTTTACTGTTACATTTTGCATGAGGAATGATGAATAAAAGCTTTAATTTTACTGAAACTTTACTTAGCAGTCACGCAAATTCTCTTCTGACCTAACTAACAGTTATTCCATATGCTGACTACAAAGCCCCTTCACAAAGGCTTATTTTTTATTTCAAAGCCTGGGGAGGGAAGGTATCATTGTTCTGTTTTACAGATGTGGATGATGGTTAAAAGGGAGTGGGGTGTGGCTAAATGACATCCAAAGAATCTTCTGATTTAGCTATTTGATCTCATTTTATAAACACAGGAAGCCTGTACCTGCTAAGGATGGGGAAAACAGACTGGATTTGGATTTGACAGTCTTTCCACTGCTTAGGGTTCTGGGGCTGATGGAAAGTGATCAGTCAAAAAGCAGGTCACAGGGAGAGCTCAGGAAGGCAGGGATCTGGATTGTTGGTGCTTGAATAGGAAGCCGTTGGTTGTTGCACAGTGCACAATTAGCAGTCAGATAGGAAATTCCCCACCAATAATTCTCAACTACTAGCACAAATGGAAGAAAGAAGAAAGCATAGAAAAGCAGATAACCCCTTCATTATTTGGCTCTCAAAATGCAGCCAGAAGTATAAATACTGATACAAAATATATACTCGAATAGTAAGAATGACTCAGTGCAGGGCCCACTCTTTCAAAAACATAGGGTCAGACAGGCCTGGGTTCAAATTCTGACTCCCCCACCAATGAGTTCTGCAAATTTGGTCGGTGACTTAACCTCTCTGCACTTTGGTTTCCTGAAGCATACAATGATGACACTGATAGGACTTCTCTCATTTATTGAGTGGTTTGTGATTTAAATGGCATAGTATATATAACACACCAATGCCTGGCTATTACTTTCATTATTGATATTTAATACACCTTTCTCACTGAGTCAGAACCCAATGCCATCTTCTTTAATTACACTTACCAAGGGATTTACCCAATATCTCCTTGTAGTGTTAGTTCTCTTTCTTAATAAATATGCCTTATATCCTCAAGTTAAGTATAGCCTTTGAAGGATGGAGATCCATTTTTTTAGGATTCTCCAGAGTGCTCAGCACTGTGTCATGTACATAGTGGGTGATTTATAAGACATTTCTGGATTAATGTCACCTTGGTATCCAGCTCTGACCTCAGTCCCACTCTCTCCTTGTTTACTGAAAGCTTGAGAGTCAATGGAAATTTTAATGGAAAAAGGCCTGGGGTGTAAGGGAGTGGAGGCAGGACCCACTAGTATAGCTGGGAAAAGTGTGAAGTTATGAATCTAATTAGCCGAGACTAGATTTATTTCAACTTGCTGGTTATGTCTTTGGGCATAAATGGAGAACATAATTTCCTCCTTATAGGGTTCACATTAGGGTAAGTACTATGTGTTGGTATGGGGGGAGGTACTCAGCAAATGTTGTCTTTTCCTTGCTTCCTCTACACTGATGACATCAATGAATTTAAAAACATTTACAAATGTTCCCTTCCCATTCAGCTGCCATTACTAGGTTTGGATTATTACCAACACAATTACCTTTGCGATACCTAAGCCATGTTCATACATATAGGCCAGATTAAACATGGCTTGAGCGCTGTGGTATTTGTCGGCTGCAATGCTGTAATGTGTGGCTGCTGTTTGATAGTCCTTCTTAGTCCCGTAGCCATAGTAATGGTAATCTCCAATTTTTACTCTAGCAAATGCATTGCCTGATAGAAATATTAGAAAGAGAAGAAAAATAACTCCAATGATTCACATACAGTTCCTAGTAACTCAACTTGATGATAATATACATAAAAAAAGAAAAACAAAAGACTCAATATCCTAGAATCAAGATTAGATATAACTTATGGATATAAATTATAATGCTCATTGTTAGCTGTCTTCCTTGCAGGATAACTCCCATGGTATAGTACAAATGTTCATTCCTAAAGAATAAAAATTATGAATTTTACCTTTTAAGTTCATTTTGTGAAGGTAGGTCAACTCTTGAAAAACTAGATCCCACCCCTCCAGTTTTCAAACTTCACCCCTGAAGCTGTGTTCTCCTGCATCACCCATGTCTCCCTCTTTCCTAGATTAGTCCTGTCAGTCATTTAAACACACTTTGGTATCTTCTATGAATGAAAACAAATCCTTTCTTTATCCCATGGTGTGTCCTTTTAACTACTCCCCATTTCTCTGTTCCCTTCACACTCAGCCTTTCCAAAGTGTGTTCTATACTCAATGTCTCCAAAGCTGCACTTCCCACATACTCTTAACCCACTCCAATCTGGCTTCTGCCCCTCTCCATGGAGCTGCCACTTTTAAAGTGGTTGGTAACCTCCATGCAGCCAAACCCATTGGCCACTTCCCTGTCCTCATCTCATTGGACCTATCTGCCCAAGAACTTTCCTCTCTTGACACCAGTGACATCTCATTCTTTGGGTTTCTCTCCTACCTCATCAGCCTCTCCTCTTTTTTTTTTTTTTTTTAATTTTTTTTAACATTTATTCATTTTTGAGAGACAGAGCACAAGCTGGGGAGGGGCAGAGAGAGACGGAGACACAGAATCCAAAGCAGGCTCCAGGCTCCGAGCTGTCAGCACAGAGCCCGACGCGGGGCTCGAACTCACAAACTGTGAGATCATGACCTGAGCCGAAGTCAGATGCTCAATCGACTGAGCCACCCAGGCGCCCCCAGCCTCTCCTCTTTAGACACTTGCCTGACTCCTCCTCCACCCAGCTTCTAAATGTTGGAATATCAAGGATTTATTAGTTAAATCCTTCTTCTCCTTTCTTCTCTTCCTTCTTTTCTCTTCTTTCTTTCCCACCCTCCTCTATCTCAACTCTTTTTCTAGGTTATCTCAATTAGTGCCATGCCTATCTTGATGTTTACTCTTCCTGAATTTTATCTACAGTCCTGTCTTTCCCCCAAGCGCCCGACACTTCTAATCACCTCTTTGACTTCTCTGCTTGGATCCCAAAATATGCCGTGGAGATTCCTAACACCCAGCTACCTCCCTCCCTCAAACCAAACCAAACCAACCCAAATAATCAGTTTCTTCCCAATCACAGTCTTAGCGTCACTGTTCAGGCACAAATTTAAATTAGTTATTCCTAATTGTTTCCCCCTCCCTTCCATTATAGAATCCATTAGCAGGTCCTGTTGGTTCTACTCTCAAACACACCTGTTTCTTGCTGTCTCCTCCACCACCTAGTTGAAGCCTGGAATACTACAATAGCTTCCAAACTGTTCTTTTATTTCCACTTTCCAATATATTCTCCATACAACAGCCAGGATGATTTTTTTTTTAATATAAAGTCAAATCATATTATTCCCTTGTGTTAACCCCCAAAGTGCTTCACTTTGCACTTGGAATAATATCCAGACTTCCTAGCTGACCTACAAGTTGTGCTTCATCTGCCTTTTCTGCCTCCCTGACTAGCCTCATCACATGTTACTTTCTCAACATGCTCTAGCTTTCTTAATTTTCCTAATACTCCTTCAAAACATCAAGCTCATTCTTGCTTCAGGACCTCCGCATTAAGATTCTTCATGCCTGTCTGCCTGGCATGTTTGGACTTCCTCTGACTCTTCATGTGTCTGGTTTCTCATTATTCAGATCTCACTGCAAATGTCATTTCCCTCCTAGAGGCCTTCTCTGACTACTCTGTCTAAAGCATTGCCTCAGCACCCCACTCTGGGAGTTATCTATCTCACCTCCATGGTTTATTTTCTTCACAGCATATATCGCTGTTATTTTATTTGTTTAGTCTCTCTCTCCTTCATGAATTTATTTTCTCTCTCTCTCTTATGAGGACAATAGCTTTGAAGGTCTTGATCACTGATTATAGTCCCAGACCTAGAATGATACTTGACAAATATTTATGGAATGAATGGACAAACATGGTAGGAAACTTTTTAGAGAATGCTTTCTCCAAATGTTATATAATTTAGAATCTTACTTTCCAACAAATTTGGATATAATCAGGAGTAGAAAAAAATTCACGTGACTTTTAAGATATGAGACTTCAATCTTTTGAAGACCACAACTTAGTGATGACCTTTGGGGATCCATGTTTCCATTCACTAGGAAAATGTTGATTGAAAAGATGAGGGAATGCTAACTAGGACATCCATCTCAGGTGTGGCTAACCCCTCTATTACAGTCTAGACTTTCATGGAAAAGGAGAAAGCACCCTGTGTAGTATGTTCTCAGGTGTATATTTAAGGGCTATAGGACTCCTCCATCCCAAATTTTCTCCATATTTGGCCTACTGCAATGCCTAAAATCCTTTGCAATTGATTCCTTTGGATCCTGAAGTTCTCTTAATCTTCTAGAATCCTCTATTGGATTCTAATGTAATACCATGACCCATCTTTAGCTCTGAGTAGAGGTATCATTATAAAATTCTTAAGCTGCTGAAGACATTAGTTAATAGGCTTTGCTTCCCAGGTGCTTCAAAATATACAGGTAGATGAGGGGTGCCTTGGTGGCTCAGTTGGTTGAGCATCTGACTCTTGATTTCAAAAGGCTCAGGTCATGATCTCATGAGTTTAAGCTCCACTGTCAGTGTGGAGCCTGCTTTGGATTCTCTCCCCCACCCTCTGTCCACGCCCCCTTCAAAATAAATAAATAAACTTTAAAAAATGTACAGGTATCTGGGGGCAAGTCCTTATAGAAATGCTACCCAAGAGAAGGGATTGGAGGGACCCAGAGAGGCAAAAGTCCCTTGAAGCCCTAATGAGAAACCCACTTCATTTCTAATTTTGCCCAAAGCTGCCCTCCTTTGACCCTGAGATTCTTTCTGGGCTATAACCACAAACAGACAGGACTTCTATGTGTTTTCAAGCTTTAGAAGGGGTAGGCAGGACCTCTAAAATCTCTGAGAAGGAAGGCAGTGAACAGGCAGGTTCTCCAGAGGATTCAGCTCCACCCTAATTGGGGGGCTGACTGGGGGAATATAGTGACCCTGACAGGCTCTCAGGGGGTCACTTGACAGTGGGGAGGATTCCTCCTTGAATTTCACAGTCACAGCGTGGTGACTGGGTCCTGATGGTTCAGCGTTCTCTGCACGCACTGCACCACCAGTGCTGATCAGAAATGTTCATTATTAGATTTCCTAACCTCAAGTGAGGTACAGCAGCCTCATCTCCAGAGACACTCATGCCTGACCTCTCTTGTGACACATAGTTAATTTTAGCAGCCTGACTTTTTTTTTGTATTGGAGAATTCTGTTTAATATTAATGTCCCCTCATTTTCAACGTTTCTTTTCCTTGGTGCAATTTCCACACATTTCCTGGCTTGGAACAGGCCTGTATTTGTTGCAATTGAGCTCATTTGCCACAGCTGAGAGATTGCTGGTGTTGTTTCCCTACACCAAACAAGGTCTTTATTGCATTTTAGAAAACATACACTTTTCTTCTTTAGGGAATTTCTCACTAAAGTTGCCTGGATGGCTTGCTGCTGGGTCACCTGCTCAGCTAGATCTGAGAAGACACCCCCCATAACTTTTCCCCTCTGCCTCATATTAATATCAGTTGAGAATTTTTTTCATACCATTCACTTCTTATAGAAAAGAGGTGATTCTACCTCAGCATGAGACAATTTTAAGCAACTTAATTGGAAGTAAAATTGCTCTTTTATTGCATGAGACTTCCTCACATATCCAAATGCAGATAGAGCTTTGCAGCATCTGTTTGCTTTTAATAATGCCACCTGCCAATGCTTTCCCACCAGTGCTATTACACTTTCCTTATCACATGTGAATCCTGTAAGCGTAGCGTGGGAACCCCGGGAATAGGGAGAGGATCTGATATTTGACTCTGGGTTTTGTTCTGTTTTGTTTTCTGATGCTAACATGTTAATAGTTATAATAAAGGTGTGAAGTTGGTAGTAATCATCAATGTGGCACTTCAAAAGAGACATCAAATGAGTCTTAAATCCATAAGTAATTTTACCTATAAATTCATTGAGACATAGGTCACTACTCAGAAAAAAACTCAGCAAATGTGTGACTGAAGCCAGAACAACAAAACTGGTTTCCTGAGTAAAATTGTCATATTTCAAACAATTGTTCTGGTGCCATGGAGACAGAGCCATAGAAAAATTTCTATTGTTTACTAAACCAGGACCTTGAGAATAACAAAGAAATTCCTGGAAATGACCTGTCAACCAAAGACTGACCCTAACATTGGTTTACTAAACCAGGGACCTTGAGAATAACAAAGAAATTCCTGGAAATGACCTGTCAACCAAAGACTGACCCTAACATTGATACAGTTTGAAATACCACCTTCTTGATATCTTGCTTATACACCGGAGAACTCAGCTGAAGCGAATCGATGACTAATAGTGGACAGAGACCAGGCACGTGCTTATTTTTATCTAGGTTCTATACCTTGAATGGCAGCTCGATTCCATAGGAGAAGTGCCATTGGATACATCTTCTCTTTTTCAAGAATTTTAACCTTTTCTAAAAAAAGGAGAAATTTCATTAGGAAGGCTTAAAATACCCGTGTAGTAAAGTCATTTATGCATATGTATGATTGGGGAATTGCAGAGAATTTTAACTTATCTTACTAGATTCCAAAATGAATGCTGAATTGCTTTGAGCTACTTCATACCCCATTTCTGCAAGCAGTGCATACTGAACAAGAGAAGAATCTATATCACCATCCTTATAGGCAAAGTATGCTGTCAGGAATTTCTCAGCCCAGTGGCCTAGTTCACAGACACCTTTATAAAGCTGTATATGGAAAAAGAAATCAAGCAGACTAGTTAGCCAATATACTTCATCCCAGGTAAATGATGAATGAAGTCAATCTTCAGCTCCTGCTGGCTGGTCAGGCAAGGATTTCAGGTTTAAAGCATGGCATTTTGAAAATTATTTAGGGTGAAGACATAATACCTTTCATAGGCACAGAGATTACAAGTGTGTATTTTTTGGTCTTGAGCTGAAACTTCCGGAGGCTTATTTTAAATTTGCGTAATAAACTTTCCTGACTTAGAGGCTATTTGGCAGGACAAGAATACATCGACTTCTTTTTTTAAAAAAAGGACTTTTCTGGGCACTGCTACACTGCAAGGGTGAGTGATAAGGCCACAGCTGATGTGGAAAGGAGAGAATGAAGGGAAGACAGTGCCTGAGGGTGTAGGTGACATAACCACGAGGGAGGTGTGCAGAGCTCTGTGGGGACAAACGTCAACTTAGCTGAATAGCCCTTATGTAACCAAAAGAGGCTAGCCATACATAATTCATTAGGAAGTTGGCAAAGGAGCAAATCTAAAGATAGATTATTAGCTGGCAGCTTTTGAAATGAGTTTCAGAGGGGCCAGATTGCAACATGGAGGTATTTATATTGGTGCAGTGGAAGTGTTTAATAAATCAATGAAGGACATTAAAGTCCTAAAAGCTTTCTTTTGAAAAGTACATCACTGGCTCAGGCTGAAAGAATTCACCTTCTCAGCTGTCATCCAAATCCTCAAAAACCTAAGGGCCCTGCTTTCCGGGAAGCAGTGGGCTGCATTTTCTGGGCTAAATCAAGACTTTCATTACCCACAACTCTCAATCCCACTGAAGTGTCCAGTTGCCCTGGCCATTTAGTGAAGGCTGAGACAGAACTCCTTAACTGAATTCTGAGGTGAGCTCTGAACCTGATGAAAAGCCAAATGCAAGAGAGGAGGGATCATTTCTCTTCTTCCCTTTCCCAGCCTGAGTTTCATCACTGCTTTTCCTCCCTGGCAAAAGTCAGTGTTCATGCTGTCAACTGGGAGAGGTAATATCTATAAAATCATAGACACCAACAACTTAAGGACAGTTTCACCTCCTCTGTGTGATAAATGAAAAATACTTTAAAAACATCCCATTATTTACCTCCACAGCAGTTCTGCACGATCTTAACACTCCTGTTCCTGTTGCGTACATCTCGGCCAGATAATAAATGGCGAGGGGCTGCCCACTCTGAGATGCCAAGTAAAAATATTTGAAGGCAAGTTTATAATCCTTCCATACTCCAGAGCCAGCTGAAAATTAAAATGATTTTGAGCCACCCCTCATTTGTGTTATTTTTTATATTATAATCTATGAATATAATGGTCATAGTGATGCCTTCTGTTTTAAATAAGAACCAACCAATCCATAGCCAACCAAAAGTCAAGCTGTTACAGATCCACTGTTTGTAGGGGGGAAAAGCTGAGTTTGATTATAAGTAAGAATAAGGAAATTTATGTTCTTGACCCATTCAGAAATCTGAAGAAGGACTCCTTAGTCTCATGAAGATATCTCTTCAATACAACATACCTAAGATTAATAAAAGTAAACTAAGTGTGGTCTCTGAGTACCAGCGACAACAACCAGGATGTGGCTCACCATCCTTGTCCTTCCACACCAGAAGACCAGTGTAGTGCCTCCCTGTCATAACTATGGATTTTGGAGCAGGCAAATCCCAGCTCCAGGAGGCTCAACTCAGATTCAACTCATGCTTGGAGCAAGGAGAGGCATTTGGGACTAGGATAGAAAAATCAGCATACTCTCAGCAGCTGGGATTCATATCCTGGCTCTTTCATTATTCCTTTGTGAGTTGGGCACTTCTAGGCCCTTTATTTTCAAAAGGAGAGGCTTTCACTAGATGGTCCCTAGATTTTCTTCCAGCTGTTAACATTTCATAACCTTTAGTAGCGGTGCCACTAAGAGCAAAGGCTCTGGAGGCAGAACACTTGGGCCTGAATTACCAGTTCCACTAACTGAGTGATCTTGGGCAAGCTCTTGGACCTTAATATGGCTCAGTTTGCTCATCTATAAACTGTAGGATACCCCCTACATGTGCTGATAGGACTAAATGAGTAAATGCACATAAAGACTTAATAAACATTAGCCATTACTATTTCTCTTATTTTAGAAGCTTGAGTTATCTGATGGGTCCTGGGCCTGCAACTTGTAATGAGCAAGAAGAACAAGGCCATCTTAGGCAACTACCCAAGACAAGTACAAAACAGGCCATCTCCTTGGGCTACTAAAGAAAATGCCAGCGGATGTTGCAGTCTGCTGCTCCCCTAGCTCTACCTCTGAAAGGAAGGACTTAAGGGGATACTCAGGTATGTTCAGATCTCTTGGTACTTGTCTTGGGCACTCCCTCTCTCAGTCCCCACAGAGTATTACAAAGTTTCATGGCTTCCTAAGACCTCCTACCCCAATCACTCTACCTTCCCTCTCAGAAGACAACTTGGTACCTCCTATCTCATTGAGGAAATTCTTGCATTGTCTTTTCTCACTTGCTTCTCTCTCCTTCCTTCCAGATTTACATCTGCAATATCCTTTCCTCCATCTCTCCAGTCTTTGAGGGTGAGAAGTTCCTCCTCTTTATTAAGGCTAATGAGGCCTCCATCTACCTGGGTGCAGTCAGATCCTAATGCCACCCTATTTTTTCCATAACCTCTTCATCAATTATCTCATAACTTCCATGACACATTAATTATCTCCAATAATTGTCTGGCCCTTTTTTTTGTCAGAAATTATACCCAGGTCTCCCATCATCTTAAAAAGAATTCCCTCTTGGTTCTTGGTCTCTCTCATGCTACCATTCCATCCTTCTTCCTCCATTTAAAGGCACACAACTTCCAAGAATATTTTTACTTATCTACTTTCTCACTTTCCATTCATACCCCAACACATTGTGTCTGGTTTCTATACCAACCAGTCCAATGACCACATAAACATTCTCTATATTGACAAGGCCCATAGATTCTCAGACCTTTCTTATTTTTTGTTTGTTTTGTTTTGTTTTGAAGAAGCAGGCTTCTCATTACATTTCACAGAGGGGCTCATTCATTTATTCTTTCTTGACAGTTCTATCCTGTGGCTTCCTTAAGATCACTTTTTCCCCCCATTCCTCTGATCATGCTTTTTCAGTCTTTTTGTGTCTTCACAGTCCCCACAGAGTCTTCACTCTTTCTTTGCAAACCTTTTCAATACAACAGTGAGGACCACCAGATTTCTGACCATGGCCCACTGTTCCTCTCATGTTCTCATTTCCTTTTGCAGTCTCAGCTACTTTTAATTAACTCCTATATGTTGATGCCTCTCAAATATTTCTCTTCAAGTTTGACCTTTCTTGTGAGTTTCATACCTGTTTTGGGGTATCCACTGGACATCACAAGGCACCTCAAACTCAACCTTTTCAAAAGTGAGCTTCCTGACTATACCTTTTGCCTCCTTCCTCAACTGGTATCTTTTCCTTCGGTCTTCAAATTCCTCCTCAGATTGCTGCCTCAACATTCTATCTAAATCAATCACTCCAGCAATTTGATTTTTGTTAAAAAAGGAGTAGACTTAACAATGCATTTGTCATATGGATCCAGGAAAGACCCCAAAGAGCCAAAGTAATGTTGAAAAAGAAAACCAAAGCTAAAGAAAACCAAAGCTAAAGGCCTCACAATTCTGGACTTCAAGCTGTATTAGCAAGCTATAATCATCAAGATAGTATGGTACTGGCACAAAAACAATTACATAGATCAGTGGAACAGAACAGAGAACCCAGAAATGGACCCACAAATATATGGCCAACTAGTCTTCAACAAAGCAGGAAAGAATATCCAATGGAAAAAAGACAGTTTCTTCAGCAAATGGTGTTGGGAAAACTGGATAGCAACATGCAGAAGAATGAATCTGGACCACTTTCTTACACCGTACACAAAAATAAACTCAAAAATGGATGAAAGACCTAAATGGAAGACAGGAAACCACCAAAATCCTAGAGGAGAGAACAGAAAACAACCTCTTTGATCTCGGCTACAGCAACTTCTTATTAGACATGTCTCCAGAGGCAAGGGAAACAAGAGCAAAAATGAACTATTGGGACCTCATCAAGATAAAAACCTTCTACACGGTGAAGGAAACAATCAGCAAAACTAAAAGGCGACCGACATAATGGGAGAAGATATTTGCAATGACATATTGGATAAGGGTTAGTATCCAACCTCTATAAAGAACTTACCAAACTCAGCACCCAAAACACAATCCAGTGAAGAAATGGGCAGAAGACATGAATAGACACTTTTCCAAAGAAGACATCCAGATGGCTAACAGACACATGAAAAGATGTTCAACACTGCTTATTATCAGGGAAATACAAATCAAAACCACAATGAGATACCACCTCACACTTATCAGAATGGCTAAAATTAACAACTTGGGAAATGACAGATGTTGGCGAGGATGTGGAGAAAGGGGAACACTTTTGCACTGCTGGTGGGAATGTGAACGGTGCAGCTATTCTGGGAAAATAGTATGGACGTTCCTCAAAAATTAAAAATAGAGCTTCCCTAGGACCTAGCAATCGCACTACTAGGTATTTATCCAAAGGATACAAATAGCTGATTCGAAGGGGCACATGTACCCCAATGTTTAGAGCAGTGCTATCAACAATAGCCAAATTATGGAAAGAGCTCAAAAGTCCATTGATTGGTGAATGTATAAAAAAGATGTGGTATATACACACACCCACAATGGAATATTACTCAGCAATCGAAAAGAATGAAATCTTGCCATTTGTAACAGCGTGGATGGAACTAGAATGTATTATGCTAAGTGAAATAAGTCAGTCAGAGAAAGATAAATATCATACAATTTCACTAATGTGGAGTTTAAGAAACACAATAGATGAACAGAGGGGAAGGGAAGGAAAAATAAGATAAAAAGAGAGAAAGAGGCAAACCATAAGAAACTCTTAAATACAGAGAACAAACTGAGGGTTTCCTGGAGGAGAGGTGTGGGGAGGGGGATGGGCTTACTGGGTGATGGGCATTAAGGAGGGCACTTGTGGTAAGCACCAGGTGTTATATGTAAGTGATGTATCACTAAATTCTACTCCTGAAACCGTTATTACACTATATGTTAACTAACTTGGATTTAAATAAAATTTACAAAAAATAATGCACTTGTCAGTCTTGGCACAGTAGCTATATTTGTAGCACTTACAGTAGTACATGAAGCCTAACTGAAACTGTGCGTTGGGCCATCCTTTCTCTGCAGCTTTCTGAAAGTATTTAAGTGCTTCAGCATAATTCTGCAAGATAATTACACTCTATTACTCAAAGGTGTATTGTATAACTCCATGGTAACAATTGCCTTCTTTTTTTTTTAAAGAGTATAGATAGTGCCTTATGTGATTTAGGCTAATTAAAATAGTATCAGAAGCATTATAGACTTATTTAATAATTATATTATACTCTATTAGGAAATAATTATCTCATTTTCACTGTAAATTATGTCTTTTCCTACACTGACAGTATTTTTTTTTTTTTAGATATTGGGGAAAGGTCACCCAAAAGTGCAGAGGATAACAAAAAAGATAAATTTCTCTGTCAGAAAAAGTCTTCAGGAATTATATAATTTCTAAGGTTACTTAGAATCTATAATTCTAAGATATAAATATGGTCATTATTCTTGTCACAAATTTGTTCTATGTCTCTTTGGCAAATATTCCACTGGATTATTTTATTTCTATCATCAAATACGATAGTTTGGCAAACTAGGTATTAGACATTAATTCTTTTAAATTAATCAACAATCATGAATTTTACCCCATAAATTGCTAGAAATATGTTGAAAAGATAATGAAATTATTTAACTTACCACAGGAACTCCTTTCCCATAAAAGTAAAGAAGACCGAGCCCATGAAGACCAATTGCATTGCCCTGGAACAGTTTTAAAAATCCAAGTAAAGTCCCAGAAGAATTCATGATAAGGTAAATTATGGAAAAATCATTCTAAATATTTAAAATGCACCCAGTAGAGGTTTAATCAAGGCAGGTTAATGAGACAGTTGGTAAATTATTCTGTCTCTCTCTAGTTTCTCCTTTCATGCCTTCATAACCCCCTCTGACGAGAAAAGAGGGAAACAAAAGCCAAATCTTTTCTCCATTCTTTCATTCAGCATTTATTTAGCACTAGCTTTGTGAGTGACTCCATAATAGGCATTGGACAGACGTAGGAGGTGAAAGTTGAGAGATGACAAAACAATGATCCCTGTCTTAGAGAGTTCACAGGCTAGTGGGGTCTGATCCACTAAGTAGCGCCTCTTAAAATAGTCACATCAAAAGTGGTAAGTCCTGTGCTAGAAACAGATCAGGAGTGTTGTGGACACCTAGAAGGGGGACTCAACTGCCTAGATGAGGGTAGAGACTGAGGGGATTGAGTTGTCAGAGGTGGTTGACATTTGAGTTTGGTCTTGAAGGATGTGTAGGAATTTTCCAGAAGAGAGAAGTCTATCCAGACACTTGTTACCTGCTTTGGTCAAAGGAGGTTGACATAAATGGCCAAGTAACATTTTAAAGATTCTTTGAATTTTGATCTAGCAATTCTGGATGGTAAGGTGTTGTTAATATATGTTTCTTCATTTAAATCTGATTGCTTATAACATCATCAGTGTTTTCTTTTCCATTTGATGCTAAATTAACTACCATTTCTTTTTCTGATTAGTATTCTAAAGAGCCTATGGAATGGAGTATTTATTTAGCATGTTTAGAATTTAGCACATGTTCAAATACATCAGTACTTTGCATATCAATCCTGGATGAAGTGTGAACCTTGAAAGTGACTTCCCCAACCAGGAAGCCCACTTTTCTTTTTGTCTCCCATCATGTATTTCACCTGCTAGTGACTGAGTAAAGAGGCACATTTGGCCACTCGACTGTCATTCAGTAGACATATAGGTTTGTTTTACAGGTTTATAGTATTTCCTCAGGACTCAAGTTTTGATAGAAAACTCTCCAGATTCTTCTTACCACCTAAATGTAGTTATTGTGGATGCAGCCAGAGTCCCTCTCACTGTTACAGGAATAGCACATAACTAGAGAAGGCATAGTTCAAAAATTATTTCGAAACTCCAAAGTTTGAGCCTATGAATATCAAAGGGCCAGCTATTGCAAGAATTCTTAAGGATGGTCCAGCTGTATTTAAAACCGGTGGTATACAACTGCTCTCTTCTTCTTGCCTGTCCCCTTACTATGTATCTACTTGTTGTCCTAGAACTCTTGGGAAAGTCTGGTCTGGGGGTGGTAAGGCCTTGTGTGATGGATGTGGTAAAGTCTGGTGAGTCTGTCTTCTAACAGTGAGTCTGTCTTCATTCAGGTGTTGAGAAAAATAGAAGAGAAGGGAAATGAGAATAGAGAAGGAGGAAGGGAGAGAAGAGGGTAAGGTTTCTAACCTTTGGCTCACCAACTATTTATGGACCAGAGTACTTGTTTATAATTTTCAGGTCAGGAGTGGCCCACTTAGATCCCTCCAGGAGCCATTCAGGTAATGTAAGTAGTACATCAATCTGGTGATAGACTGACAGAGACTGAGGCAAATCAGAGAGTTCCTGCCCTGTTTAAAGGCAGTAGCACCACTCAAGAAACTGCCCCAGGCAACTGTTGTCATATGGAGTGGCAGCCTCATATGGTCAGCTCTTCCCATTTTCCAAGAAAAGCTGGATGTCCAAATTTGTATATGTAATTTCCTGATTTGTTTTTTTACTTCAATATAGTTGACACACGACATTACATTAGTTTCAGGTGTACAGGATAGTGAAAGAGAAAACCAGAAGAATATAGTCCAATATGGACCCAACAGGATAACTGCTCATGTTTCTGAGAAAATAAGATAAAAGAAGTCATAAAGACTGTAGCTTTGTATCCTGATCTGATGACTTAAAAGCAAATTAAAAAACATATATATATATATAATCTTAATGTTATATCTTATCTTAATATTATATATAGTAAGAGTATGGGTATGCAGAAAGTGGAAGATAGAAAGACAGAAAACCTTTTACTTTGGTAGTGACCCCAAGTGAGAAATCTAATAAACCATCAACCAGGTGATGATAAAGGAATATATGGTCATGTCCACCTGATGCCATTCAGAATAATTATCTAAATATAATTTTAGATTTATCTGTAAAGAAAGACAGCTCAGATTTAGAACACAAGTAGCTCAGATTCCTGCCCTGAATAGCTTGGAAGCCGGGTTAATTTACACACCCAACTTCCTGGCGTTATTCCTTTGGGCTGACAAATCAGTGTTATTTGCCAGATTACAAAATATCTTCCTCTGTTACTTAACCCCACCTCTTTTTCAGCCAGTTTTCCCTTGTCATCCTAATCTAATGGTACTCCATCCAGATCACTTTCTTGCTGAGCAAAAATTTCATATAAATTACAAGGGAGAGGAGAGGAGAGGAGTACCAGCCTTCTCAGTAATTTACAACACAATAGCAGCAGCTCCAAGGTGTTAGTCGCTTATAAATAGGCTCCTAAAGCAGCATGTGGGCTTTTAAAAACTGAGTACAGTTGAAAGTATTCCCCAGTTTGAGCACATCTTTACTCCCAGTGTTGCAGTAAGGCATTGTGAGACAATGAAATCCTTCCTGCTGTGCAGGGTTAGAAAGTTTATCAAGGCCATTTCCCAGCATTAGGCACATGGGTGTTACAATGAGGATGTTCTTAATGCACTAAAGGAAGTCAGAGTAGTCTACTAAGTTTTATCAGACAGATGCTAGTGTCACTGAGCCCCGGAATCAAGACAAAAATTTTAGTGGCAGGAGCCATATTATTCCATTTCTATATTCCTTCATAGATCCAATTAATTCTGCTTTGGATATGCTTTGAAGTTCACTCTACCTAACTGGCCCAAGACTGCAGAAGATAAGCTGACCCACTGCATCTACTGTAAGCCAGGCACTGCTTTAAGTACTTTGCAATAAAAGGCATATAAACATAAACTCATTAGATCCTGGCAACAACAATATGAGGCAAATCTTCTTATATTCCCATTTTACATTTGGGAAAATTGAGGCACAGAGAAGTTAAGTAACTTTCCCATGGTCACACAGGCAGTATGCTGCAGGGCTGGCATTTAAACCATGGATTCTGCCTCCAGAGTTGTGTCTCAACCATCTTGTCCTGGTCACCTATCTGATGGTCTGCCTGGGCCAGGGAAATTTCTGGCCTTTGGGTAAGACTAAACGGGAAAAAACTAGGCATTTCTTATTTGTCCTTGTCCTGAACTTACTGCAGATATTGTTTGAGTTTTCCCTTCCTCTGTCCTCTTTTATTTCCTGTTTCCTGAGCTAGGTGGCCTCACCTTCTGGGGGACAGAAAGCTGAGCTTTTGTTCGCCCTCATGCTGGAGAAGCATGTCATTGCCATTTTTCGTTTACTGAGAAAACAAGATGTGTCTCCCCCTATCCCAACTCCACGTTTTATTGTCAATGATATTCTTCTCCAAGACATGAAACTCCCAGGCTCATTACTTGGGCATGGGGCTTTGAAATCAACTCTTATGCATGAGTCTGCATGTAATAAAAGCCAAGTGTTTTTAAGTGCTTACAGAAATGGGCTGAGTACATACCTTACTGGCTGCCATGGAAAAGTATTTGAAGGCAGTTGCATTATTTTGTGGGGCTGCAGCGTTCCCCTCTAAATACATCTACAGAAACAAACAAGAGGATGTAAAAAAAAAAACTGAGGAATTTGTGGGTGATTAAAATGTTTTAGAACTACATAGAAGTGATAGTTGGCCAACATTGTGAAATGCAGTGAATGCCACTGAATATACAGTTTAAAATGGCTGATTTTATGTTGATTTCACCTCAATTTTAATCAAAGAAAAAACTGAGGAAGCAACCTACAACACACATTCTGGAGTGCCCTGGCCTAAGGGCAGAGAAACGGACCCTATTTTGTGTCTTTTTCACTGTTTCCTTCCATCTAAATTAGTATGTAGCACTTCTGGAAAAGGAGCATTTGTCCCCATGGTTACTAATGCAAATTGGCCGCAGGGAGCCAAGGGCAGCACTTGGGGGGATGAATGGTCTTTGAAGGAGAGAAAAAAATGTTCTTCTTTAGAGGAACTGTCCACAAAAGTTGCTCAGCAGCCGAGGGCCCTCCCTTGATAGGTGGCCCCAGGATGGACTTTGGTCAGCTTAGAGCTGGTTCTCATTTCCAGGGTGTAGGTAGGAGGCATCTCACGGGAGGCAGGGGGTGGGGGTGTGGGGGGTGGCCATACCAGTTAGATGTTCAGTTCGCCCAGATCTCTTGTTATGTGCCAGAGTAGGGGGTCATGGTGGTGGTAGGGGTCTCTGCCCAGGAACCCTGAGCCAAGTGCACTTTCAAGGCTGTTTTTGGTGCCTCAGACAAAGGCTGCTGTTGTATGGGGCTTTTTCTCAAACTGTCACCTCAAGAATACTATCCTCAGTCTGTAGTGGAATGCCCTGGCCAGCTGCTTCCATGAAAGACATCTGTCATGCTATACTGGGTTCAATTAGCTGGTACCATTAGTTTCTTAGGTTTTTAAGAAATAAAAAGTACTGATCAAGATGAAGCATGTACCTTTCCTATAAATGCCATGGCATTTGCACTCCCAGCCTTTGCTGCCTTTAAGAAGTAGTATAATGCTTTCTGGAGAGAAAAGGAACAAACAGTATTATTGACAGTCACAAACATATCCTACAAAATGTTTTTCAAACCAGACTTTATTTCATTTAACATACATTCAAAAAATATCTGTGAAATGCCCACATTGTTTAAGGCGCTATTTCAAATGTTATTTCAAGCATAAACCTGAAGAGTGGGTGCCATATAGAGTTCACAAATACAATTTTAAAATGTGAGGACTGTTCCTTGCATGTGGAAAGGCATCATGGGCATGTGGCTTTGTGGAGGACAGATGAATCCCACCTATAGAACTACATAGTTCATTATTTTGAAAAAGTATGCTTCGATGTTAACAGTATGTATTTTATAAGACATTTTGTACAATTTGGTAGAATTGGACATGCAGTCTCCTAATGTTTATAAGGCCGAGTGAGTAAAACAAGACACCTCTAGCTCCTGCTGAGACTAAGTCTTTTTTTTTAAATATATAATTTATTGTCAAATTGGTTCCCATACAACACCCAGTGCTCATCCCAACCAGTGCCCTCCTCATGCCCATCACCCATTTTCCCCTCTCCCCCGCCCCCCGCCATTAACCCTCAGTTCGTTCTCTGTATTTAAGAGTCTCTTATGGTTTGCCTCCCTACCTCTCTGTTTGTAACCTTTTCCCCTCCTCTCTTCCCCCATGGTCTCTGTTAAGTTTCTCAGGATCCACATATGAGTGAAAACATGGTAACTGTCTTTCTCTGCCTAATTTATTTCACTTAGCGTAATACTCTCCAGTTCTATCCACGTTGCTACAAATGGCCATATTTCATTCTTTCTCATTGCCAAGTAGTATTCCATTGTATATATAAACCACATCTTCTTCATCCATTCGTCAGTTGATTGACATTTAGGCTCTTTCCATAATTTAGCTATTGTTGAAAGTGCTGCTATAAATATTGGGGTACAAGTGCCCCTGTGCATCAGCACTACTGTATCCTTTGGGTAAATTCCTAGCAGTGCTATGGCTGGGTCATAGGGTAGTTCTATTTTAAATTTTTTGAGGAACCTCCATACTGTTTTCCAGAGAGGTGCACCAGTTTGCATTCCCACCAACAGTGCAAGTCTTTTTATAGAAGTGAACTTCAGGCTAATTCTTTCTAAAGCAAAATGAAGGAGGCCAGCCTAGCCTCTGCTTCTCTCTAGGTTGTAACATTAATTGAAACGCTCAGTCTAGAACATCTAAGGGCTGACCTGTCCCTTGTTGCCCCATTCCTTAGGCTTCATCTTAACCTCCCAGAAGTTCTCCTCAGAAACCACATGGAGCATTAAAAGAAATTAGGCCCACAAATGAGAAATGAAGACACTTTCCAAAGTGTCTTTTTTAGGACACAACTCTTCTGTCTTTAAAAAGCCTCAACTAAGAGTGCCTGGGTGGCTCCGTTGGTTAAGCGTCTGACTCTTGATCTCAGCTGAGGTCATGATCTCACAGTTTGTGAGATCAAATCCCATGTCAGGCTCTGTGCTGACAGTGTGGAGCCTGCTTGGGATTCTCTCTTGCTCTCTGCTTCTCTCTCTCTCTCTCTCTCTCTTTCGCAAAATAAATAGACTTAAAAAAAAAAAAAGCCTAGGGGCATCTGGATGGCTCAGCTGGTTAAGCATCTGACTTTGGCTCAAGTCATGATCTCACAGTTTGTGAGTTCAAGCCCTGAGTCAGGCTCTGTGCTGATAGCTCAGAGCCTGGAGCCTACTTCAGATACTGTGTCTCCCTCTCTCTCTCTCTGCCCCTCCCCTGCTCACACTCTGTCTCTGTCTCTCTCAAAAATAAACATTAAAAAAAAAACAAAAAAAACACAAACCTTGACTAGGTTGACATACAAGAATCTGCTCCTTCCCAAAGAGGAGAGAACATTTAAGGAAGAAATGTGAGTAGTTCCTTTATATGTGCATTTGCTCCAGAAATATTGCCAACTTATTTGGGAATCACACCCTTGTTGTAAGTTAGTCTGCCTTGTGGACATAACTAAATACGAATGCCACCAGTGCTGAACCTCACTAAATCATATACCCATTCATCCATTTATCTCTTCTATTCTTCATTTATTCTTTATTTCAAAAACTTAATTGAAAAGTGCTATATATAGTAGTAGTGTGTTAAGTATTATAGGTGATTCATAGATGAACAAAAAACACCATCCCTACATATGCTTTCCACCAATACTGCTGTGAAGAAAGGTACATATGTAAATAGCAATGACAGTAGGTGAAAGGTGGGATAAAAGCAACACCAAAAAGAATTAGAGAGGCATGGAATAACAGAAATTGTACATAAGTGTTTTACAAGTTTTGTCTTACCTAATCTTCACAACAGCAGTATAAGGAATGACACTCAAAGTGAAGCAGATTTGAGTGAATGACACTCAAAGTGAAGTAGTTCTCCCGATTCAATTCCCATGCACTTAGTACTCTGCCTTCATGGTGTCAAGAAAGAGGACTTAAATGACAAAGGTCTCACAAAAGATGGAGAGGATTCACCAGCACAGAGGGCATCATAGGCTGGAGGAATAACATGAGCAAGGAACGGAGATAGAAATGTTCAAGATGTGTTTAGGAAACAGTAATTACTTCAGTATGGCTGAAGTAGAATATCCAAAAGTTAAGATGTGCAGGAATATGATGGGGCCATATTATACCAGTCCTGGATACTAGGCCAAAGTTCCTCTTTTATTTGGCAGAAAATAGAAGGCATTGGAAATTTATGGTCATAAAGGAATCTTGAGACAACAAGTGATGTCCAAAATGTCTAGAATAACCTAAGTGTCAATTGGATAGGAGCAAATTGTAGCAATGTATGATTTATCAATCATCTATCAGTAAATAAATCAAAGGTATGATTTACCAATCACATTTATCTGATCCTATTAATACAGAAAATGAAGGTATTTCTTATAAATGAGCCAAGACCCAAAATACCCGTGGGTAACTATCATGGCATACATCCATACATTTAATTGTTTGCTTAATTTTCTGTCTCCCCCAGTGTTGAATCCTCTGTACTTAGTACAGTATCTACTGTATATCAGTCACGTAGGAAATATTTCTGGACTGAATGCATGAGTGAATGAATGAAAGAGTAAGTTTATAAATCTCTAAAACAGGGGAACTAGATTTTAAGCATTATAGTCCCTTATAGTTCTCATACTATGATTCTGTGACATAATTCTCAAAGTCTAGTTTCAGAATCTGGCTTTCAAATACATATTTGGCAATAGAGAGTTCTGGGGGAAAAACTGTCATTCTGGTGAACTATACTTGAACTGTTAAAGGAGATAAACAAATAAGAATCAGAAGATAAGAATCCTGGAGTTTTCCCCATCTTTCAATATAATGATCCCATAAGAACTAAAGGAAATGAAGCTTTCTCTAATTTCCCCTTCTATACCCCTCCACTCTCATGACTTACTCAGCATTTCAGTTCTCTTTTATTTATCTTTAAATTAACCTACATTTAATGCTGTTGCATTTACTAAACATTTACTAAGCTCTGTGTGAAAGTATCATACAAGTTACTTTGATGGGTCCTTGCTCTCAAAGAGTTAAATATCCATCCATCCATCCACCCATCCATCCATCCACCCATCCATCCATCCATCCATCCATCCATCCATCCATCATCTGCTGCAGTCTGCATATTTGTGTCCCTTCAAAATTCATATGTTGAAACCTAATATCCAAGATGATGGTATTAGGAGGTAGGGCCTTTGGAAGGTGACTGGCAGAGCTTTCATGAATGGGATTAGTGTCTTTATAAAAGAGGCCCCAGAGAGCAAGCTCACTTTCTGTTACATGAGGATACAACAAGAAGTCCATAAACGGGATAGAGGGCCCTATCTAACCATGCTGACACCTTGATGCCAGATTTCAAGCTTCGAGAAGTGTGAGAAATATATTTCCATTGTTTATAAGCCACCCAGACTATGGTATTTTTGTTACAGTGGCTAAAACAGACTGACACCATCTATCCTTTATTCAAATATTTACTGAGCACCTACAGTCATATTTTACTGATTCTCAGATGTGCCCCCCACTTTAATAAGACACTTCTTACTATCAATGGCATCATATAATTTATATTGGCAGTGTATTTTCTTTCTCAGTAGAACACAAAATAAAGTATCTTATAATTGATGGTGTCTTAGATAGGTTGAAATATAGTATGTCCCAGGCATTATGCTAAGAGAAATTTTATTATTTAAACACATATCTATTTTTTTTACTAAAAATTTTTTTTAATGTTTTTATTTATTTTTGAGAGAGAGAGAGACAGAGTGTGACTGGGGAAGGGGCAGAGAGAGGGAGACACAGAATCTGAAGCAGGCTCTGGGCTCTGAGCTGTCAGCACAGAGCCCCACACAGGGCTCAAACTCACAAACCATGAGATCATAACCTGAGCCAAAGTTGGATGCTTAACCGACTGAGACACCTAGGTGCCCCCACGTCTCTTTAAAAAAAAAAAAAAAAAAACAACGAGCATGATTTTTCATTGGTTCAAGAAAATCCCTAGTTTAATCAGTTTATAACATTTCCCCTAGAATGAAATGCCAAGAAATATTTATAAACACTGAAAATAAATATAAACTGAAAATATTTATAAATACTCCTTTTATCTCAAAATTTGTAAATCATCCTGAAAAGGGATGATATTAGCTCTTGATTTTTTAATGGGTGGCAGGATAGACAAAGCAGTTGCTCTTACATATCTGATTATTATGCCTCTGCTAGATTTAATTTAATTATGCCATATCCACTTTAATAATATGCACCCAAATACCCAGCATTCCTAAGCCAATTCATGCTGAGCCTGTACATATTTAGGAATGCAAATTACATTAAAATGTATGTGTAGAAATTCAAGATAATGTAATCAAGGCTTGCATATACAATATTTTTCAATAATTAAGAATTTGGTAGTGGGGGAGGGAGAGGTGAAAATGTTGCCTTATAGTGACAACCCATGAAAGAGATTAATTTAATCAAACAATGAGGAGAAAAAAAAGGCAAATGAGTTATTTCCAGGTTTTTGATACTTAATTTTCTGGGAAGTAAACTGGGCATTACTTACATTTATAAAGAAGCTTACTACATTAATCATTTTCTTTGGTGGACCAAAGCATTAGCATACTGGCTCAAGTGGTGGCTCTCAGGCTGAGGACCAACATATAATGCTTAAGATGCTATCACTCACTAACTCACTCATTCATTCATTCATTCATTTATTCATTTGTTCAATAAATACTAAGTACTTAATATATACAAGGTACTATCAGAGTATAGGATACATAGAACGAGCAAGATAGACAAGAACTTACATTCCATGATTATCCAGATAATAAACAAGATCAAAATAATTCAGGGAGTGATATGGGCTAGAGGAAAATAAACACTGTAATAGGATGAGTAGTGGAACAGTAGAGTTGATCAAGAAAATCCTTTCTAAAGAGGTAAGACTTGAAAGATGAGAGGCTAGCCATGGGAGGAGTTATAGTAACAGCCTTTCAGAAACTGGGTCTATCCTTTTACCTTCTCTCTCCACTTTGCATCACCCTCCAAGTTGATTCTGGTGCAGTTAAGTCGTGGTAAGCTGCAAAACTGACCACAGTACTTTGCCGTTTGCCTTCATTAGGAGTCCTTTTAACTACCCCTTCAATGCTGGCTGACCTTGTAATTTGCTTTGGCCAAAAGAATGTGGTGGAAGTGATTTGTAAGTTCCAACTCAAGGCCTTCTACCCTTGTGTTCTTAGAACCTTTGGCTACTAGGTGAAAAGCTTGGGCATAGTTGGCTGGGAGAAGAAAGCATGTGGAGAAACCTAGTCATCTTAGGTGTCACAGATGAGGCCATCATAAACCAGCCTGCCCCGGCCAATACTCTACAGATGCATGAGCAAGCCTAGTCAAGGTTGGTTGAGCCTGGCTGAGATCAGAAGAATTACTCAGCTGAGCCCAGCCAAAACTGCTAACCTGCCAAAATCATGAGTTAAATAAATGGTTGTTGTTTTAAGCCATCTAAATTGGGGAGTGGTTTATGATGCAGCCTAAACTGATTGATACATAAGCCAATCAGTCTGGAGATTTGAAGCCTTGACTGGAGCACTCTATGCAGGTTTGGGTTTATTAGGCTGAGGTAAGCTGGAAGGACAAGCCTGTGCTCGCACCTAGAAAGTGCCTGAACCACTCAGATGTTCTGGAAATAAGCCAGCATTTTGGTGATGTCTGGATGGGAAGTATGGGGCCCAACACTACCATTTGAAAATTTTCAAATAGTGGTCAGAAACCTGATAAATTATATCATTCCTTCTTTTTGCTTTATGTATTTATTTTTTTTTTTAACGTTTATTTCTTTTTTAGACAGAGAGAGACAGAGCATGAACGGGGGAGGGTCAGAGAGAGGGAGACACAGAATCTGAAACAGGCTCCAGGCTCCGAGCTGTCAGCACAGAGCCCGATGCGGGGCTTGAACTCACGGACCGTGAGATCATGACCTGAGCCGAAGTCGGCTGCTTAACCAACTGAGCCACCCAGGCGCCCCTCTTTTTGCTTTATAAATGAGGAAACTAGATTTTAGAGGTTGTATGTCTCCCACCCCCACCCAGCTCAAAAGGAAGTACAGTTTAATGGAAAGAGCACAGGCTTTGAATGTTGAAGCCCAGAGTTCAGATTCTGATTCTCAACATTACTACCCAGCTGTGATACTTGAAACAATTTACTTCATTCCTCCAGCCTCAGCTCCTCCTCTGTAAAATAGAGATAAACCTCTGTGGATGAGTGCATAGGAGAGCCTGGCTGAGTTCCTTGGTGTTGCCCAAGTGCCTGGCTGTTGCTACTACAGCACCAGAATCTTTGACTCAGCGTTGGGATTACATTTCATCCTCATCTGGAGGCAGCTCCCATCTGGTATTCAGAGTGGCTGGTGCTCCCCAGTTCTTAGCTTTATAGGGTTTTTCACGTATTCTGCAAAAACTGGAGGGTATTCCCTACAGCTGAGGTTTGGGTGCCTTCACACTCAATGGAATTTCATGTTTATGGAAAATGGGCAATTCTTACCAGTTTATGTATCTGTTAGTTAACATGAGAACCTCACTGCAGACTGAAATCTGACACTGGAGTAATATTATGAATCTAGAACTTCTCATCTATGAAGGTAGAACCCTGGTTATGATGAAGATTAATCAAATCTGAAGACCTTCAAGTGAGCTGTCTTAAGATGCATATGCTTATTTCAATTGCTACCTATTTTTTTCATGTTTTATGAATTTACCCAGTGTGTACTCAAATTACACTCATAAAAATAACATAAAGTGAAGTGAAAAGTAATAACAAATCACTCTTTTATGTAACCACCTAATAAAGTAGTTATTTCTATTGCTTAGCCATTGGGACTATGTTGAAATAGGGTATGTGTTCCTTTGAGACAATGAGCACATACGTTCTATAAAATGACAAGGGCTGCAAAATCATCTTTTAAAAAGAATCTCAGTTACTTCCTCAGATCTGAGGGGATCCATGGCCTTGAAACCACAATTAGAATCTAGATGAGACCTTATCCCCCCAGCTCTGGTATCTTACTGAAGATCTTGTGTAGGTCAAGTTTATTTGCTTTTTTCTCCACTATAAATTTGAGTTGTTAATTAATCTTCTAACCTCGCTGGGATAAGGTAAGGTTAAGCAAAATGATTGAAAGGAGCTTTGCAAATTTATAAAGATGTTTAATAATATTTCTAATTATATTGAAAGCAGTCTGAGGCTGGTTCTCAGACCCCTCACAAGAAACTCCCATGTGGACTCTCCACCGCTGGTTTTTGGGCAATGGGTGTGTCCAAGGCTGGCAAGTGAGGGTATCTTCCTCACCCAACACCAGTTAGGGTGGGAAGAGACTAGGTTCAAGGGGAGCATGGAAACTCCCCAGCCCCAGTGTTTTGTTGGAAGCCTCTACTCCTTTATATTTAGAGGCAGTTAGGAAAAGTGCTTTCTCTGGTGAACTTTGTTCTTCCTCAAAAGCTACAACACTGATCTGACCAAGGAAGTAGTAATGGGCTCTCCCCAGCAACTTTTCCATGCTCCACTCCTCCCTTTTTGCCCTACTATCCTCCCTCACCACTCTCCTCCCCACAAGATGTGACTGAATCTTGAAATGACTTACATAATAATCCTGATCCAGACCTTTCCTCCCAATTAGATGTAATTGTCCAAGAGAAACCTAGGAACAACAATTTTTGAAAATTATTTTTAGTGATAGCATTAATTTAAATGAAGAAAATAAGCCAATTATAGCACAACTTGAAAAAATAAGTGAAAAAAAGGAGTGAAAAAAATAAGGCATTTACTTGGTGATTTTATTATAGTATGCTGTTTTAGTTTGATGCAGCTGGTATGCCTAAAAAAGAAACAGAAAAACATTCCAGGTGATACCTTTTATTCGATAATTGATTGATACTGGCCATCTGGCTTCCTCAGTGACAGGAAGCTGGCCTGCTGGTATACAGCAACACCTGGGTATATAAACCTAGTAGCCTTTACTCTTAACTCTCAAAGCTCACACAAATGCTGTCCCATTCCCATTCTCAAAGACAGAACTTCTGAATGCTGGTAAGAGTTCATTCATATTAAAGTCAACACTGGATGGTGCTTTGTTCTATACTTAAAATCTAGGTCTTTTAAAAGTAAAATTTTTAGGAGTAGATGCAAAAGAAAAAAAAATTGCCATTACTGTAACACCTGGCTCTTCCATAGGCTTTAGAAACTACAAGTAGCAGGGAACAAGGAAAGAGGAGGGTGTGTCTCTTCCCTGTCATATTCAGGATGGAGCATTGTTAACCCTTTTAGGACTCAAGACAACCAAACCTCTTGTAATTTGCATTTCTAAAAATCCAAATTTGTCAGTATACATTACCTGTATCTGAACATCTCCTCTTTCTGCCAAAAATTTATAGTATTGGTATATGTCCCAATCTAAAATCTCACTGTTAGAACTCAGATTTTCAGGTCTCTCAGTCAGTCTCACTTTTTCCACTGGAATACTTTCACTTTTTTCCAATTTGTCAGCAACTGTGAACAGAAACAAAACAGAGACTAGCCAGAATACACAAGGTTGCAAGAGATAACTTAGAGAAAACAGCTTAGAGAAAACACTGTTCAGCCTATTCTTAAATTGTTCAGAGGTCTGGCCTACTAACAGAAAAAAAATATATACCCTTAGGAGATAGAAATTTACTGATTTTTGTTTATTTGGTTCTGAGAAAAGCGCAAGAAACCTCATTATTTTGTGCAGTCCCTACAAATAGTGTATTAACACATATCAGAGCCTACTGAAGAGTTTGTCCAAGCAGGCTCAAGGAGAGAAGACAGATGTTAGAAGCAGGCAACGGACCCTCTCTACCACTGACCTTTTCCAAGATTGAAACTACAATATAAGAGTAATAGCTTCTTAATTATTTCCTATAAAGAGTAGGAAACTAAATATAAATATAAATATATTTGAATAAGCCTAACAAAGTATGAAGTTTGAAACATATATAGTAATTGTAGTTTCATTAAGCATATGAAATGATCTTGTTATATATAGTATCTTAAATTAAAAAGCAGTTGTTTCACTCTTTCCTTTCTCAGATCCTAATAATGCCAGAGCTGTGTATTTAGATATTATTTTGATTATAGAAATTAACCATATGGACCTTACCTTATTCACTTCTTGGAAGACTTTTATTTAAAAACCTATTATGTCGTCTGGTTCAATGATGTGCAAGATGAAACGTTACATTCAACTTTGAAAATGATTCCAGGAACATATATTAATCTCATGCTCTATTTTTTGTGATCATTTTAATTATTTAAATAGAATAATGCTTACTTAAGTTGTTCTCACATGTGGTGACAGAGACTGGTAGTGTATGTATCTTACATCCATTTATTGAAGAGTTTTTAACAAGCCATCCCATATTCTAAATGTTAGAATTGGAAAAACTGCTAAATATTTATTGATGCTTCATTCAAATTCTCAGTTGAATGAAAGCACAGCACAAGAACATGGGGACTTATTCTAACAAAAATAAAAGATAAACACATTCATTTAAAGCTTTTGAAAAGTAATAAAATCAGAAAACTCTACATTGTATTAAAAGAATTGTACTATAACAAATGCTGAAAGCATAGTCATTTAATACTTTCATAAATATACAAACTGGCATTGATTTATTCTTCTAATTGCTCAGCAAGTCTATTTATCTTAAAATAAATTATGTGAAATACTCACTGTAATCTGCTACCTTCTTGTAATGATTTAGGGCAACTTCACAATTCTGTAGAACATTGATTCCTGACAAATATCTGTACCCCTAAAACACAAGGATATATATTCTTAATATTCTGACAGTGTTGTATTTATAACATGCCCATTTGGGCCCAAGAATACTTGATTTACTTACCAAAATCATTTGGGACATCATGCTTCCTCCAGCACTTCCAAAGGTGTAATATATCAGTGCCTAAAGTAAACGAAAAAAAATCTATATCTATATCCGCCATTTAAATTTGAAGCTCAAACCAATCATTGCTTTTTTATTCCTTGCCCAGCAATGAACTTTGAACTACTCCAAAATAAATTTCAACTTTTGTCTTCTTCCCTGGTAAAGATGGCTGACATTTTTGGAGGACTTAGGGCATTGTACATGATACTTCATTTACATTACAAAATACCTATGAAGTAGATATTATCTATCTATAATGGAGATATTATCTATCTATCTAAAGTATGGGACATTAAGAAATTTTATTTTATTTATTTAAAAAAATTTTTTTTTTTTAAATTTTTTTTTTTCAACGTTTTTTATTTATTTTTGGGACAGAGAGAGACACAGCATGAACGGGGGAGGGGCAGAGAGAGAGGGAGACACAGAATCGGAAACAGGCTCCAGGCTCCGAGCCATCAGCCCAGAGCCTGACGCGGGGCTCGAACTCACGGACCGCGAGATCGTGACCTGGCTAAAGTCGGACGCTTAACCGACTGCGCCACCCAGGCGCCCCTAAAAAAATTTTAAAACATTTATTATTGAGAGACAGAGAGTGAACAGGGGAGGGGCAGAGAGAGAGGGAGACACAGAATCTGAAGCAGGCTCCAGGCTCTGAGCTGTCAGTACGGAGCTTGACACAGGGCTTGAACTCACAAACTGTGAGATCATGACCTGAGCTGAAGTCGGATGCTTAACCGACTGAGCCACTCAGGCACCCCAAGAAACTTATGGTATTTTAATCTTAAACTTCTGACTATTGAGCTGGCACTTTTAACCACCACTCTCAAGTAAGCCCCTTTACCTAAAGAGGAGACTATTCAATATCCCTTTTTAAAAAATTCAGTTTTGTTCCAGGAAAAACAGAGTAACTTTACCTTGGCTTGATTGTATTCCATTCCTATTCCATAAGAAGACAAAAATCCTAATGCCTAAAGCCCAAAAGAAAAGGAAAACTAAATAAATCCATTTATTTCACAATTATTCTTATTTACAGTGGTAAAAGATATTTTAAATGTCTGTTACATAATAATTGTATTGTTGGCTTATATCTTATATCCTATAATAAAGTATCCTTTTACACTTTTGCTAAGGCTGTAAGAAATTGGAAAAGGTAATAGTGGGAGTTTTCTATAATATATATGAAAATAGGCTAATACTGACATTTAGTATAAATCATAATAATGAAACATTATAAACCAATGATATTTATATTCTTGCCTTTTGTGGCAATGAAAAAACTTCTTCCTTCAACATTTTAGAATTTAGATTTGAATATTTGTCTTCATATTTTTAAAAGAAAATGCGATGTATATAAAAAATTCAAATGCAAAGAACTGTATTGAATAAAAGGAAAGTCTAATCGTGTAGCAAGATGCTGAAATAGGCAGCCCCAGATCTTGTTCCTCCATAGAGACACTGATTTAGCAACAATATACAGTCCAAAAAATCTTTATGAGAACTCCAGCAACAACTTAAGAAATCGTAGTAACCCAGACAAACTCAAAGCAAGGAACGAACAATCCATTGATACAGGTAAAGAAAGCCGTTTATTTAACCTGCAATTGCTCCTCCCCAAGCCAGCATAGCACAGTGTGATTAAGAGGAAAAGCCCAACTCAGGACTTCTCTCTTGGGAGGGAAAGAGAAGAGTGGAACCTAGGTCCAATGTTTCAGCTTTTGCAGGGACTACCCATGGGTCTGATTTCTGTCTTGCCTGACTTGGCATGATTGAAGAACCAGCATACTATGGATTCCTGGGCAGCTGCTGAGAACAAAAGAGAGCTCAGCCACTAATTGCAGGACTGGAGAATTTCCCATATACCACAGATAGAAGCCAGCACAACTTGGCACAATCAGCAGAAAGTGACCAACTTGTGACTTTTCCTTTGGGAGGAAAAGAGAAGACTGGAATGGGGGCCCAATGTTATGGCTTTTGGGAAGCTACTCAAGGACTGATTTCTATCTCATCTGACCTAAAGCACTGATCGAACTCTCATGCTTTAGATGCCTGGGGCCACTAAGAAGAAAAAGGAGTTTTGCAGCTTGTTGCAACCCCAGAGAACCTGCAATATCACATACAGACACTAAAAGGAGCAAAAGACTACAAGCTCCCAAAAAATACCAGCAAATCTCTGTAACTGGAAATTACAAACACAAGCCCCAAGAAGACACACCCCCAGAAATGATTTGAGAGATACCCAGAATCTCTAGCTATGTTGATAGGTGAAGGTATTTCCCTGCACATATCCAATCTGTAAAGATAAAGGGGTGGCTATATTTCCAAATACATAAATCACAGAAAAAATTAACAAGGCATATGAAGAAACAGGCAAACATGGCCCAATCAAAGGAACAAAATAAATCTTAAAAAAATAAAACCCTCAACCCTAAAGAAATGGAGATCTATAAGTTACCATACAAAAAATCCAAAATAATCATCTTAAGCTCAAAATGCTACAAGACAGCACATATAAACAACTAACCAAACAGGAAAAGGATGCATGAATAGAATGAGAATATCAAAAAAGAGATTGAAAAAGAAAGAAAGAAAGAAAGAAAGAGAGGAAGGAGGGAAGAAAGGGAGGAAGGAAGAAAGAAAGATTTCTTTCAAAAACTCTGGAGCTAAAGAATATAATAACTGAATTGAAAAATTCATTAGTGGGCTTTAATAGTAGACTGATCAAGCAGAAGAAGGAATCAATGAACCTGAAATCAGTGGAACAAAAAAAATGAAGACAAGTAAGAAATCCTAAGAGACTTATGGGAAACCATCAAGTGGACCAATATACACATTATGGGAGTCACAGAAGAATAGTGAGAGAAAAAGGGGCAGAGAGCTTATTTTAAGAAACAATGGCTGATAATTTCCCATATCTGAGGAAGGAAATGGATATCTAAATTCAAGAAATTCAATAAACTTCAACTAGGATGAACCCAAAGAGGCCCACAGCAAGACACATTATAATCAAACTGTTACAAGTCAAAGACAGGATCTTGAAAGTAGCAAGAGAAAAGAGACTTATCATGTACAAGAAAGTTCCCTTAAGTTTATGAGCAGATATCTCAGTAGAAACATTACAAGCCAGAGGGAATAGGCTAATATGAGCAAAATACTGAAAGAAAAAAGTTGTCAACCAGAATACTGTATGTGGCAAAACTGACCTTCAAAAATGGAGAAGTAAAGGCCTTCCCAGATAAACAAAAGCTAAAGGAGTTCATCAACACTAGACCTACCCTATAAAAACTGTTAACAGGAGTCCTGCAAGTTGAAAGAAAAAGATGCTAGACAGCAAAACAAAAATATACAAAAATATAGAGCTCTCTGGTAAAGATAAATACATAGACAAATACAGAATCCTGTAGTACTGTAATAGTGGTACAAAAGTCAGGTTTAATTCTGGTATAGAATTTAATAAAACAACAAAAGCATAAAAGAAAATTATAACTATAAATGTGAATGAATACAAAATGTGAATTGGGTTATTGATAACATAAAGTGGGGGGAGAGAGGAGTGTTGTGATTGCAGTTAAGTTGATATTAATTTAACTAGAAGATGTTTTATGTAATCCCCTTGGTAACGACAAGGAAATAGTTATAGAAGATACACCAAGAAAATAAGAAGGGAATGAAAGCATGCCATTACTAAATAAATAAATAAGTAACAAAAGGAGGGACGAAGAAGGGAAAAGGACAAAATAACTACAAGGCAAACAAAAACAATCAACAAAATGACAACAGGAAGTCTTTCCTCATCAGTAATTACTCTAAATACAAATGGATTACACTCCAAACAAAAGATACAGAGTGGCTGAATGGATAAAAATAAGCAATATCCAACTATCTGATGTCTACAAGAGGCTTTATTTTTTTAGAGCTGGGGGGAGAGGCAAAGAAAGAGGGAGAGCGAGAATCCCAAGCAGGCTCTGTGCTGTGAGCATACAGCCCGACGCAGGGCTCTATCTCACAACTGTGACATCATGACCTGAGCTGACATCAAGAGTTGGACCTTTGACTGAGCCAGCTAGACACCCCCAAGAGACCTTAGATGTAAGGACACATAGGCTTAAAGTGAAAGAATGGAAACACATATTCCATGCAAATTGTAACAAAAAGAGTAAGAGATGACCATAATTATATGAGACAAAAGTAGATTTTAAGTCAGAAAGTCTCAAAAGAGACAAAAAAGGATATTATATAATGATAATAGGGTCAATTCACCAGGAAGATATAACCATTATAAATATATATGCACTAACGGTAGAGCACCCAAACATATGAAGCAAACATTGACAGAACTGAAAGAAGAAATAGACAGTAACACAATAATGGTAGGAGATTTTAATGCCCCATTTTCAATAATGGATAGAACAACCAGACCAAAGCTCAGCGAAGAAACAGAGGAGTTGAACAACACCATAGACTAATCGGACCTAACAGACGTATAGAATGCTCCACCCAACAATAGCAGAATGTACATTCTTCTTAAGAACACATAGAAAAATTGGGAATGCAAGCTGGTGCATTCACTCTGGAAAACAGTATGGAGGTTCCTCAAAAAACTAAAAATAGAACTACCCTACGACCCAGCAATTGCACTACTAGGTATTTATCCAAGGGATACAGGTGTGCTGTTTTGAAAGGACACATGCACCCCCATGCTTATAGCAGCACTATCAACAATAGTCAAAGTATGGAAAGAGCCCAAATGTCCATCGATGGATGAATGGATAAAGAAGATGTGGTATATATATACAATGGACTATTACTTGGCAATCAAAAAGAATGAAATCTGCAGCTACATGGATGGAACTGGAGGGTATTATGCTAAGTGAAATTAGAGAAAGACAAAAATCATATGACTTCACTCATATGAGAACTTTAAGAGACAAAACAGATGAACATAAGGGAAGGGAAACAAAAATAATATAAAAACAGAGAGGGGGACAAAGCACAAGAGACTCATAAATCTGGAGAACAAAGTGAGGGTTACTGGAGGGGGTGTCGGAGGGGGGATGGGCTAAATGAGTAAGGGGCACTAAGGAATCTACTTGTGAAATCATTGTTGTACTATATGCTAACTAATTTGGATGTAAATTAAAAAAATAATAAAATTAAAAAACACACACATAGAACATTTTCCAGGGCAGGCCATATGTTAAGTCACAAAACAAATATGAATAAATTAAAGAAGATCAAAATCACACCAAGTATCTTTTCTGAACACAATGGAATGAGACTAGAAATCAATAGAAAAAAGAACACTGAAAATTCAGAAATATGTGGAAATTAAGCATCACACTCTTGAACTACCAATGGGTCAAGGAAGAAATCAGAAGGAAATTTAGAAAATATCTTGAGACAAATGAAAATTAAAATACAACATACCAAAACTTATGAGATGCAGCAAAAGCAGTACTAAGAGGAAGTTTATAGAGGTAAGTGTCTACATTTAAAAAGAAAGATCCCAAATCAAATCAACAACCTAACTTTCCATCTTAAAACACACACACACACACACACACACACACACACACACAGGAAAAGAAGAACAATCTAAACCCAAAATTAATGGAAGGAAGGATATAAAGATTAAAGAAAAAAAAAACAGACAATAGAAAAGGTATATAAACACATGCTGCAAAATGGTTGAACCTTTAGGACAGTATACTAGGTGAAATAAGCCAGTCACAAAAAAGACAAAAACTGCATGAAACCACTTATATGAGGTATCTAAAGTAGTCAAACTCTTAGAAACAAAAAACAAAATGAAATTTGCTAAGATCTAGGGAGAGGGAGGAGAGGGGAGTTGTTTAATGGATTTCAGATTTGTAAGATTAAGTAGTTCTAGACATCCGCACAATGATGCACATACTGCTGTACTGTACAGTAAAAATGCTCAAGATGGTGAATTTTATATTATTTACCTCATTTTTTTTTAAAAGTGGAAGTCTTCCGTCATCACCAATGCTTGATAATCCCCATCATCCCCAAGCATCCCCATGCTTGATAATAGTTTCATATATGTCTTTCCAAACCACTTTCTAAGCATTCACATACTTCGAAATGGTGTAGTTTTTCTTAAAGCCCGTCCCTTACTGATTTGGCATTCCTTTGTTACAATATACTAAATTTTCTTATATTCATGGATCTAAGTCTAGAACTTCTAGTTCCTTGGTATTCAATGGACTATTTTCATAATAATGAAAATATGTTATTTGTGTTTTTTGTCATCTTGACATTTGCATGAATGATGCAAGTCAATGGTAAATAAAACTGCTGTCATGTTGGCATGAATCAAGCAAGTACACCAAACTGCCATTTATATTGTTATTGTATTCTTCACACCACACACTCACAGCAAAACTAAAAATGCTAGTGTCAGGAATGTCCTTGATGAAGCAGTAAAAACATTTTTGTAAGTCTCAACTCCTGAATAAATGTCCCTTTACATTCTAAGATGGAAAGTAGGCATAAAGCACTTCCAATAGTGAAATATGTTGGTTGTTTCAAGGAAATGCTTGAAATGCTTGTTTGAGTTGCAAGCTAAATAGTCACTTTTTTTCATGGAACACCATCTTTAGTTGAAGGAACAATGGGATAAGCTACATTCATTTAGACTGGCAGACATCTTCTTGAAAATGAACAAAGTAAACCTGCCACTTCAATGAAAATGATTGAAAGTACTGTTGCCAATGACAAATTCAAGCTTTTAAGCAAAAATTAGAATTTTGGAAAGCTTGTATTTGCTACCATGTGCTTGCCACTCCAATACTTAGACTTTTCATGATGGTGGTATTAACAAATATGATTTTGATATTGTACAAAGCAATGTGTCAAATTTGGAAGAACTGCATAACTTAGTGAACCAATATTTTCTAAATAACCAATGTATGATACTATAAAATCATGTATAGGTAAAAAAATGCATTCAAAATGCAAGGTAGACCCGTTACTTTTAATGTAACAGAATAGGAAAAAGTTCATTATATGATTTTGGATTCCACACTGCAATTAACCTTTAAGAAATTATCACTGTTGGGCTTCGGTGTAGCACCAAAGAATATCTACAATTATCTGAAAAAGCTATTAAAATAGTCTTACCTTTTCTAGTTTTATTTTACTTTGCTACTTTCTTTTTTCTTTCATCTTTTTGAGATATGTTTTTAAGTTTCTTGTTTATTAAAAAACATTTAAAGGTATATATTTTCCTGTGCATGTGGCTTTAGCCATATTCCTTAACTTTTACATATAGTTGTGTCATTATCATGTTCCTAATATGTCATTTCAGTTTCTACTTTATCTTTGCTACTTGCTAAAAATTAGGACTCTTCAAACTTTATAAAGAGTTAAGCTTTTTTTCCAGTAATTTTTAGTTTCACTGCTTCTAGTCAAAGAATGCAGTATCATTCCTATTTTTATTTTTATTTTTTTTTACATACAAATCTGATATTTAACTTTTATTAGATACATAGGGTTGGGCTATTAACTTATCCTCTCTGAGCCTGTTATTTTGTGTAAAATGTGGATATAAAAGTAGCTACACCACAAATTATTATTAGGATTTTAGATACGGTTATTAACTACCTAAGTTAAAGCTATATAAAGCCATATTTCCTTTTGTTTTGCCTCCAGAAGCACAGGTTTGGATTAATCATAGTCTTTAGCCACGAAGTACTCTCATCACTGGCTCACAAATGGTTGCCCTTGTTTTGTTGTTTGCTTGTTTGTTTATACTTATTTGTTTTTAAAAAAATACAACCACTTAAACATTCACCACTCAATATAAGAACTAGAATTTTGCTTGAAAGTCCCCTTTGGCTACTCCATTATGGGATAGGTCACAGTTATCTAGCATGGCCAGATGTCAGATGATAGAAGATTGTTCTTGGGTTGTAGGGCTTTTAATCTGTACAGTTAAGTCTACTCCAGCTCCTCTCCCAATGTGATTAGAGTCCAAAGTAAAATAGCAAAGTGATATAACAGAAGCTTTAGCCCAGTCCTGTCTTGCTGGTTGAGTCTTCTTAGTAGATGGTACCATCAACCTCTCTCTCACAGTGATCAGGTCAAATTCCCTTTCTACTACTTGCAAGCGTATAATGATGTGAGTGAGTGGCAGAATTTGCCGCATGACATGAGTGTTCATGTTTGCAGAATCACTGTCCATCATGGGGCATAATCAGTGTGCTGGAGTCAAACCCTTGAGGTTAACCAGAAATGGTATCACCTTAGGTATTTGACCAATGCTGGTTTCCATGGTGCTTTGTAGGAGGTCAGTTCCATTTCTGGGAGATCAGCTTGTAGTGGATTGGTCTTTAAAAGTTAATCTTTACCTCTCAATCCTATTCATCTAAATTTCTCCCAATATTTGGTAATTGTCAAACATTAATATTTTTATTTTTATTATGTTGTCAGTCAACAGGTCTAAAGTGGCATTTTATGTTGCAATTTGTATTTTCCAAATATCTGGTGAAACTAAATCTTTCTTTGTACATATATTGATTGGTAATATGTTTCCTTTACCTCCAAGTGCTTGCTCATGAATTTGGTCGTTTGTTATTGTGTTATTTGTGCTTTCCTTATGACTTCCAAATGTTCTTTATATATTGTTATTAATCTTTTATAGGTTATACATGTTAAAAATATCTTCTTCCAGTTTATTATACAAATTTTCATTTTCTTTAATGTGTCTTCTCATTAGTAAGTGATCTTGATATTAATGTAAATTCATCCATTTGTTTTCCCCTACATTGGTACATTTTGTGTTTTAAGAAATCCTTCTCTACTTTTTTTTAAATTTTATTTTTTTATTTTTTAAAATTTACATCCAAATTAGTTACCTTATAGTGCAACAATGATTTCAGGAGTAGATTCCTTAGTGCCCATTACCCATTTAGCCCATCCCCCCTCCCACATCCCCTCCAGTAACCCTCACTTTGTTCTCCAGATTTATGAGTCTCCTGTGTTTTGTCCACCTCCCTGTTTTTATATTATTTTTGTTTCCCTTCCCTTATGTTCATCTGTTTTGTCTCTTAAAGTCCTCATATGAGTGAAGTCATATGATTTTTGTCTTTCTCTGACTAATTTCACTTAGCATAATACCCTCCAGTTCCATCCATGTAGTTGCAAATGGCAAGATTTCATTCTTTTTGATTGCCAAGTAATAGTCCATTGTATATATATACCACATCTTCTTTATCCATTCATCCATCGATGGACACTTGGGCTCTTTCCATACTTTGGCTATTGTTGATAGTGCTGCTATAAGCGTGGGGGTGCCTGTGTCCCTTCGAAACAGCACACCTATATCCCTTGGATAAATGCCTAGTAGTGCAATTGCTGGGTTGTAGGGTAGTTCTATTTTTAGTTTTTTGAGGAACCTCCATACTGTTTTCCAGAGTGAATGCACCAGCTTGAATTCTCATCATTTCTATTTTTAAAAGTAAATTAACTTTTTTCTCTGTGTGATAATTTTTAAAAATAACTTTTTAATTTTTTTGCTTTTTAATTTTCTTTGGGATGATTTTGCATATAAAATCTTGTATGTAGATGTGGTCAGAGTATGCTGTTTTTTGTCTGCTTGGATTCTCTTTGTGAAACCACTTTTATTCCATTCTGAGTTCATTTGATTCAACAGGGCTCCTCACCCTGCTCCTCCTGTGTCACTAGACACAGGTTCAACCAATCAGATTATTCTCCTTCTGGATGCAATAAGTGATTTGGGGTGGTTTTGTGAACTAATCTGGCACTTTTGCTGAAATCATTGGGAAAAAAACTGGCATCTTTCATGGAGACTTCCAGATAGAAGGGCTAATGATATCTAGGTTTGTTGGAAACTGTTTTTGCCTTCATGGGGGTCAAGCCACTCAAAATAAAACCATCATAGAAAAAAGCAAAACCCAGAGACCAAGAATGTATGTCCTGATGTCATCATTCTGGCCTCTGAATCCAGATGATCTAAAAGCAGCTATAACTTGTACTTCACAGTTAAATGAGTCGATAAATCACACTTTTGCCAGATAGGTTGAATTTTCTGTACTTGAAATTCAGAGAATCCTAACCAATACAAGCGGACATCTCTGTTGATGGGAAGTTTATTAAGTTAATAGACACACAGTAAACCAAAATTAATCTCTGTATTGTAGTTGTTCCTCAGGACTTAGTTGTTTAAACTGTATGGTAATTTGGTGCCTAACAAATCAATTCCTTCTTGTACCACTTTCTGCCCTGTTAGACACTTGAGGGCAGCTATTTGATACCTGGTGTTTTCTACTACAAAGATTCCCTATTTTGCCTTCCTCCTGTGATATATTTTAGATTATATTCACCATCTTGTGTGTTCTCTGAATCTGGTCTATATTGTGGATGCCATATTTCTGTCATGGCCCTGTGGAAACAAAGTAGTTACAAGTTTTTAAAGAAAAGGAGGTACCCCAAAGTAGATAAAACTACATAACTTTTTGTTACTAAATTATGTGCAGAAGGAATGGCTCTTACAAGCCAAGTTATCCCACTAAACACAGGAGAAATTGCCAAATCCCTAGGAATAGATGAAAAACTAATGAATGAAAAGCTGTTGTGACCAGTTTATTTATCACAAAGGGTTACAATTAAGGTGTTCAGCATCAAGCATTGTCAGAAACTTCTTGCTAACCTTGAACTGAACTTCTAGCAACATGTGATTCAATCGAAGAAAAGATAAAAGTATAAATTTAGTCAAATTGGAAAGTGTCAGCACTAATAGTTGTAGAATGAGTCAGTAGTTTGGAAGAAATCCTGGAGGTAATCGAGGAACACTCCCTGAGGAAATGTCACACTACTGACATTCTTAAGGGTATGGAGAATGATATGCTAGAAAAGATAGTCATCAAGGAAGTTTTCTAAATTGAAAACTGATTCAGTTAGATTCTGAATGAGAAGAATTTTGGAGCACCTTGATTTACTTAACTTATATTTACCTTTTTATGTAATCAAAGACTGACATCTGATGGAAATCTATGTCTAGAATGTCTAAAAAATGTCTAGAATGTCTAAAAAATGTCTAGAATGTCTAAAAAATGTACAAAAAAATCTAGTAAGAAAACTTTAAACTTTAATTGACATCATTTATATAATTAAATAACTTAAAATTTAAAATATATATAACTTACAGTCGATGATGTCTTATAATGGATAAAATATGTGATTATCATCTCTACCACATTTTTCAGATTTCTTAGTCTAGCAACCCTGTAAAATAGAGTTTGCTTAATACAGATTGTTCTTAGTGAACTCATGCTGCTTGGCAAATAATACTGCTTCATTTTCTGGGATTTTCAAAAACAAACATTTTGAAAATATGATGGGGAATTTTACCATTAAACTCACCAGCACTATGCATAATTTGCAGAATTTTACATCCTCCAAGCCTTGTGGCTTCTTTTCTGCCCTCTTTAGTCACTCAAAATCACTGACAAGTTGGCAATAACATCATTCGTAAGTTCTCTCAGTACCCAGGGATGCAACAGGATTGGGCCAAAAAATTTGAACTCACTCCAAACAGATGTTTGCTGCACTCTGCTTCAGGTGCTTCTGAGAAGTGCATTCTACCCTTTTAATTCTGAATATAAATATCCTTGTTCCAGTTACTATGGCTGTGTAACTAATTACTCCGAAACCTAGTGGCATAAAGCAACCATTTATTATGCTAAGGGTTCTGTGGGTCAATAATTTGGTCAAGAGTGAGCATTTTTGTCTCTGATCCACCATATGGGGACCTTAGTTGGAAGACTCAAAGGCTGGAGGTTAGAATCATCTGAAGACTTGTTCATATGTATGTTTGGCAGTTGATACTGGATATTGGTTGAGACCTTAGCTGAGGCTGATGGCCAGGACACCTACATGTGGCCTCTCCTATAGTATAGGTTTTCTCAGAGCATGGTGGCTGAGTTCCAAGGGTGAGCTTCTTGAGAGGAAGAGCTAAGCAGCACTGTATACTTTTTATGACTTCCCTCGGAAATGTAGCATTACTTCTACCAAACTCTACTGTTTGAAATTGTCAAGAATCTCCCCTAGGTAGTAGAAAATAGGAGGGAGGGAAGATAGACTCCATTTTTTGATTATGTTGGTTGGGTGTTGAAATAGTATATGGGACTGGAAATAATTGATGTGGCCATTTTTGAGAAAAAAAAATCATGACAATGCTTTACAAAAGCCAGAAGAATGTGGGGATATCTCACTTCATTCTAGTTATTAATTATTATGAATTAATGACTTTTAGTATACTTGAGGTATGTCAGTCCATTGTGGTAATTATTCATGTTAGTGCTCAATTTTTCCATCTTGAGTCAATAGTAGTAGCCTATTTTGAGTTTGCTCAGTCCTTTGGTCATGACCATGGTATTTTCTGACAGCTTCTTTGTTATCGTAATGTATTATATGGCACCTTGTATTATATTGATATGACCCCTTGTATAATAAGATGTTTCAAGAGCATCTTGTACATTTCTTGTCCCACACCCAGAATTTGACATCTTCCAAAGAAGCTGGTTTCTTTTTAGTTGGAGAGGATTTGATTTTTATTTTAAACACAATTCCTGCTTGGGGAGAAAGTTAGTATCTAAATTTATATTTTAATATATTTAAAAATACAGGGGTGCCTGGGTGCCTCAGTCAGTTGGGTGTCCAACTGATTTTGGTTCAGGTCATGATCCAGGGTGGTAGGATTGAGCCCTGTGTCAGCTCCATGCTCAGTGTGGAGCCTGCTTGGGATTCTCTCTGTCCCTCTGCCCCTCTCCCCCCTTCACATGTTCTCTCTCTCTAAAATAAAATAAAAAATAAAAATACATGTGTTTGTATTAACAATGACAATTTTAATACTTCTGATGGCTTAAAATATAGACATCAATGTCCTGCTCCTTTCTTGGCTACTCTTTATTCCCTTCATAAACAACCACTTTTAATTATTTTTGCTGTTTTATTCACATAACTTGTCATCATTATAATTCTTGATAAATTGCTACCAGTTGTGGTTAATTTTTATATTTCATACATTATATGTACATTTGCTATTTTATAGATGACTTAGGTCATTTACATTTAGGTCATTTACTTTCTCACTTTTTCTCCTTGCACCTCTTCTTGACAGAATCATAACACTATTTTTTGTCATAATATAATTGTAAAAGTCTGTCTTGGTGTTCCTAATATTTTCAAGATTCTACTCATTTGGAAATTTATAATTCCTGTCACCATTTTTAGGAGTTCATCCCACACTCTTATGTATATCACTGATAATATAATTTTCCATGCTTTATATTAAAAATAATCTTGTCTTATCCATTCAACTTAATAGTTGATGAAATATTGAAGAATACAAAGTCATAGGCAGAATCCTTTGGTGGATTGCCATAGACTTGCTTTCACCTTGGCATCGACCCATGAGTCTACTCTTTACTTACTATCATCAAAGCCCACATTTCCATTGTTTCACTGAGTTTATGAAAATATCATGCAAGGTTTTGTTAAATGTCTCACTAAAATGAAGATACCACGAAGTCTGATAATTCATTCCAAACAGAAAATGAATATTTTCTTAAACTTTTTATTACAATTTCAAAGGCAAAGAACTATGTTACTGTTTAAAGAACTGACTACAGAGTTCAGCAAAGCATAATAGCTGTAATATGTGGTTTATAAGTATAATTTGTGTAATTTACTTAATCCACACACTGAAAAAAAATCTATGGTTCGACCAATTCCTCTTTAGTCTCAAACATAATCTTTTTATTGGAAAGTTGACCATAAGGCTGTTATAACAAATGGAAGGCGTCTGGAATCCTGGTACTTCTCTAACCCTTATAGTTTATATTTAAAATGGCCTTACTGGCTCCTATTAAGGATGTCTTTAGTCAATATTAGATTTTTATTTTCTTGCAACTCTTAGCAATTTTTGATTCTGCTGAATTTAGAAACTGGTTTATTTATTTAGAAATTTTAACAGTAAACAAATATACTGACCTTTATATAAGTAAATAAAGATACTGTTCTATTCAGTTGAGCTTGTATTTTAAAATACTTTCACCAAAAGTGTATAATTTTGTGCACAGCTTATCACACTTTTTGGCCTGATTCTGAAGAAATTTGTGAGTTGTGGATTGTGTGGGAGTTAAATTTCCATTCTGTGCCTGGGGAGGGAAGCCTTTCTCTGTATAAAGCTCATTCTAAAAAGTAAGACCCGAAAACAATGATTTTAGCAGTTTTAAAACCAGCCTCAAAGGCACATTCCCTCTCTCTTTCACTGAGAAATAACAATGGGTGATTTTGAATTAACTCTCTGGAGGACTCAACTAAATTCCTTCAGTTCCTTCCTTTTTTTTTTTTTTTTTTTTTTTTTTGCTTTCTACATAAATATTGTTTTTATTACAAGAAGCCACCACCTCTGTAGTAAGGCACACACTGTTTCGCCATCACTGTGGCAGAAATCCCTGCTGCTGTCCCTTGGATCTCAGCCAAGACTCTGTGCCCACAGGCCTAAGACACTTGAGATTGCCCCTCAACTGGAAGCACAGTGGAGGGCCCAAGAGCCAAACCTCTGGGGATCGTTCATGACCTCTGGACCCGTGTCCAAGTTCCTTCCTTCCTTCCTTCCTTCCTTCCTTCCTTCCAGAAGTAAAAGAAGACAAAAGATGTTCTGGGTTTTCATGTAGTGAATATGCTAATTATAGCCAGTGCTGTCTTATTCCTTTATACTTGGGCATTGTCACCTAACAACTTTACAATAAACAGTTTTAGGATTTGGTCTGTCTTCTGAGATATATTTGAGATGAAATGAGATGAATTATAGGATGGTTCAAGCTTAATCCAGAAACAAAAATGCTGTAAGTCAAAAAGGAAGCTATATAATAGTGATGACATCAATGACCCTTCCAGTGGCTTTTAAAGGTCAAACTCTGCAAAAGAGTTTTGTTAAGACTTGATTCTGAACTCAACAATTGTGCTTTGGTTTGTAAGAAACTGTTATAATAGCTGGGATTTGAGTGGAATGAGTTAAGAATAGAGAATATTTTATTATATTCAAAGAAAATTACTCAGGTTCCATAATAACAATTTGATTTTACATAATCCTTTTACTTTTTATATAGGAGATTATTATTAAAAGAGAAAAGATTAAGCATTTTTTCTTTAATTACTGCACAAGTCTTGAAAGCATCCAAGATCATTACTTTTAGCTCAAATTGCATACCAAACGAAAGTTTGAATCAACGCTAATGAACAACTCAGATCCTATCTGTACCCTTAATACAAAAAGAGCATTAATGTCAAGATGAAATGTTCTACACAGGTAATCCTAAAATTATCAAAGTGATTATTAGGTTGACACTAAAAATGATTTTTTTCAGTAGAAGAACAGTGCTAATAAGTACAGTCCCTCTACAAAACACCTCTATAATTCACATCCAAAAATAAATGAAAATATGTGAAATCTTTGCCATTGGGATAGAATTATTCTAGAATTACAAAGCATAGAAAAGCACACAGTCACTTATATCCTCCTTAATATATCAATTAAAGTTATTTTTACATAATAGAATAGATTTTCTCATTCATAGTAAGATTTTTTGAACTACATAACTAAGGAAGTACATGCATCTGTGTTAAGTAATTCTTCTGATATCAAAATAATACATACCCATGAATTTAAAAACCTAGATAAATAAAACCCAGTAAAATATTTTTAAAAAGAAAATGATTACAAATAATACCACCATTTAGAGATCATCACAATTAAATTAAGTTTTAAGGTGATACAACGTGGATGATCTATTTTGTTATTCTTTTTTATTTTATTTTAAGTTTTTATTTACTTTGAGAGAGAGAGCACAAATGGAGGAGGGGCAGAAAGAGAGGGAGAGGGAGAGAACCTCAAGCAGGCTCCACGTTGCTGGCACAGAGCCTGAAACGGAGCTCAAACCCATTACCTGAGCTGAAACCAAGAGTCAGTTGCTTAACTGACTGAGCCACCCAGGTGCCCCTATTTTGTGATTTTTAAAGGAATGAGGTTTAACCCTACCTTCTTGTTGGCAAATTGACAAATTTCCTATTGAAGCTATTCATTGATATTAAGAGTGAATCTTTCTAATTCTGAATTTTTGCTTCCTGAATGAGAATCAGAAATAAAAGTGATACAATTTACCTACTCTCAGCTGGTATAGTACAGTATCTTAAAGGACATCCTCTAGTGTTTGACTTAGTTTTGTTTGCTATTTCCTCAATTTCCACCATTTTCATGAAGACTACTCTGTTAATTAACAGTTCTTATTATTTGGAAGGTATAGTTTCTTTGAAAATTAATATAAAAGACTCTGTTAATACTGATAAATGCTTTTGTTGTTCTTATCAGAATTTCCTTCAATTTGGAATTTTGTGGGATAAGCCCTTCAGAATACGTGAAAGAAATCATTATGCCTTTTTTCCTTTATCCAGCTTCCCTTTATACATAGCCTGAAATTATATTTTCTCCTGACCCCTTACTACCACTTTATAATATGGATTCATCTCTTTTTCATTTTTTCTTTGTTAATCCAGGTCTTTGCTAGATTTCTGGCACCCTAGGCTCTTCATTTATTACACTTCATTATTTCTGTTTGTTCTTCATTTGTTCCCCAGAGATAGGTGTCTTCATACTCTTCATTATCTATCTCTATCCCTCTCATTCTCTTTCATTGCCATTCTTAGTATATGTTTCCAGCTTCTTTACCCACATTGCTGTTGCTAAATTGTCCTCACAGTTCCCAGAAATATTTGCTAAGAGTGCAGGCAGGATTCCTGTACCTGGGTGGCACAAACAGCCTGAGAAGAAAGGTGGACACCCAGCCTGTTAGCCTATTAACTCTCTATTAGAAAGCTGTAGTCAATGTGGCCTGTGGCCATCCTAGTTGCAGTCATTGAACTAGTTGTAGCACAGAATCTCTTTAGTTGTTCTTTGTAAAAGGACATAAATCGACTTTAAGCAGACTTGCTGCTGGAAACAGGTTTTCTTATAGCGATGACAGGGATGACAACAAAATTACAGAATAGAATCCAGCAATCCAGCTGTAGTACTAGACCAGGGTCTTGTAAGCTCCCTGTTCATCCAGTTGTTAACAATTTGGCCACTAGATCATGGGGAGGTCAGGAGGGGAGGGGGAGTCTGAGTAAGGAATAAGAGTGTCCAGGATGTCAGGGAGAGCATGGGAAGTGCTTGGGACAGAGACTTTTTGCCATCTAGTATTGTAGCATTTCAATGAAACAGTTTGGTTGAAATTTGCGTATCAGGTCAATCTCAGCCTTTCAGGTGATGTTTGTCTGCACTCATATTCTATCTTCTTATCCTCCTGAGACCAAACACACACATATATCAGACAGATATTATCCCCATTTTACAGAGGAGGAAATTGAGACTCAGAGAGTGCTGGTCACAAGAGCCAGTATTGGAGCTGAGATGTAAAGCCAGGACAGACTGACTCCAAAGACAAAGCTGTTAGGACTAAAAGTGTTACACGACATTATTCATTAGTGTTCTTTAACATCTGCTAAGGGATCGTGTACATGTTGTTTGGTTCTTGCAGTAACCTTATAAAGTAGTGTGGCCTTCTTATCAGTTCCCTTTTCAGGTTTGGGACATCTAAGGTTTAGAGAAGTGACACTGAAAGAATGAACAGGATGGAAGCTCATTAGGTTGTAGAAGCTGCATTCACAAACTGTCAAACTTTCTGACTCCAGAACCCCTGTTACCATACCATACCACGCTGAAGTCTGCAACTGCACATTTTTGAGAACACTGTCCCAACAATGCTTGCTTTTCTCTACAAAGATGGCATGGCCAACAGACATGCATTTAGACCTGTTCTTCCTGGCATCGGATTAGCACTCAGCCAATGACATTCTCCTACCTGATTCTCCTTCAAACCAATGGCAAGCATTTCAGGGTCAATTAACAGGGATTAGAGGATGATCTGTGGCTGGAACCACATTACTTAGAGTATGGGGAGTGATATTCTGAATACAGCTCTGATATCCATGTGTTTTATGTATGATTTATGTTAATTTGGAATTTATTTTCTGTGAGTAGCAGTTTGACTTTGTATCAAAAACTTTATTTAAATAGAGACAACTAAGTCTTTTATGTTGCCTATATCCAATATTCTAGACTGGGTAGAAATGTCACTTCTTCCTACAAGCCTTCCTTACCTGTTCTGGCAGAACCAGTTAGACTCTTTTCTGTGCCTAAAGCATTTTATACTGTAGTCTATCTAAGTTGTGCTGCAAGTAACCTCTTTGATCTCGGCTACAGCAACTTCTTACTAGACATGTCTCCAGAGGCAAGGGAAATAAAAGCAAAAATGAACTATTAGGACCTCATCAAGATAAAAACTTTCTGCACTGCAAAGGAAACAATCGACAAAACTAAAAGTCAACCAACATAATGGGAGAAGATATTTGCATATCAGATAAAGGCTTAGCATCGAAAATCTATAAAGAACTTACCAAACTCAACACCCAAAAAACAAATAATCCAGTGAAGAAATGGGCAGAAGACATGAACAGACACCTTTCCAAAGAAGACATCCAGATGGCTAACTGACACATGAAAAGATGCTCAACATCACTCATCATCAGGGAAATACAAATCAAAACCATAATGAGATACCTCACACCTGTCAGAATGGCTAAAATTAACAACTCGGGAAATAAGCAATGTTGGCAAGGATTGGAGAAAGGGGAACACTTTTGCACTGCTGGTGGGAATGCAAACTGCTGCAGCTACTCTGGAAAACATTATGGAGGTTCCTCAAAAAAATTAAAAACAGAACTACTCTATAACCCAGCAATTGCACTACTAGGTATTTATCCAAAGGATACAAAAATGCTGATTCAAAGGGGCACATGCACCCCAATGTTTATAGAAGTGCTATTGACAATAGCCCAAGTATGGAAAGAGCCCAAATATCCATAGATTGATGAATGGATTAAAGAACATGTGGTATATATACACAATGGAATACTACTTGGTGATGAAAAAGAATGAAATCTTGCCATTTGCAACAATGTGGATGGAACTAGAGTGAATTATGCTAAGAGAAATAATCAGAGAAGTCAGAGAAAGTCAGGTATCATATAATTTCACTCATATGTGCAATTTAAGAAACAAAACAGGTGAACATGGGGGGAAAAGAAGGAAAAATAACATAAAACACAAAGGGAGGTAAACCATAAAAGACTCTTAAAAACAGAGAACAAACTGAAGGTTGCTGGAGGGGTGGTGGGTGGGGGGATGGGTTAAATTGGTGATGGGTATTACGGAGGGCACTTTAAAAAAATAATTAATTAGTTAATTAATTTTTCAACTTTGTTAACATACAGTGTAGTCTACTTAACGAGTAGATTCCCGTGATTCATCACATACGACACCCAGCGCTCATCCCAGCAAGTGCCCTCCTCAATGCCCATCACCCATTTTCTCTACCCTACAAACTCCCCACCCCTATCAACCTTCAGTTTGTTCTCTGTATTTGAGTCTCTTACGGTATTCCTCACTCTCTGTTTGTATTTTATTTTTCCTTCCCTTCCCCTATGGTCATCTGTTAAGTTTCTCAAATTCCACAGATGAGTAAAATCATATGATATATGTCTTTCTCTGACTGACTTATTCTGCTTAGCATAATACATGGAGGGCACTTTCAGGGATGAGCACTGGGTGTCATATGTAAGAGATGAATCACTGAGTTCTACTTCTGAAACCAAGACTGTACTATATGTTAACTAACTTGAATTTAAATAAAAAAATTAAAAAATAAATTGTGCTTCAATTATATGTTTACATTTCAAATTGACCCATAAGGACTGTGAACTATTAGTCTTTTTCTACCCATCAACTAGGATTATGTTTGCTACAGAGTAGGTGTCCACAAAACAACTAGTGGCTTAATTAACTAATTAATACTCCCACTGAAAAATAAAGTACCTGTTCACTAGTTTGAAAAGGAATTTGGAAATATCAGTTTTAAATATTTATTTATTTTGAGAGAGAGAGGGAGAGCATGTATGTATGTGTGTATGGGGGAGGGTGAGAGAGAACCCCAAGCAGGCTTCACCCTATCAGTGCAAAGCCCATTGTGGGGCTCTGTCTCACAATCCTGAGATCATGACCTGAGCTGAAATCAAGAGTTGGGCACTTAACCTACTGAGCCAACCAGGTGCCCCTAGGAGATATCATTTTTAGTGCTGGACATGATGGTAACATTTAGTCTGTCTTGGAACTTTATATTTTTGATTAACCAAATATGGGTAATTAAAATTTAAAACTCTCATATTTTATTATAACATTTATAAATCTGTTTAATATTTTGTAAATATAATATTTTATATTTAATTGGGGTAAAGATAGTATTCAACAACTTAAATTAATTAAAATTATACAGATATTTAAAATGGTGATGTTGATCTATATATATTTATATGGCAAGATGTTTATGGCATATTATTTAGTGAGTAAAGAGGAGATTAAGAAATAGCAATTAAAGTATCTCATTTTTGTAAGAAAATTCTATATCATTATGGGAAAATTCTAGAATAATAATAATAGTAGGAGTAATGATAATATTTATATCCTTTCTTTATTATGAATGATTACAAAGTTCCAGGTATGGAATTAAGCGCCTTCATACACTACTTTAATCCTCAATTAATTAATTAATCCTCAGTTAATAATTCCATTAACTCATTCATCATTAATTGGTTCAACATTGAACATATATGTCTTGTCCCAGGCACTGTGCAGACTTATTAGAGATAGAGCTGTGAACCAGATGGACATAGTATCTAGCATTCTATCATATCCTAACTCCAGAGGTGAAAATTAGGGATGTTGTCCCACCCATCAGGGGTCTTCTGGCCCAGGTTCTGGTTCAACAAAACAAACATAGAGACTCATAGGCTACATTTGCCATCAGTCTATTCAGGTGGATACAGCACAGGAATGATGGTCGCCCAGCAGGGCAGCATCAGGCCTTCCCTTCTGTGGGAGTTCTTGCTGCAGTTCACACAGTCTTCCAGCAGCCATTGTCTTTGGTCCTTCAGATGATGACTCAGACTCCAGGAGGTGAGATCCATACTGAGTGGGTTCAGGATCTTCATTCCTCAAGTAACGATTTCATAGGTACAGTGTCCAGGGTTCTCATGAGAATCACTACCACCATCAGGTATTTACAATTAATTTACAGTTTGTTTGCCCCAGTACAAAGGGAGTTTGCCAATCAGAAGTCATTGCAATCATAAGCAATGCTACTTAAAAACAACTTAACATTTCACTCCTATTAGATTACCAGGGAAACACAACTAGAGAGTGTAGAAGGGGAAAGGATTTTGTTAAGGAGGGATCTAATAAGCAAGTGGCAGAGTGAATTCAAATTTACGTCTTTCTGACTCCAAAGTCTAGCTTCTGTAATTTACTGGATGATACCAAAAATGATCTCTGGGAGGAAAGCTTTTTAGATAGCTTTTGCTTTCTTCTTTATACTGTCTGAATTCTCAGACTTTTTTTTTTGTAATGAGAATGAATTTCTTTTGTAATCAGAAATAAATATTTTTATTAGAAAGACTAACAAGATGAAAACAAGCTTTTGGTGTAGCATTAAGTGAAAGTAGCCAGAAACAAAATTATATATGCATTTGTGTTGTGATTAAGATGATGTAAAAAGAGAGGTGCATGAGGAAGAAGCCAAGCAAAAATATAAAGCAGTCCTATCAGTAGTTGAGTCAGAATGGTTGGCTTGCGAAGGGCTTGCTTTATCTATCTATCTTTCTATCTATCTATCTATCTATCTATCTATCTATCTATCTATTTTCCAGATACTTTATGAAATTATGTTATTCTTTGAATGAAATGAAATGCATTAGTAAAATAGAAAAGGAAATTTAAATGTAACTATATTAGGGGTTCAGAGTTCTCAAATTATTTCAAAACACACCCATGGACCTAAGATGGGAGGCTGAATTAGAGAGCAGTTCTGTTCCATTCCTGACATTTACCTATGTAACTGGAAGAATTTGCCCAGGGCTCTTGCTATGTCCCTATGCCAATACTATTCTTTCAGTGCATTACAGTAACTTCCCTAGGTCTGTGTTCATGTGGTAGAGTGGGAATACTATTGCCCAACTCCTTTCACATGTCATTTATCTACTATGTAAGGTTTACTTTTTGTTCAAAACTCACGTTTTGGGCTTTATATGATCCTTCTTTAGCCAAGGACTCATATAATTGGATAGCTGCTGTTATGTTTTGCATACCAAAATTTCCAAATAGCAAAGCATCGGCCATTTTCTCCATAGCTTTCAAGTTTCCCATGTTAGCTGCTTTGGCAAAGAATACATAGGCTCTGTTTAAAAAATATGAAGGTAGAGGTTTGATTATCAAAAATGAAATTTTCTGCTCCCTCCTTCAGACTACTTCTAACAAGTAGGACCAAGTTGTCATTGCTGCTAACAATAAAATTTAGCTGAAGTCCATCACATCTATAGACCAGTAGGTTTTTTTCCAGCCATTATCTAAGATGACAATTTCAAATATATCTGACAAACAGTGAAGCTGCTAAAAAGGAGAAATTTGCTTCAAGCTTATTCACCAAGTGAAGTGAAATATTGAGGCCCTTGTCCTAAAAGTGAACTTTCCCATGGCCACCCACATTATAGGAGTATTTATTTTACAAACTGAACTCTGAAATATGTAAGAATATAATCAAAACCAATCAAAAAATAATCAAAACTGGAATGTCACATGTAGAGAGCTACTATCATGAAAACAAAAGTCCCTTTATATTCTGAAATAATTTTCTAAAACAGAACATATTCTTCAGCACCATGTGGAAAAACAATAACCAAATAAAACGCAATGGTTATTAGGACTCTAAACTCTGACTGCCTGGTTCAAAATCTGTGTCTACCACTTGTTAGTGTGGGAGCTTCAGGCAAGTTATTTAATTTCTCTGTGCTTCTCTCATCTATGGAGTAGGGATAATAATAGTACTAGCTTCATAGGGTTGCTGAGAAGATTCAGTGAGATACTCCAAATGAAGTGCTTGGCATTAGTGCCTGGTACATAGTAAGCACTAAAAAAACTTTAATTATGATGATGATGATGACAACAGTGACAATGACAATTGCATAAATTCTAAAGTTTCATAGCATGGCAATTGTTCTCCTGTAATTTGTGGGTAAATGGTGTGAAAGCTTAGTGATAGATGCCATAGGATTGCCTTATACTGTATTTTCTGAGTCCCAGTCAGAAATCACCTGGACCTGATGTGTATAACAAGTAGTGATGGAGAGCCTTTCAAGGTCAAAACTTGTGTCAGAGACAGAGAGTACTTTTGGGTTTTATTTTTACTTTTATAATTTCCTTTTTGGTACCGGTAAGACAAGAAAGCAACTTCTACTGGTGACCTTGATTCCAATATAGGAACAAATACACGAATCTACCATTACTACAAACTCAGAAGGATCAGGAGACTCAGCTTTATGTACCGCCTGTCCATGCCGATGCTAAACGAATCTGTTCTTGGTGGCTGGAGCAGGGTAGAATGGGCTTGGACTGAATGATAGCTACATAGGCATTAGGGTTCTGGATGCCAACACAGTGAATAGACTCCAGTGAAACAAAAGAAGCCAGAGATTAACCATAGTCAGAGCAAGCTGAGATTCTGGGGACCAGAAGGCAAATAAGACAGAAGGTCTCAAAGGCCAGTGAGTACAGATGTCTGGCATCCAGGGGCAGGCATGACATCAGGACACAGATTCCCTGAAGCCCTTCTGTCACATGGTTTGCTGCTGCAACCACATAGCCTGCTGGGATTAGAAGGGCACCAACATGGAACAGGGCAGAGAAACTTGAGATGGGCTGCAGGAGCCTTTGCTGATCCCAGGGGGCAGTAAAAGGTTGCAAAATCAATTCCTCTAGGTGTCTCTGGTCCCCTCTCAGGAAAGTCCAAGGTGACATAAGGAATACTAGAAGCAGGACCCAGGGCTGAGGAAAGTTGTTGGTACATTAGGTAGGATTAAGATCTGGACTGTAATCCCCAAGACAGAAAATGTAGGAGAAACTGGGCAGCATTAGCAGATCCCCAAAAGAAAGTTTAGTTAGGTATCTGGAAAATTTCTAAAGAATCTGGTATTGGATGCTAAGGTAGGTGCTGGGGAAGAAGGAGACTAAATGCATCTCTAGGATACATTAGAAACCTGGCGTAGGGCAGCAGCTTACTTACAAATCTTCTTTGCTAATGGAGAGTAATTCTTAATGACAGCTAACTCTGGCTGTCTCCAAGGCTTCTTGACTCCTGCAGACAGGTTTGTGTCTCCCTGACATATGCTCGCTTAACATCTTTACTTCTAGCACTACTGACCATTTGTAGCTGAATGAATTAGTGAATGAATGGGGTCAAGATGTGGGTGTCAATGAGCCAAAAGGACTGGTAGCACCTTTATCTTATACAAGAAGTGGTGAACAAGGAGGGCATAGGATAGAGGAATGAATGGGAGAGAAATGATTCCTCTGTGGTCAGTAGGGTGTTTTTTCTGTCCTCTGACCAGAATCTTAGAGATGACTATATTAGATGTAATTGGCTTGACCGTCCTGATAACTGAAGGAATTTCACTCAGTTTGCCCACAAATTCCTGAAGTCTCTTGCTGTGAACAGATTTGGTTTCAGTTTTCTATCTACCAACTGGGAAGGGTCAGGGGACTCAGCTTTATGCACCTTCTCATGTATCTATGCGACTGCAAAGATAAGCTGCTCTTGGGGTGCTTGGCTGGCTCAGTTGGTGAAGCATGTGACTCTTGATCTTGGGGTTGTGAGTTCGAACCCCATGCTGGGTGTAGAGATTACTTAAAAAGAAAATCTTAAAAAGAAATAGAAAGAAAGAAAGAAAGAAAGAAAGAAAGAAAGAAAGAAAGAAAGAAAGAAAAAAGCTGCTCTTCTGGAACTCTTTAGCAAGGATAGGCTAGGCAAGAATAGACTGAGACTGAATGACACCTAGGTAGGCATGTAAGTTCCTGCACTGCTGGATGGTCTGCTTTCAGAGCTGGGGTTTCCTCCCATTCTTTAAGCCAAAGAGGAAGGCACCCATCAAGGTTAAGTGGATAGTTACTTGGGAGCTTCTAAGAGTGATTTTGTCCCTTTAGACTGAATCTTGAACTTAACAGGGTATACCCAGTGGGCCTTCATGTTGGGTTCATCTGCTATTAACCTGAAATCTGAGGGACCAGCCCCTTTCCAGAATTCCATTGTTCTCTCATCTAGGTGGGCTGGGTTGAGAATTCTTTATTCTTACTCCTTCATTCAGTGAGCACATGAATGAGCAGACTTCCATAGCAGGCCAGATTGTATTTTTGGGGGGTCTGATTTAACCCCATACTCATCATGATAGCGCCCAGACATGCTCAGCATGACACCCAGGTTTTGTAGGGGATGGTTTCCTTTGCTCTTATAAGGAGCTTCTAACTTTCCCTAGAGAGAGGTCCAACTCCTTTACCTCCTTTCTTGCTGCTTTGGAAGAATTACAGAATATTTTTGACCTTCCATTTACTCCTGTATAATTTGGGGATAATAATTTATGACTCTTAATATCATTGTGAGCAATGAATGATATTCTATACATAAATACCCAGAACAATAACTAGCACAAAGAAGGAGTTTAATAAATGGAAGTTGTTTATAGTCAAGTGCCCCTTTACCCTCTATACTCTTATGCTCTTTTGGGAAGCTTTGAATTTTAAGAAAGAACTCAGGGGCTCTGTTGCTGCCCTGTCTAGGGTCAGCTACCACAGCACTGGGCTGCTTTCCCCGGAGCTGGTATGCCCAATTTGTGTGAAAATAGAAGATGTCTCCTAGTTGGAGGTACAGAGCCCATTCTTTTTATTATTATTGCTTCGGGACACACTTGTTTTCTTCTCTCCCACACCTTCTTCCTCTTACCATTTAGAGGACTAGAGATAAAAATAACAAATCTTTATCTTCTGCTTACTATGTGTTGGGCATCCTCCTAAGAGCCTGACTGCACTATCCAGAGCACAGGGAGGTTAAGTAACTTGTCCAGGATAACACAGCCAGTAAATGGCACAGCTAGGATTCGATCCCAAGGTTTTAATTAGAGACTTGAGGGGTGACCTCATGTTGCGTCCCTCTACTCTGGGGACAAGATATTTCTTCCTCCCCGTCAGACAAAGTAGACAAGGAAAAAGAGAAATGATGAACATGGAGTGAGACCATGTGGCCACAGCTTGGTTATGTCCCAGCTGTGTACTTGTGATCATCTCACTCACATCTTTGAATCTCTATTCTCAGCTGTTTACAGGGGGAACATGAAGCTCTTCTTAACTCATAAGGCTGTTCTGGAATATAATGGAATCACATACATGAAAGTGCCTTGAAAACCACAAAGTGCTCTACAAATGCTGAGTTAGGCAGAATAAAGCATTCTAAAACAACCACTCTAATTCAAATAACAGATTTTATTTTATTTGAAATACCTAATAAATAAAAGTCAAAACAGAATATTCTTGCCTGAATACTCAGATCAGTGCCTTAACTCTGCATTTCACTTAAAATGTAGGGACCACAATTTCATATACAATTCTGTTTGTTTAGGCTGGTAATTTGTAGGATTCTTTAAACATCAATTGATCCTTTTCAAAACAAAAGCTTATGGGCAAATAAACTTATTTGTTATCCCAATAAGCTTTTAACAACAAACGAGATTTTGAATTGTTCTTTTTTTCTCAGCCAGGAATTTAAGTTGGCTTAAATAACTGGATAAAGACTTACTCTGCTTTTTGTTTTTGGCTTTTAGACTGCTGGAGAATCTTGATGCCCATCTTAAACAGCTGGTCTCCTTCATCTGTGAAATTTTTCTTTGCTTGCTTTCTTACTATATATGGGCAAACAAGGAAAAATAACATCATTTTTATGTTTTATATTTTATTTTTTAAAATTTATTTTGAGAGAGAGAGAGGGAGAGAGAGAGAGAATCTCAAGCAGGATACATGCTGTCAGCACAGAGCCTGACATGGGGCTCAGTCTCACAAACCATGAGAACATGACCTGAGCTGAAATCAAGAGTTAGACACTTAACCAGCTGAGCCACCCAGGTGCCCCATGTTTTATATTTTTAAAATAATGTGCTGCCATATTAGTTTGGGTTTTTCTTATGAGGGGGTTCAGATGAACCTCCCTAATATGTGCCATTTCGGCATGTGGATTATTTTGAGCTGAAGACATTCAAGGCTGGAAAGACTCAAGAAGAGCTTTTTACCTCCCCCTTAACTGCCCATAAGAATTTAGATAGAGGGCCTGGTCCAGGAAGATAGCTATCACCAGAGATAACTATGCAGAGTATGGGCTAGGTGTGGTAAGATAGGGGAAGTTGGTAGGTCATGTTTGTTCAAATTCCTCTCTGTCCTATTGTCTCTACATGGCATGAAAATCATTTGTTTATCAAACATTTGCTCTTCCCATCTTCCTGTGAATTGTCTTCCTTCCCTTTGAAGCCCTAGTCCCTTACTTCCTCAGGATGGTTTATAAGCCTTACTCACCCATATAAAATTAGATTTGTTTTTCTATTAATTTGACTTATGTCAATTTAATTAAAAAACCAACTGAAAAAACCTCCTTTCCTCCTTTACACTCTCCTTATTTTTTAACCTCTGCATTTCAAGATCACCTTGGTTTTGTTCAGAAGATAAAAGCTGTCTACAAAAGTATCCTCTTCCTGTCTTTTGTTAAAGCGTCCGGAGGGTGGAGGAGATAGAAAGATGCTTCTGATGGTAGGAAGGAGAAAGACGCTCCCCAGTCTGGGAAAGCGATGCAAGGTTCCACAAGTACAAAGCAGGACAGAAGGTCTTCAGGGAAGGGGCTGCTTGGCGTACTCTAAAGAAATGATCTGAGCACCAAGGTCTCATCTTGCAGACTCCCTTGTCTGAACATGGCCCATAAACCTTAGAGCTATAAGATTCCAAGAGAATATGAGGACCGACAAGTGGACATCGCCTAGATATCCAATGTGCATCTAGGATTGGAGGAGAAAATCTCCCTGAAAATTTTGCTCTGCCCAAGGCTCCCTCCTCCTCCCCAACAACCTTTCTGAGACTTTGGGGAAAGCACACAGAGAGAGTACCAATAACAACTTGCTGTGTTGGGAAGAGGGCTCAGAATTAATTTTATAGGATTTAAATAAAGAAATGGAATTTTACCTGCTACAATAATATTTCTCAAAACACTTATATAACACTTCACAATTTTCAAACCATTGTCATCAGTTTACAGATGCAGAAAGCTATTTGGAGGGAGAGTCAGCTTTACAGCTCCAACTACACCCACACAGTGCATGTGCACATGTGCAACACACACACAAACACACACACACACACACACACACACTCACACTCACACTCCCTTCCACATCACAGTGCCTCTTGAAGTCCATTATGACACTCAGTGAAACCTCTGATTAGGTGAACCATGCCTGAAACCATTTAAAAAGAGAGGCATTTTGAGGTTTGATGCCTCATTAACAAGACTACAAAAATCTTTAAGTGGTTCCTGTTTTTCTTCTCCCTGACAAACCATCAGAGTTCTTCAATTTCTTTTTTAAATTACAAAAATTGTTTTAACTTAAAAGTTAATTTGCAATTATTTCGAATGCTTCAAGGTATCCAATCAATTCAGTAACACCAGACACTTTTAGTATCTAATTTCTGCTTTGAGTTGTATGTTATCTATAATCATGACTAAAGAGGAAAAATAATGGGGGAAAAAACCTACCAATCTTTGATTTGAATAGCAATTTCTCCTATTATCATGCTTTCAAAGAGCAAAAATCCATTTTGAAAGGCTGACTCTGCATGCACATACATATGAGAAATGATACACCACTACAGATTTCCACCCATGGCTTTTACTTCTATTTGTAATTCTATTTTTGACTTCCCAAATGTACTGAAATAACAGTTTTCTTTACAATAAGAGGGCTCAATTATCAAATAAAATTCTCTTGACAACACTTTAATTTCCTTTTTATGGTTTAACAATTTCCAAATCTGGGGAAAGCATAGTCAGGAAATGACTCGAGGATATTATTCTGAACTTGACGTAAAGAACCTTCCTGAATCCAGAATCTTCTTCTTCTTCTTTTAAGATAATTTTTGAAGTTTATTTATTTATTTTGAGACAGAAAGAGGGGAGGAGAGGTGGTGGGAGAGGGAGAGAGAATCCCAAGCAGGCTCCCTGCTGTCAGCACAGAGCCCACTGTGGGGCTTGATCTCATGAACTGTGAGATCATGACCTGAGCCAAAATCAAGAGCCAAAAATCTGCCCAATCGACTGAACCACCCAGGTGCCCCAAATCTGGAGTCTTCTCAACAGCCAAATAGTGGATGCCTGTTGTTCTTTCCTGATAAGGGCTCGAAGCTAACCTGAGTGGTGGTAGGAATGAGCATCAGGAGTAAAAGAGGGCAGAGTAGGTGTGCCAGAGAGCAGCAAGTATGGGAAGTACTTCAACTAGATGAATTTGTATTTCAGTGTTTGCCAGAGACATAATTTATAGAAAGTTCTTGACATGTTATTACATCTGCAGTTAATTATCATTTCATACCTAACTTGAATACTGTTATGGGCTGAATTGTGTCCCCCTAAATTCATATGTTGAGTGTATCTCAGAATGTAACTTTATTTGGAGATAAGGTGTTTAAAGAGGTGATTAAGTTAGAATGAGGCCATTAGGGTGGGATCTTAATCCAATATGACTGGTGTAACTATAGGAAGAGAAAGAGACATCAGGGAGATGCAGGCACTAAGACCATGTGAGGATACACTGAGAAGCCAAGGAGAGATGCCTTAGAATGAAACCAACTCTGTTGGCACTTTGATCACAAACTTCCAGCCTCCAGAACTGTGAAAAATAAATTTTTGTTGTTTAAGCCACCTTGCCTGTTGTATTTTAACATGACCTCCCTAGCAAACTAATACAGATGCCAACTCTGGATTACATGGAAAACAAGCTGCTCTTTCTTCCTACCGGAGGGGAAGGGATGCACCCAACTCAGCTTCCTATCAGATCAGTGGCTACCTTCTAAAAATAGTAGGGCATATAATTTCTCATTGGCTCCCAAGGTCTCCAGGTGCTGGACATCTGACTTGCCCAGGCAGCTGGGTGCCCAAGTAGTCCACCTCTGACAAGGTCATTTTATCATGATTATATTCTAGGTAGGCAGTGTAGTAGGTCCAGCAATCCCAGCAATGTGTCCAGCATTCCATGTGTCCAGCAATCCCAGGACCCAGCTCACCTCTCTGTAAGATGATGGGAGAACTGGAATTCTATGCGTTCTCTTGCTGACTCTTCATCTATAAAATTCTCTAATCAAGTCTATTCTTTAATCCCTATAACCTGTTTTTGTGGCATTCAAGAAAAATCCTCTTGTTGATAATGAATTCCAAAGCAAAGCTTTGGAACAAAAAGAACTCACTTGCTTGCTGCAGATATTAATGGAAAAGGAAAGAGCTGGAAACAACTTAATCTCTGTCATTCATACATTTACTTGTCCATTTAATTGGTATGAATGAATATTTATCATGTGTTAGACACAATGCTAGATATTGTGTTTCCAAAGATGATGGAGACACTGTTTGAGCCTGGCAGTGGAGATAGACATGTTTGCCAAAAACTACAATGCCATGTGGTAGGCACTCTGTAATAAGGCACTATGAGAGCATAGGAGCCTCCTTTGTAAGCAACAGAAACCTAATATTATTGACTTAAGCAAAAGCAACTTATTGGGAGGCCACTGAAACTCATAAACTCACTGGGGTAGGTCTCAGGAATCAGAGCTTTCTAGAAGCAGAGACAGATGTTGCTATAGGACTGGATTGAAATCCAGTCCTTTTAGGATCTTCCCCTCTTTGCTCCAGACTCCATGGCAAGTATAATGGGTCTATTCAGGGAAGACAAAGGTTCTCATTACATTCCTGTAAGAATATATCCACTGGGGAAGACTTAATTCCTTAAAAAGAAATTGAGAGGGTGAGAAAAGTAAAATGGATGATCAGAAGCGACCAAACAGCAAATGCCCGCTCGGGCACTGGACTCTTGCTAAGGGAAATAAAAAAAAATCTTCACAGATGAAAAGACACTTCAGATAGTTCTTGAAAGGAGGGTAGGAGTTTGTTGGGCCAAGAAGATGAAACTGGCATTCCATTTGGAGGAAACAGTCTATGCAAATGAACCAATGAAACAATGATGGGGGGGCAGTGTATCTTAAATGAAGAATGATGGTTTGAGAGTCATGTTTGGTCATGTGGTCCAGACTGGTGATGGGAGTAAGTGATATTGAGGGGAGTGGACAGAGGGCTGAGAAGGGAGTGGGGAGAGGGAACAGAGGTCATTGTGAAGGTGAAGGCAGGTTTGATATGGGAAGAGAAAGAGCAGAAGTGGCAGGAAGTTGGCTCTGATCAGACAGAATTATTTTGGAGTTTGAAATTATATTGATGAAACAGGTCTATATGTGGCTGGTAAATGACTGAGGAGAAACAGAAACAAAGATTACTGGAATTGTGGAAGTCTAGCAAAAAGGATAAGGTCTTCAACATGGATAGTTAGCCCCTGCAGAGTGCTGGTGGCCTGTAGCCATTGACTGACTGATGTAGGGGTAACAGCGTAACCCCTTGCCTACAGGGAGGGGGAAATCCTCTAGTGTTATTCACTTGTAAAGCCCTAAACTTCTCCTGAAACCCTATCTTTGCCCAACTCCTTCTCTTGCCCTATCCTGTATTCCTCACTCTCTTCTATGTTTCACCACATCTAGAACTTTAACATTTAAATTTAATATTTAAATTCAAATAAATAAACAAATACCATTTAAGTCATCTTAAAAAGCAAAGAGAAAAATATTTGTATGCCAAATTATAGTTATATTAAAAATGACATGAAGGATCATTAAGAGTTAAAGGAATTAACAATTAAGCTAGGAGATGGATATCTTTTAGTCTGACTAAAAACCAGGTGCTTTCAGCATTAAAATGATACAAGGAGATAAAAATGGGAAGTTCTTTCCCTTGGAGAAAATCTTGCCTACACAGACACTGCATCCTTCTTATTTAATTTCAATTGTATTTAATATAAACCAACTTTAGTTTCTGATTTTCTGAATAATGCATCAGAAGAGCTCTTCACATTTGCCCTTAATGTCTGCCAGGAAGATACAATCCCAGATAAGCAGGGAGAATAATGATCCATTACTAAAAATAACATTCCATCTAAGAAACAATGACTCAGCAAAGAGTTTAGTCAGATAAAGATGTGATCAACTCAAATGCACTTGGATAAGAGCACAGATATTTATAATAATCAAGTTTATTCACACTGTCCCCAGATCATTGTTGCCAAACATAAATACCTTCAGTGGTATTGCTAGGAAATGGCATACAAATTGTGTTGTAAGTAGAAAAACATTTTCTCCTCAAATATCTACTAAGCAAAACTTGAAATAACAAGGATTCTGACTTTCAAAGATTAATTCACTACCCCAAACTTTTAATTTAGCAGAAAGAAATATGGTTTATAAAACAAGTGAAGAACCAAAAACAATAATTATTATATTATAATAAAAGCTAACATTTATAAAGCACTTAGTCCCCAAGCAGTTTTTTCACTGTGAGAGGAGGGAGCTATTATCATTCCTGTTTTACAAATGAGGTGATACAGGCCCAGAGAGGTTAAGTAACCTGTCCAAGGTCACACAGTTAGTCCCTGATAGGCAAGAATTCAAATGTAGGCAGAATGACTGCACAGTCTGCTCATACTATTTGTCAGAGCTACACAATATGCAGAATTATGTGAGGAACACAAATTTACTATCAATTACTGAAAAATTTGAAAAATGAGTTCAAAATACACTTAAAAATAAATGTATTGTAATTGAAGTATTTTAAATGATGAATTTATTTATAGTAATACTTCTTTTACCTGACATTATTATTTTTTTAATGTTTATTTATTTTTGAGAGAGAGAACATAAGCGAGGGAGGAGCACAGAGAGAGAAGGAGACACAGAATCTGAAGCAGGCTCCAGACTCCTAGCTGTCAGCGCAGTGCTGGACACAGGGCTCAAACTCATGAACCGTGAGATCATGACCTGAGCCAGAGTCGGACACTTAACCAACTGAGCCACCACGGTGCCCCTTTCAGACATTATTAAGAAATGTGTCCATATAAATAATTTTTTCCCATTAGATGAGTCATATCCCTTTTTATTTTGACTGTTTTCTGATGGAAATGTGTCTAAAAAGTATACAATATATTCCTCCGCCTCCCCCAACAAAAGATAATGAGCATGATTTAACCTGGCGATGATTTAGAGCATCATTATGCACACCTGACCATATCCAAACTAGTTGATTTAGACATCATTACTTCAGACTGTGCTTGTAGGAGACCTTGGATAATGGAAAGCCCTTCAGCAATGAGTGGGAGCAAAAGGGACAAGAGAAAGATGGGGACAGGCTGTATTCAAGGCCCTGTGAAGGGTTAAGAGTGCCTGCTGGCTGGCTTAATAGTTAGCTGCACTTGCTAATTTGCAACACCTTACATTACTGTTTCCCAAAGCATACATGAGAAAATTGTAAGTGGTACACACACAAACTTTAACATTTTGATAGTTAATATACTTGGTATACATTCATCTATAGATTCTATTTGTAGCAAGTGGCACATCTATAGATTCTATTTGTGGCAACTAATTTTCATTTTTTTCTCAATTTTTTTCTCTGAAAAATTAACCATGAAATATTTAGGACATACAAAAAATCCAGAAAGGAAAACATACTTCAACATAACATTCCCATTTCACATAATTTAACAGATGGTAACATTTTGCCCTGTTTGTTTTAGGTATCTCTCTAAGGAAACAGAATGGAACAAATACACTCAAAGCCTCCTCCCAACATAATCCCAGTGTTCTCTCTTCAGAGGTAGCTGTTGTTCTGAAGTTACTATGTAGTCCTTTTACTACATATATGTACCCAATATTATTTCTATACTGTAAAACCATACATATGTATATGTATATATAATATACATATACATGTATATACATGTATATGTATATTATATATACATGTGTATATATATATATATATATATATATATATATATATATACTTTTGCAATTTGCATTTTTACCTTTTGAGATTTATCTGTCAAGTAGGCTTCATTAATTCATTTTAACCAGTGCCAATGGTCAAAATTCTTTGTATGACTAAACCAGTTTATCTATTTATTCCTCCATTATTTACCCTACCCATTCCACAGATATTAACTTTTTCCACTTGAATGCTACAAAAACCAGTTCTGCAATGAAAATCCTTGCACACATATTCTCATACAGATATGTGAGAATTTCTGTAGGATATATTTCTAAAAGTACATATGCCAAGTATAGCATATAAGCATCTTAAACTTTACTAGGTATTACCATTTTGCGCTTCAAAGAGGTTGCACGAAACATACATTCCCAACAGTGATGTATAAGAGTTCTCATTTCCTTAAATTCTGGGTTGCTTAGGGGTTATCTGATCTTTTAATCTTGCCTATCAATGTGAAATGATAAATCTTTATCAAATTTGAATTTCTGCAGTTACTAGTTAAGTATATTTATTGTTTTTTTTTCTAGGAATAGTATCCTTTGTTCAGTTTTTAAATTTTTTAAAAAATATTTATTTATTTGAGGGAGAGAAAGGGACAGAGTGTGAGCAGGGGAGGGGCAAAGAGAGAGGGAGACACAGAATCGAAAGCAGGCTCCAGGCTGCAAGCTGTCAGCACACAGCCCAACGTGGTGCTTGAACTCCTGAATTGCAAGATCATGACCTGAGCTGAAGTTGGACGCCTAACCAGCTGAGCCACCCAGGTGCCCCTTTGTTGAGTTTTCTACTTGTTTTTCCTGTTGATTTGTAGGTGTTTTTTATACAACCACTTCTTTCTTGGCTCTATTTGTTACAATATCTTCTTTTAACGTGTGGGTTCTTTTTCACTGTATAATTAAAAATACCTATTAAAACTTTTAACTTTAAGGTAGTCAAATTTATGAATTTTGGCATCATGGTTTTACTTTAGTCTTTAAGAATTAAAGTCTCTAAGTCTCTTAGTCTCTAAGAATTCCTTTCTTATACTAATATCTTAATGTTTTTTTAAAAAATTATTATTAAAGTTCTGATGTTCATATTTAGGTCATTAATCCACCTAGAAGTTACTTTTGTGTATGAGGTGAGAATGGGATCTGATCTTAATCTTCTTCCAAATGAGAATCAGTTGCCTGCATACAATCTGTTTATTTTTTCACAGCTGATTTGTAATACCTCTGTCATATACCAAATTCCCCTATATAGATGGGACCGATTCTAGACTCTTTTTATTTTTTTAAATCCATATGTCAATAGCATATGTTTTATACAATATAATTTTATAGTAAGAATCTAATGGGGCAAGTTCCACTTCTCATTCTACCTCAAAAGTATATTGGCTGTCTTTAGACTTGTTTTCATATATACTATTAAAATTAGCTTATTAAATTCTATGAAAACCCCTTTGGGCAATTTTGAAACTAATTTGGCAAGAAATGATATCTTAAACTTTGAATCTTCCCATTCAGAAACATAAAAACTCTTCAGTTATGCAGGTATTTTTTATATTATTGAATAAAGTTTTATGTTTTTCCACTTCTTAAACATCTTGTAGATCTTTTGTTAGATTTATTCTTAAGTACCTTTAGTTTTTATTGCTATTTTAAATAATATTTTAGCAGTTTAATTTTTAGTTGTTTTTTGTATCATATACAGAAATGCTATTGATTTTTATATATTAATTTTAAATCCAGCAACTTTGCCAAACTCCATTAATTTTCATGGTTTAATAGATTTTCCTGAATTTTTCAACATCAACATCATATCGTTCTGGTGAATTATTCCTTTGAACACTATGTGATAATGTTTTCTCCCTATTTATGGCTTTACCTTGAAGTCTATACTGCATAAAATATCAGATTTCTTTTGCTTAGTATTGGCTGTGATATCATTTCCATCCACTGACTTTCAGTCTTTTTGAGTCATGTTTTAAGCATATCTCTTTCAAATAGCATATATCTTTGACATTGTTTTAATCTAAAGGTCTCTGTCCTTCAACTCTTAGTTTCTTTCTGGGCTACATTCAGGGCAGTATCTTCTGATCTTTCTCTAGTTCATTAACCTTTTCTTCCACAGTGTCTAATCTTCTGTTTAAGCCCTTCACTTAATTTAAATGAACATACTTTTCATTTTTTTTTACTTCTATTTGGTTCTTTTGCACAGATGTCTACTCCTTTTTTCATGATACCTCTCTTTTTTCTTATGGTTTCTTAACAATTTAAAAATATATTTATTCCATAATTTTTTCCACATTGTTGTTCTACTATATCAAGACTTGGGTGTGCAATGTCTTATGTTGTGCCCACGTATGTATGTCGGTGCATGCACATACAAACTGACTCTGAGTAGATTTTTTGTTATGAATAGATTTTTTTTAACTTGGTGCAATTTATAAAATTTTCTTGTAAGTTCATCCTCAACAAGGCTTTTTTTTTTTTTTTAACGTTTATTTATTTTTGAGACAGAGAGAGATAGAGCATGAACGGGGGAGGGTCAGAGAGAGGGAGACACAGGGAGGACAGAGAGAGGGAGAATGTGAAACAGGCTTCAGGCTCTGAGCTGTCAGCACAGAGCCCGATGCGGGGCTCGAACCCACGGACCGTGAGATCGTGACCTGAGCCGAAGTCGGACGCTTAACCGACTGAGCCACCCAGGCGCCCCTCAACAAGGCTTTTTATGTAGGAAATGTGCAAATGTTTTTCCAAACTGGTTTTGTGTTGCTTCTGTCAGTTTTGCAGACTTATCATCTTACCGATGGAAGGAAATTCTTATATGTGAACATATTGACTTGAAATTACCAAAAAAAAATCAGGTAGCATAAATTCAGAGAGCCTAAATAGAGGAAGAACTTCCTTGATATCTGACTAAAATGGTAGGTGGCTTATCTGTTTTTTCCTAATATCCCTTTCACTGCATGCACAACTCTGTAAAACTCTCAGTTTTATTCATAGCTCTTCATTCCAATTGTCTTGTCAAAAATCCCAATGTGTATTTGATTTTCCCAGCCTGGGATTTAAAAATCCAAGGCTCATGCATTACCAGCTCTGATCACAGTCTGCCAAAACATCAATTCGCATCCTTATTTTTCATCATTTCTAGCACTTGAGGATTTCAGTTTCCTGTGAACCAGCTTTGCATTAAACACACACACACACACACACACACACACACACACACACAGAGCGGGGGGGGGGGGGAGTTTGGTATATTTTAGGCATTAGTTTTAGGTATTTATAGTAGCAGGATTTTCCTACTGGATTAGCCTACCATTTTTCTAGAATGGGAAAGATTTAGTAATTTTCTTTTAAAATCAACTTATTAAAAACCATTCTGTTGATTTAAAGAAAAAAATTCAGCAATAGGAAAGGTATTAAATGGTATGCAGTTTGGGTTCTCTGATAAGCAGACTCTAAGAGTTCAGGGTGTTTATTAAGAAGCACCCCTGGAAAGCACTCCTGGGGAAAAAGTAGGATTAGGCAGAGGGAGAAGCTGTGATGCAAGGCTAATGAAACAGTTGACTGGCCCTCCATCTCAAGTTAGGCTGAGATGGTCAGGACTTTATATTCCTGAATAGATTAGTCATTGGAAATTGGCAGCCCTAGGGAGGAGGTATGACCTCGGGCTACGTGCCTCTTTGCACCTGAGACAGTCTCTTCACTGCTGAAGGCTGTCTTTGAACTACACTTCCAGTAATTGGGCTCTAAGAATCTCATTGAAGGGGGGATATGAATGGCACTTCGCAATGTCCTCCACATATATTCCAAAGTCAATAAAGTAGAATACACATGATAAACTTAGCCAGGTGGTCACAGACCCCAGAAGTGATAAAAAAGAATGCCAAGACAAGCTTAAAGCAAGATTGCAAGACAAATTTCTCCAATCAAGAACATAGGAGTGATCTGGTCTGATCACCAAAATTAATGATGATTAACTGCAAGAAATGCCAGTAAGGACTTGTCAGGAAGGACTTAGAAGTAGTGTTCCAGTTGCCAGCAGGAATATGCTCCATTGTTCCCAGTGCATGATTAATTATTGATTTGTCTTGCTAACAATTTAATAAAGGTAATTAATCTATGATACTCAATTCTGTCTCAGAAAAAAAGGATTGCTATTGAAGTTATAGTGAAAAGATACCTAAAGGGAAAATGAACATGCCATTAAAAAAAATGGAATGGATGTGAAAGCATTATGTTCAACTGTAAAACAATATTCAAATATACTCTAAAAATGGAAGGCTCTCTTATGTTTATGTAGCACTTACAGTGTAGTATATTGCAAAGAATGCTGAAATTGGAGTCAGAAGACCTGATTTTATATCCTAGCTTTACATAAAAAGAATTCAACTCAATTTAATTCAGCAAATATTGATTCATATTAAGTATGTGACAGATACAATGCCAGGCACAGATCTTGCCTTGAAGTAATGGTAGTGCAAATGCTATTGGTTATTATTTGACAAATTCTAGGTAGGGGGAAAATGGAAAATGGGTAAACAGTTTCTCTCTTTTCAAAATGTGGAGAAATATATTCATATTCTAGAAACAGCTTGATGTTAATCTCTTTGATTTCTCTAATAGGTTATTATACATGGTTTGTAAGCCTTGAGTTAAGGAGATGTGGTCACTAAGAATTAGAAAAGGTTTTTGACAATGTTAAGTTAAATCTCATTTCTCGTATGTGGAAGACTAGTAAGTCTTGGGAACAGCACTTTTATAGAACACCTATATTCCATCTCTTATGATATCCTATGTGTAAAATGCTGAAGTGGGAACTGAGTGAGAACAGAGTTGAACAAGGTTTTTAGCCAGTTTGATAACCATGTATAACCTATATTCCCAGTTTATTCTACAGCTTGTAAAGTTCAAACCCTCCCTCTAGAGAAGGTTACTTCTCCATGGCTTTCCCTACTTTCTTAATTCCTGATTTGAGAGGTACTGTTCCTGGACTGTCTCACAGTGACCCACAGTGAAACCAACAACTCTTCAAGTTGTCTCAAAAGAATATTCACTCTTGAAAAGCATTTGTCAGGAATATAGATTTTTACCAATGATTTCATAGAGCAGAATGAAAGATGATTAATTCTAAGAACAAAAACAACTTTTAATGGTCAACTTTTAATGGTCAGCATCACCAATTTTAAAATATCATTTGGGTTCCCCTAACTTTGGAATTGTGCTGGTTTCTCAAGTTAGCACAGTCAATAACCACCTTTCTGGATCCTTATGTCTGCTTTCTCCCATTGTTCTCCCATTCTCTCTTCTTCTTACTCTCACAAAAATAACAAAATTCTTCTCCCTGGCTCTACAGTGCAATTTCTTTCCATGTGTAAATATTTGGAATCAGATGACACCAGGCTTCTGTGTTGAGTTGGAGGTGGGGGATCAGGAGGGGATGTTTATCTCCTTTCTATCCACAAATGCCTATTAAGGTATCTTCCATAACAAGGGCAGTGCACACTGTACAAGGCATTCTGGTAAATACGGTTTTATTTTCTCAACCTCATCACTAGATTTTTATCTGGTTGATCAGTGGGTAAATATAATCCTAGAGACTTATGGTAAATTATTGTGGGCTCTAAGCTCTAAATTTGGCCATATCTTGTTAACTCCTCTAAAAAAACTTGGGGTAAAAGATTGGAAGGATGCTGATCAAAATTTTGAGTGAGAGAAAATTAGGAGAGAATAGCTTATTAATTAATTGATGTAATCAACAAACCCTTTATTAAACTTTTTCTCAAAGGACTCAATTTAAATGTGCCATTTATTTCCTATCAGAGCTCTACCTGATATTTCAAGTCCATGCATGTCAACATTTTTATGTCATATCTAGAACTCTTCAACTGAGCAGGGAAGCAGCCTTTTGGAGTAAATGTGGGAGAAAACACTCTTAAATATTAAGGTAAAACAATTAAAAATCATTATCAAATAAGACTCACATAAAAAATTATCAACTAGAATCAATAAGAGACCTCTGGAGTCCCTTAGTTCTCAATTTCTATCTGTTGGTCTTATTAGCAGTGACCACCCTTCCATATGTACTTCTGTCAGGAAGAAATATTTTTCTAATTTATGTAAATCTTCAGACTGTTATAAGACAGGGCTTCTCAAATGTCCTTGAAACATTCATGTAGTCAGTGATGAATGCATGTAACACTCTCTAGAGGTCTGGAGAACAGGAAGGCATTTCTTTGAAGTCTTCGTTTTGATATCAAAACATGAATTTTGAAGTCTTTTGCATACATTATAGCTGTGAGTTCTAAAATAAAGATGTTTGCAATTATTTACTATTATTTACTTCCTTCAAAACCTTCAAGTAAATTTGGTGGTCAGGAAATTGTAGTATCTTTATCATGTAATTCAATATTTGCCCAAAGCCATTTTCAGGAGCATGACATTAAAATTTCTCGATTATTGTCACCTTACTTTTATGAGAAGCATATGGCATAATGGCTAGAGGACTTTGGCACCAGACCATCTAAGTTCAAATCCTAGTTTTCCTGCTAGGTAACTTTCATAATGCTAAGCAAATTATTTCTCTGTGCTGCAAATTTCAAGTGTTATAAAGTAGAGATAATATAACCTATCTTAAATTGGGTAGAGCACTTAAAACAATATAGAAAATTCTCAATTAAAGATAACTTATTATTTGTTATTATTAGGTATAATATAACCACTTCTACATAAGGGAAAGAGATCTCTTTTGAAGGGTGGTATTATATACTCTTTTATTTTATTTGTTTTAAAATTCCAGTATAATGAACATACAGTTTTATATTAGTTTCAGGTGTACAATGTAGTGATATACTTACTCTTTTTTTAATTTTTTTTAAAAGTTTACTTATTTATTTTGAGAGAGAGAGAGAGGGAGAGAGAGAGAGAGAGAGAGAGAGAGAGAGAGAGAGAGAGAGGCTGCGAATAGGGGAGGTAGAGAGAGGGAATCCCAAGCAGGCTCCACACTGGCAGCACAGAGCCCAATGTGGGGCTCAATCTCATGAATTGTGAGATCATAACCTGAGCTGAAATTAAGATTTGGACACTTAAGACAATCTGACAATAAATCATATTAAAAGAAATGTAAGCGATGAACCACAGGAATCTACCCCCAAAACCAGGCACACACTGTACACACTATGTTAGCCAATTTGGCAATAAAGTATATACATAAAAAAGATTTGGACGCTTAACTGACTGAGCCACCCAGGTGCCCCTCTTATTTACTCTTTTAAACAGCAGAAGTTCCTTCAACAATCTGTACCTTCCTTACTTGCCAAATTAATCAACACTTTTCATTGCCTCTATCTAACTTTCTTACTGATGTCTACAGCACACTAAATACTTGCAGGTAGTGGGATTCTCCTTTAGTAAATATGTTCAATTCTGTTCCCCCACCTTGCACGCTTACCAATGATCAGGAGTGTTTGATCCCAAATGTTTTTGTGCCAGTTTCCCTGTTTACTATAATTGTAGAATTGAATTAAAAATATGTACACTGGGGGCACCTGGGTGGCTCAGTCGGTTGAGCCTCCGACATTGGCTCAGGTCATGATCTCATGGTTGGTGAGTTTGAGCCCCACATTGGGCTTGCTGCTGTCAGCATGGAGCTTGCTTCAGATCTTCTGTCCTCCCCTTTCTCTGCCCCTACCTGACTTGTGCTCTCTCTCTAAAAAATAGATAAAACATTAAAAAATATGTAAACTGATTACAAAAAGAAAATGTGTTTCTATTAATGTTACTGGAAAACAATGAAAAAACTTGATAAAGGAGAGCCCTTAATAATTATCCAATTTAAGTAGGTGAAGCATCTATAAATTACTGAGGAAAAAGTCTACAAATATCTGGAAGGATTCTCTTCACAGATTGTTCCATAAATGTTTTTAGTCCCTTGTTTCATTGAAAATGTAAGATGGGAAATCATGGATGATGCAGTTTGAGTGTGGTTTGTACTAGAAATGCCAATCATTAGACCAATGCTAAAGAGAAGGCAAGCCATGTTTCTACATCAAAAAATTGTCAAATTAATGTTTCAATGTATATGACTTAGATTTAAAATAAATTTAAGATGTTCATAGTTTTATAATGCCATTAAAAACAGATATCCTTAATTTTTGTCTGCCAAAGAAGTTTCCCTCTGTTAAATAAGATGCTAATAAAATAGAAATTCATACGTATCTGTTAGAAAAGAGATAGTTTTCATGAAACTGTTGGAAATAATTAAATGTTGGAAACGATTCCTAAATTTTATAACTGAGGGCTAGTTAACTGCTGAACACAGAAGCTATGGAGACATTGTTTATATTTTCTAGACCCTTCTTGCATCCAGAGAAATCTGTCAACTAACCAGGTATGTCTTTACTAGGAAGAGATTTAGATTGCTAGACTAGAAAAAAAAAGGGGCACTATATTAATTTTGGTTTTGTTTTCAGCATGAGTGTTTCTATTAGCAGAATAACTGACACGTGTTTTCTCCACATAATTTTGGAGATTAAAAAAAATGTTTATTTACTTTTGTGAGAAAGTGAGAGAAAGTTAGTGGGAAGGGCAGAGAGAGAGGGAGACAGAGAATCCCAAGCAGGCTCCACACTCTCGGTGAGGAGCTGGATGTGGGGCTCGAACTCAAACTGTGAGATCATGACCTGAGCTGAAATCAAGAGTCAGATGCTAAACCAACTGAGCTACCCAGGCACCCCTGGAGATTTTTTTTTTAATCCATGAGTCCTAATTATCAACCTTGCTTATTATCATCAGAACAAATTCTGAATCTAAAAGAAGCTCACAAAATTTAAAGCTTTTGTGTATATAAATATTTATGACTATATTCTAAGAGTTTTCAGAAAGTAGATTTAAAATTTTATTTTAGATTACATCAAGTAATTTTAAATTTATGTTAGAAAGAATTCTACTTACAATGATTTTTATTTCTTTTTGAGAGATCTTTATTTTGAATTCCTCTTATTCTTAATTTACGTTGAATCTTCTTTTTTCCTAAGGCATTTTCTCTTTGATAGATTACTTTAATCAATTTTCTTCGTTCCAATATATGTGATAAAAATCGCTTGACTTCGTTAACTGATACCTACAAAGAAAAATATTTTTGCTCATTTTTTCATGGGTAACTTTCTATGATAAAATAAGACAGTGCAATTTTCATCTCTTCATGTTAAAAATATTAGAAATTACTCTAATTCCTGCTTTTTTCAAATCAAAATCATAGATGACTTAAAGAATTCATTTTAATAAATGTTTATTTATTTTTGAGAGAGAGAGAGAGAGTGAGCAGGAGCGAGTGGGGGGAGGGGCAGAGAGAGAGGGAAATACAGAATCCAAAGTAGGTTCCAGGCTCTGAGCTGTCAGCACATGTTTATTTATTTTTGAAAGAGAGAGAGCAAGTGGAGAGGAGCAGAGAGAGAGGGAGACACAGGATCTGAAGCAGGTTCCAGGCTCTGAGCTGTCAGCACAGAGCCCGATGTGGGACTTGAACCCACGAACTGTGAGATCATGACCTGAGCTGAAGTCGGATGCTCAATCGACTGAGACACCCAGGTGCTCCTAAATAAAAAACTTTTAAACCTATTGCATTTTCATCTGAACTGCAGAGCCATGCATTAAAATCTAAATGTTATAAATAAAATAAAATAGTAGGAGAATTTAACCAATTTTACCCTCCTAGTGGTAAGTTGTCATGGTAATATCAATTGTGTGAGCTAAAAAAAATGATGATGTTGGTATTCCTTACATATTACAAATTTAAAATTGGTGGGAAGTATAGTGATCTTGTGACTGTATGGAGAAAAATGTAAAAAAATGTTTTCTAAAGTACTTTCCAGCAGTTATGTAATTAATATATTTTAACTAAGGAGAGGTATTTGGAGGGATTGTTTTTGAGTAGTAGAAAATGAAGATTTTAAGAGAGAAAATTAAAAAGCTTTATGGAGATACATATTCATAATTTACATATCTACTTTTTCAGGCAAGATTATATTTGGAGACTGAAAAAATTCTTTATTTGTCAAACACCACTTCAAGAAGAATCAAGGTTTTTATTTATTTGCTTTTTATACAATATCACAATTTAAACTCCCTCTTTAAAATTTTTTTTTTATATTTATTTATTTTTGAGAGACAGTGAGACAAAGTGAGACTGGGGGAGGGGCAGAGAGAGAGGGAGACACAGGATTGGAAACAGGCTCCAGGCTCTGAGCTGTCAGCACAGAGCCTGACACGGGGCCCGAACCCACAGACTGTGAGATCATGACCTGAGCCGAAGTCGGACGCTCAAACGACTGAGCTACCCAGGCGCCCCTAAACTCCCTCTTTTAAAGATCACTTTCTGGAATGCTTAATGCCTTCCTAAGTGGTAGCTAAGGCATCAGAGCAGTGACACAGATGCTAGAGCTTGCTGGGACATACAGTCATGTAAGGACTGTTTTTAAAAAAATCTTTATTGAGATATAACTCATATACTATAAGTGTATAGTTGTACATTTTAAAGTGTACAGCTTAATGATTTTTAGACTATTTACAGAAGTGTGCGACTGCCACCACAGTCAATTTTAGAACATTTTTATCACCTCAAGAAGGAACCATGAGTCCTTTAGCTGTTAGCCTCCCTATCCTCCCATTCCCCTTCCCCCCAGCCTGAGGCAACCACTGATCTATGGTTTCTCTCTATGGATTCCCCTCTTCTGGATTTTCATATGAATGAAATCATGAGTGTTTGTGACTGCCCTTTTCCACTTAGCGTAACATTTTCCAGGTTGATCCAAGTTGTGTAGCATGTATCAGCAGTTCATATCTTTTTATGGCCAAATAACATTCCTTACATGGATATACTACTTTTTGTTCATACATCCGTCTGCTGGTGTACATTTGAGCTGTTTCCACCTTTTGGCTATTATGAATAATGCTGTTATACACCTTCATGTACAAGTTTCTGGGTGGATATGTAAGGAATTTAAATGTGATTCCTTATTGTAGGGTGGCCAGATACAGCACATAAAAATACAAGGTGCCCAGTTAAATTTGAATTTCGCACAAGCAATGAATTTTTTTTTAAAGTAAGAAGGTGACAAATATTGCATGTTAACAAACAGACCCACAGTGTGTAATGGCTCAAAATCAACAGGCAGGTGTTCAAGTCAGTGGTAGCTCTGCTCTGTGCTGTCATTCAGAGACCCAGGCAGACAAAAGCTATGCCAAGCTTCAGCATGTGGATTCCAAGGTTTCCCGGAGCATTAACATCTAGCAGACAGAAAGGGAAAGAGCATAGAAGAACATGTGCAGAAAGGGCTTTTGTTTTGTTTTTTGTTTCATTTGCTTTTTTTCTTTTCTTCTCTTTAATGGGCCAGACCTGGAAGTGGCACACAGAGGCAAATATTGTCCATTGGCTGGGACTGTCACAGGGTCTCACCCAAATGCCAGGGGAGAATGGAAACAATGTATCTGGACACCATGAAGAAGTACACATGGACTTTGATGAACCTGCAGCATTCTTTGGCACAATGGGGTTAACATATGTCATTGGCATTAAAGGAAAAAATTTTCAATTCAAAGATAGCCAATAGCTTTGGTGAAGAGGCAGTACAAATTCGGCAAACACCTCTGATTGTATGGTGTTATTCTTCCTATCTCCTTCTATAGAAGCCATGTTTCTGGATTTTGATTCCTTTCCTACCCACTGAGAGTGGGAAGGGCAACATCCATCTGGAGTATTAGGGAACCCCAGAAGACAGCCCTTCTCTAACTCTATAAGGCACCCAAAGATTATGTAATTCAATAACAGGTATTTACTAAGTGTTTATCTCAGGCCTTTGTCTAAGAACTGGGGAGTCAGCCATAAAAAAAAATCTCTGCACTCAAAAACTGATGTTCTGGTGGGGAAGATAATAATCAACTGATAAAAGGAGGTTTTTTTCCCTGTTAGAATATCATTTGTTAAAACTAAGTCTCCAAACATCTGAAAATAATTAATATACCATATCAATAGAATTAAGGACAATAACCACACAATCATCTTAATAGATGAAAAGCACTTGACAAAATCCAGTACCTCCATGATAAAAATACTCAGTAAACTAATATAGAACATAACGTTCTCAACCTGATAAAGGCCATCCATGAAAAACCCCAGCCAGCATATATGGATTTGTTTTGTTTTGTTTATTTAAATTCGAGTTAGTTAACATACAGTGTAGTCTTGGCTTTAGGAATAGAACCCAGTGATTCATCTCGTATGTATGACACCCAGTGCTCATTCCAAAAAGTTCCCTACTTAATGCCCATCACCCATTTAACCCATCCTCCCACTCACTTGCCTTCCAGAAACCCTCAGTTTGTTCTCTGTATTTAAGTCTCTTATGGTTTGCCTCCCCTCTGTTTTTATCTTATTTTTCTTTCCCTTCCCCTATGTTCATCTCTTTTGTTTCTTAAATTCCACATGAGTGAAATAATATTATCCCCATCTTTATCTGAATGAGTTATTTCACTTAGCACTATACCCTCTAGTTCCATTCACATTGTTGCAAATGGCAAGATTTCATTCTTTTTCATTGCCGAGTAGTATTCCATTGTGTATGTATATCACATCTTCTTTATCCATTCATTAGTCAATGGACATTTGGGCTCTTTCCATAATTTGGCTATTGTTGATAGTGCTACTATAAATATTGGGGTGCATGTGCCCCTTCAAATCAGCATTTTTGTATCCTTTGTATAAATTCCTAGTAGTGCAATTGCTGGGTCCCAGGGAAGCTCTATTTTAATTTTTTGAGGAACCTCCATACTGTGTTCCAGAATGACTGCACCAGTTTGCATTCCCACCAGCAGTTCAAAAGTGTTCCTCTTTCTCCACATTCTCACCATCATCTGTTGTTGCCTGAGTTGCTAATTTTGGCCATTCTGACAGGTGTGAGTTGGTATCTCACTGTGGTGCTGATTTGTATTTCTCTGATTATGAGCAGTATTGAGCATATTTTCATGTGTCTGTTAGCCATCTGGATGTCTTCTTTGGAAAAGTGTCTATTTATGTCTTCTGCTCATTTCTTTACTGGATTGTTTTTTGGGTGTTGAGTTTGTTAAGTTCTTTATAGATTTTGGTTACTAACCCTTTATCCAATATGTCATTTGCAAATATAATCTCCCATTTTGTTGGTTACCTTTTAGTTTTGTTGATTGTTTCCTTTGCTGTGCTGGAGCTTTTTATCTTAATGAGGTCCCAATAATTCATTTTTGCTTTTATTTCCCTTGCCTCCAGAGACAAGTCAAGCAAGAAGTTGCTGCAACTGAGGTCAAAGAGGTTGTTGCCTATTTTCTCCTGCAGTATTTTGATGGCTTCCTATCTCATACTTAGGTCTTTCATCCATTTTGAATATATTTTTGTGTATGGTGTGAGAAAGTGGTCCAGTTTCATTCTTCTGCATGTTGCTGTCCTGTTCTCCCAGCACCATTTGCTAAAGAGATTGTCTTTTCTCCATTGGATACTCTTTCCTGCTTTGTAGAAGATTAGTTGGCCATATGTTTGTGGATCCATTTCTGGGTTCTCAATTCTATTTTTTGATCTATGTGCCTGTTTTTGTGCCAATACCATACTGTCTTGATGATTACAGCTTTGTAATACATCTTAAAGTCTGGAATTGTGATGACTTAAAAGGAATTTTTTGTTTTGTTTTTTATTTAAAGAGTAGGGATAGAATTGATAAAAGTTGCGTTATTTGACATCGGATAGTTAGGGACAAGTTCTCTGATAAAATTTGAATAGACCCCTATGTGGGTAAGAAGGGAACAGTTAATCCTACAAACACTGCAGGAAAGAGACTTCTGGCAGAGTGATAAGTAAAAGCAAAGGCCCTGAGGAGGAGCACACTGTTGTCAAGTAAGTAAGATGGAGTAGCTGTAGCAGAATGGGGGAGGTGGTAGTAAATAAGGCAGAGGCAGCTCTGAGGCCACCATCATGATTGTGAATTGTGTTCTGTGTGAAGGAGAGACTTTGGAGGTTCTGAGTGGAAGAGTGATACTGACTGACTTAAATTGCAAAAGAGTCACCCTGGCTGCTATATAGAGAATATCATACATTGGGGAAAGGGTGGGAAGAGGGAAGTTCCTGAGCATTGATGGTGGCAGTAAAGAAGATGGTAGGGTGACAGTGGATGGTTTCTGAAGGTATTTCAGAAGTATTACTGACAGAATTTTCTGTTGAAGGATTTATAATGTACATTTTAGTTTTCAAACAGCAAATGCAATGGAAGTCTGTTTTTAAACTCCAAGTTTAAAGTATGTGCTTTGCAAGTATTTTTAAACTCCTAATGGCCATTAAGGACCAGCCATAGCTCTCAATCAGAGTGACACGGTGTTCCAAAATGCCTTACCTCGCCCTCCTGTCTCTTCACTTCCCTGTCTCCTGAAGATTCATGGCTGCATGAGTTTTTCTTAAGCATCTGTTTGATTATATCACTGCCCAACTAAGAAACCCTCAGTTCCCAGCAACAACAGTATAAAATCAAACGTATTTGGACAGAATCTAAGATTCTTCACAGTCTAGCCTAAAAATGTCATAGTAACCTTACTTCTTATTACTCCCACGCCTACATGGACATCGACAACAGGCAAACTCTTCTACCCTCTGTTCCCCAAATAGAAGGGCTTCTTTCCTACTCTCTCACCCTTGCTCATTCAGTTTTCATTGCTCCCTCTTTCTTATTTTCCAAATATCACTCCTTGCTCTCAGGCCTACCTCAAATTCCTTCTCCTCAAAGCTCTCCCATTTCACTCTGGCCCACAGTGATTTCCCTTTCCTCTGACCTTCTGGTGTTTTCCCCTCTTGGTTAGCAGTAGCTCACTGCTCTATGGTCTCTACAGCTGAGATCATTCTATGGCATACATTTCATGTTTTATCTACTCAATTAATTATAGATGCTTTATAAACCTTTTTGTATATTTCTCATCTCAAGTAGAATGCCTTGAGGAAATGGGATCCTAATGAATGTATGGATTTATTTGGGGGAAATCATTTGTTTTCTTAATGCATAGGAAAGGTAGAAGCATCCTCTCTTAAGAGAAATTAAACCATCTGTGGGCTTGGAGGAGTGAAGGTTTGAATTTATCTTGCTATACATTTAACCCTAATTTATTTGTGGCTAGATCATGGTTTTTGTGGCTAGACACATTTCCAAAGTAGGATCTAGTCCTATGACACTTGCCTGAAAGCAAAAACAAACACACAAAAACAGTACTGGGATGCAGAACACATTTTTAATAGCTTCCTGTTTAAAAGAATAAGCTGTCTGCTAAGGCTAGAGGCTTGACTTAAAGGTTTTTACATCGTATTGTTTGGATGATAATTAACAAGTTTTACTTTTAAAACAACACACAAGTTTACTTTTTTAAACACAAGAAACGTTGATAACTTGTTAATATATGAACAGATAACTTATTCACAATTGTTCATAATTAATCATACTCCAAAATAAATATGTTACAGATTTTAAAAATTTCATTTACATTTCCTTCTAAGTATTTTCTGTTCACCACTAATTAGCTGTGTCCAACTGTGGGCAAGTTAATTAATGCCTTTGTGACTCAGTTTACAATAAATATAAATAGTAAATGTAAAATGGGAGTAATAATATTGCCTACCTCACTGGATTGATGTAAGGATCATACAAGTTAATATATGTGAAAAGCCTTATACATAGTAAATACTCAATATATATTACCTATTATTATATTGACTATATATGTCCTCTGTAAATAAATGTTATTTTCTGTTTCATATTCTAAACTACTAGGATCCAGGTACTTTGGCTATTTAATTTGCTTTGTTCATCAATGAACTATGAGGTCTTCAGCTTGGGAAATCAGTAAACATTATTTAGTTTTGTGAAATATAGTTTTTTATATCCTAAGCAGAATATCTAAAAACCTTTATACTAGCAGAAAATACTCTTCTTCTATATATTTTCTGGCCTAATTTCACCTAAGGGCAGTGAACAGCAATTTTAGCATATACTAGGATCCCACTGCTGCCAGAGATGTATTTGATGCTGAATATAAGTTACACCCCTAATTTTCAACAACAGCAATATGACTAGTGTTAATGGGGCTTTCATAGCCTCCTCAAATAGTTTCTGGGAGGCAGTAGGTATGAAATAATCAAGTAATGAATCAACCTTGTTCTTTTTTTTAAATTTTTTTTATATTTATTTATTTTTGAGACAGAGAGAGACAGAACATGAATGGGGGAAGGTCAGAGAGAGAGGGAGACACAGAATTTGAAACAGGCTCCGGGCTCTGAGCTGTCAGCACAGAGCCCGACGCGTGGCTCAAACTCACGGACCGCGAGATCATGACCTGAGCCGAAGTCAGACGCTCAACCAACTGAGCCACCCAGACGCCCCTCAACCTTGTTCTTTAAGAGCTATAATAATCAGTGATTCATTTGTTCAATGCATTTATGCTGGGCATTCATAAGGAATTGAAGATAGAGTGGCAGATAAGACAGGGGATTCTGATCTTATGGAGCTTCCATTTGTCTGTGAGAAGGCAATAGCCAGTAAACAAGTGAACAAGTTAGTGTCAGGTGTGAATATATGTTATGAAAAGATTAAGATAAGGAGATGTAAAGAGTGAAATGCAGGATGAAGAGGGGTTGGTGAGCTAATTTAGATTGGATGCTCAAGAAAAGCCTCAATGAAGAGGTGACTTTGGAGCCAAGAATTTAGTTACAAGAAAGCAGCCCTGCATAGTTATAGGGGCAGAGCATTTCAGGCAGAGGGAACAGCAAGTATCAATGCTCTAACATGGGAACAAACTTGTATGGTCTAGGATTAAGGCTGAAGTAGCTGGATGAGTATTAGCTAGGGGAGAATTGTAAAAGACAAAAGGGGTCACATCATATAGGGATATGGTAAGGGGTTAGCATTTTATTCAAAAGATAAGAGGAAGACACCAGAGGGTTTTAAGTGACATGTTCTGATTTATATTTTAGAAAGAAAGGACATTCTGGATGACATGTAAGGAGCAGACTGCACAGGATTAAGAGTGGGAGCAAGAAGCACAGTTCAGAGACTACTGTAGTCAACTAGGTGAAGGGATGATGAGATTCGAAGTGTAGAAGCAACGGAGATAGACTGGGCAAACTTAGGATACATTTTGGAAGTAGTGCAGCTGGAGATTAGATATGGACTGGATGTAGGGATAAGAGAAAGGACAAAGTCAAAGATAACTTCTTTGGTGAGACTGGTTGAGTGGATGAAGAGTCTAGTTGCAAGGATGAAGAAGAATGGGGAGCAGAGGTGAATTTTGGAGGAGAGAATCAATTTCACTCCACCCAGACACATAACTGTATATGTGGTAATGTTTCCAAATTGTGTGACTATATATGAAAACCAAATACGTTTGTTTGTTTGTTTGTTTGTCTCAGAGGAATAAGTGCGAGCCATGTTTGCTATGGAATGAAAAGAGAGTATCATTCCTTGCAAAAGGGCGATAGGTGTGACGTTAGACTGGCGGGTAAGGATTCTTTGCCTACCAATCAATGACTTACTTTTCCCTAGGGCTCAACAAGGGCATTTCTTGCTTTACTTAACTATCTTTGTCCCTTTTTCTTTTCTGGCTCACATGCCCCAAAACAGTCACTGTTCCTTGTCACTGTGTAATACTCTAAATTCTGCTGAAAAACTTCTCTGTATAAAGAGCATGTGAAAGATAAGAGCTATTGAAAACATCAGTGAGAACAACAGTAATGGCAATCCCAGATGAGCTCAGCACCTCCTCCTTAGTGGCCCTTGTTGAGGTAAATGAATGAGGTGCTACAGGGTTGTGGCAGAGAGAGCAACACAGGCTGCTGTCTCTGGTTTGGCAAGAGGGAGGAACTAGATTTCCACTTTCTCCACTACATATAGATGTGGATTCCATATCCTATGTGTAGACCACTATATTTCCAAAGACTATGAACATTAGTGCTCCAGGCATTATCAGAGAAAACCCAAGTTATGGAGAAAGCCAGGAGAAAGAAAAAAAGAAGAGTTTTCCTATAAGAAAACTAGGTTTCTCTAGGTCATTGGTTCTGAGTATGGTCTCTGGGACAGCAGCATCAGCATCACGTGGGAATCTGTTAGAAATGCAAATTCTCAGACCCACTCAAGGTCTACAGAATCAGAAACTCTGAGGGTAAAGCCCAGCAACGTGGTTTAACAAGTCCTTCAGGTGATTCTGATACATGCTAAAGTTTGGGAACCCTTACCCTGGGTAAATGAAGAAGGTAGTCAGACAAATTAAAATGGAATTAAAATACAGAAATAAAATAGTACAAAAATTTGTATCACTCATCAGATAGTGAAGATATTTACACACATTGCAAATATTCACACTGATGTTGTTTGGATTATGGTTTTAATCAGCAATTTAAGGTGTATCAGATTAGTCAAGCTTTGTAGGCCATCTTAAATAAATGTATATAATATTTGAAAAAAAGGGACTGTCACTTTTGAACTTGAAAATCTCACTGTTTTAGTAGTTTTTTCCCCTTAAAGTAAGATGTTATTTATGAGATGCTTATATTTAAGTAAATATGTTTTTAGTGAGGTTTTAGTGTCTTTCATTTTTCCCAAAGTATTTTCAGTTAAGGATATAAAACAATCTTAGAATACTTTTTCCTAATATACCTAAAAATTAAAAAAAAGACAACAAAGCAAATATGACAATAGCCACCCTGAGTTAAGAGAATAGTTATCTCTTACAGAGAAGAAATAACTCATTCATCAGTGAAAACATTTCTTTTTCCTAGAAAAGACAATGCTAATTATTTTTTTTTTTTGTATTTGTACATCTACTTTCCAAAGTCACCAAATAACAATAATAGACAGCTATACAAGGATGACTTTTGAAATGTAGGAAAATGGCAAAGTAGAAAGTAAAAGGGGAAAATAAAATAGCATTAGTGATACTAATGATATGGTGCTAGCATAACACCTCTGTTAATTGATAAATGCATTATAAGGGTAGCTTTCTGAAATTAAGAGATGATCAAGAACTAGTACACACTGGAATATTTATATTCTGCATTTTTACCTGCAAGGAGCAGAAAATTATATTTCAACCCAGAGCCATATTAAGTATTCATGGTACACGTGACAAGTAAATTAAAATCAAAAGGAAACTCTAGAAAACTGTCTTTTTTGTTACTCGTTTCAGCATCTTTTTTTTCTAATAAATTTCACTAAAGTTATTGACAAATAGTTTATATTTTGTCTCTGATACAAATATTGCTCAACAATGACATTCTTGGGGTGCCTGCGTGACTCAGTCAGTTAAGTATCTGACTCCTGATCTCAGCTAAGGTTATAATCTCTGGGTCCTGAGTTCAAGCCTGGCATTGGGCTCTGCCATGGGTGGGTGGAAGCCTACTTAAACAAACAAAAGAAATCAACCAAACAATGACATTCTTTCATTTACAAACATTTATCAAGCACTTATTATATTTTAAAGATTAATTAAGGCTTTGAGATATAAGTGAAAAAGTGAAGTGTCTGTATTCATGGGGGTGCCCATGGGTGGCTCAGTTGGTTAAGTCTCTTGATTTTGGCTCAGGTCATGATCTCCAGGTTGGTGAGATTGAGCTCTGCATAGGGCTCTGCCCCGACAGCATGGAGCCTGCCTCAGATTCGCACTTTCCCTTTCTCTCTTCCCCTCCCCCACTCATGTGTGCAGGCACTTATGTGCACTCATTCTCTCTCTCAAAACAAATAAACTTAAAAAAAAAAAAGCCTGTATTCATGGAGCTCAGTTCCCAGAAGTAAGTCAAATATGAACAATTACATAAATACATAATGACATGTGATGATAAAACATATGAAATTTCAAAAGAAATTTCAATTAAAAAGTGATGGAGTATGCTCTTTTAGAAAGGTGTTTAGGAAAAATTTTGTTTATGCAGAAGAATGAAACTACACCACTTTCTTATACCATACACGAAAATAAACTCAAAATGGATGAAAGGCCTAAATGTGAGACAGGAAACCATCAAAACCCTAGAATAGAAAGCAGGTAACAACCTCTTTGACCTCAGCTGCAGCAATTTCTTGCTTGACACATCTCCAAAGGCAAGGGAATTAAAAGCAAAAATGAGCTATTGGGACCTCATCAAGATAAAAACCTTCTGCACTGCAAAGGAAACAATTGACAAAACTAAAAGGCAAATGATGGAATGGGAAAAGATATTTGCAAATAACATCAGATAAAGGGTTAGTATCCAAAATCTATAAAAGAACTTACCAAACTCAACACTTGAAAAACAAATAACCCAGTGAAGAAATGGGAAGACATGAATAGACACTTTTCCAAAGAAGACATCCAGATGGCCAACAGAAACATGGAAGGATGCTCAATGTCACTCATCATCAGGGAAATACAAATCAAAACTACAATGAGATAGCACCTGACACTGGTCAGAGTGGCTAAAATTAACAACTCAGGAAACAACATATGCTGGCGAGGATGTGGAGAAATGGGAACCCTCCTGCACTGTTGGTGGGAATGCAAACTGGTGCAGCCACTCTGGGAAACAGTGTGGAGATTCCTCAAAAAATTAAAAATAGAATGACCCAGCAATAGCACTACTAGGAATTTATTCAAAGGATACAGGAGTGCTGATGCATAGGGCACATGTACCCCAATGTTTATAGCAGTGCTTTTAACAATAGCCAAATTATGGAAAGAGCCTAAATGTCCATCAACTGACAAATGGATAAAGAAGATGTGGTTTACATATAGAATGGCATACTACTTGGCAATGAGAAAGAATGAAATAATGCCATGAGACATGGATGGAACTGGAAGCTATTATACTAAGTGAAATAAGTCAGTCAGAGAAAGACAGATATCATATGTGGAACTTGAGAAACCTAACAGAAGACCGTAGGGGAAGGGAAGGGGAAAAAAATAGTTACAAACAGAGAGGGAAGGAGGCAAACCATAAGAGACTCTTAAATACAGAGAACAATCTAAGGGTTGATGGGGGGGGAGGGGAAAATGGGTGACGGGCATGAGGAGGGCACTTGTTGGGATGAGCATTGGGTATTGTATGTAAGCAATGAACCATGGAAATCCACCCCAAAAACCAAGAGCACACTTTACACATTGTATGTTAGTCAATTTGATAATAAATCATATTTCAAAAAAGGATGTTTTTACACCTTTAACTATAAAAAAAATAAATCGGTTATGTCTTAAATAAAAAAAAAAGTTAAAAAAAATTTTTTTTGTTATTTTTTTGAGGGAGAAAGATGAGCAGATACCTGAACGAAGTATGAATTGAGGGCAACAAGCCATTGATTACCTGGAAGATCATCCCAGGTAGAGAGAAGAGTAGGCCCTGTGGTAGGGACAGGTAGGTAGGTAGTTACTTGAGTCTCTAACTAGTAACTAGAATCTCTAGTATACTAGAGTATACTAAACATACTATGGAGGCCAAGATGGCTGGAATGGAGTACATAATGGGTAGAGTGGTCAGAACTTAGATAAAGAGCAAAGAACAGGTCATATAGAGCCCTGAAGGGCATGGTAAAGACTTTGACTTTATCTGATGTATAATGGGACACATAATTTGAGATGAAAAGACTGCAGTAGGGTAAGAATGTAGGCAGAACCAGGGAGTTGACCATGGAGTCTAAATAGGTGATGTTGGTGCCTGGTGGTAAAGTAGTTAAGTGATTAGAATAAGGATATATTTTAAAGACCAAAGTAGCTGTGTTGTTGGGTCTGAAAGAAGTGGAGAGTGACTTTAATCATTTGGTGAATGAAGCAGCCATTTACTGGTATGAGAGGTGCCAGGGGAGGAACAGGTTTGGGGTTGAGAAAAATCAACATGTCAACTGTCAGATGCCTTTTAGATGTCTCAGTAGAGATTTCTAAGCCACATTCAGGCAATCTGCATCTGGAGTTGACGCAGTGTAGATGTATAGATGTTGGTGAAAGAGTGGGTGAAAGGATGTAAAATCACTCTTAATACTCTTATTTTTTCAAGGAGAAAAAGAAAAACAGCAAAGTCATTGGCTGAGAGTGAGGGATGGATATGTTGGATTTTGGGAAGACAGGAGAAAATATGAAACAGTAGCCTTAGAAATGGGGGAATAATTAATTTGACAAGGGAGATGTTAAGGTTTACAGAGAAACACATGCCTACTTGAGGTTTGTGGTCAGGAAATTAACATGAGAATGGTTGTGTTGATTTCCAGCCACATTTCAGCTACCAGGTGCAAGGACTGAGTGGTGGATAACTGCATTCAGTCAGGGTTGAGGTTTTACCACTAAATTGGATGGAGTGCAAGAAGGGTAACTAAATGGAAGGTCTATACGAGGCAGTGATTTTACAAGACCTTCAAACCCTTATCTATAATTCCCAAATTAAAAAATATTTGAAAACCCAAAGCTTTTTAAATAGTCTGGTGATGACAATCAGTTGGTAGGAAAACCTGTCTGGATCTGACATGAAGTTATTTATGTTGTTTATTTACTTCTTTTAATGTGGATATTCATATGTTTTACTGCATGAATAGTAATATGTTTTAAACAATATATTTCCTCAGTCTCTGTTGGAAGTCTCCTATAATCTATGATATGTATGTCTGTGTATGCAGTAGTATATTTCCACAATTAAAAAAAACAACAACCCTGAATTCTGCCTCACTCTTGCAATAAATTGAAGAGGAGAGAACACTTCCCAACTCATTCTATGAGGCCAGTATTACCCTGATACCAAAGCAAGACAAGGACACTACACCAATATTCTTGATGAATACCGATGTAAAAATCTTTGATAAAATACTAGCAAATACAACTCAATGGTACATTTAAGGATTATATAATATGACCAAGTAGGATTTATTCCTGGAATGTAAGGATGCTTCATCATACAAAAATCTATTACATAATATACCACATTAACAGACTGCAGGGGAAAAAAACCCCATGTGATCTTGTCAATTAATGCAGAGAAAGTATTTGACAAAATTCAACACCCTTTCATGATCAAATAACTCACAAACTAGGAATGGATAGACACTACCTAAAAATAACAAAACCATATATAAAAAAATCCACAGCTATTAACATATTCAACAGTTAAAGACTGAAAGCTTTGCCTCTAATATTAGGAACAAGGCAAGGATGCCACTCCACCACTGCTATTCAGCATACTACCAGAAGTCCTAGCCAGAACAATTAGACAAGAAAAAGAAATAAAAAGCATCTAAATTAGAAAGGAGAAGTAACATTATCTCTGCTTACAGATGACATGATCTTATATGTAGAAAACTCTAAAGCTTCCACAAAATATTTCTACAATGCATAAATTTAGCAAAGTTGGAAGATAAATCAACACACAGAAGTCAGTTGCATTTGTATATACTAACAATGAACAATCCTAAAAGAAAATCAAGGAAACAGTTCCATTTATAACAGCATCAGAAAAAAAAAAATAAAGTCGTTAGAAATAAACTTACCCAAGGAGGCAAAAGGCATACATTGAAAACGACATGATTTTGCTAAAAGAAATTAAAGAAGATAAAAATAACTAGAAAGACATCATGTGTTTACAAAGTGGAAGTCTCAATATTGTTAAACTGTTAATACTACCCCAAATGATAACAGATTTCAATGCAATCCCTATCAAAATATCAGTGGCTTTATTTTTTTTTTTCAGAAATAGAAAAATTCCTCCCAAATTCATTTGGAACCTGAGGAACTTTGAATAGCCAAAACAATCTTAAGAGATAACACCAATGTTGTATGTCTCACATTTCTTAATATCAAAATGTTTTACAAGCTACAGTAATCAAGACAGTGTAGTAATGGGACAAAGACAGATGTGAAATAGAGCAAAAAACTAGGAAGTAACTCTCCCATATTATAGTCAAATAGTCTTCAACCAGGATGTCAAGACCACTCAGTGGGGGAAAGGACAGTCTTTTCAGCAAATTTGGCTAGGAAAATTTGATATCCACATACAAAAGAATGAAGTATACTACACACACAAGCTAACTCAAAATAAATTAAAGACCTAAATGTAAGACATGAAACCATAAAGGTTCCTAGAAGAAACCATAGGGAAAAGCTTTATGTTATTGGTTTGGTGATGATTTCTTGGATACGACACCAAAAGTGTAGGCAAAAAAGGTAAAAATAGATAAGGTAAATTGGACTACATCAAAATGTAAAGTTTTTCTATTTAAAGGGCACTATCAACAGAGTGAAAAGGCAACACATGGAAGGGAGAAAATATTGGCAAATTATATACCTGATAAGTGGTCAATATCTAGAATATATAAAGAACACCTACCACTCAACAATACAAAATGAAATGATTCTATTTAAAAATGGGCAAAAGGCTTGAATAAACATTTCCTCAAAGATGATGACCAATAAGCATATGAAAATATGCTCAAAATCACTAACCATTAGGGAAATGCAAATCAAAACCACAATGAGATACTACCTCATACCCATTAGGATGGTTACTATAAAAAAAGAAAACCAACAACCCAGCAACATAGAAAATAACAAGTGTTGGTTACAACATGGAGAAATTAGAATGCTTATGTACTTATACCTTTCTACCCAAAAGAACTGAAAGCAGGATATCAGCATAGTTGTACACCCATGTTCATAGCAGCATTATTCACAATAGCCAAAAGTTGTAAGCAACCCAGTGTCCATCAATGGATAAATGGATAAATGAAGTGTGGCATATACATACGATGGAAAATTATTAAGCTTCAAAAAGGAAGAAAATTCTGACACATGCTACATGAGGACAAACCTTTAGGACATTATTCCAAGTGAAATAGCCCAGTCACGAAAGACAAATACTGTACGACTCTACTTATATGAGGTACCTAGAGTAATCAAATTCATAGACAAAAAAACTATAATGGTGGTTGCCAGGGGCTGAGAGAAGTGGAGAGTTTTTCTTTTATGGCTATAGAGTTTCAGTTTTGCAAGATGAAAGAGTTCTGGAGACTGGTTGTACAACAACGTGGATGCACTAACACTAACAAACTGTACACTTAAAAATGGTTACGAGGGTAAATTTTACATACATTTTACCACAATTAAAGAAACCAAAAAAAAAAAAAAAAAAAAAACCTCTTGAGTTCTGAAACACATTTGTTCCCAAGGTGTTGAAAAAGGAACTGTGCTCCTGTAGCTTAGTCCTCAACTCTAAGCTAAGTAAGAAGGCAAATGAAGATGTGAATGGAATGATAAGCAGTGAAAGAGGCACATGGATTTGAGGTCCTGGTGGGATTACAGCATTCATGGAGTAACTTGGAAAGCACCAGAGGTCTTCAGAGACTTGGAAGCTTAACCATTTAATTTGGAAAAGACAGTCCAGGTTATGACCATGAGAGTAGAGAGAGGGTGCAGTTATTGGAGCAAAAACAACCCCTAAATAATGGGACTGAGAAGCTAGAATTCATGGATACAGAAATATTCAAAACTTGGAGAGAACTACAAGCTACTTCTCTGTCCTCATCTCCTATTTCTCCCAGTGAAATGTAGCAATAAGGAAAGGGAATGATATTTACCATCCCAACTAGGACCAATATAATTGTGTTGTGGGAGAAAAAGCTTGAGAGGCCTGCAGGGGAAGTTCTCAGGAGAAAACTAGATTTCAGTTACAATGAAGGTAAAAGTAACATTTGGAGGAGAATGACCCCAAGATAGGTGATCAGAAAGAAAGAGTCTAGGGAATGGAGAATCCACCCATTTTAAAACCAAAGTCTTCGGGAGATGGTAGTAGTATATTAATTATCTCTGTAAACCCTTACTGTACATGCCACATGCAAAGCATTGCACTAGAAAAGATTTAGTGAACTGAAATTACTTTACTCTGGCTGTATTGTAGCATGTGTGTAAGGAGCTTTGCATTAGAGAGATTTAAAGTCCTTGTTATTTTCACTTCTGCTGTCTGTGCTCTATGAGGCTGGTATTAAGGAAATTAAAATAAAACAAAACAAAACACAGATACTCCATTGGAAGTGGGTGAGATATACAAATAGTCTACCCTGGCATGTTTTCTCATCTTTGACATCAAGACATTGATTTTGTTTTTTCAATATTTTGAAATCTTTTAGTAGAGTTTATGTCTTTTTTGCTTGGCTATACAAGGGTAGAGCTGGGGTCCTTTCTATTTTTACTATGTATGCCTCAACTACTAATGCTGGCATTGGGGAGGATACTTATGGGCCTGATAAACATCCTTGGTCTCCAGAAACTCCTTAATTACAAAGGGCACTTTCATTTGTCATTGGGCAGGCACTGCATATCACAAGATATCAAGAGCTCACAAGGGAAAGTCAGATGACCTGAGGAATTGGTGTCTTTTTACTTTCCACCTGCCTAAGGACAAACTGTGAGCTTATGCCAAGGTCACTTCTATTTCTGCAGATAATAATCCCACTGCTGATTATGGGATGTTTTGGTTATGGTAATGGGGAGGAGCTAAATTTGGAGGAATTTAGAAAATGTTACGATGTAGAGAGGAATTTTTAATTTATATAAACATTTTTTCAAACTTTCCTCCTTTAATCAAGATTTAAGATTTATTCATTTATTCAATAAACATTTATTTAATGCCTGCTATGTGCCAGGCACTGTTCTAGTTGCTGGGATAATAGCAGTGAACAATATAGACAAAACACCCTGCTCCCATGGAATTTATATTCTAGTGGAGGGAGAATAAGAACAAACATAGCAAAATATAAGGTTACACAGTGATAATTCTGAGAGGGAAGATGTAGCAGGGAAGGGAGACAGAAGGTGTTGTGATGGGGCTTGCAATTTTAAATAGTGTGATTGCAAATGTACAGAATAGTCAGGGAAGGACCCTCTGAAAAGATGACATCTGAGCAAAGACCCGAAGAAGGTGAGGGCAAGGAGCCACATGGTTATCTGAGTTCCAGGATGTTCTAGGCAGAAAGAGCAGAAAGGTGGGTCCATGGCTAGGAGTTTCTGAGGAATAGCACAGAGCCCAGTGTGTCCAGAATGATGTAAAGAAGACAGTAGTAGGAGATGATGTGAGAGAAAAAATAGTGGGGCCAGACCACAGAGCCTAATAGGCAAGACACTGGTTTTACAGTGTGAGATGGGATGCCAAGAAAGGGTTTCAAGTAAAGGAGCAACTTAAAAGGAGTTACATTTATAGGATTATGTTGGTTGCTGGACTGAGAATAGACTGAAAATGTTGAATCCCCTACTTCCAGATGTCAGAAGAAATCATGACGTTAATAAAGTTTAATAAGCATCTGTGACCATAAGCCAGACTGGTCTCTGTCTTTTTGTCTTAATATTTAGGACCTCAGACAAGTCCTAAGAGAAGGCTCAGGAAGTCTTATCTTCTCACTGTAGAATGAATAAATATTTGTTGAGTGAATAAACAAAAAACATTGACTGAGAATGAAAAAAAAAAGAACAGAAACAACAGCTAATAATTACTTGGTTAAGAAATTCTGAGCATGCTGAGTAAATACTACTTATAGTGCCTACAGCCTAAATTTTGTACTGGAGAAATATAATGGTTTAGCAAAATAACTACCTGTGTGGTGACATTTCTTTCCTTTTGCTTTTTATTATGCTTTTCTGCTTCGATATCTGCAATATACAAAACATTTTTATAAAATTAAAAATATTTTCTTTTAAAAAATATCAATAAATAATTCTTTTCTTAGAAAAGTTTATTTATTTTGAGAGAGAGGGAGAGAGTGTGTATGAGTGGGAAGGGCAGAGAGAGGAGAGAGAGCCCCAACACAGGGCTCGATCTCATGAACTGTGAGATCATGACCTGAGCTGAAACCAAGAGTCAGATGCTTAACCAACTGAACCACCCAGGTGCCCCTAAAATTTCATTAAATAATTTCTTACTGAAAAGATTTCTAGATAACTTTTATAACTCTAAGAATAATAGTGGAAAATAATTTAAATTTAAAGTTACCAGCATTGTGGTACAAAATAATTCCTTCATTGATAATTTTTAAAGATATAACTTTCCACCAGAGACAATCAAAATACTTTAATCAACATCCTGAAATTGAGTTAATATAAAAGAGTTAGACAAATAATAGACTAATCACAAAGCAGAAAACTTTCTGAGCTAGAACTTAATTAAAATGTGTCCATGTAAGTAAATGTCATCTATTAATAAAGAATATTAAAACATAGAAGGAATACAATCTTTTATATACTTACATATGCATTCATATGTCAGAGATACTAAATATTAATATAGTTGAATGATATAAATATCTGAGAAATGTAGCCTAGTATGATTATATCAGGCTTTGAAATCTGAGAAAATAATTTTCACAAGCATTTTTAACAAATCTTTTTTATAAAGAATAGAATATATATACACCATATAGAATACATATATAGTCCTTGGTATATTTCATTTTTGCTTATACTTGAAGTTTCTGAACTTACCGCTTCAGAAAAATAAGTCTTTGAAAACCTGATATAACAGGGTATCACATAATGGCCTGTCTACTACATTAGTAAGACTGATAATTTTCAATTACTAAAAAAATTATTTGATGCATTGTAAAAATGACCCTACATATTTCTTGAAGTATGTGATACATTCACTTTATAGACTGAAGAATTTGACTCAAGACAAATATGGATAGTCGGAATTTTATTTTTCCAAAAGTTGTGAGCTTGTACTTTTTAGAGCAGATTATGAATGTTCTAATGTTATCTCTGACATTGTATTTATTAATTTGATATGTTTTATTCTTTCTCTCACTGATGAACTTTAGTATTTGATCTCAAAAATCTGTCTTTTCTGTTTGTAAGACAGACCTTGTAGAAACTGGTTCCAGGTTGTTCAATATTTAGTCCTCTGTCAAACTGGAGAAACAATTGGAAAATTCTCAATAAATATTCAACAACTTTATGGTGAAACATGGAAAATTTTTAAAGAAATATATTTCATAAAATTATATACATTAGATACATTAGGATTGCTCTTCAGGTTCAGGGTGTAAAATAAATTATGCCAAAATAAGAATGTTATTATAAATTAAACTTCCTTTATCCCAATGTTGCCAAGTGATCATTTTGGGGCCACGGATACTCATTATCAGGCAACATAGCATCATGGTCCACCATATGGGCTTTGAGTTGAACAGGCCTGTATGCCAGTCCTGATTTCGAATCAATTTAAGTAATTTGTTATGGTAATCTAATAAAATAATCTATGTAAAGTATTTAGCATATACTTAATACATATTCAGTACATATATATATTCAGTCACATATATAATTATGACTATTATAAAAAGACCTACTTCCTTAAAGGATTGAAGATGCCTTCAAAATAATAATATACGTGAATTAGTACTTTAAAAGGACCACAGAAAATAAAACATTAATAGAGACTTAATATGTTATCAGATTTTATTAATGCTGTGCCTATAATGTGACTTTTCTCTCAATTAAGGTATTTTCTTCAAAACAAATTACTTATGGGGTGCCTGGGTGGCTCAGTCGGTTGAGTGTCCAACTTTGGCTCAGGTCATGATCTTACAGCTCGTGAGTTTGAGTCCCGCGTTGGGCCCTGTGCTAACAGCTCAGAGCCTGGAGCCTGCTTCGGATTCTGTGTCTCCCTCTCTCTCTGCCCCTAACCCACTCGCATTCTGTCTCTGTCTCTCTTAAAAATAAATAAACATTAAAAACATTTAATAAAAAACCCCAAATTACTTAGCCTAACTATATTTGTGTATTAGAAATCAGACAACGTGACTGATTATAGCTACAGTAAATATGGAACAATTTTTTTTTAATTTTTTTTTTAATGTTTATTTATTTTTGAGACAGAGAGAGACAGAGCATGAACAGGGGAGGGTCAGAGAGAGAGGGCGACACAGAATCTGAAACAGGCTCCAGGCTCTGAGCTGTCAGCACAGAGCCCGACGCGGGGCTCGAACTCACGGACCGCGAGATCATGACCTGAGCCGAAGCCGGTCGCCCAACCGACTGAGTCACCCAGGCGCCCCAATATGGAACAATTTTTAATCTCCATTATCATGACTAGAAAAAGTAAACTGGGAAAAGCAATGTGATTTGATCTATTCCCATTGTTATATTCCCCAAGGTACACAGAATAAAATTAGAGTTAGGATGCACAGAATATACAGACATAGAACAAGAAGTACAAAGTGTCATGTGTATTAGAGCAAGAGGAGAAAATTATGGATATTAAGTGGAATAACGTTTGTATTATACACTGGACCAGAAAATCAAGCTGTCAGTGGTCACATATTAACATGAAAATTACAGGGCTAAAAGCAATTATCAAAGGTAGGATAAGTATAGATAAAAATGTGGATAAAAGAATTAGTGAGATGGGAGGAGGTGTAAGAATCTAACTGAAGGAACAAACTATTTAATAGCTTAAAAGATAAAAAGAACATAAAGGTAGCTGGTCATTATTTCCAGCATAAGATGCACAACAACAAAAATATGTTTCTTTTCTAAATTTCAGGCTTTTAGGTTTTCACCTAAAGAAAACAAAGTTTTGATGGGCTACTGGGGAACAAATGCTGCTACAAACAATATCTTTCACAAAACTTTCTAGCAGGTTTTTACATATCAATTGGGGAACATTGGTGATTGCTGGAGACCTGTCCCACTGTTTCATCACTTCCCTCTATCTGAATACTGACATCGGAGGGCAGAACCAGGAGCCCACAGGGTGTTGCCAAGAGCCAAGGAAAATAATAGAGAGTAGTCCAGGGCCTTCATCAAGGAACACTGCCTACCCCTGGGGCAGAGAAACTTGCCAACATGCGCACCTGGCTGGATTTCCAAATTTCCATGGACCAGTGGCTGTTGTACATATGTCATTCCCCCATCCTTTTTTTTTTTTTTTAAATGTTTATGTATTTTTGAGAGACAGAGACAGAGTATGAGCAAGGGAAGGGCAGAGAGAGAGAGAGAGAGAGAGAGAGAGAGAGAGAGAATCTAAAGCAGGCTCCAGGCTCTGAGCTGTCAACACTGAGCCCAAGGGGGGCTCAAATTTGTGAACTCTGAGATCATAACCTGAGCCGAAGTCGGACGCTTAACCAACAGCCACCCAGGTGCCCCTCATTCCCCCTTTAATTTCTATTTTTACTATTTTTTAAAGTTTTATTTATTTAAGTAATCTCTGCACCCAACATGGGGCTCAAACTCATAACCCTGAGATCAAGATTGCATGCTTCTCCAACTGTGCCAGCCAGGCACCCCTCATTCCCCTTTTTTAGACAGCAGTGTCTAGTGTAGCATAGTTTTGGCATAGTTGTAGCACAGAGAATTATGAGAAACAATAAATCATTGTTACTTGAAACCACTAAGTTTTGGGTTGTTATGCAGCAGTTGATGACTGAAAGCTGTCTGTTTCTTCAGCCTACTAGGACTCCTTGCATAGAATTCTCAATTCTCAAAAGCTACATTAGACCAAAAAATAATGCCCAAATAAATAATATATAATATACTCCTAGTATTGAGAAAAGGATTAGAAGAAAATAATATCCAGGGATATTTATTGTCTTGATCAAAATTCTTTTCAGATCCACTTTCTCACGAAAGGCTTGATATACATTAACTCCTGGTTTTATCATTTATTTGCCCAACATGGCCAATGTCCTTTCTTTCCAAGACATGGTTTATCTTCCTTTTAATGGACACTGATTAACGTGACTAAGATTCTGAAAAAGAAAAAAAAAAAAAAAAGAAAGAAAGAAAAGAAAAAGAAACCACCACCACAACAACCAAAAAACTCCCCAAAACACACAAAAAAACACCTCTGTACTCTATGAGGGAATCTGCCTGGGAAGTTATAGGCAAATAAAATGTTTGCTGGTTTGTGCAGACAACTTTGGACAACATTAGTTCCAACAAATGGAACTAAACAGAAGTATTTTATTGATTCTACTGTCCTAGTTCTCTAAAATGGTGCTTCATGCCTTAGCTTCTTTGACCATTACATGTAATAATAGTATAAAAAATACTAACTATTGGTTCTTTTCTGACCTTTCTTTCAGACTCTGTGTCGTACACTGGCTTCTGTGACTTTAAACTATCCTGGATATCCTTTTTCCTTTCAAACCCCTATTTTAGATATCCTCTTTGGTTTTATATCTGCTAATGACTGCGTATTTCTCAATGCCAGTCCTCACCTCTTCTCTTTGGCATGACCTAAGAGTTGAGCTGGGTTAGCAAGGACTTTGGAGTGGACAGATGCGGAGTGCAGAAGGTCAGGAACTACAAAAGGATAATACACTGATTCCAGAACAGGCAGCCACTTAAGAAGTAAAAGCCTGGGAATTAAACTGTAATGACTGGAAAGCAGAGTAACACAAGTCATAGGAAAATCCACAGAAGGAATCCAGGACGGCAGAGGTGAGACAAGTGATAAGAGACAAACCTGGCAACAAGGATGGTTCCAAAACCTGGGACTAGTCACATGGGAGCAGGTGAAACCAGGGACAGCAGTGCGTAGATGTGTCTAAGTCACCAGAAATAGGTACACAACTGGGGAGACGTAGGAGTAAGAAGAGTGAGGGTTTGTACCTACAAACATCCAGAGAAAATTTCTGTCAAAGGGATTTCTGTAGGGGTGAGTTTTCAGTTTCCTGTGGAAAGCCTAGCATAAATCAGACCCTCATCATTTCATGACTACATTCTTACAACAGCCTCCTAACAGATTTAATCATGATTGCTCTAATTTTAATCCAATTTACATCTACCCTCAGAATAATTTTCCTTGAGTACTGTTTCCAGCAAGGCACACATCTGCTTAAAAACCCACAAGTCCCTGTAGCTTACTGTATAAACACTAACTCCCTATGTTGACTTCCAGTTTCCTCTAGTCAGATTTAACTCCACATTTACAAGTATTTTTTAAATACAAATAATCTGTTCCACTAGCTCCTGACTACTATTTGAAAGTTTTCTGCTTCACTTTCTGTAAATTTAACAATTCCTATTGAATGGACTAAAAGTTATCTATTAAAAATTCAAAAAATACCAGATATAATTTTAGGTCATTTATTATTTTTGGTTTGTGAGATACTTAGTTTTGGACATCATCAACACTGATGTTCAGAAATAACATTTCATTATCTCCTTACTTAGCCATGTGACCTTGGATAAGTTATTTAACTGCTCTGAGCTTCAGTACTATACCTATCTCTGGAGTAGATATGAAGACAGAGTAGAATTATTATTATTATTTTTTTAAGTGTCCCAATTTATTTACTTATTTAATATAATTTATTGTCAAATTGGTTTCCATACAACACCCAGTGCTCATCCCAATAAGCGCCCTCCTCAATGCCAATCACCCACTTTCCTCTCTCCCCCATCCCCCATCAACCCTCAGTTTGTTCAAGACAGAGAACTAAAGTGTAGTGTTTGGTGTTTATTAAATACACGGTAGCTGAATAATAAATGTCAGTTCCTCTCTCTTCTCCAAAGGCCTACCTTTTTTAAAATACATACATACATACATACATACATATATATATATGTATATAATTTATTGTCAAATTAGTTAACATACAGTGTGTAAAGTGTGCTCTTGGTTTTGGGGGTAGGTTCCTATGGTTCATTGCTTACATATAACACCCAGTGCTCATCACGACAAGTGTCCTCCTCATGCCCATCCCATTTTCCCCTCCCCCCCACCTCCCCATCAATTCTCAGTTTGTTCTCTGTATTTAAGAGTCTCTTATGGTTTGCCTCCCTCCCTCTCTGTAACTATTTTTCCCCCTTCTCTTCCCCCATGGTCTTCTGTTAAGTTTCTCAAGATGCACATAAGAGTGAAACATATGATATCTGTCTTTCTCTGACTTATTTCACTTAGCATAATACCTTCCAGTTCCATCCACATTGCTGCAAATGGCATGATTTCATTCTTTCTCATTGCCAAGTAGTATTCCATTGTATATAAAAACCACATCTTCTTTATCCATTCGTTGGTTGATGGACATTCAGGCTCTTTCTATAATTTGGCTATTGTTGAAAGTGCTGCTATAAACATTGGGGTACAAGTGCCCCTATGAATCAGCACTCCTGTATCCTTTGGCTAAATTCCTAGTAGTGCTATTGGGTCATAGGGTAGTTCTATTTTTAATTTCTTGAGGAATCTCCACACTGTTTTCCAGAGTGGCTGCACCAGTTTGCATTCCCACCAATAGTGCAAGAGGGTTTCCATTTCTCCACATCCTCGCCAGCATCTGTTGTTTCTTGGGTTGTTAATTTTATCCAAAGGCCTACCTTTTAAAAGCAAATGTTATCAACATCTGTGAGAAAATCACTTCCCTTACTGAAATAAAATTAAGAAACTATATAGGGTAAACACTGGGAGAAGAATCTCCTACTGGATTTTACCTTCTCTTTGGCTTTTTCTCACGTAGCCACTGCAAACACCTTTCCCTTCAAACTCCTTTCCTGTGGTTACTCTTACCACATCTAAAACACATTGGAATTTTCAAAATAGAGTTAATAATCCCAAGGAAGAACAACAAAAATGTAAAAGGCATGGACAGAGTCCAGTATACATTGGCAGATCTCTGGTTCTATAATACCTCAACTGAATTCTCCCTGATTCTATTTCATTCCTTTTTCTAGAAGAATTTCTGGCATTCCCAGAAAAGCCACTCTAACTTATACTTCCACACATGGCATATCAGGATATGAATCTTTCCTCAACCTAACCAACACTTATTTTTGCAAATATATTGGGATAAACTGATATTTCATTGTTAATTTCCATTTGCAGATTACCAGCAAGATCACATTCAGGGGCATTTGTATTTTCCTCTCCAAGGAACAGACTGTTAGATATTTTCCCCATCTTTTTATTAAGCTTTTTAAGAAAATATCTTTAGGAGTCTTAAAATATATTCTGGATATTATTTGATTGGTGTTTATGTTATAGATATATTTTTAAGTCTGTTAGTAGCCTTTTAACTATAGTATCCTTTGCAGCACAGTTGTTTTAAATTCAAATGCAGTCAAAACTATCAATCTTTTCTTCACCTATAACCTTTGTGTAACGTGTGTGTATGTGTGCATGCACGCGTGTCTTGTTCAAGGCCTTACTAATCACTTGAATGTACATTTTCCTGCATTCCCTTCAGCCATTTTTATAGTTTTCCTATTCCTGTTTATGTTTCTGATCAATCTGGAATCAGTTTGTTTTGACTGGCATGAAGTGGAACCTGGCTTTTACTAATGAATAGACAATTTGACAATAACATTCATTACAGTCCATCTTTTATCCATTGTACTGAGAAACCTTCTTTTGGTAAGAATTTCTCATTTGTACATTGTTTCATTTTTAAACTCTCTGCTCTATTTTCTTGATGTATTTGCCTATTATTCTGGTAATACACTATTTACTGTAGTTTATAATTGCATACTTCACTATTTGGTTGAGCAAGAACTTCTCTGTGGAGATACAAGTGCACATATGCACACATACCCTTGTTCCTCTTTTAAAAACTTGTCTTGGGAATTTTAGTATATATTTCCTCATTTCCTCTCTAATTTTTTTTTTTTAACGTTTATTTATTTTTGAGACAGAGAGAGACACAGCATGAACGGGGGAGGGGCAGAGAGAGAGGGAGACACAGAATCAGAAGCAAGCTCCAGGCTCTGAGCTGTCAGCACAGAGCCCGACGCGGGGCTCGAACTCGCGGACCGCGAGATCATGACCTGAGCCGAAGTCGGACGCTTAACCGACTGAGCCACCCAGGCGCCCCAAATTTCCTCTCTAGATGAATATTATAATAAGGTTATCAGATTCATTTAAAAAATGTATTGATATTTTCACTGGGATTGCACTGGATTTACCTGTTAATTTACAAAGACCTGGCATATTTATAATACTGAGATTCATTTAGGTGTATAGACTTGATTTATTCAGTTTTCTGTTTAATGCTCTTCAGAAAATTTTCATTTTTATTACTCATATATGCCTTGTCTAATTTTTATTAAATTTATTCCCAGCTATTTTTAAACTTCTGTCACTCTTGTGAAAGGGACTTCCCCCCACCCCCCAAGTTTTAATTTAAATTCCAGTTAGTTAGCATACAGTGTAATATTAGTCTGAGGTGTAGAATTTAGCTATTCATCGCTTACATACAACACCCAGTGCTCATCACAACAAGTGCCCTCTTTAATAGCCATCACCCATTTATCCATCCCACCACCTACCTCCCCTCCAGTAACCCTCAGTTTGTTCTCTATAGTTGAGAGTTTGTTTACTGTTTTGCTTCTTTGCCCCCCTGCCCTGCCCCATGTTCATCTATTTTGTTTCTTAAATTCCACATATGTGTGAAATCATATGGTATTTTCTTTCTCTGTCTGACTTATTTCTCTTAGCATAATACTCCCTAGATCCATCCACATTGTTGCAAATAGCAAGAGTTCATTATTTTTTATGGCTGAGGAATATTCCATTATACACACACACATGCACACACACACGTATATGTATATACAACTTCTTTTTTTTTTTTTAAATTTTTATCACTGTTTTTATTTATTTATTTATTTATTTATTTATTTTTTTTAATATATGAAATTTACTGTCAAATTGGTTTCCATACAACACCCAGTGCTCATCCCAATAAGCGCCCTCCTCAATGCCAATCACCAAAAAGTGCCCTCCTCAATACCCATCACCCACCCTGCCCTCCCTCCCACCCTGCCCTCCCTCCCACCCCCCATCAACCCTCAGTTTGTTCTCAGTTTTTAACAGTCTCTAATGCTTTGGCTCTCTCCCACTCTAACCTCTTTTTTTTTTTTTTTTTCCTTCCCCTCCCCCATGGGTTTCTGTTATGTTTCTCAGGATCCACATAAGAGTGAAACCATATGGTATCTGTCTTTCTCTGTATGGCTTATTTCACTTAGCATCACACTCTCCAGTTCCATCCATGTTGCTACAAAAGGCCATATTTCATTTTTTCTCATTGCCACGTAGTATTCCATTGTGTATATAAACCACAATTTCTTTATCCATTCATCAGTTGATGGACATTTAGGCTCTTTCCATAATTTGGCTATTGTTGAGAGTGCCGCTATAAACATTGGGGTACAGGTGCCCCTATGCATCAGTACTCCTGTATCCCTTGGATAAATTCCTAGCAGTGCTATTGCTGGGTCATAGGGTAGGTCTATTTTTAATTTTCTGAGGAACCTCCACACTGTTTTCCAGAGTGGCTGCACCAATTTGCATTCCCACCAACAGTGCAAGAGGGTTCCTGTTTCTCCACATCCTCTCCAGCATCTATAGTCTCCTGATTTCTTCATTTTGGCCACTCTGACTGGCGTGAGGTGGTATCTGAGTGTGGTTTTGATTTGTATTTCCCTGATAAGGAGCGACGTTGAACATCTTTTCATGTGCCTGTTGGCCATCCAGATGTCTTCTTTAGAGAAGTGTCTATTCATGTTTTCTGCCCATTTCTTCACTGGGTTATTTGTTTTTCGGGTGTGGAGTTTGATGAGCTCTTTATAGATTTTGGATACTAGCCCTTTGTCCGATGTGTCATTTGCAAATATCTTTTCCCATTCCGTTGGTTGCCTTTTAGTTTTGTTGGTTGTTTCCTTTGCTGTGCAGAAGCTTTTTATCTTCATAAGGTCCCAGTAATTCACTTTTATATACAACTTCTTTATCCATTCATCAGTTGGCGGGCATTTGGGCTCTTTCCATAATTTGGCTATTGTTGATAATGCTGCTATAAACATTGGGTGCATGTATACCTTTGAATCAGTATTTGAATCCCTTGGGTAAATACCTAGTAATGCAATTTCTGGCAATTTCTGGATGGTAGGGTAGTTCTATTTTTAACTTATTGAGGAACCTCCATACTGTTTTCCAGAGTGGCTACACCAGTTTGCATTCCAACCAATGGTGTAAGAGGGTTTGCCTTGTGAAAGAGATTTTTAAAAATGAATTTGATTGTTATATTTTTTAAAATTAAAACGAACATTTACTAAGCTGTATCATGTCTGAAAGGTTTCTTTGGTTACCATTGATTTTTAGCGTTCCTCTTAAATTCATGCTTTATTTTCCTGGAGCACATCTTCTAGTCAATATTTCAGCTAGGATTTGTGGGTGATAAATTTTCTGAATCCATTCATGTATGAACATGTCTTATTTTGCCATTACACTTTACAGTTTGTCAGGTTATGTAATTCTAGATGCAAAATCATTTTACCTCAGTACTTAGAAAATATTTCTCCAGTATCTTTTTGTACCCAATGCTACTAATGAATTTGAAGTCAACATGCTGCTTTTCACCTTGTAAATAATGTATTTTTTCTCTTTAGAATCTTTACAGGGGCGCCTGGGTGGCTCAGTCGGTTAAGTGTCTGACTTCAGCTCAGATCATGATCTCGCGGTCCGTGAGTTCGAGCCCCGCGTAGGGCTCTGGGCTGATGGCTCAGAGCCTGGAGCCTACTTCCGATTCTGTGTCTCCCTCTTTCTCTGCCCCTCCCCTGTTCATGCTCTGTCTCTCTCTGTCTCAAAAATAAAAACGTTAAAAAATTTTTTAAAAAAAGAAGCTTTACAATGTTCTGATTATCCATAAAGTACTAAACATTTACCATTATTTTCTAGGAGTGGGTCTTTTCTCAATCTTCCTCCTTGGCACTCAGTGGAACTTAATCTAAAAACTCTAAAAAAGGTCTTTTTAAGATCCGGGGAATTTTATTTAATTTCTTTATTTCTTCCTCTCAGTTCTTCTATTTTCTCTTTTTGGAGATCCCATTATGTGAATTTGTAACTTTTAGATGGATCCTCCATGTTCTTGAACCTTTGTTTCATACACATCATCTCTTTTGTCCATTTTCATTGTGCTTATAAGAGAATTTCTCAGTTTCATTTTTGAGCTTCTGGGTTGCTATTGAGCTCTGTCAATTTTGGCATTCAGCCTTGAGGTTTTTATTTTTATTATCATATATTTCAATACAAAAATAGCTCATCTTTTTTCTTTCATTAAGGCATGTTCTTCTTTCATGGATACAATATCATCTCTAAATTTCATGATAATCATTTTAATGTTCTGAAGACTGCAATGATTTCCTCTACTTGTTCTGTTTCCTCAGGTATTATAGTGTGTGTGTGTAGGCTGATGCTTTTATGTGGTTACTTTTCCTCATGTTGGACTTGGATTTCCCCTCTTAACCTGTCTCTGAATGCTATAACAATCACCTCAGCCTGCCACCAGTTACCTTATGGGTGTTGGAGGAGATGCTATCAGGATGTGTCAGACAGGACCTAGTCATCTGGGAATAGGTGTTCCCTCAGTATCATTAGCCATTTGCAGCAGACATTACATCACTGCCAAAATGCCACCCCAAACCTCATGCTTTGTCTCCTTGTATACTGAATTATTTTTACTATATACTGAAAACTTTATCTCAGTGGATTGAGACCTAAAATGAAGTTGCTTTCCAATGGAGAGAACATGAATTTGATTTTGCCAGGTGCCTAGGGCAGTACAAGTACAGGACAATCTTAGATTGAGTTCTAGGCTCAGGGTGCCTGGGATTACCCAAGCTGTAAATCTCCAATGGAGCTGGGCTGTGACCATAACTTCTCAGGAATGTATTTTTTTTCCTCTTACTTTACTCTGTGTTTTGCTAAGTGTCAAGTTTCTGCAGACCCCTGGACTTGGGAGGGGTGGGTTTACTTCTGGTCTGCCCTTATCACAAGAGTACAGTACTTTATGGTCCTTGGTGGATGTTGAAAAGGTCTCCTATTAGACTCCTCACCTTGGAAAGATCCTGAGAATCAGATTCTGTTCTCCTTGCTTTGTGAGGCCACAAAAACCAAAGGCCACATTTGCCTGGCTCAGGATAACAGCAGCTTTGATGTTCAGGTGCAGGACTGGGACCAAGGTGAGGCAAGTCCCGGCCCTGCTGAGGTGCTCTTGTGCTTACTTCTCTTGATTTTAGCAATTCCTTAGATTTTCTTATCTGGTAGTTCTTTACCATCTTCTCAACTCTGATGCAATTAAGAAGCTTGTATATTTTACGCACAACTTTTTTTTCAGTGGGATGGTTGGACCAAATAGCCTAGTCACCTAGCCTTTCATTACTAGAAATGAAAATTCTGCTGTCTCCTTTGCATACGGAGGTGGTGGTCATGAGGAGGGTAGGAGTCAGACTGCTAGGCTACAGCTGCTATTGTTTCCAACCAACAATCCTCTCTTTTTGCCCCAAGGATCCTTTCCTTTTTCCTGAACCCACTTGTATGTCATTTCTAACCATATTCTCTTTTGTACATTTTTGGGTAAAAGTTTCTACTTTTAATCCATTCTTTTATTTTGTCTTTTAGGTTATTCATAATTTCTTTTTCATTAAGGGCATTCCTACTTGTTTTCCAGAGACTATGAATTGTTTTCGAAGACTATGTTCTATCAGGGAAGCTTCAGGGTGTACACTTTTTCCAAAGTGAGAATATTCTCTTCAAGGACAGCACTGTAATCTTGGTGCTACCTCTGTGAGGCAGACTTACAGAAGTCTTAAGAAACCGGTTTTTCTTGACTACTCTATCTCATTGGTTGATGAACTACAGATATAAAATTCGATGGCTACAGTAAATAAATTTCAGATGCCAGTAAAATATAAAATCAGTGAAAAATGATTAAATGCCACTGTTAGAGTTTATATAATCACCATCCTGCCAGAACAACTGGTTGAAAAGCAAGTAACTCAATCAGTCACCTAGCTGTTTGTTCTATACAGCAGCAAACGTATGTATACTACATTTTAAAATGTTTGAATGATGAATTGAATATTTTATTTTTCATCTGGCTGCTTGGCAATATGTCGAAACAGCCTGAGGTAAGTAAATATGATTATGAGGCAAAAACTCAGAGCAGTCCACTTTGGAGAATACAGACTTAGAAATAACAAACAGGTGATACAGAGTAAAAACAAGAGAAAAACGTGATTCCTACTGTACAATTCCTGTTTTAGTAAATTCTGTATTGCAGGGTTTTGAAAATCTGTAAATCTCGAATAGTAGACATAAAAATATCTGCATGACCTACTCCACAGGTTTTGGGAATGTGTTATAGAAATTTTAAAGTGTTACAAGTGCTAATTTAAAAAATTGTTGAGAACCTGATGAGGAAGTTAAAAACTAACTCAATTTTGAGACTGTGATGCATGAGAAAGGTGCATGTGCTATGAGGAAGGGCTTGGGAAAGTTTTTTTTTTTTTTTTTTTTTTTTTAAGTGGGGGAGGAAGTAGAACTTGAAATGGACCTTAAAAGATGAGTAGGATGTTATGCTGTAGATTTCTGGTGGTGATGGGAAGAAAATGGAATGACAGTACATTCCTGCAGTCAGGCCAGCTTTGTGAACCATTCAACTGCAGAAAAGATTGAGAAAGACATCAAAGTGAGAGAGTTAGGTGGTATACTGAGTAGCTACTAGTTTAAATTAGTTAAATTAGTTGAAATAAAATATGTGTGTAGCAGAGACAAAAAAGAAAGGAAGTCAGAATCTAATTGCATAGGATTTTGACTGCTGGACAAGACATTGGGATTTTATTTGGCATAAAGTAGGTGCTTGAAAATTATGACCAAGTCTGGGGTTTAGGAATATTATTTCTGGAAGTACTGTATTGTAAATAAGAGGAGAGTTAGAAGTACAGTCATGTAGGGGCACCTGGGTGCTCAGTCAGTTAAGTGTCCAACTTTGGCTCAGGTCATAATCTCACAGTTTGTGAGTTCGAGTCCCACATCAGGCTCTGTGCTGACAGCTCAGAGCCTGGAGCCTGCTTTGGATTCTGTGTCTCCCTCTCTCTCTCTGCTCCTGTCCTGCTCACATGCTGTCTCTCCGTCTCAAAAATAAATACATATTAAAAAATATATAAAAAAAAAAGAAGTCCAGTCATGTAGATAAAAGATACTAAAATGAGACCCTAAATTGAGACATGAAAATGCATAGATGGGAGAAGCACTATGGAGTTGACAGGATTTGTTGAAGGAATAAAGGAATTTATGATGGTAAAGGATTAGAAGATTCTGGCTCCAGATGTGGCTTTGCAGAATGCCCCTGAGGAATCAATTTGACTACTCTGGGCCTCAGTCCTATCACCTATACAAAACATTAAATTAGATGATACTTAGTGCATTATAACTGTATGACTATACAATTTTCAGGTTTTGTTCTTGAGAACTAGGGGAGCAGGGAGGGATGTTGATGCCATTAATAAGAGAAGAAATACAGAAGAGGAGCTAAATTTGAGGTTGAATTTAAGGTGTTTGCAGGCCATATACTACTGGTGATATCATCATGCTGCTGATGTGCACATCTAGAGATAAGCAGGAAGGTCTAGGATGCAAATACATATGTAAAAGAAGCTGGGGCTTGGGAAGAAGTGGCAGAGACATAGAATATGAGAGCCAATTTCTGAACTTTGGGCATAACATTTAAAGGGAGGGTTGAGAAAGATAAGCCAGTGAGACAGTTTAAGATTCTACATAGGTAGAGGGGGGAAAGAAGATGGAGAAAAGTGTCAAGTGTTGCATAGAGGTTAAGAAACAAAGAGTAGTGAGAGGTCACTAGATTTGTAATCAGTGGGCTATTGCTATTCTTTGAGAGGGCAGTCTTAATGGATGGGAAGTAGATCTTAGGATCAATCAAGAGCAGGTAGAGGGCTATCACTGACAGAGAGAATTCTTGGGGCAGGTATGTGACAAGAGAGACACATGAGCCCTTGTACACAGAAAACGGAATAGAATTGGGAAGAGTGTCAGAAGGAGGCGGTTCCTCTAAGCAGCCTGAGTAAGCCGAAATAAAGCTGATGCAGGGACATTAATGGGTTCAGCTATGAGGTGGGGTGGGGGGAGGGTCTGTTCATCCAGCTCTTCTCAGGCTGAGGGCTGCCCTCCTCCCATTGAGTGTTGTCCTATTGAATTGTTCCAAAGAGTAGTAGTCATTGTAGAAGTAGTAGTAATATTGTAGAGTTGTAGAAACCTTTCAGATAAACCTGGGTTATGAAGAAAGAGACTTATATTTTTCAAGACAATTCACAAAAGAGAAATCAGCTTCCTTACTGATTTATAACATAACGCAGTAATCAAATTTCTCTATAATAGTGAACAATCCCATCATGACACATGTGCTCTTTCCTGCTTCTCTTCAAGGAAAGATGCTCTAGATACTTGCAATGTATTTGTTCCCTGTTTAGAAGTATAATGTAAAAGAACTGAAAGGAAGCAAAGGTAACTCAGAACTCCTAAATTCTACAAGTTATTTAAAACAGCACTGGTAATAGCAAGCCCATTAAAAAAAATTTTTTTTAATGTTTATTTATTTATTTTTGAGAGATATCACTTCTCGGCCTTTTGGCTAAGATCAAGTGTATTTAATTTTGAGAGAGAGACAGAGCATGAGCAGGGGAGGGACAGAGAGAGAGAGGGAGACACAGAATCTAAAGCAAGCTCCAGGCTCTAAGCCATCGACATGGAGCCCAACACAGGGCTTGAATTCATGGACAATGAGATCATGACCTGAGCCTAAGTCGGAAGCTTAACTGATTGAGCCACCCAGGAGCCCCGGCAAGCCGCTTTATGTAACAGTAAGATATAGTCTGCTTGTACTGCTTAGGCTCAGTATCCTCTGCAACACGTCCAGGACTTGGCCTTAGTGTGGCTCTGACAGGGACCTAGATATGATTGCTAGACAATTGCTTTCTGAATTCTGATTAGTTTCAAATTGATGAGCTACTTGCCTTTTTCAACTGGGATAGAATTGCTACATGGGTGTCAGGGAATCGCTATAAACTTTCTATTTCATTTTGTTTTATATCATATATTTTTTTAACTGTAGAACTTGTATGATAGTGAAGAATTACTGCTAGAAAGAGATAGACAAATTAGGAAAACCTTGGATCCCAGATAATTTAGAGCCAGAAGTTCTGGCAATGTCTTTTCTCTGCCTCAGTTATATACCTTACACTACCTTAAATCAGAAGCTGGTTTGGAAGTATGGAAAGAGAAAATACTGTGGGTTTTTCTTCCATTTTCTAAGCCACACTTTGGAATAAACTATGCATTTTTTTTCCAGCAGAATGAACTACTTTTTTCTAAGGATTTACCAAAAGGGAAAAAAAATGTCAGAAACTCTTTTAGAACTTTCCCTAGGTCAATGCAGAGTCAGGAACAATCACATAGTTATGGCAGCTTCCCTCTCTCAATAATTTTACATAGGTGAAGTCAAAGTATATTGAGCATCAAGTGAAAAAATGTATAAAAAACAATACGCAAGTTTGCAAGGTATATGTGAGTGAAAAAAAGGCAGCCCTGTCTGTTTTGCCTGGAGATCTAGGGTTATAAAGGCCGGAAAAGAAAAAACAGAGTGGGGTAAAACCTGATTTTGGGTATGAACCACAGGTCTTATAGCATGGCTTGTAAAGTAACTGTCTTGTCCCCTAACTACTTCCCTGGGTCTCTGTAGACCTGCAATCAATAAATTATCTCTTAAAGACTCAAGTCTGACCTTGCAAAGTGCCATAATACAGAAAGAACTCTGTAATTATCATCACTCTCTACTTTCTCTCTTCCTAGTCACTCCCATCAATTGAAATCAGGTTTTGTCCCTGCTTCTCTGATAAAACTATCCTGGAAAGGTAAAGACTTCCCTGTTGTTAAATCCAGTGATACTTTGTTGGCCCTTACCTCACTTCCACACTCTCTCTGGCATTTGGACATGCCCATCTTCTAGGGACACTCTTACTTTGGACTCTTATGTCACTATTCTCTCTAGCCTTGTCATCCATTTGCTCCTCTCAGTCCCCACTCTTATTGTTATAGTTAAATCCTCATTGTGGCATCTTATTGTGGTTTTGATTTGCATTTTCTTAAGGACAAATGATGTTGAATATCTTTTCATGCATTTTATGGTCATCTTTGTATCACTTTTGGAGAAATGTCTATCCAATTCCTTAGGTACATACCCAAGAGAAATGAAAGCAGATGTCCAAACAGAAAATTTGTATACAAATATTCATCACCCATTAAAAAACTGGTTTGCTGTTTTGCTGATGAGTTTGTAAAAGTTATTTATATATTCCGAATGCTAAACCTTATTGGATATATGATCTGCAAAAATTTTCTCCTTTTGTGTGGATTGTTTTTTCAGTTTCTTGATGATGTCCCTTGAAGCATAAAAATGCTTAATTTTGATGATGTCTAGTTTATCTGTTTCTTCTTTTTTTGTGCTTTTAGTGATATACCTAACAAATCATTGCCTAATGAAGGTCACAAAAATTTATGCCTGTTTTCTTCTAAGAGATTACATCTTTAGCTACCATATTTACACCTTTGACTCATTTTACATTAGGTGTGAGGTAGGTATCCAAATTCACTTTTTTTGCATGCGGCTCTCCAGTCATCCCCATCATTTGCTAAAGAAATTATTCTTTTCCGTCTCCATTGAGTTGCCTGGCATGTTTGCCAAAAATCATCTGGCCATAAATTTGAGGGTTTAATTCCAAACTCTCAGTGATATTCCACTGACCTATGTCTGTCCTCATGTCAGTCTCATACAGTCTTGATTACTGTAGCTTTGTAGTAAATGTTTAAATTGGAAAGTGTGTGTCCTTCAAATTTGTTCCTTTTGTTTAAAAACATCCACTTCTATATTAATTTTCAGATAATTTTCTTAATTTCTGCAAAGAAGTCAGCTGGGATTTTATATTGAATCTCTAGATCAATTTGGAGAGTATTGCTGTCTTAATATTAAGGTTTCCAAACTATGAACATGAGAAGTGTTTTCTTTTTATGTTTATTTATTTTAAGACACACACACACACACACACACACACACACACACACACGCACACACACAGAATATGAATCCCAGGCAGGATCCACACGCTGTCAGCGTTGAGCCCCATGCAGTGTTCCATCCCACGAACTGTGAGATCGTGACCCGAGTTGAAATCGAGTCAGATGCTTAACCTACTGAGCCCCCCCGGTGCCCTGAGAAGTGTTTTCATTTATTAGGGTTTTCTTTAATTTCTTTCAACAATATTTGTAGTTTTCAGAGTAAGAGCTTTGTACTTTTGTTAAATTTATTACCAGTAACTATTCTTCTTGATACTATTCTAAATGGAACTGTTAATTTCATTTTTTTTTTTGTTCATTGTGACTGTAAAGAAATAGAATTGACTTTTGTTTATTGACCTTTTATCCTGCAACCTTGCTCAACTCATTTCTTAGTTCTAATAATTTTATAGTGGATACCTTAGGATATTCTGTATATTAGATTCTGTCTTTAGTGAATACAGATAGTTTTAGTTTTTCTTTTCCCATCCTGTCCACCACAAGTACAGGTGAGGTGTGGATTTTTCGAAGATGCTTTTTATTATTAAGCTGAGGAAGTTTCTTTCTATTTCAAATTTGAGGAGTGTTTTTATCAGAAAGGGATGTTGAATTCTGTCAAATGTTTTTTTTTTTTTTTTTCATCAATTGAGATGACCGTGTGTGGTCTTTATCTTTCACTCTATTGATATGGTGTGTTACATTAATTAATTTTTGGATATTATACCAACCTTGCATTCTTGGATTAAATGTACATGAATATTTCTTAGGTTGAATTCAGGAAGAGTAAATAATCTGAGGACTGAGTAAAAATTAATTCAATAAAAGGCCAGAGAAACAAGACTGGAAAATAATTTCCATTTTAAGATAGTAACTAGTTAGAAATCCTGGAAACTTTGGAAATACATATGTTACTGTGAAAAGATTAAAGGCTGTAAGAATATAAATTAATGCACTTTATAACTCTTTGAGTCCTCTACTTTTCCATTAAAGTCCTGGAACTAAATATTCATAATATTCTGGATTCAACAAAATTTAACAACCTGTCTCAAATATCCCTACTCTATAAAAATTACTTTAATGCTTTCCTCATAAATTGCTCAATCTTTTCTATTTTTCCCTCCTTCCCTTTCTCCCTCCCTCCTCTTTCTCTCATACACACATCTTTGCCAGGTATTATCCTAAATAAGAGTATCACTGATTTCTATCCTGTTTGGATATTCTTAAGTACTTACCCCCCAAATGGTATCAATTGGGAGTATAGTGAGGTTACTTATGATCTTCGAATCAGCTTCTACCCTTACTACCGTTAAAGAGAGAAGACCCTCATAGACAACCATAAAGACAGAAAAAAACAAAAACTTACTTCTAATCATGACCCCAAGAATGATCAATATCTCTATTAACAGGGACAGGGGCTTCATCTTCTCATAAGCAGTTCCTCCTTACTTATAACACAGGCAGAACTAGGTGGCTGGCCCACAAGTTTCCTCTTTACAGGTTTGCAGGGGTCAGGATTTGGTTGCTAAGCAACCATTTCCTTATTCTTGGGCCAATGAGCTGCCAGAAAGTTCCTTTCAACTGGAATGAAGGCAGCTACTGGAGAGAGCAGGCTACGGGGAGGGAACCATATCTAGTCTGCTAGTCTGGTGGGAGGGAGATAAGGAGTATGTTTAAGATATGTAAGAGTTGCTCTCTGAAAGGAAAGGAATAAACCAGAAGTCCAATTTGTACATGTCTACAATAACATTCAAGTGATTTTCAGAACTGCTAGAAGTGTTTATTTTTATGTTACCTTCAGTGTTGCAAGCTGCACTTATAAGAAAACACAATTAAGTACGTGAGCTGACCTAACATCATCCTTTACTCTAACATCTGAAGGCGATGGTGCACGGGAAGCATATGGATCAAGTCTGCTTTCGTCCCCATCTTGGTGAAAATGTTTATCCTCTTTTTGAGTAAAGAACTGCTGAGGTTTTACTGGGACAAAGGCAAACAAATTCCAGTGATCATTTTTTTTTTAAAGGCATTTCATTACACTTTCCTTGAAAGTTATTTAAAAATGCCCTCTTCATTGTCTTTAACAATATGGGCAGTTCATAAGTGAGTACCCTCAAGGCTTGAACCAGAAATGAAAATGAATATTTAGGTAAAAGCATGGGAATATTAAGACTATCCAAGGAATGGAACTGAGAAATTATGCCTAAAATATATCCAACATTTACAGTGTGTAGAGGTAATTACTTCAGAAATAGACATATTTATTGCCTTGAATTTGCAGGTTTACTCCCTTTGTTAATTAGTTTCCCAATGCTTTAATCTCTCTCTGTCTTCCTCTTATAAGGACACTTGTGATTACATTTAGGGCCAACCATGATAATATCGGATAATCTCCCGATCTCAAGATCCTCAATCACATCTGCAAGTCCCTTCTGCCAAATAAGGTAACATTCATAGGTTCCAGAGATTAGATCCTGGAAATCTTTGGGACCATTATTCCGTCTATTCCCTAGTATCTTTTCCTTTCACCAAGGGACTTCAAAATGGGACTTTCCTAACTTCTGTACTTTTAAAAATTGCCTAAATATAATTTGTTTAAACTCTTAAATGTAATCTATTAAACATTTTCCAAATATTTTTTGCATTCCCCATTTGGATCCAGATTTATCAGTATCTTTCAGCAGATGATTTTGCCTCCTACTTTCACTGAAACTGAACTCATTGGACCTATCTTCCCTCTACTTTCTTTTCATTAAAAATTTTTTTGAATCTTCATTCTTTTTTCAAATTCATCACAAAAGATGAAATGCCTTTTCTATACTCTAAGTCCAAGACTTCCCTCACTTTTGATTCTATCCACATTTGCTTTATCTTTTTCTGGTATTTCTGACATTTGTCCTTCTTTTCTCTTTTTTGTTTCAATCTTTTGTCACCAATCTTCTTAATTTAAACACTTTTCATTTCATTTCATGTCTCTTAGAAAAATTTTCCCTTGATTCTGGTGTCCTTCCAACTACTATGTACTCTACTTATCCTTTAATCTCTAAACATTAAAACAAAACAGACCACAATCACTTCTCATTGCTTTTCACTTTTTCTTCAACTACTTGTTTTTATTTTCACTGATTTCCATAGACTACAAATTCAATGATCTTTTCTCAGTTCTCATCTTACTTGATCTGTGAGATATCTGATATTTCTAACCACAAACATCTTCTTGAAAACATATTTTTGGTTTCTCTGAAAATTGAGTTGCAAATATTTTTCTACTTGCTTGAACACAATTTCTCACTCATTCTATCACTTCCTCACCCATTCATTCACTTATTGAATACCTACTATATGCTAATGATGTATGCCATTCTTTTTCAGGCATTCGTTAATTTCACTCGTCAGTTACTCTCTTAGTCTTTGCTTTAAAATTATGGCCTCCCCAAGGTAACCTCTTTTGGTCTCATGTGCTCTTCCTCAGTTTTACCAACATCTCTGTATGGACGCTCATTCTCATTCAATAATTTTTATTGAGAATCTATTTTGTATCCGGCATTGTGTCATTCTCTGTGGGCAAAAAGATATACTTCCTGTCCTCAGAGAGTGAAAGAGAGTCCAGAGTGAAAGATAAATATTAACAAAAGAATCACTCAAATATATTTATAATTACAAAGTGTAAAAAATGCTATATAGGGAAGTAAATGAGCACTGAGGGCATATAAAAGAACATTGTGGGTAGGGCTCAGGTGGGGTCAGTGTTAGGGAAGGCTTTGCCAGGGAGTGATTTTTGAGCTTAATAAGAATAAGAATAAGAGTAGGTCCACTAAGGGGTGCCTGAGTGGCTCAGTCAGTTAAGCGTCCCACTCTGGATTTCAGTTCAGGTCATGATCTCACAGTTCATGTCAGTTTCCTGCTTGGGATTCTCTCTCTTTCTCTCTCTCTCTGCCCCTCACCTGCTCATGTGTGCTCTCTCTCTTTCAAAATAAATAAACAAACATTAAAAAAAAGAACAGTTAAAAAAAAAAGAATGGGTTCACTAAGCAAATCATGTCTCAGTTACAGTGGAAAACATGTGAATAGGCCACATGGTAAGAATAAGATGTGTTCAAGGAAGTGAAAAGCTCTATGGTTGGTATATGAATGAAACCAGAAATTGGGTGGTGGGGGTAAGGATAATTGGTAGGTGATGAGCCTTCTATTCCTAATGATTTAGTTTTTATAAGACTGTATAAGTCAGCTTGGGCTGCAATAGTAAAAGGCTATAGATTGGGTGGCTTAAACAACAGAAATTAATTTTCTCACAGTTCAGAGTGCTGGCATAGCCTGGTTATGGCAAAGGCTCTCGTCCCATATTACAGATGGGCACCTTCTCACTGTGTCTTCACATGGCATGTATAGGGGGAAGGGGGGAGGAGGAGGAGGAGAAGCAGGAATGGAGATATACATATGTATATATATATAATATATCATATAATATATATAAAATATAATACATATTAATATAATATAAAATATAATCATGTACAATATAATATATATTATATAATATGCAATATAATAATATATAATCTATATATAATATTATATATATATGTATATATATCTTCCTCTTCTTATAAGGCCACAGTCCTACTGGATTAGGGTCTCACCCTTATGATCTCATTTAACCTTAAATATCTCCTAAGCACCCTGTCTCTACATATAATAACACTGTCAGCTAAGATTTCAATAAATAAATTTTGGGGGAATACAATGAAGTCCATTGCAAAGACCACTAGAAAGTCATTGAATAATTTACAACAGTGATTTACAACATGATCACATTTCACAACATGATCACATTTGAAAATGTGATGCAGGGCATAGAATGGACATAAGAGGGGCAAGAGTAGACATGGGGGCCACTTAAGAAGTCTTTGTAGTAGTCCAGTTAAATTCACACTGAGCTTATTGCAGTGTCATTGGAAAGGTGAGCAATTCAAGAGTGATACAGGAGATAAAATTGAGAAGGTATAGCAGTTCATTTGAAATGAGAATAAAGTTATAAGAGGTATCAGGGATAGTGTTTAGGTTTCTAGATTGTTCAAATGAATGGGTGATGAGCCATTCAAAGAGATAAGAGACACTGGAAGAAGTCTAAGTGTGGGGGAAAGATCATGAGCTCAGTGTGGTACATGGTACATTTCAGGTACTTTTGAGAGAGTAAATATTAATATTTAACACTTTTCAATGATAATGGTATTTTATCAAAATAGTTAATGCTAAAACAAATACCCTCTAAATACCAATGCTGTAACATAATAAAAGTGTTTTGTTTATATCATAGCTTGATGTGGTACTCCTTGGATCCTTGAGATACTCCTTCAAGCAGTGACTCAGGGATCCAAGCTCCTTCCTTCTTGACATGCTGCTTCTGAGATCACCATGAAATGAAAAGAGAGAATATGCATAAGTGTACAAAAGATTTGATGGCCTGGAATGGCATACATCACTTTTGCCTTATAACCCACTCAGCATACAGTTACACATCCTATCTAACTTCGGGGGAGGCTGGGAAATATCATTTTTCTATGGGCCAAGAGAAAGAAAATTGTATTAGTGAGCATCTTTGCCACATTTACTAGGTGCTAGTCACTTTATGTGTTTTAACGCATTCAATCCTCACATCAATCAAGGTAGATACTATATTACCATCTCCATATAATAATTTAAATAAGCAAGGTGTAGAGACTTTGAGTAACTTGCCAAGGGTCACAAAGTCAATAAGGGTAAACGTAGGATTTGAATCCAGATGGTCTGGCTTCAAATACCTTTTAGCCAGTGCATAATGCTGCCTCTTAAAGTTGTGATACAGTATATGGTAGCACATATTGGTCTAAAGCTCAAGAAGAAATTTTTATTGAAAATAATAAATTTGGCAGTCATTGGTATAACTCAGGGATTGCCAATCTCAGCAGTGTTGACATTTTGGGCCAGATGATTTGTTGTGGGGGGCTGAACCATGCACTTTAGGATGCTTAGCAACATCCTTGACCTCTGCCCACCAGATGCCAGTAGCATTCTTTTCTCAGTTGCAATAACTAGAAATGTCTCCAGACATTGTCAGTGTTCCCTACAGGGCAAAACTTCCCCTGGTTGAAAATCACTATTATAACTGAACCATGAGTACGGATAAAGTTGTTAAAAAAAAAAAGTATAAAGTGAAAAGAGATAAGGGGATAAGACTAAGTCTTAATGAACTCCAAAATGTAATGGCTGCAAAGGAAGATGGGCCAGTAAAGGAAACTGAGAAGGAATGGCCATACAGGAGGAATCTCCAAAGGGTGAGAAAAACTGAAGGAAAAGGATGCTGCAAGGAAGAATGAGAGGTCAAGAGTATTAAATGCTGCCAAGAGATCTTGTAAGAGAAAGACTGAAAAATGACGATTACATAGCACGTGACGGTCACTGGTCACCTTAGCAAGAGCTATTTCAGTTAGTTAATAGGAAAGAACCTAGAAGAGAGGGGACTAAAAAATTGGAAGTGGGATGTAAGGAAACTGACACAGCAGGTATTGACAACCATTTGGAAAGAAAGGAGATGCAGTAGCTGGAAGGTGTTGTGGAATCGCAGGGCAATTTTTTTTTTTTTTTTTTTTTTTTTATCATGAAAGAGACTTGAGAAAGTTTAAAAGTTGATGTATGGTTCTAGTTCCTTGAGTTGACATGAAATAAAGAATAATCAGTAGCATATTTAAGGTTCCTAAGAAAGCACAGATGAACTCTAGGTTGGGGTGGAAACAGGTTCTCTCTTGTAACAAAAAAGATAGTGCCCAGTATGATGCACTTTCCAGCAGACACTTCACACTTAGCATTTCTAAATAAGAACTCAATATATTTCCCACAATATCTGCAACTGCTCTTAATTGCCTAATATTAATAATATTGCCATCCTCCTCCTAAACTAACCTGTGAAACTCTTATCTTCTTTCTCTTCTTCATTCTGTTCCCAAAATCTATTCCATTACCAGCGTTTACTGATTCTACCTTTGTAATGTATCTTGAATCAGAGCCCTCCTTTTATTTCCATTGCCAAAAAATAAGTGCATATTTTTATTACTAGCCCAAATGTCACTTCCTTCTTGAAGCCTCCCTTATTTCTCCCAGCCAAATGAATTTTTATGTATTTCACAGCATTAAAAGAAAAAGAGAAGCAGAGGCATTATTAAAATAAAAATTATTACATTAGTATGTCATGAATCATATTCATGAGTGTTCTGTTACTCAAACCATTTCATTTTTTTACAATTCTTAACAGGGCCTTTCTTTCTTCCTTTTTTATTATTAAAAAATGTGTTGCAAATATTAGCTCTTACACACCTGGCTTAAGTACAATACATAAAACAGCACCCCAATTGTCAAATAAATGTGGATTCACTACATCCACCAAATCAGCCTTGTGGATGGTCTAATATTTAGCAATGTAATGCATTTGGGGAGAGGATCTAAATTTTGGATCACCCTACTTTTTTGGTTGGCTCCACCTGAACTGTATTTTCAGAACACCAACAGGTAAGTATTACTCAGAATCAAGCCAGTCCTTTAACCCAGTGCCTTGAGTTGAAGCAACTGGAGAAGGAACAAAAGGATAAGATGACCTGGCTCTGGTTGATCTGCTTTGATATAAGATTTTTGTTTCCAATGTAACATGTTGGTTGCCCACTACTTTTCAGTTCCTTGAGTAGTTCAGTTTATCTTTGTTCTTTGCAAACTTCACAGAACTCCAGTGAAAACTAATTTTTACTAAAGTTTGACGAGCTATTTCCCGATCCTTTCACTTTTTTTGGTTATAATTTACTCACCAAGAGGAAAGCTTCACATTATCTGATAAAATCCATTCAGACTGGTCAGTTGGAGTAGACACGAACAATTCGCGCTGACTCAATTCTCCTCTTACTTTCACATCTTCCAGTTCCGCAGGCTGCCTTCGCCGGCTGGTTAACCAGTCACCTGGCGCACCTGGCCCTTTGGCCACGCCCTCAGGTCCTCCTAGCGCAGCGAAGCCTGGTGTAGTGCCAGCAGCCTCACGCTCCGCCCAGGCGTCCGTTCCACGCCCCGCCCCCTAAAACGCGAGGCCATCTCCAGCCCCCTCGCGCCCTGGCTCCGCCCCCTCTAGCTCCCCAACGTCCTCGGCGTCGGGCCCGAGCCTGCGCCTGCGCGTGCGCCCTGGGGCCGAAGTAGGGGCGCGCGGTGACTGGAAAGCGGAGAGCGGCGGGCGGTGCAGCCAATGGGAGGCGTCGCTGGCTAGCGGCTGGAAGGCGGGGCCTGCGCGGGTGTTAGGTTAGCGCGAGGCGTGACCTAGTTGACAGGCGCTGAGGTGCTGCTTTGGCGGCGGCCGCGGGGCTGAGGCGGGTGGGAGCCGAAGCGGAGCGCGGGCTGAGAGAAGCGACTGGCGAGCGGCGCGGGACTCGGAGCCTCTTGCACTTTTTTCCTCCCGAGTGTCCCCTCCCACCCCTCCCACTCCACACACACCCTGTTTGCCCGTGAGCCTGGGGAACTTGCAGCTTAAAGCCAGCCACCCCCACGGCAACATGTACCCCAGCAACAAGAAGAAAAAGGTGTGGAGAGAGGAGAAAGGTAACTGGCCCGTCGAGTCCTGGGGCTGTGGGGGGTGGGAGTCGGGTGGGGGCGGGGGTCAGGGCTGTGTGTGCCGCGGCGCCCCCCGCCCGAGCTCCCGTCTCGCGCCTGCCCGGCCGGTGCCGCCTCCCTCGCGTGTCCGTGTGTACACACGCGCACACGCGCGCGCTTACCGGCGTGCACGCGCCGCCCCCGGGCACCTGCAGCTCGCACACGTGTGGGCGCACGCCCCTCTGCTGCCTGCCGCGCCCGGTCACCTTCTTCCCATGCGGGGCTGCCTGCGCCTGGCTGGTGGCGGAGACCCCTGAGCGGCAGTTCCTGGGCCGCAGCACAACTTGTTCAGGTCCCCCACCCTCTCCTGGGACCCCAGCTGGGACTTTTGGACTCCTGGCCAGGTTGTCCCAGGCACACGTGCCCGCCGGCGGGCACATTGGCTGCTGCAGCTGCTGCGCCTTCGCGCCCAGCTCACCCTCAACTATTCACTCCTCGCCTCTAGCCCCCCACCCCCTAGCTGGTAGAGTGTCTACTCTTTCGGGCGTTTATCCCTTCTCGAGGCCTCTTCCTTCTGCGCCGCAGTGTGACTTTGGAAACCTGGAACTCTAGGGGAAACTGAAAACGGGCGTCTTGTCCGCGAGGATAAGTGCTTTCAGAGAAGTCTGAATGGGCTTTCTCTGCAGTGTTTCTCTGTATTTCATCCCCATTCGTAATCTGAAGCTGCTCAGAGTAAGGTTGTGAAACTGATACCACTCTCCATGAATGAGCTTGCCTCTGAATTTTGTGCACATCAAAGCTCATCCAAATCAGCTAGATTGACAGTGGCACTGATTTCTGTAAGACAGAAGTGTGCGAACCAACTCTCTCTTCCTCTCCCCCTTTTCTCTGGCATCATAATTAGATAAATCTGAGATAAAACTTTAGTGTCTGGAGTTGTTTCATTCTTTTCACACTGTAGCTTTTTACAGAAGAGTAGCAAAGAGAACTTGCATTGCTACTGCTAACATAGATTAAACCTGTGTACCAGAGTGAGGTCAGGTGAGGGTAGTGCAAATTTCTCCGAAGAATCCTGTCTTTTTATTAGAAGGATAATGGAGTGACTAGGTTGAAAGTTGATTTGCTTGCAAATAGCTCTTAAAACTTGTAGATTATTATTGCAAGCTCTGGCTTTTATGAACACTAAGGCCAAACAGTGGACATAAGGAAGAGAATGAATGTGGAAAAAGAATCCTTTATGTAAGGCCTACTTAAAATAATTCCGAGGAAGGGGATGAAGAAAGGATTCTTTTTTAAGTGAACTACTGGGAAGAGTTAATATAATTGAACAATCCAAGTAAAATGGTCTCTAAAATATTGAAAGATTGGGTTGTATGTCATTTAATTCTATCTTAATGATCATGGGCTTATATAGAAGTAAAAATTCTGGTGTCACAAAACAAATGCTGTTGAAAATAATAGCCTGGTAGATATAAATTAGTGTAAAATAATCTTGCTTTGTTTTTGCAGTAGTAGTTACTTTAGTTTCAACACACTTTTAACAATGATTTATCTTGTAAGCATTGAAAGATCGTCTGTGCCCATTTTTGTTGATGGTCTTGGAATGTTAGTTTTGTATTGTTAATAAGGCAAAATAGTGGAAATCATGGAGATTGTTTTCAGTACATAATTTATTGATGAAGTAATGATTATTGCTTAGGAACTATTTTTCTGTCATAATAATGTTCCTAAAGTAACAATGTTACAATGGTTCCTTCATTTAACACCTACATATTTGGACTGTGAAGAGCAGGCATTTTAGAATCTTTGATATCTTGATTTTTTTTTTCTTCTAACAGTAGGGGAAAGTACAACCAAATTAATATTTTCTAAATAAAGAAGTAAATGCACAATTAAAGGTATCTAACAAAGTAAATTTCTCCTGTCTAAAACTAACCTATTTTTGCATGAAGTTTAATGTTAAAGGAAAAACATTGTGATTTGAAGACTTTAATGTATGTCTCAGTTTATCAGGGTGTCTATTTTTGGAATATTTAATATTTAAAAAGAAGGAGCTAAGGATTTCCAGTATGGTTGTTACTATTAAAGAAGCTGATGGGATGCATGACTTTTTTTCTTTCATTGCACTTGTGAGGCTGGTATTATATTTTTGCAGCTGTTACTTAAATCTAAAGGAAGGCTTACCCACCTCATTGAAATGTCAGGGCATTCTGTAAACATACTTTTACTCAGTATGCCATCTAATCGTAGGTCTGCCTACTTATATGCTTGGTTCATAGAGCAGAGATTCATTGTAAAGGTGAAGCATTAAGGACAAGTTTTGTGTAATGCTAAAGAAACTGTATAGATGTCTGTGGTCCTCAGTATGTTTCTTTGTTGAAACAAATAACTAAGGACTTCTCAAGTCCACATATGTTAAATAAACTGTTTTGAGCTATAATTTAAAACCACTTAATGTGTATTATAATTTTAAGAACTGAGACATAAATTATCTCATTGTTTTATTTTCTTATTATTGATCTTATTTCTGTTCTAAGTGTCCATACTTAAATGTTTAAATAAATGGAATCAGGGAGGCCTGGTTGCCTTCCCGTATTACCTTCTGACATTTACTAAAACTGTGAGTTGCTTCAAAATATCTCTCAACCCGATCACTGATGTTGTAATATTTCTGTATTAGTGATCTGAACTTTTTAGTAGTGTTTTGGTAAGTGCTAGTCATCCCTTCTCCTTTGTGTGAGTCTTCCAAATTTATCATTTCCTTAAAGCTTCTATGCCATCAAGACCCCCCTCCCTTCTCCTACACAAACACATGACATTTCCTTTTAATTCACGGAGAAAATTCATGTCACGTAACACGAACAGCCATAATATCTTCCCCTGTAGTCTCATTTGTCCATTTCTTTACATGTCCTTTGTCTTTTCAGTTCTGTTCCTATCTTAAAGGAAGGACTTAAAAAAAAAAAAAATGTTTATTTTGAGGTGGGTAGGGAGAGAGGGACAGAGAGGGAGAGAGAATCCCAAGCATGCTCCACACTGTTAGTACAGAGCCCAATGGGGGCTCAATCCCACAAACCAGGAGATCATGACCTGAGCCAAAATCAAGAGTCAGATGCTTAAGCAACTGAGCCACTCAGACTCCACCAATGGCTCATTGATTTTTATTCTTCCTGATCTTCCTGTAGCAATTGACAGTATTTCCCTTCTTCTACTTATTATAACTTTGCCGGTGTCTACATCACTGGCACTTTGATTCACCTGGTACATCCAGTGACATCTAAGTTTTATTTCATTTTATTTATTTGCATTTAAGTTTCCTCTTTGTGTACACTCCCTGATTATGGTGTTTTTTTTTTTTTTGTTTTGTTTTGTTTTGTTTTAGGTTTGGTCACATCCCTTACCTTTTCCTATTAACTTCCTTTAGGACCAGAAGTTTGGGTCATAATTTCCAAAATCTCTAAGCTAAACCTCTTTCCTGAATTCCATATTCTTGATTTCAACTCGAATACCCTTTAGGCATCTTACATTCAATACAGTATTGTCCTTTGAGTATTGTAGTGTTGTGATTTGGTTTTATCATATCTAATTAAAATATCTTATTATCATTTAATGTGGCTGAAGAAAAGCCAGTTCTAGGAGCAGGACAAATGTTGGCTCCCCATTTCTTATTCACTTGTACTTATATTAAAACCTTTGGCAGTTTATTTCTGTGAAAGAATCTTTTAAAGTGATTATTTTATGAGAGACACCTGAAACTAGGTACTGTCCTTAAATCCATTCATCTTGTAATCTGCTGACAGACAGTTGGAGAGTACAACTGTCGATCTCTTTACATTGTGTAGACCTTTGGTAAATTATATGATACATGGCTGCTGGCATACAGAAACACACCGCCTTTTTTGAAGAGCTTTTCCTGTGATAGTAGTACACTATAGTGACTAATAGTTTAGGCTATAGTTTTTGACTTAGGGAGATATATGACTGGATTTGAATGGAAAGCTTTCTTGCTTTGGACAAGGTGCTGAACATTGATGTGCTTCATTTCCCTATCTACAAAATAATAATAATACTACCAGGGTGCCTGGGTGGCTCAGTTGGTTAAGCCTCCGACTCTTGATTTTGGCTCAGGTCATGATCTTGCAGTTCTTGAGTTCAAGCCCTGTGTCAGGCACCACATTGCTGACCGTGTGGAGCCTGCTTGGGATTCTCTCTCTGCCCCTTCTCCACTTGTGCGTGTGTGTGTGCGCACACTCTCTCTCAATAAATAAATAAATAAACTTAAAAAACCATCCTTAAAAAAATAATAATACCAATTTTGCTGAGTTGTTGGAAAGATTATTTTCATTCAATTATATGTGTGAAGTACCTGCCACTCATAAAGAACAGGGACTTTTTTTAAATTTACTTATTTTGAGGTGGTAAGGGGCAGAGAGAGAGAGGGGAACAGGATCCTAAGTGGCCTCTGTGTGGAGCACAGAGCCTGATGTGGGGCATGAACTCAAACTGTGAGATCATGAACTGAGTGGAAATCAAGAGCCAGACACTTAACTGACTGAGCTACCCAGACACCCCAAGAACAGTGACTTCTTTGTAAGTGACACCAACTGTTAATAATTCTAAGGTGCATTTGAAGAATATTTTAATCTTACCAAGATGTATATTGCAAGTTGTGTTTAATCACCTCCACAAAGATATTACATTGAAGGTGTAGTTTTATTGTTGATGGCATTTTAGAATTAAGGAAATACCTTGGTAGCTGCCTTTCTTGTGCTCTTAACATTTCTATGTATTTGTCTTAGGATTTTGTATTTTATTTATGTAGCAGTTATTTTGTATATTATCCATTCCCATTTTGTCTTGTGAACTCCTCAAGGTTAAGGATCACCTTTGTACCTGCAGTGTATAAACATTACTGGCACATAGTAGACTGTTAGTAGATGTTGATTGAAAGAGTTCACTTATTTCTTGGTCTATCACAAGAGAGTCTTCCTCATCAGGCTTTGATTCCCCCTCCCTCCCACATGCCCCAGTAACATGGTGTTAACTTAACACTTTTTAACAGTCAAATATGAAATCATTAGATTTTCATTTTGGTGTTTCTCAGGCCCACACTAATTCTTTGATTTGTTTATATGATTAATGTTTAAATTATAAAATAATTGCTGAATTTAAAAGTTAAATACAAATGGAGATTCTGCTTTTATTTTGCAAGAACGTTTACTGAAGATGACCTTAGAGGAGAGACGCAAAGAATACATGAGGGACTATGTTCCCCTGAACACCATCCTATCGTGGAAGGAAGAGATGAAGGGCAAGAGCCAAAATGATGGTAAGTTTCTCAGAACATTTTTAGGTTTATACTGTTCCCATTTATTTATGATTTCTGCGAGACAATTTTGACAGAAATGAATAACTGTCATTCAGTAAACAGATGACATTTTTGCTATTTGAAGTAATTGCTTGGTTGCATTTAATTGTTTTTAGCAACCTATTGTGTGTTATTTAAATTTAGGAAATTATATTAACATAATTCATGTTACAATCCACATTTATAATATGACACGTTAAAAAAAACTATTCCATAGTTGTTCTTGGAGTAATTAATATTAAGGATTTGGTGCTTTGGTGGTGTGGCCCTTTGAGTTTGTTTTGATTAGATTCATTTATATTGGATTTCTTTAAGTTATTGTAAGGATTGGATATAGTTGAAAGTGCGTTAGGAAGAACAAAGAAAAACTAGTATTTCACAGAGTTTTAAAGAAGAGTATATGTTTTGTATAGTATGGTATTATGTCTACATGTAAAATATTTGTATTACAAAATTTACTGTCAAAGTCTTTATGATTTAATGAGAGTATAGCATAGATTGTTTGAGTCAAGATATGTGTTAGAATATAAGTGAAATTTTAAGTATTGAAAAAATAGATGCAAGAAATTCTTAAAAAACAATGTAATAGATTTAATAGATACTTGATATGTTTACTTCTGAATTAGCACTCATTGCTCTGGATGTAAAGTTTAGAAGAAATAAGGTGCTTTTCAGGATTTTTAACATTTGAGAAAGAAAGGTAACTTTATGAAAGGGACTTGGAACATGCTAATTTCACAGGTTATGGTCTTCGATTGATGGAACTGTACAGGATACTGTGAGTTTAGAACAAGAAGTCTAGTATGGAATTCCAGTGGACAAATCTATGGGAAACAACAGCCCAATTAGGCTTTTCTGTCTGTAAAGAGAACACATTCACCTCAGTGTTTGCATTTTAGGCAGAATTTTTCTTTTTTAAGAAGGCAAAACATGTGGGTCCTTTCAGATTTTGCTTGAAAACATATGTGACCTTGGGCAACTGAAGGTAGTAGTTCTACCTCAAGTTATAATGGGATCATTGGACAAGCTGATTGGGACATACACATCTAACCTGCTTGCCCAGGGTTTTCAGCAAAATAAATGCAAATTATTTTAGTAATGGTCTGATTAAGACATCATTCATTGATAGAGAAAGTAGTGCTGTGTAATGAAAAGAATATAGAACTAGAGACCAACAGGAGAGATTTTTTTTTTTTGTTCTAGGACCATGCACCTCTTCCTGTTTGGGTCTCAGTTATTCTTTTGTTTGTAAGAAACTGGTATTGAATACTTCAGCTCCGTTATTTTATGGCTAGTAGGTCTCTTTTTTTCCAGTGCTTCATTCATTTGATTTTCTTTCTTAGTTGCTGTTTTAGCTGGTTACTTTTCTAAGGATATAGTACGTGATGTTCTTTTAAAACACTTTTTGCCTCTCAGATAGAGGTGGATTTCTGTTGCTGCCAGAACAGTTGACAAAGCAGTAGCGATACCAGGTTATATTGCCCAATGTTGGGTCTGCTCATCTCTGCATTAAGGCTTGGCCTTTATATTGGCTGCTTCTATTTGAATATTCATATAACAGTGTAGGGTTGAATTGGATTATCAGATAACTCACAGTTGGGTGTTTTCAGAGATATCAGACACCAAAATATGTCCCCAAATCAGAAAAATACATTGAATAACACAGTTATTCATTGTTATTCCCTAATTACTCTTATATCCCAATATAAGCTTTATAAGTGGGTTACAACTGCTCTATATATTTCAGTTTTTTCATTCATGCTGTTTTGAACTAAAAGTCTTTCATGGGGAGTGAGGTGGTGTGGTCAAAATTGTATTTCTGTTGAACAGTTTTTTTGTTTTTTCCATCTAATGTTACTTGCTCCTCTGTTGTGACCTAGAAATTAATGACTAGCCTCTTCTTTTTCATGAAAAAAAAAAAAAAAATGGAATGGCTCATTCTACAAGTAATATTTGTTTATTTCTTTACATGATAGATATCTTTTGTAAGTGCTTTCTTTCATTGTTTCCTATCCAGTGCTCAGTTATGCTAAAATATTAGTAAAGAGAATTTTAGTATTTTAACAATCCTTTAAAATTATAAATTAAAACAATGATAAAGAACAACTGTAGTTTTGTATTTTATTTTGAAATGTTTAAACCACTGCTTATAAAAGTATATATAAGTAGATTCATATTTTTATAATGACTTAATTTTTTATGTATGAAATTTCCAATTAAGTTTTAAAAGAAGTCTATAATTCTCTGTCATAGTTTCTATTTGTAGGAAATGAACAGTATTTACTGGGCTAGCGCAATATACCAATTTCAAGTGTTACAGTTTACCATTATTACTTAAATTTTTTACAGAAGGACATTTTGACCTTGATACCCAAGATTACATGGAAAGTTCTCGAGCTGTTGTTTTTAATTTTTTTTTCTTTGCTCAGTTTTGTTTTACTGTAATTAAATGCTTTTTGTTATATTGTCGTAAAAAGTTAAATAAGCTGGAGAGTAGCTGAATGTATTTGTCATAATTTTGATTTTGAGGCATCCTAAAGGAGGGAGCCAAAAATTGCCAAATATAAAATCATTGTATAGAAAGAAGGAATTCCTATAAATAGACAATATTTTTACTTTGACTTGCTACTCTAGTAATACTGGCAAGCTATGGATCAGACAGGGAAGGGATGAGAGATGATTACAAAAAAAAAAAAAAAAAAAACCCACAAAAAACAAACCACAACCCACTTTATTGTTCATGTTCATATTTGTCAACTGCTGTTGGTAAATCTCTGGAATTATGTGCTTTCACTTAATAATTCTATTTCATCTGCCAGTTGCTTTTTTGTAGGGAATTTTAAAGTGCTTGTCTCTTATTGTACTGTGTCTCTGTAACTGCAATAGTGCCTCATGGGTAGGTGAGCTCAATTAGTATGCTAAATAAGAACACCTCAGGTTAACTGTCTATGAAGGACAATTCTGTATTTTTTTCAAACTTTTAAATGAGCATTTAAAAACATATATAAAAATAGAGTGGTATGATGAATCTTTATGCACCAATCACCCGTTTCAATAGTTAAAACATGGCCAATTTTATTTCATCTTACACCAGTGCTTCCAAATTATTTTGAAACAATTCTTGCATATCATATCAAATTTTTCTGTATATGTGCATATGTATGTATGTGCATATTATATGCATATATGCATATTATGCATATATGCATATTATATGTATGTGCATACATATGTGCATATGTATGTATGTGCATATTATATGTATGTGTGCATATGTATGTATCTCTAAAAGAGACATATTTTTTGTTGATTTACTATAACAACACTATCAATCACACCTAAAAATTAATAATTCTTTAATATAATTAAATGTCCAACTAGTATTAAGATTTTTACAATTGTCTCATGAGGGGTTTTACCTCTTTTTAATACAGTTGATTTGTTTAAGATCTAAACAAGATCCAAATGCTGCGTTTAATATATTTCTTAAGTATCTTTAAACATATAGTTCTTTTTCTCTCTGTCCTCCCCCCCTCCGCCTCCCATAATTTTGTTTGATAAATAAAGTTATTTGCCGGGGTGCCTGGGTGGCTCAGTCAGTTGAGTGTCTGACTTCGGCTCAAGTCATGATCTTGTGGTCTGTGGGTTTGAGCCCCACATTGGGCTCTGTGCTGACAGCTCAGAGCCTGGAGCCTGCTTCGGATTCTGTCTCTCTCTCTGTCTCTCCACCTTCCCCGCTTACACTCTCTCTCAGAAATAAAGAAGCATTAAAAAAAGTTATTTGCCGTATAGAAATTTTCATATTTTGGATTTTGCTGACTGAATCTTTGTGGTGTCTAATGTGTTCTTCGGTCCACAGTATTTCTTATGAGTCCAGTTTCTTATAGGCTGGTGGTTAAATCCAGAGGCTTGATCAGACTTGGGTTTAATTTTTTGAAGGAATACTTCATACTTCTTTTCCATAATATCGCAAGGCAATAGTGTTTGCTTCCCTCTCTGTGTTAAGACTGATCACTAGGCTCCAGTATTGTCAGCCTAATCCATCCATTGTAAAATTTCCTATCACCTTTCACCTAATGGTTTTAGCAGCCATTGATGATCTTATGCTAATTTTATCATTTTGTCTTCATTTATTAGTTGGACTTCTATAAAGAACTTTCTCTTGTCACCTTTTTTGTTTCCATGTAATACAATTTATACAGAAAAAGCAGTATAAACTTTTCAAATTGAGTTGGTTTCCTGAAATCTTCTAAAACTAATGAAAGGGTACTTTTTAATTTTTGACTGTCATTTTGAATCTCTCTTTCTCTCTCCTTGCCACATAGGTATATTAAGTGGGAATACTTCAATGTTAACAGTCTGTAACACAGCATGTGTGTATGTGAATTTAAAGTATAGCTCTCACATAAAAACATACAATTACTGAACTGTAGTCTGAAGATGTAGTAGAAAGAGATACATACATGGATGTATGGATGGATATGATAGAAAGATGGCATTGCTTCTTTGTAGGGACAAAAATTCTCAGCTTTAATTAATATGAATTCTCTTCTCCTTTGCTACTTCCAAGCTAATGTTCTATAACACCACTCAGAGAAGCATTGTTGTTCCTTTCTTTAGAGGGAGCAAATGATTGGCAAAGATTCTGCTATGCTTCTGCTAATTTTCTCTTCCTAATTAGTGTTAGGGAAAATAGCTACAGCTGTAAGTTTAGATGTTTGAGTCATTATTTTTAATGTTCATATGGAACAACAAAGGCAAAATGTAATAAATTATGAAGATAAATTAGATGAAAAGTATACAATTATTTTACTCAGGTATGACAATTTAAAAAAAATGGGTCATTTAGGAAGAAACTTCATATTTCATATCTTGATAGATTTCATGTCCTACATATATTCAAATTTGATTTATAGTCATTTGAAAATACTTAACTAGAAATTGTGAACTGTGAAGACTTTGTAAGTGTGAATCTTCATTTTTTGAAGTATATAAAAATATTTTGAGATGTGTGGGTTGACTAGAGAGAGGCATGTGTGTTATCTTTCATCTTGAAAAACTAGCATGTTTGGCATAGAAGTTCAACCTTATTTGCTCTCATTTTCATTATAACTAATTTCTTCTGTTAAATTATTTTACAAGAGGTGATGGCTGACAAAAAAAAAAAATTCAAATTCCTCAATCTCTCAGCCACTGAGATCTTATTTCAGTGTAGGTAGTGAATTTTGTTTTATTTTATCTGTGTACCAACTTGACTATTGATATTTAGAAATCACCAAAAAGAAGTGTGTCTTAATATTTTGATTTCAGTGCAAAGTCAAGTATTTTTGTTCTGAGTAAATTTACGATAACTTTTTTGAATGTTAATATTTTTATTAATCACTAGAAATGGGGAAATAAGAATATAATTATGTCACTGAGTATTACATGGAGAGGGGTGAGGGACTATAATGGTAAAAGGAATTAAAAAAAATTAATAACTATGATGAGGTGGGCACTGCCCCAGATTTTCAAACTATGTCAACTATATTATTTTATTAAATATTTGATGTTAGTCACAATTTAAAATGACTAAACAGTTAGGAAAATGGAATGGATGGAATTTAGTAGGGATACAAATATTGGAAAGGAGTATTTCCTATTTAATTTTTTGATATTGATTCCTCTTTGTATTTAGTTTGAGTACTACACTTTAAAAGCAAAATGATCATCAGTCAAAGCAGAAGAAGGCTCAGAACAAAACTCCTCAGCTTCTTAGATAGAAATCTTTTATTTTGAGTGGGTGGTGATTTTTGCCCTCTTTTAAATGATCTTAAAATGAATTTAATTAAAAAAAAACTGGCAATCTATTTTTGCCTCAAGTAACAAAGATCACTCTGGCTTTTTCTTTAAGCAGTTATTTGTGATGCTTTCATTAACAGCAAAGATGTTGCAAAAGTAGAACTTGAATTAGAAACAGGCATTTTTCACTTTACAGTTAAAAGTAAAGACTAGTATGAGGACTAAAATACTAAAATGGGCTGAACTTTATGATCTGGCCCCTCTACCCTTTGGCCTCTTACTCCTTTTCTTGGTCTCTGCCTCTAGCCACACTATCCTTTTTGTTTCTTGAATGTACTGTGATCCCTCCCACTGCTGGGTCTTTATCTGTATTTGCCTCTCCCTCCACCCCCCATAAGGACTTCTGTCACCTAAATTTTTCTTAGCTTTCATTTCTCACCTTGAAACCCTTCTATTTTTTTTGAAGTCTTCCCTGAGCCCTTACTTTGAAACAGTTTCCTTTATTGTATACTTTCATAGAGCTATGTTCTTTTCCATAAAGCATTTATATTAATTTGTTTTTATGTGTTCAATCACAGGATTATCTTGATCCGGTTGTATCTTTATGTAAGATTGCAATTACTAGGAAAATGGGATGATGTCTTCACTCCCCTTCATATCTCTGCATCTGTCATAGTACTTGTTGCACAGTAGATATTCAGTAAATACCTGTGTGAATTGAAGAAATTAAAAACTATTCTCATGATGGTATTTTTGTGCGTTATTTTGTTTCACCTTTTCCTCACTGTGTTGTAAGGATTCATGTGGGAATGATGGGCTTAAAAATTAAGCCAGATGCTTTTTAACGTAGGTGATGTATACATTTACGTTTTTGTAATATAACATCGGTTTTATTGTTTTAAAGTTAGTTTACTAATAAATTTAACAAAGATTTTATTGAACTGTTGCATAGATATTTAGTTGAGACAAGGGTGAAAATTCATGCGTTATGTGTATTTATCAGCATTGTATGTTTTTGTTTATAAAGTACTTAGTAACTAAATGTCATGATTTCAGTTTCTGTGAGTTTAAATGTCAAGAGCTTAAGTAAAAATGAGTGTAAACATAGACACTGAGCCTATTGTGTAGTAATAAAGTGTAGAAAAACCTTACAGTATTACCATTCTAAATGCATTTACTTTAGCATTGATTCTTGATACATAAAGCAACTGTAAGAAATAATTTTAATATTCTATCCCATTTAATCCCTTTATGGAGTTCATTGATTTGCTTTGTAAAAGAACTTGGCTACTGACAGATTGGTACACCATGAAAGAATTAGGCTAAATAACTTCTAAGAATGTTGAGAATAATGGCATTCATTGTAATGTTTGAAAACATTAAATTTTTATCTTGATACTCTGTGTGAGGTTGTGAACAATGGTTTAGTCAAACATTTGTGAAGTAAGGTTAATTTCTAAAATAGAAAAAATAAGAAGTTATATAGGGACTCATGATTCACTACATGGTTTTGTTTTTCCTCCACTTTTATTTCACTCTTGGTCCTTTTACCTACTTTCCAAAATTGTTTTAACAATATGTAAATATATTTCATTGTACCTTGGAGTGTATACCACTAAGTGCTGTGTGAATTGTCCTTGTATTTAAGCATGTTTTAAACTAATACCGAAACAAAAACCACATTTTTTTTTTTTTTGTATGTATACAGACTTGGTGTTAAGACCACAAGATGAAAAGTTTTTTCTGTGTGTCTGTGTATTTCATAAGTCTGTAACTTCATAGATTCTGTTTTCTTTTTAATCCATTAAATGAATTATACTAGTTAACAGATTTTACTTAACATTTTGGTCAGTGCAGACAGATATTTTGGGATGAATTACAGACTGGTGGTAGCCAAAGCCAATGTTTTCCTTTAATTTTCTTTTTTTCTCTCTCTGATCGTACTTCTACATGAAGAAGTCTTTATAAAGTCTTAGTCTTCGTTTCTGAAATATTTATTGAATTTTCATGTAAGTATTCAAAACAAAGATTTAAATACAATTTATAGTTTTACCTATGCCTTTGGTGTAGAACCATATTGAGGATTACTGATGAAACAATCAAAGTATGGATCAACAACAAAAACCAGATGTGTAACAAAATATAGATCAACAACAAGATAGCAGTTAACAGTAGTCCATATGCCTGGCTATATCCATGCCAGGGCAGAAGATATATGTGCCTTTTGGGTTTTGGAAATACTAAGGTCTAGTTTGCTCTAACTCCAGAGAAGCCATGGGTTTCAGATTGCTGGTTGTTTGCCTAGATATTGGACCAAGATATATTCAGTTTTTGAAGAAACCAGACTATCCTGACATATAGGGGATTCTCTCATCAAACTTAGATTTGTGATTGTGTCTGTCATATGAATATAACAGAGTTAGAGCTTTTCCACATTTTGTACTTGTATTAGTGATTCTCTTGGGGTAAAAACTTTCATGGACTGCATATATGTGTGTGTAAGTAGAGGCTTACTGCTAAATACTCATCAGGCCCGTAATAATGGAGTTACTTCCATTATTTTGATGTGTATGTATCTTCCGTGTTAACTCCGGAAGTGCAGAAGTTTTGGGATTAAACATTGCTGGTATCCGATCCCAGTTCTGCTCTTATGTGCCCTAGCCAAAGAACATGTGACTTCCCTAAACTTGTCTCTTCATTTGTTACATAGCTCCAAAGCTTGCTGTTTTTTTTTTTTTTTTTCCTAGAATGAACCTTTCTCTTGCATGAAACTTCTTTTGACTCCGTATTCACTACTAATCATATTTATGCTCTTAACCAATGTATAATACAATGTAGATTTTTTTCTATGCCTGTAACTATAACTATATGTGTACTTTGTTTGGATTTAGTCAGTCTGCTTTAAGAAGGTAGGAATTGTGACTGTTTATTGAAATTTTATTTTGTAGAGTCTACTGGAGGTCCTTATGTGTATTTGTTTACTAGTTTGTTTTATGTATGGTAAGTAGAGTTAAAACCGGTGAAGGAAGATTTTTTTAAAAATAATTGGTTATTTTGAAACATTAGGGCTACTTTTTTGTTTCCTTTATGAGTGTATGTTAGTTAAAGAATTTAGAAATTTACACTGTCAGATTTGAGAAGAGGGCATCTAAAATAGAAAATGCTTTCTGAATTAAAGGCTAATTTTTTAAAATTGATAACTTTTGTTATTTATCATTTAGAGTAGATAACAAGTGAATTAAAACTTCTCTGGCCTTCACTAAAATTCACTGTATGTGAATTTTAATGTCATTGAAAGGGAAAAATTGTTTAAAACAGGAGTTGACTGAACAATTTTCACATACAAAGGAATAGCATAGTTTGTACATCAGATGAGATGACTTTTTTTTTTTAAGGAAAGTATCTTGACCTTTTGTGCACATGAGAAGTCTAGAAAGAAAAGACAAAACAGAGAGGCATTTTGAGTTTTGGCGCAGCCTGGGTGAGAGATGTGAGGTTATAGGCATGAGAAGAGGAGGAGGAGACTCAGGAAGGATGGCGGAGATCAAGGAGCTCCAGCAACATGGCAGGAAGTCAGTCCGCATGTAAGGACAATCTGTCCAGCCTCAAAGCATATAGATAGAATGGGGGCTGGAGTTATTTATCTTATTTGATTGCTAAAATAATGGGTGTACCTCTATGGAGATACTCAAGTGTCTAACATCTTGATTGTTTTAATGATATAATTATGCATGTGGCTCATAAGAATATTGAGTTTAACCATACTTATGAGTGTCTTTGACAAACACAAAAAATATATGCTGTATAGTCTCTGAATTCTTCCACTTGTTCAGGTGGTATGGGGCTGGACAGATAAGAAAATGTGTACCTGGAAGACTATTAGACATATTAATCTCAGCATAAGAAACTAGTTCAAATTTCTGGTAACTTGACTTGGTCCTTAAGTGTATTTAAAATCTGTTTACTCATTTTAAAGTGTACAATTTAGTGACTTTAAGTACATTTACAGTGTTGTGCAACCATTTTCAAGACCCATTTCCAAAACCTTTTCATCTTCCCAAATAGAAGCTCTGCATCCATTGAATAACTCGCATCGTCTCCGTCATACAGCTTTTGGTAATCTCTATTTTATTTTCTGTGTCAATAAATTTGCCTGTTCTAGGCTTCACATAAGTAGAATCATACAGTATTCTTTATGTCTGGCTTGCTTTACTTAGCATAATGCTTTGTAGGTTCGTCCATATTATAGCATGTATCAGGAAGTTCATTCCTTTTTCAGATTAGATACTATTTTACTGTACATATATACTACATTTTTTTCATTCATCTGTTGATAGGCATTAGAGTTTTTACACGTTTTGGCTATTGTGAATAATGTTAAGAATAAAAAAAATATTTTTTAGTTCTTTGGGGTATATAAACTAGGAGTGGAATTGCTGTATTATATGGTAATTCTGTGTTTTAACTTTTTGAGGAACCACAAAACTGTTTTCCACAGTGGCTGTACCCTTTTACACATTGCCATCAGCAATGCACAGGGGTTTTTCCCCATTTTTGCCAATGCTTGTTATTTCCTTTTTTAAAAATGACAGTAAAATATAAATACTACTTTTTCAGCATTGCTTTGTAGTTTTTAGTGTACAAGTCTTTCACCTTAGTTTATTACTAAGTATTTTGTTCTTTATGATGCTATTATAAATGGTATTGTTTCCCTTCACTACTTAATGGTTGTTCATTGTTAGTACACAGAAATGTAAATGATTTTTGTGGGTTGATTTTGTATCCTGCAACTTTGTTGAATTCAAGCTAATAATCTTTGGGTTTTCTACATATATGATCATGGCATTTGTGAACAGAGATAATTTTACTTATTCCTTTCCAATACAAAGGCATGTATTCCTTTTAAGCTGCTGCTGAATTCAGTTCTTATTTTGTTGAAGATATTTGCATAGTTATTTATAACGAATATTGGTCTGTATAGTTTTCTTGTAGTGTCTTTTTCTGGCTTTGGTTTTGGGTAATGCTGGTAATAGTTATATAGAATGAGTTAGCAAGTGTTCCCTCTTTTTTTTTTTTTTTTTTTTTTTTTTTTTGTGGAGGAGTTTGAGAAGGATTAGTGTTAATTTTTTAAATGTTTGATAGAATTCATCTATTCCTTGGCCTTTTTTTTTTTTTTTTTTTTTTTTTTTTTTTTATGGGGGCAGCGCTTCTCCAGATTTTTGAATGCTGATCAGTCTCCTTATTAGTTACAGGTCAATTCAGATTTCCTATTTTTCAATGAGTTGGTTTTTGCTAAGTATTTCTAGTTGTTTCTAGGTATTTGTTTATTTTATCTAGGTTATCCAATTTGTTCGTGTGTAATTGTTCATAGTAGTCTTATTAAATTTTTATTTTTGTAAAATTGATGGTTCTGTACCTACTTTTATTTTTGATTTTAGTAATTTTAGTGTTCTCTGTTAATATAGCTAAAAGTTTGTAAATTTTATCTTTTCAAAAGGCCAGCCCTTATTTTGGTGATCTTTTCTATTTTTTTTTTTTATTCTTAATTTGTCTCCACCTGTCTTTATTAATAATTTCCTTTATTCTGGTACCTTTCTGTTTAGTTTTTTTTTTTGTTTTGTTTTGTTTTTTTGTTTTTTTTTTTTTTGTTTTTAGTTCCTTGATGTGTAAAATTAGATTATTGATTTGAGATCTTCCTTTTCAACGTATATGTTTAGAGCTGTAAATTTCTCTCAGATAAATTTCTTTTTGCTTCATGCCATAAGTTTTTATACATTTGTTTCCATTTGTTTCCATCTATTTTTTGATTTTTTCTTTGCTCATTGTTCAAAAGTGTGTTGTTTAATTTGCATATATTTATTCATATTGTGATTTTCTTTCTGTTATTGACTTCTAGTTTTATTCCATTGTGAGCAGAAAAGATTCTTTTTGTGATTTCATTGTTTTTATACTTTTGAGATTTGTTTTGTGGCATAACATCCTGGATGGTGTTCCATGTGCACTTGAGAAAAATGTTATTGTATCCAGTATATATCTGTTACGTACATTTGGTTTATGGTGTTCAGGTCATCTGTCTCCTTCTTGATTTTCTGCCTGACTGTTCCTCCATTATCGAAAGTGGGATATTTAAATCTCTTTAGTATAGATCTCTATTTTCCCTTCAATTTTGTCAGTGTTGTTCATATAATTTGGGGGGGGGGGTCTGTGGTCTGGTGCATATATATTTATAATGGTTTTATCTTCTTGATGACTTGATCTTTTTATCAATATTTGATATTCTTTATCTCTTCTAATGATTTTTGACTTAAAGTCTGTTTTGTCTGATGTAACTACCACAGCTCTCTTGATTAGTATTTTCATGGAATATTTTGTTTTATCTTTTCACTTTTAATCTATTTATATCTTTGGTGAGCCTCTTGTGGACATCATGCAGTCTGATCTTTTTTTTTTTAATTCTTTTTAAATTCTGCCAATCTCTGTCTCTTGATTGGAGAGTTTAATCGTTTATGTTTCAAGTAATTACTGACCAGGAAGCACTCACCTCTGGTATTTTGCTGTTATCTGTATGTTTTAAAGTTTTTTATTCTTCATTTCCTCCATTATTGCCTCCTTTTGTGTTCATTTGATTTTCTTTTTTGTAGTGATATCATTTGATTCCCTTAACTTTTATGCATATTGTATATAGATTTTTCTTTGTGGTTACAAAGAAATCCCATGGGGATTGTGTATAACCTCCAAAAGTTATAAAGTTATTATTTAATCAGATTGATTCCTGCTTAACTTTATTTGTGTACAAAAACTGTTACATAGCACCATCATCCTGCCCATATTATGCTACTAGTGTAATATATTGCATTTTTATACTTTGTGTGCCCAGTAACATAGGTTTATTATCAGTTTTTATGTATTTGTCTTTTAAATTATGTAGGAAATAGTTTGCAAACTAAAATTGCAGTAATACTAGCTTTTATCTTTACTAGAGATACTAATTTCTTCCTATGGCTTCAATTTACTGTCTAGCAGGCTTTCTTTTCAACCTGAGAAACCCCATTAGTATTTTGTATGTCTACTGGTAATACACTCCCTCAATCTTTGTTTCTCTGGGAATGTGTTTATTTCTCCCTCAAGGACAGATTGGCTGAATATAGAATTTTCAGTTAACATTCTTTTTCCCTTTCATCCCTTTAAACAAATCATACCACTCTTCCCCCTTCTGCCTCTAAAGTTTCTGATGGGAAATCAACTGATAATTTTATTGAGGATCGCATATACATGATGAGTCAGTTCTGTCTTGTTGCTTTTGTCATGGTCTTTGACAGTTTGATTATGATGTGTCTTCTGTGAATTCTGAATTCCTCTTGGAGTATGTTGATATTTTGATATTTTTGATTTGTAGATTGATGTCTTCCATCACATTTATGATGTTTTGTCCATTATTCTTCAAATGATCTTTCTGACTTGTTCTCACTTTGTGAGACTCCCATAATGTGTGTGTTGGTCTGTTTGTATCCCTCAAGTCTTTTAGGCTTGGTTCACATCATTCTTTTGTGTTTATTTTTTTGTGCTTGATAATTTCAGTTCTTTTATCTTCAGGTTCACTGATTCTTTCTTCTGCCCACTCATTTCTGCTGTTGAACCCCTCAAGTGAATTTTTTATTCTTATTGTGCTTCTGAGCTCCAGAATTGTAAATTCTTTTTTTTAATAATTTTTCTTGTTTCATTTTCTGTTTATACATTGTTTTCTTGATTTCCTTTTTAAGGTGGTGGTTTAAAGGTCATTGTCTGGTAAGCTTGAAACATGTGGACTTCCTCTGAGATTGTTTTTGTCAGTTTATCTTGTTTGTTAGCATGGGCCATTTTTTCTCTTGTGTGGTATATCTGTATAATTGTTGAAAATTGGGCATTTGTTGTGATGCGATAATTGTGGAAATCAATTCTCCCTCTTTTCCAGGGATTTTTGCCCTTTTTTTGATTGCTGAAGACTATTTAGTTCATTTGTTTTGAGATTTTTCCTATTTTTGCATAGACTTGTCTTTGTCATGTGTGATCATTGAAATCTTTCTTCTGTTAGCTTGTGATTGGTTCAGGTTTTTACAGGCATTTACTCAGGAGTTATCCCTGTCTTTGAAGATTAGCTATATGCTGGGACTTTTCTTCAGCACCTAACAAGGTCATCTCTGAATCTAGGATCATCTTTAAGTGTAAACTTAAGGTCTTCTTAATTTTTTTCATGAGCTTGTATCCTGTCTGGACACGCTTATGACTTTCTAAATTCTTCTGTACGTGTCTGCTTTTGAATGTTCTTATTTTCCAGAAAGTCTTACCTCATCTTTTCCTCTGGACATTACAGGTCTATTGTATATCCACCCTTAATCTTGCCCTAGGTATATGTGAGTATATAGTTGCCTAGCAACTTTTATAAGCAGTGTCTGTTGATTTTTCCACCTTAGTTTTGAGTTAGGTGAAATGGAGATGAATGTCTTGCTTCTGTTCTTCAGATATCCTCTAGTTAGGTTAGAATAGATTTAACACAATGATTTGCAAATAAGGTCTGTTCTGCACCTTCTAATTTGTTTTGGGAAAGAGGTGGGACATGGATGAGCACACACATTACCTTTTAAATATGGGTTTAAACCCACAATATGGGTTTTTCTCTTTTCTTATGAGAGAGAGTACATGCACAGGTGGTGGTAGGGGCAGAGTGGGAGAGAGAGAATCTTAACCAGGCTCCATGCCCATCATGGAGCCCAGTGTGGAGCCCTACTTGGGGCTTGATGTTGTGACTGTGAGATCATGACCTGTGCTGAAATCAAGAGTTGGCCTCTTAACCGACTGAGCCATCCAGGTGCCCTAAGATAGGTTTTTCTTTTCTTTTCTTTTTTCTTTTCTTTTCTTTTCTTTTCTTTTCTTTTCTTTTCTTTTCTTTTCTTTTCTTTTCTTTTCCTCTTTCTTGCTTTCTTGCTTTCTTGCTTTCTTTCTTGCTTTCTTTCTTAAGTTTATTTTTTGAGAGACAGCGTGAACAGGGGAGGGGCAAAGAGAGAAGGAGTCACAGATTCTGAAGCAGGCTCCAGGCTCTGAGCTGTCAGCACAGAGCATGACGCGGGGCTTGAACTCACGAATTGCGAGATCATGAATGAGCCACCCAGGGGCCCCCAAGATGAGTTTTTCTTAATTGGGTGTTGGCTTGGTTTCTGTAAACCTTTGACTGTTTTCCAGCATTTCGACCAGTTTGGTTCAATTTCTGCATGTTGTTTTTGATGTTCCTGTGGACAAGTGAGAGCTTGGAATGACCTGGTCCACCATTTTGGTTGAACTTTATAATTTTGAATGTGAAAACCAACTGTGTTAGTTTAGCTACTACTAGCTGCTTTAACAAATTCTCAAAAAGCTTGATCTGATAGAAATTCATTCTGTGTCACCTAACAATCCAGTGTGGGTGTTCATGATTGGTTTCAGTGGAGGGGTAGTGGTGGTTGGTGGTTGGGTTGGGGGATAGGAGTGTGCATGTATGTGTGGAAGAGGGGGGTGGACATTCTGTTTCACATAGTCCTTTAGAGATAGAGCTGATAGAATCTGTGCCTTAACATGTTGCTTCTAAGATTGCCCTGATAACCATAGGGGAAAGAGTAAAATGAAGGGTTATGTCAGAAGTTTTTATGAGCTAGGTCTGGAAATGGTGCACCTGACTTCGACTGATGTATCTTGGGCTGGATCTCAGTCACATGGCCATATTTAATTGTCGGAGAGGCTGAGAAATGTGATCTAGTCACATGCTCAGGAAGAGGGTGAAACTGGAGACTGGTTTTGATGAATTGTAATTTCTGTCATATCAGCAATACACAGAACTATCATATTCTGTTGAATGAGCTGTAAGAAACACCATTATTTTATATTTCATTGAGAAGGAAGGGGAAAAAAAGCACTATCAATTAAATTATTACACAATGCACTATATTCATTCTGATCTCCTTCAATAAATACAAAATTTTCATATTTACCAAGTTATACTTTTATGATACATCATCCTTGAACATATCTTGAAATTATAAGTGAAATAAATTAGTTTAGGTATTCCCAAAATGTCTTTGCACTCAGAGTCTAATTCTTCTGAATCTTTTTTCCACCCAGTGTTATTGGTGTTTGTTTTTCCACAAAATTATTTTCTGTGCAGTTAGAGTTGATGATATAACAATACTTAAAATTTTTCTTTTTTCTGGATTTTTTTCTAAACCACTGATACTTGTCCTGCAAGTTTTAGTGCTGGCATTTTCTTGATGTCACCAGATGGTGTTAATGCAAGATTTCATCCAATTATTAGGACTAATACTCTTTATTGAAACGGTCATTAAATGGACTGTTACTTGAAAAGTTGAGAGGTTGCAGTTGTCTAATTATATCACCAGAAATAATAAGTAAATAAATTCTTATATATGCAGACAGTGAAAATTGTCATGACCACCATCTCCCAGCAGCAATTATAAATGCCTTTAATTGTAAGGCATTTCAGAGATGTTAAAATGTTTTTTAAAAACTCAGCTTAGAATTGAAGATGTATACTCTGTTGAATTTGTTTTGAAGTTCAATTTTTTTTTAATGTCTTTTAATGTTTAAGATTTTTTTTTTCTAATGATGCCCTTCGTTTTCCAGGAAATGCTGGCTATTTGACTTTATAAATATAGTTGCATTTTAGTTTTTCAAATTCTTTAGAGTAATAGATAAAGTTAGGGCCAAGATAGAGCAGCTGTTTGGAGCCTTGGCTCAAAATTAATTGAGTCTGATTTTAGAACAATGCAAGAAAACTTTTAAACACCCTTAATCACTTCTAAGTAGAATGAAGTCTGACACAGAGCATTTCCTGTCATTGAAAGTATTCAGAAAGGTTCTGGATGAAAATCAAAGTAAAAGCACTTTCTTCACCGGGTGGTAATTGAACAAGATGTTGTCTAATCTGTGTCTGACTACTGAGATTCTTATTCTAAAATAATTTAATTTTGTATAAGTGATACTCCCTTTTCTGATCTGTTAGTTATTGGAACACCAGTAGGATTTTTTTTTTCCTTTAAAACAGACAACTACATGCAAATTATTTTTCTGTTTCTAGTTAAGTGATTTAACACACTAAGCCAAGGCATTCTGATTGGCACAGGGGGAGCATGGGTTCAAGGAATAGCACTTTTTTCTTTGCAGATTTTGTTGCAAAATATTGTTACCTGACCTTCCTAGAGGCACAGGAAAATTCTAATTGTTGATTCTCCCAGGGTTTATTTGGTGTAAGAGGTCACTGTGAATTTCTTTTTGATTAAAAAAATCTTACTGAAGAGATCTTTCTTTCTTTCTTTCTTTCTTTCTTTCTTTCTTTCTTTCTGTTAACACAGTAACTTGTGGTCACTGTTTGGAATTATCAATACTAAACAATGAAAAAGGAATCTACTCACCTTTCTTTCCTGTTTGTAGCTCAAAAGATTATTACCAGGGTGTTTGTATACCTTTGGGTTACAAATTTAATAGATAAAGGACAACCAATTTTTAGGAAGAGAGACAGGCATGGATATATCTTTTTCTTATTTTCCTCCACATATCCAAAATATATGTCAAGTTACTTGAGATTTACTAAAAAGTGACATAGTGAATATAACACTCCCACTTTACTTTTGGTCATTCATGACTTACTAATAGCTCCAGCCTGAGATCTTAAAGATTATTTAACTGAGTTCATTGAATACTATATGGGTAAATACAAGTTTTTCATGGTAATAGAAACAATGGGATAAAAACATGTCTTTTTTCTAAATAGGGTTGTGATATTATTCTAAATATTTCATGTATCTTTCTGCATGGGAGATCTCTCTAGATTTCTCTTAACCTATTTCTGACCAGCTATATGAAGTAATTTTTATTTCAAAGTAAATATGTTATATCTCTGTGCATATGGAATAACTCTTACTTTGACAATGAAAAATTGCTTAAATGCTCTGACATCTGAAATATGTCTACAAATTAACATTAGAACTTATTAAGGCTTTGGAATTATTTCTTAAAATGAGTTGTTAATTGCAGGTAAATAACATGTAATTTTCCTTTAAATGTTTGTATTATTTAAAAAATAGTATTAAAGTTAATGAGAACTCAAATACTTATCCTAGGCATTACTTTATAGTAAGTGTGATGTATAAGGTGTTGGAAATCACTAAAGGTAGTTGCTACTATACATTGTATATCTGTGTATTCATAGTGTATTTTTATAAAATAAAGTATTTAAATCATGGTTGCTGTAAAGTACTCAAAAGCTATAAAAGCTTATAGAATTAAATAGTGGTAGTGTCCCTTTCCCAGACACCAAATTCCATACAGATAATAATTAATAATAGTTGATTATCTTTATAGGTCTTTATGCATTTTTTAGTTTTTTTTTATTCAACACAACGATGTATCAGGAAGTATTCTAAGTAGTAAAAAAAATAGTGGGGAGAGATTAGGAAAGCCTAAAACGATAGGAGGTAAGTCATAAGATAATGGGGAATTGAGACCACGATAGGTTAACTAATCGTATGGTTAATGGAGCCAGTCTGGCACTAGAGTCTGTGCTCTTAATCCTTTTACTACTTATGCTTTTACAAATATTCTGTATGTGTATTCATATATAGTGTTTTGTTTTTAATGTAAAAACTAGCATTATGTATACATGGTTCTTTCAAGCTTGAGTTTTCCCACTTAAAACTGTATTTTGATGTTTCCTTGATTTTTATTAAATGGCTATATGTCTTATCATAATTTATTTAACTTATTTACCATAAACTATTCTTGATGGACACTAGGTTTGTTTTTTTGTTTTTTTGGTTTTTTACAATTACAAACAACTTTATGATGAATGTTTGTAGAACTTGTGTATATGTCTGAGGACTTCTGGGAGATACAGTCCTAAAAGTGGAATTGTTGCATTATAGGCAGTACACATTTGAAATTTTGGTAAAACTGTCAAATCATTCTCCATAGCCGCTGAAGTAGTTTATATGCACATCAACACTGTATGAATACCTGTTTTCTCGTAACTCTGCCAAAAAAAGGTGCCATTAATTCCTGAAATGTTTGGCAGTGGAATGGCTAAAACATAGTAAATGTTTGCTGTTGTGATTTGTAGGTCCTCAAAATTTCCTATTTATTAATTATTGAAATATTTTTTGTGAGTTAACTCTTCATAACTATCACCCATTTTACTATTGGATTGCCTGTTTGGGTGTTTTAACTTTGTAAATGTTACAATATCTTTTAGAAGTCTGTTGAATGATGGTTAAGAATGCAGACTTGAACCAGACAGCCAGGTTGGCTACTGGCTCTGACACTTCTTTGGAAAGGTTGCTGAATCCCCCTGTACCTCAGTTACTTCATTTTTAAAATGAGGTTAGTGATGGCGTACCTCAAAAGATTATTGTGAGGATTAAACAAGTTAGTAATTATAAACAGCAAAGAACAGTGTCTACTCTTAAGTGATCTGAGTGCTAGCTTTTATAATAATGATTGCTGTTGTCATTTATGCTGTCTTGTTTTAGCAAAATTTGGAATTTTTGGTTACACTGCATGTGTTTTTTTAAATGTCTCTTGCATTTTAGATTTTACTAAATTTAAGACTTTTTTCATTTTTATAAAAAGAAACTACTTTTACAGTTTCTTCAAAAGGTTGGCTTATTTTTACTTCGGGTTTGTTATTTGCATGGGATTTCTTTTTGTGTGGTAGGAGGTAGGTGGTCTTAGATTTGTTTCCCAATAGATACTTACTCATCTCCACTGATGTTATCTTAATCATATACTAAAATGTCCCTGTGTGCAGTGGATCTCTGTATCATTGTGATCTGTCAATTTTTGTATCAGTATGACATTGTTATAATTACTATAGTTTCTTGATAACTTGCAAAAAATCCACTTTCCTTCTTTCTCAAAAATTTTGCTGTTATTTTGATACACTTTTTCAGACTTATTTTAAATTCTATTCATAGAATATTCATAGAGGTCTATTTATATTCTATTTTAAAAATCCTATCAGGTTTTGAAAGAGTTGATCTCATTACAGTATTGAATGTTTTTATCCAAGGATACATCTCTCCAAAAACTTAATAAACGTGATACTTGCACATGGAGAGGCAAACAGTATAGGAGAGCATAAAATGAAAAATAAGTCTTTCTCTCTGACTCACTTCCCAAATTTGTGACCACCCTTAATAGTTGATATATATGCTAGAAAATTTTAGCCTTTTGTTTTATACTAAGGATCATGTGCTAATACTATTTATGTATTTTTTTCCCATCTCATAATCCATCATGGATATCCTCCCATAAGAAATTCTAATAATTTACTTCATTTTTTTGTATAGGCTTCATAGTCTATTTAATCACTCCCTTCTTGATGGGTATTTTGGTTATATCAATATTTGTTCTTAATATAATATTTACACAGATATTCTTGTATTTTTATTGTATGTGTTTCCGTCATAAAAATAATGGAATTTTAGCAATTCCATGGAATTGCCAGGCCAGAGGCTCAAGGTTGACAGTTGTTTTTAGTTTCCACTTTAAAAGTGTTGAACCATCGTACTGTTCCTACTTCTAGCATATGCATAACACATGCTTCCCAACACCTACTCTGGATTTTATCAACTGTATTTTAGTTTTGCCACTCCAATTATTTGCTATTAAAAAATTTTTTTTTAATGTTTATTTTAGAGAGAGAGTGCATGTGAGCAGGGGAGGGAGACACAGAATCCAAAGCAGGCTCCGGGCTCTGTGCCGTCAGCACAGAGCCCAATGCGGGGCTCAAACCCACAAACTGTGAGATCATGATCTGAGCCAAGGTGGATGCTTAACTGACTGAGCCACCCAGGCGCCCCTGCTATTTTTTTAAATTATGAATGAAGTTGAACCTATTTTACTATGTTCATTAGCTATTTAATTTTCTGTTGAAGAACTTACCATGACCAAACTGTGTTCTAAGTGGATTGCATATTCATTTAATGAATTATTTCCTCATATGATTTGCTCATTTTAAAAAAAAAGTTTTTTTCTTATTAACTTTCTAAGAATTCATTCCTAAGAGTAAATTAAGGAAATTACTTACAGTTGTATGTATTACAGATTTTTTGTTTCACCTATTGTCTATTTTTAGTGATTGTGTATGTATGTATTTTACACACTGTTTTATATGTTTTTGAAGTTTGTTTATTTTGAGAGAGAGAACATGCGAGTGGGGTAGGGGCAGAGAGAGAGGGCAAGAGAGAAACCCAACAGGCACTGCACTGTCAGTGGCAGAGCCCAGCATGGGGCTTGAACTCAGCATAGTTGTTGAGATTATAACCTGAGTCAAAACCAAGAGTCAGCCACTTAACTGACTGAGCCATTAGGCACCCCCACAACTTTACATTGTTATGTAATCAAATGTTTTATAACTTTCTTCATCTTAGTCTTGTCACATTTGGTTAGACTTATTGCTAGATATTTACTAGATTAAAAATATTATGAACGGGATCTGTATTCCCACTTAATTTTCTGATTGGTTATCGATGAGGTATAGTAAAGTGCTAATTTTTGAATACTGATCTGGAATTTTGTTCCTAGTCACAGTCTTTTAAGAGATACTTTTTGTTAATATACCTTATGGTCAAGTTAGCTAACATACAGTGTATACAGTATATGCTTGCCTTCAGTAGTAGATTCCTGTGATTTTTCACTTATATACAACACTCAGTGCTCATCCCAACAAGTGTCCTCCTCAATACCCATCACCTGTTTTCCCCAAGCCCCCAATGCCCCATCCATATCAACCCTCAGTTCTCTGTATTTAAGAGTCTCTTATGGTTTGTTTCCTTCTCTGTTTGCAACTATCTTTTTTTTTTTTCCTTTGGATTTTCTAAATAGGTAATAACGCTTTCTGCAGATTATCTTCCTGTAGCTTTTTTTTTTTTTTTTTTTCAACGTTTTTTATTTATTTTTGGGACAGAGAGAGACAGAGCATGAACGGGGGAGGGGCAGAGAGAGAGGGAGACACAGAATCGGAAACAGGCTCCAGGCTCCGAGCCATCAGCCCAGAGCCTGACGCGGGTCTCGAACTCACGGACCGCGAGATCGTGACCTGGCTGAAGTCGGACGCTTAACCGACTGCGCCAACCAGGCGCCCCATGTAGCTTCTTAATATTTGTACTTCTTCCTATTTCTTTGTTCTTTTGCTTTGGTCACCAGTATAGTTTTAAATAATAGTGCTCATAGCACTTTTATCTATCTGTCTATTTATCTATCTATCTTTTTTGAGAGCGAGAGATAGCAAGCAAGGGAGTGGCAGAGGGTGAGAGAGAATCCCAAGCAGGCTCCGTACTCAGGATGGAGCCTGATGCACAGGGTTCAGTCTCACAACCATAAGATAATGACCTGAGCCGAAATCAAGACTCGGATGCCTAACCGACTGAGACACTCAGGTGCCCTTATCATACCTTTTAAAATATGAAAAATTATGACCCATAGAAACAGATGGCAAGTTTGGAATTTACTGTTTTTGACATCATTAATATGGTCAAAGTAAAATTGATGATGGGAGTTTTATCCATTATAAGGTTTCTATAAAAATTCTACAGTAAAATTTTAGCTTAGTAAATATTTTAATTGGCAAGTAGGATCAGTTTTCTACTTGTGTCTCTTGTTCATTCCTTTCTTCCATTGTCTTTCTCTTCTTAAAATATAAGTTAGAAAAAAGTGAGTTTTTTGTTAAAATTTTTTTTTCCCGCAAAGTCCTATTTGGTAATTAAAAAAAGCTCTTTTCATAGAATTACATAGCTGATACCAAATATATTTCATCATGATGGGCATTTAAATATTTATGTGGTAATTTTAAGGAGATCTATAGTTTCTTGACTGATGGCTATATTGAGCTTTACATAGTTCATAGGTGAGGATATTTCATTTCTCAATTTAAATCAATGATGTTGATAATCTGTGAACAAACCCCCTGTGTTTACCTGTGTTTGGAGATAAGGGGTGAATGTTAGTGACCATAGAACTAAGAATTATTTGAGGTTAATGATAAAGAAAACAAACATTCTCTTGGAATCAGGAAAGGTTCTTCCTGTTTTGTTTTTTAACAGATATTTATAAAGTGCTTAATATGTGCCAGACATATTTCTAAGTACCTTACAAATGTTGTTTATGTAATCATCACAACAGCCTCCTGGAACAGGTACAGTTATCTCATTTACAGATGAGGGAACTGAAGTACAGAGGGATTAGCTTGCCCAGGGTCACACTGCTTTTGAGGGGCAAAGTCTGCATTTGAACCCAGGCCTCTGGCTTTACATCCTCTTCATTTGCTCTCTGTTGATGCTGCCTTTTTTTCTGAAAAGCATTGCTTGTGTGTTTACATGTTATATGCCTACTATTAATTGTATTTGATGTTTGGGAAGATGTATTTTATGCTGTGTGTTATATAATTTTTTATGGATTATAACTCATAATACTATTATGTTTGTTTTTAAAACACAAACACTATTATTAAAGGTAAAGTTGTGGATAATAAAATCAGCTATAATCATATAGTGAGGAAGAAGGCTTTGTCCCCTCAAGTAGATGTATAATGAATGCCACTTTACACTGCATAAATAAATCATTTATATTTCTTTGTAATTTTGCCTATGCTCCAAATTTGCAGTTCAAATCTATTGAAAAAAAATTTTTAAACCTCCTTCAGATTTTTCTTTTCATCAGTCACCACTTGTTTTCAGTAAAATAGACCATATATTGAGTATGGACTACATTTTGCAACTTCTGGCAGCATGTTCTGTGAACTTGCTTCTCTGACTGAAGTGCTAAAGTATATCTGGGCTTTTACCAGGGACTATGTGGAACTACACAATAAAGGTACTCCTGTAGAGCAGTTTTTCTACTAAAAGATTGGTGGGGGTGGAATATTAAGTAATTTAATTGCTCTACATTTAGAAAGATTTCTAAGGTTGAAACTAAATGATTCTCAAGATCAGAGGCAAAGAATTTCACAATAATGGTCTCTACCATAGACATCCTGATAGTATGTATCAGTACATTCAGTGGAAAGGTTTCAGGAGTACTTGATTGTATTTAAAGTCATTTGATGTCTTGGAATGTTAGGAAATTAGTGAACTAACCAAAATAAAAGGGTCAGTAAAGTTGAGAAAGAGCCGTCATTTTGTCAGTTGCTTAAGTACCAAATACCAAAGTGTTAATCAATGATCTTTTTGGGCAACTGAAAAGAATCATATTATCATAGATACATCTTGTTTTAAACCTTGGAAATATCTTAATTTTTTTGGATTTTATTTTAGTAAACCCCACTTTTAAGTAAACCTAAATAAAATTAAGACTTATACAAAAGACAACTTTGGAATTATTTAATTTATAAAGGGGTTGGACATGGTATTCTTTTTAATAGCTTGCCTCTTCAGCTTCTTCAGGTTATTGTATTCATAGCATTCAGGTCTGCATATAAATCATGCAAGGAATGCTGATAATTCATGGTTGTTTACTTTTTTAATATAAGAGCTAAATGGTGAAAGATAAAAATGATATTCATTTAAAAATGTGTGTAGCCAAGTGTTTTGTGTTTTTTAATGTTTATGTTTTTTAGTTTTGAGAGAGTGTGCATGCACATGGGGGGAAGGGCAGAGGGAGAGGGAGACAGAATCCCAAGCAGTTCTACTGTGCTGTCAGCGCAGAACTGGACTGGAGGCTCAAACCCACAAACTGCGAGATCATGACCCGAGTGGAAATCAAGAGTTGGATGGTCAACTGACTGAGCCACCCAGGTGCCCCGCCAGTGTTCTGCTTTTCACATATCTAATAGTTTTGGACACAAGCAATATTCCTGTAATTGCCTTTAATTTCATTCTGCATACTGAGATTAGGGCTTGAATGGGCCATTAAGTTATTATTAAGTATGATCATTAAAACAGTCATTTGACTTGTAAAGTGACATGAATGTATTCTTAGAAAAAATTATGTTGCCATCCAATAGCAGAGAATATCTCTGTATAGAAAATTAATTCAGAAAGAACATACTTTGTTCTTTTGGTTTTGCTGCCATATAGACTTAACTGAAGAAGAAAAATAGCAGTTGGTAGAATTGGCATAGTTCTCAGGTTTTCTGATTCTTAGTTTAAATGTCTTGATTTATCACTGTATTTGTTCTTCGTTCAGGCATGGTTAATATACCCTATCTGTAAAACTTTAGATTGCAATTTTTCTGTAACTTGGCTACTTACTTTTATAATAAAGAATTCACTTAGGAGTGCCTGGGTGGCTCAGTCAGTTAAGTGTCTGACTCTTGGTTTTGGCTCAGGTCATAATCTCACAGTTTGTGAGTTTGAGCTCTGCATTGGGCACTGCGCTGACAGTGTGGAACCTGCTTGGGATTCTCTCTCTCCCTCTCTCTGCCCCATCCCTCCCCCTCAGCCCCTACTTTCTCTCTTAAAGCAAAAATAAAGGTAAAAAAAAAAAAAAAGAATTCACTTGAAATATAAATTGTTCATGATAAAAGAAAAAGCCTAATTTCCATCTTCAAATTTCTTCAGTTACGCTTTAGTAGAAGATGAACCAGAAGTATGAATTAAAGAGTTGGAGAGGGTTTTTTTCAGGGGGTTTATTGATGGGATATAGAGTATTAACTGAAAAAGGGTTCTGGGGAAAGGAACTATAAACTGAGGCTTTTGGACATATATGATAGTGTTTGAGAGTCCTCTAAGGATATGCTTCTTACTTTTCTGTTCTTGCTCTTTGGAGGGGAGAGATTGCTTCTTTTGAAGATATAATTTCTGTGATGTCATGAGGAGCTTGGAGAATAGGAGAATGAAGGGACTGAGGACAGGTTGTATCTAAAGAAGGAATGACTGAGAATTTTCCAAAATTAAAATATGTGAATCATTATGCTGAAAAAACAGTAAATCCAGAGGAAGAAAAATAACTGGACTAAAGACAAAGAGAGCTTGACAGTAGGCAGAAATAGATTATCTATGAAAGTATAAAAAAAAATTAGACCTTTAACAGAATTCTAAACTGCAACAATGGATGCTAGAAATCAGAGAATTCAATCTTCAAATACTGAAAGAAAACAAATATTTTGCTAGAAATGGTAACTGGCAAGATTATTCAAAACTTATTATTTAAACTCTCTTTAAAACTATTTGTGACCACGACCCACTAATGTGATTTTATTGGTGGGTTATGAGATGTATTTTGAAAAATACTGCCTTAAAAAATTTACACATAAGTGCAAAGAGACAAGGATAAGAATGTTTATAACAGCATTATTTGTGAGAGTGAGAAATTGGAAGTAATCTTAAGCCTCAAAAACAAGGGTTTTGAAATATATTTTTAGATGAGCATCAGTTAAAAATGTAAAAGTCTGATTATACTGTGTTGGTGAGCATGTGTAACAATGAGAACTCATAGCTTGCAGAAATATAAATAACCACTTTTTGAGAGAAATTTGGCAATATCTAGTAAGTTTGGATGTGTATTTCCCCAACAACCCAGTAATTCTACATATATACGTATATATGTGTATATACATTAGCATTGTTTGTTGATCTCTTCCAACCATGACATCTCAAATTAAATTTTCAGGAAAGAAAATTTACTTTTGGTCCATATAGTACACTTCAATATATGTGCTTTATCACTTTGTTAATTTTCTTCCTGTTTTCTTCCTTCACCTCTCCCTCTCTTCAAAGTTATTTGTGACTATGACCCACTAATGTGACTTTATTGATGGGTTATGAGACATAGTTTGAAAAACACTTCTTTAAAAAAATTTGCACATAAGGTTAGAGAGACAAGGATAAGGATGTTTATAACAGCGTGTAAGAGTGAGAAATTGGAAGTATTGTTAAGCCCCAATAAGTGGAAAGTAGATAAATAAACTGGTATATCCATGTAAATACTTTTAGCTATAAATCACAATAAATCAGTGAATTGCAATACCCGTATTCAGTGGATACATTTTGAAATACTATGCTGAGTATAGAAAGCAAAGTGGAGAATACTGTATAAAGTATTATTACTATATGTAGCTTAAATATGCAAAGCACTATTGTATATAGTTTTCTAGATATAAATAAAAATGTATGATGAAATCCATGAATGATAGACAATAAACTTAGGTTATCTTGGGGAGGAAAAGAAAGGTATTTCTGATATAAAGATAAAATTTCTCTTTCTTAAACTGGGTGGTGGATACATAGGTGTTTATTAAATAATATTTTACATTCCTTTGTATATCTGAAATATTTTCCCATTAATTTTTTAAAAAGAGAATTAGCAGTATTGACAGTCAAATTGAGATTTCTCAAGACTGTAGAGCAAAAACAAGTTGAGCACTATGAGAGAGCAGTTTGAGATCCATAAAATAGATCCAGATCAGCATCTATGAGATAGGAATTCCAGAAGTAAAAAAAAAAATTCAGTGCATTGCAGAAGCAGCAGATAATAAAATGGCAGAATGCAATTTTTCTGTGCTGAAGAATGCTATCAAATAAGATATACTGGAATCAAATTTCTGGTAAAATCAAATAGTGGTAAAATTTCTGAATTCCAAGAATCAAAAGAAGTTTCCAGATAGAGAAAACAAGCTTACCCTAATAGAAAAAGAATCAGATTGGCATCTGATTTTTCTTATGTAACACTGACTACTAAGACACAATGGAATTCTGATATAAAAGGGTAGTTTTCTGAGATAATAGTATGGGATTCTGAGATAAAGGTATTATAACCCAAAAGTTCTGTATAAGGCAGAAGTATTTTTTAAGTATGAAGGCAAAATATATGTTCTTTCTAATAGACTCTGAACTGTAACTCTTACAGATTTAAGTAAATGAATATATTATTTGGAAGGACTTAAGCAAAATAAAATGAATCAGCATAGAGGATTTTGGATGAAAAAAAGGTATATTGTTAACATTGACAAACAAAACCAATCAACAAGCGAAAACCCAATGCTTAAGTCTAAAAAATTGATAATAATGTACTTTGAAGTATATAACTTAAAATATTCCAAATAAAATAGAAGATATGAAAAAAATTACAACTAGGGGACACATTTCTAGATCTGATGATCATAAAACCTGTGCTCTAGCAGATGGGAGTTGGGGGAAAGGGAGTAAAAATATGCTATGCAAAGAATTTCAGTTCATAGAATTACAGAAGGAGATACTTCTCACTTGATATTTATGAAGAAATATAGGTAAAAACATGTTGAAAATTTGAGGAGACTTGTTAGAAGATGACAGATTATCAGTTCTCCCAACCTTTTCCATGTCTGTTTGAAATGACTGAAAATATAAAATTAAGCCTGTAACAGCATTGGGCAGCAAGACAGGGTGAAGTTGGTATAGCAGATTTTGGAGAATTCCCTGAAAATAAAAAGCAGATGGAATGAAAGGGACAGAGAAAGAAAAACAGAGAAAAATGCAACTGAAAGTGAGAAGAAGTTTCTCCTCAGTGAACCTCAAAAAACTGCATTTGTGTTAACAAAAAATTGGAGTGGTCTGTGGGGTAATCATCAGAGTAACTAATTTAAAAACTCCTGGGCTGGGCTCAGCCTTTCCTCATTTAATATAGAATGATTGTTAGCAGGGGTATTTATTTGTAGGATAACATGTGGCTTCTGTTCTGCAGAAGAGGATTCTGGAGAAAACTTTTGATATGTGTGTTGGGGTTGGATGGAATAGCAGAGCAGAGCCTGCAACTCTACCAAGAACACAAAGTAGAGAAAAGGGAAAGGCAAAATGGTTCCACTTGAGTGAAATACACTAAAACATTCCACCCTACAAGTAAAGTCTTCCTTATGTTGGCAGTCTTGGGTGTGCTAGCCCATAACCTGCTGTATGATCACACATCATTAAGATGTGCTTCTTGATATCCTCACATTCAGTCACATTCAGCCTGAAATCCGCTCTTAGTTAAGATGCCTTGAGAGAGAGAGAGAGAGAGAGAGAGAGAGAGAGAGAGAGAGACCTTATAGATTGAAAGGAGAAACCCAGGCTAGTTAGATAGCTCTGGAACACCATTCATAAATTTGGGACACCAAAGATCACCAGAAAACCAGCAGCACAAATAGAAGATGAAATAAGAGAAAAACTGACTTGGGGAGAATGGGAATGATGCAAGAAGTAGATGGAACTTAAATGTAATTCATATCTACCGAGAGATTTAAGAGGATAAACTGCTGAAAAAAATAAATCTGGCTGTTCTGAAAGAAACAATCTGCAGTGTTCTCAGAAACAAAAAAATCTGTTAAAAGAAATTCAAAGGAGGGGCTGAAAGCTTTATTAATGCTTTAGAAGAAAGTTTGGGGAAACACATTAGAACCTAAAGGTAAAAAAATGGAGATTGAAAATATGAGCAGATGTTTAAGCAAATCCATGGTGCATGGAACTAGGAGCATGGAACTATTTCAAATTTCCAGAGGAGATAGGAGGAGAGGAAAGAATGATTTAAAAAACCCACAAAAAACAGAGCATAATACCTAAATGCAAGGGAGTGTTACATGAATATTACAAAAGATGAGTGAGGGTGATGTATACTGATTGAAAAGATGGTCAAGTTACATCAAGTGAAGAAGAGAACTTTTGAGAGCAGTATGCAGTATGTATAATATACTGTGGTCATAAATCATATGCATGTTCAGATATGTGCAAGAAAGATGAACGGATATGAAATAATAATGGTTTCCTGTTGAGAAAATGATGGAGGAATCATAGAATACTTTTCATTTTTCTTAAAACATAACATTTTATAAGGAGCATGTTTTTATTTAAAAAATAAACCACTAAAAATTGGAGAAGAAAAGAGAGCAATGTGAGGGTAGCAGGGATTACCTAAACCATTCTAATTTATACATAGTCTCAAGTCCATAGTTCTTTGTAACATACAATCTTATTTTTTTCACAACAAACATCTCCTTCCCTTGCTGTTATTTCCAGACTCTCAAAAATGTATCTTCACACAGTTCTCTGAACCTGCTTTTTCACCCAGAGTATCAGGGTGGGGATGGCTGATTCCTTCATTGCATATGGATTTTATGAGAAATAGTATATATGTAGAGAGTAACTTAAAATAAGGATATCATCTGGGTATTCTTTATTAAAAGGATAGTATCCAACATCTTTTGTAGACTGATGTAGGGTGTAAATAATAGTAAGGGAACAATAAGAATGACATATTCAAGATTTTGAGATATATCCTGGTGGGATTTTTTGAGTTGAGAGTAGGACTTGCTCAATATCAGCATAGTAACACGAGTATAATCAAAGAGGTGTGGAATGTGTTCTGGACCACCTGAGAGGCCCCATCTTTTTTGTGAGGACATGGATATGATCCTTGATCTCAGTATGCCACATCTACTATAAACTTCTGAACCCTCCACCATCATTCAGGATGCATCTCTAATGGTTGAAGAAGTGGTGGAGGATGACATGGGACAGAGTGCCTGAGGATCCTTGCCTGGGACAAATTATGGGAAGAAAAGTCTTACAGGTATTCTTCTTATATATTTTATTTGGTTGCTGTGTTTTTATTGGATAAAATAATTCTTTTTCTTGAAGGAGTGGGGAGTGGTTAATGGGGGTGGGAGAGGGGTGGGTTGGGGTGGAGCAGTTTTCTTCTTTGTAAGGATGGTAGAAGAATTAGGAAAGAATATTAGCATCTTTCTGTCTCTTCTTTTTCTGCCCATGCACAACTGTTGCTGTCATCTTCACAACAAAGGAAATTGGATTAGAGTTTTTGAATCACAAACTTCTATGGTAGTAAGATTCACCAGGAACATTTAGCATGCTGACATAATAGTATTAGCTAGCAGCAGCTTTTAGACACTAATGGAAAGTGTTTCGATCTATGGACTGTATTGAGTTTTAAATACTTTGAGTATATGCTTGAAATTTTTATTTGTAATTGTTGATGATTTTTTCTTCGGTTATGTTAATTGATTATTTAACCATTTGACACTGATTTATTTCTCCTGAACAAAGATGTTTAACACTGCTGTGAACTTAAGGGGCTCCAGTTAATTAACTACTTAAGTCTTAAAGTCTTGATTTTTCTTTAGAATAGCAGAGACTTAAGTGTCAAGAGCTCAGTGAATGACTTCCAAGATAGCTCTAGTTCTAGTGCAGCTTAAAAGATCTATTGAAAAGATCTTTTTCTTCAAACCATATGTCAGGGAATTTCATAGAGATTTTCTAGATACTGTTGAAGTTTTAGAAATGGTATCTTCAGTTATAATTCTGATGGTTTATGATACTGTTGTGCTGTTAAAATGATTATGTAAAAAGTATGTATGAGTATGGCGGGGGGGGGAGTTGTTTTTGAAAACATAGAGTGGTTGGAACATATACCTATAACAAGTAAGTAGATATGAACAAAGGTATGTCTATAAAATTGGCCAAGATAAAGTAAGTGAAATGAGAGCATATTGTTACTTTCTTTCTTTTTTGTTTCAATGAAAATAAGAAATGTTGCTCTTAAGAATTTTGTATTATTTTCTCTTTTTTTATTTTTATTTTTTCTAGCTTGGCACTAAGAAAAGAGCTCTTTTATGTCATCTTGCCTGTCAGTCTGTTTGGAATCAAGAGAGACTCACTGAAGACTCCTTTGAAAAGAATGTTTTTTGAAGAAGGAAAAAGAAATACTGTGAGAGAAGGCACACAGACCAGAAGGGTCATAGATGCATATATTTTTGCTGTGTAACACCAACAGGACTTCATTGGGTGAACAAGGAGAGTTGAGAAGGGAGAAAGTTAAGAAATGACTGAATTTTGTGGGTCTTGATGCAAAAATGCTGGCCATCTACTAATATGGAAAAACAGTTGATGCTTTAGTCCCAGGAATTTGTTTCTGCTGTGTGCAGTTCTCATAAATTCTTCTCACATTCAGAACCACCCCTTTGTCCTCTGAGAATGATGGTACTATTGCTTCTGTTAGCAGTACTTCCAAGGATGGATGAAAGTGTATAGTGTTTGCCAAAACCTAAAAAGTACAATCTGTTTATTTATCATAAATAAATATAAATATTTATCATATTTATAGGTTTTTTAAAATTATAAATAGAGGTTTGCAGGATATGCCACTTGTATTTTATAATTCTGTAGTGTTTAACACCAACCATTTAGGGTTTTTTTTAAATCAATAAATATTAGATTTTAAATATGAAATTTAATGATTCCTAATCATATTGTGGCCATTTTTATCCAATTTGATATCCAGAGACTGCTTGATAAAACTGAAATTTTATTTTTTACACTTAATGTTATTTATGGTATTTATGTTACTGTGTGTAATCATGATTTTCTGTTTTCCTTGAGGTTTTAGCAGACCTTTTTCTCTGTATATGTCAAAATAAAAAATTTAAAATAGTAAATATGTTGTAATATGGATACTGATCTTATATTAATTTTCTACTAAATATTGAGCTTTGTTTTGTTATAAACCCTGAACCCAAATGACAGTTTTATCTCGATATTTGAAAATTAAATGTTTATATATGATGTATAGGAAGCATCCTATGGATTTGGCTTGTGTGTGTTTTTAAAATTAAATTTAAAATTTTTTACTTTTTTAAAAATTATGTAATCATACTCTATTAGGCAGCTTTTCTTTGGAAGAGGAGGACTTTGTTTTTGAACTTATATGTAGTTGTTTCAGTTTCCAGGCAGTGATATGAATTACAAACTTTGTTTCTGATTCTACAGTCTTTTCCTTATTTTAGGGACTTTTAAACAGGTGTGGGCCATTTTGAACATAAATATCTTGATAGTCAAGAAAGTGTTCTCTTCAGCCCTTCTCCAGAGGATTTCTTGATTAAAAGTCCTTCTCATACATTGGATTCTCTTAAGAGTGCTTTCTTATTAATGCAGAGTGATTGTGTGTGTATATATAAGGGTATCACTTTATTTCAAACTGACATAGTAAATTGTGCATGTTTATTACTGCATTGCTTATAGTGGCAAAAAGCTAGGGAATACATCAAGAAGGAGAATGATTACAGTGGAACATTGTGGAGCTCTTAAAAAAATAGTTTCTCTCTTCATTTTAAGGAATGTCTGATATTTTAATAAGTGAGGAAAACATAATTCAGTATTCTATTTAAAAAAACTTTTTATAATATATTGTGTATATATTTGAAGTAAAAAAGGTATAATTGATACATGGGATAGAGGATAAAGAAGGAATAAAGGTGATCTGTTTTTCCTTTTCATATTTTTTAATTATTACATTGATTTTAGCAAAAATGTTACTTTTATCATTTATGAGGAAGAGTTTAAGAAATATGGAAAAAGTATTTACATGCAGTTTTATTATAACTTGATAGAATAGTGATTAGAAACCATGCTTACAGTGGTCAGTAACCTACATACTTTGCCATTATTGTGAAATGAATTAAGGAGGATGCAGCATTGATTATGATTCTTGGGAACACCAAGATAGAAGCCAGGTTTACCTTAATGAGATAACAAGAGTGATTGTTAGTATGAACATTTGAAATGTGGTTAAAATTCTTATCATAGGAACTAGTTTATTTTGAACCTGCTTTCTCTCCTCAGCCTCAGCATTCGAGATGCTTGAATTGAATTTACTTGTATCCTTTCTCTCTAGCATTATTAGAAACGAGCAGGCAAAAGAGAAGCATACAACAGTATACTGAGGAAAAAAGATGAATGTTAATTGAATACCATGCTGGAGAATACACTGACTAGAACCAGGCATTGTGAACCTTGCTCAGATCAAAATTTTTCAGAGCCTATGATTACCCAACTGTAAGATAAGGGAGTTTGGATTTATACATACTAAGGGCTCTCCTGGAAACAGGATTACATAATAAAGAATTCCTACATAATGGAAAATTGATTCTAAAATGGTTCATTTACCAACAAAAATGAATAGCTTCCTCTTTTTTGGGGTGGTGGAGTTAATATAGTAATACATGTAAATGTGAAGTTGGACATTACTTTGGTCAGTTAGAATATTAGAATATTTTTTCTTTATGACCTGATTACTGCTACAGAAGGAAAGTTATTACAGTACCAAATACCTAGGGCTGTTTTAGGATTGCACAGTTAACATCATGATTTTTATTTATATTTATTTTTTATTGATTTTTTTATGTTATAGAGAGAGCGTGAGCGGGGGAGAGGATGAGGGTGGGGGGAGGACAGAGAGAGAATGGGAATGAGAATGAATGAGAATCTTAAGCAGGCTCCACACTGGGCTTGATCCCATGACCCTGGGATCATGACTTAAGCCAAAGTCAAGAGTCAGACTCTCAACTGACTGAGCCACCGAAAGTTCCCAACATTATGATTTTTATGATACAAGTTTTAAAATATAACAATTTAAAATACAACGAAGTGACAGTTAAGAGATATGGAAGTGTCAGGGAGTTAGCTCTACTGATACTGAAGGAGACAACAGCCTTACATTTATTTTGTATTTTGCCCATGGAATTGTGTATGAATTTTAAAAAATTAACCGGTTTACTGGAGGAAAAAAATAAACATTTCTATAGAGTAGAGATGAATTTTTACCATTAAACTTTACATTATGTCAAGTCACTGAACCCCAGTTTTGCAGGCAGACGTTCTGTTTCTTTTCATTTTTGTATTTACCAACTCTCTTGGCCTCAGCTTGAACAATTATAAAGTTGTTTCATTATTTTATTATTTGGTTATAAACTTAAATTATTATATTTTTCTCATTTCAACTAGGTATGTCAGAATATTGTATAACCCGGTATTTTCTAAATTTCAAACAGTTTCATATATTATCAATAAGTCTGTAGCATGTTTATGTATATAGCATGAACTGTAAACTGATTTATGAGTTGTGGTTCTGTATTTGTCACCTATATATTTCAAAAGACTTGTTTTTTATTATAACTCACAGTATTATAAAGATTGGAGACAGTGAGTAGAAACACTTTGAAAAATGTCATTTATACAAACATAAATTGTTATTTTGTTCATTGGTCAAAAAAGATTAGAGGGTCTATAAGTTTTAAGGGTTGAAAAAACTTTGCAAATCATTTGCTTATGCCAGGTGCAGTGGGAATTGCCAGTTTTGCAAATAGCAGTATTTCTGTTTAACTGAGAGAGGCAATTGAAATGATTTTACTAGATGATTTGACTGACTCTGCCAGTAGTATATGATGAGATGTGGAAATATATAAGACATACAAAAATTTAGGAAAAATGTGACAATTTCCAAATTCAATCAGGAGATTTTTACAGATAAGTTAACTTTTTTAATAAGTGGCTCTGAAAATACCCAAAATTATTTCATCGTTGAGACCTCAATGTATGATCATAAGGTATTATTTCACTTTTGTTTCTAACTCGGTCCAAACTAAACTGCTTATCTTCTTTTGAGCCTATTCACCTTTTAACCTTATTTTGGAGAATGATCCACCCATCTGTCCAGTTACCTCAAGTTATCATTTACTACTTTCCAGTAACACCTTCTTCTAACACCTTCCTAAATTATTAAAGTTTTTTTTTTTAATGTCTTATTTTTTTGGTGCTTCTGTCATGAGGTCAGGCTCTGAACATTTTTTATTTGGTTTATAATGGCAGTCTCATAACTTGCCTACCTGCCTAAAGATCTTGCTGCCTATTATACATACCATTCTCAAAACACTTTTTCTAAAGATAAATCTGATGAAATCAATCTTGGCTGCCTACCCTTTAAAAAGTTTTTCTTTTAAAAGGGAATAAGCTCATACAAAGTGCCTCTTTATGATCCTGCAAGATCTTTGGAAGCATATAACCTTGGTTAATATTCCTGCTCCACTCTTATTATTGTGTGATCTCTAGGAAGCATAAACTTCCTTGGGATCCCTCAGCTTGTTAAAAGGGGGTGATCATAATCACCTCCCTTCTCGGATCATTGAGAGAATTTTACATCTGTGAAAGTGCCTAGACTTTGCCTGGCACATAGTGTTAGCTGCTGTTGTGATTACTTCTTCAGCCTCATTGCTCTCTGCTGTCCTTACTCTGTGTAGAGGATTATCCAAAGCACTTCTTGGACTTTATTGTAATTGGCTACTTAACTTTTCTGTCTCACTCACTACATTGAAAACTTATCTAGGGTAGATGAGCTGCCTTAATTTTCATTGTATTATACCTGCTATTTTGCATGTCTTCATTAAATTTTGGTAGAAAGAATCCTGGTAGGTCCTGAGAGATTAGAAAATGTATGATAAAGGGGCGCCTGGGTGGCGCAGTCGGTTAAGCGTCCGACTTCAGCCAGGTCACGATCTCACGGTCCGTGAGTTCGAGCCCCGCGTCAGGCTCTGAGCCCCGCGTCAGGCGCTGGGCTGATGGCTTGGAGCCTGGAGCCTGTTTCCGATTCTGTGTCTCCCTCTCTCTCTCTGCCCCTCCCCCGTTCATGCTCTGTCTCTCTCTGTCCCAAAAATAAATAAAAAACGTTGGAAAAAAAAAATTAAAAAAAAAAAAAAAAAAAAAAAGAAAATGTATGATATGTGTTGAACAACTATTCTATACCTTGGGTTTCTAAAAAACTTTTTAACTTGATATTTTGTATGTCCTTATTAAATATTGGCAGAAAAAATCCTGGTAGGTCCTGAGAGAAAGTATTGAGATATATATTGAAAAATTATTCTCTATCTTAGGTTCCTAAAGAACTTTTTTACATACTGTTCTTTTATTTCATCTAGCATGGTGCTTGGCAGTTAGTAAGTGCTTAATAAGTGTTGAGTTAATTGATCAATTTGAAATAAGAGTTGGAATCTAAAAATGGATGAAACAGTGGGCATGGGACATAGTTGTTATGGTGGAGATGTCATCAGTTTTAAAGTTCCCATTTCTACTCTAGTTAAGAAGAAAGAAATTCTATACTGTCCATCTCCTGACCCTGGCAATCTCTTCTTTTTTAAGCATATGTGAGTTTTTTCTTTTTTTTAATTTTTTTTTCTTTTGTTTCTTTACTCAATAAACTTCCCTTTTGGTTCCCTTTCCTTAGCCAGAGAACTTATGAGTACTTCCTAGTTGTGAAATGACTTGGTTTTATGAACCATTGATGAGCTGAGGAGATCCAAAACAGAAAAGGTGAATCGCTGAAAAGAAATAAGAAGCTTCTCTTCTGTGTGTAAAAGATGTACATTTTTCTTTAACAGTGAGTTAAAATTGGAATTAGCTGATTTACCAAGTTGTCAGATGTCACACTTAATTGTTGATCCTGTGTCTAGGCTGGGTATTAGATGCCATTTAGAGTGAATTCTTCTCTGAGATTTGATCATTGAAAAACTTGAAAAGTCATTTATTAACCATTGGTTAATGGTTAACCATTGGTTGTAGGTGTTTCTCCTGTTACAGTTGTATTAATTTTTAGTATCATGTTTTATTCAGGATTCACTTTGTTCCTCATTTGGTAACATAAGCAAGTGGATTTGATACATAAATTATATATTAGTATAGCTGTTAAAAAATAATCAAACACAATCTCCTAAATCTTAAGGTAAATTCTTTCAGTCTTCCATTCAGGCACATTTTACCTTAAAATCAGGATAAGTGAGGTAGTGAAATTGTATTATCTACAAATCCATTTTTCAAGAACAGCCAATTGAACACTCAGACACTCTTCTCCTTTTCATTATTTTGCAAGCAGAGGATTTATAAACCTTACTTTTTTTTTTTTTTCTCTCTAAAAGAAATAATCACCTTTCAATGGTACTCCTACTTTTTCACTGGTACAAACAACTTTGGTTTCTAAATTACTACCTGGTCATTGTGTAGATCCACTTTGTGAAAGTTAAACTGCTCATGGTGGTAAAGATTCTAACCACCTCCTCCCACTCCCACCCCCACAACTGTATACATAATCAGGCATTCACAATTATTATCCAAGGTAGCAATTTACTCCTACCTTGAAACTTGTACAAATAATCTTGTCAAATGATTCCTTTGTATGATGAATTTTCATATTGCCAGAAGCAGCTCAGGGTAACTCTTCCATTTGGCAATGCTTTCTAGTTGAATTATTAATCTTTCTTCAGATAAAATTGCCTGAATCCTCACCAGATTATTTTTTGAAATAGGATCTCTGAGTGTACCTTTCATTTGTTTACTTCTATTTTTGTTATAACAGTAAAGGAAAAATGTGTTTATTCCTCAGTGTAGAAACTGACCTTGCTCAGATTAGAAAACACCAATCTACTCTATCAGGACTGTTGACTCTCATCTACAGTTTAATTCAGCTAACAGTTTTTCAGTCCTTTTAGCTTTGTTTCTGGTACTTGGAATACAGCGTTGAATGAGATAAAAATTCTGACATCTAGGATCTAGGATTTTTTAGAATTACAAAACAAAATGTAGTCCTTGATGAGACTATAGGGACAAAGGAGAAGGGGATGTGTTTGGGAGGACTTTATAGAAAAGATGATAATAAAGCTAAGACCTAAAAGGAGAGACTCAGTTTGGGAGTGGGTAGATGAACACCAGGAAGTAGGAAAAAAAAAAAAAAGATGTAAGACTTAAAAGACCTATGGAGTTCTAGTTCTATTGATCATTTCTAAGGGTTGTGAACTCCCTATGGGTGAGTGGCAGGTGAGGCAGTAGCAGAAGGAGTCAGAGACCATCTAATGATAGGTCTCAGACTAGTGCCTTTTTATGATAAGCAAATTAATATGCATGTGAATTGCCTACTAAAATACAGATTCTGCAAACTGGTGGTTACCAGAGAGGAGCTGGGTGGGGGTACGGGTGAAATAGGTGAAGGTGATTAAGAGTACACTTATTGTGATGAGTACTGAGTAATGTATAGCATTATTGGATCACTATATTGTACACCTGGAAGTAATACACTATGTTAATTATACTGGAAGAAAATGCAGATTCTGATGCAGTAATTCAGGGGTAGGACCCTGTCTATGTTCAGTAGGTGAGGTAATGCTCCCAAGTGATACTAATGTTGCTTGCCCCCTAACCACACTTCCAACAGCAAGATTATAGACTATTTAAGAGTTTTGCCTTTATTCTGTGGGGCTTGAGTGATATCAGACTTTCATTTTAAGAAAATCTTGCTTACAGGAGGCTGCAGAGCCAAGCAGGTATCTGAACATAAGTCTTGGCCATGTGTGACCCCTTAACCTGCAGATAATGAAGGGAGGGGCACTTGAAGTGGTTAGTCTCACACTTTGCATTTTAGAGGTAATATTCTAGTATCAGTGTGAAGGATGAATTGGAGAGAGGTAAAATGTGGGACTTGAATTTTAAGTAGACAGTCTTAGATGGTGATTTAAGTCCAAATAATTAAGCCCAAAACTCCTTTAAGTTATATAAGGCCGGTAAGATGAATGTGAGAAGTGGCACTGGCATGAGGTTTTCAAGAGAGGCGGGTTTTGTGGTGAAAGGAAATGCAGCACATATTCCCCTCTCTCACACAAGGAATCCACATTCAAAATTTTAAATACCGTTGTATTGCCAATTAAAACACCCTTAAATTTGTAATTTCCAGTCAAAACCAAGGCAATTGCAATGGTGACAGAAATAAATTATTTGGAAGTAGATTTTCTGTCTTGAGTGACTGACTGGTTTGTATTAACCACTAAAGGGCAAGGGGGATATACGAGGAATCACACTTTTGGTGAAAAGTGAAGAGTTAGGCTTGGATGTGTGGATTCGAGATGCTTGTAGAATATCTAGAGATGACTACTGTAACAGTTGTCAGAATGGGGCTGGAGAATGAGATTTGGAAAGCCCTCTCTGTAGTGAAGATTCTCTAAGGAAAAAAGTTCTAAGAGAAGAGGCCTGATAGGAAGCCCCAAGGAGTTCTAAACTTTTAACAATGGTCAGTGAAAGGACCAACAGAATCCTATTGATGGTAAAAGGGAGTGGTGGTTTGGCTGTGCTAGAGATGAGGAATCAGGGTTGCATTAAAGAAGACTGTTCAATTTGTGTCAGTTGCTACAAAGAGGTGCAGAAACAAAGAATGCAGAGTGTTTTTCATATTTAGTACAGAGCAACAACTGGCAAATTTGTCCAGAGCAACTTCAGTGGGGCTACAACCTAGAAAACTGGATTATGGGGTGACTAGGAGGTAACACAGTGCAGATAATGATTTTCTTTCAGAAGAATTCTTTGTCTCCTTTTGCTATTTGTTAAAGATCCTTTCTCAAAGCTTGTTTCTAACTGAATGGTCTAATTCTGCCTGTCTGAAAATTTTTCTATTTGGGATAAATTAATTTTATTAATATGCTGACAAAAGCAAGAATATAAAAGATGTGATTTTTTTACACTGACAAGCTGCTTTGTTCTAGCTTTGTTATAGTTAATTTAGAAAATGAGTTTTTGTATTTATGGGCTTATTCATCTATCTTCACTGGTGTTACAAGTAATCTTTGTTCTATGAAACTCCAAGGAAATATTTTCTACATGCCTCATGTTAAAAAAGAAAAACCTGCATTTCTTTTCTTGTCTTATACATGATTTAGACATTCTAAAATTTAATCAACCATAGGAAAACATCTTTTTAGTACTTAAAAATGAGCTTAAACATTGAAATGCTTTAGTTTTACCCTAGTCCTTTTTTCCCCTATTGATTTAGTAGTTAGAAGTTATTCATAGTCTTTGTAATGCCGCCCTCTAGCGATAGCATCCAAAAATGCATTAATTATCTTGTTGAAAAGTCTCGTCCCCTTCCCACCACCGCCGCCTCCCCCCCCCCCCCCCCACCTTTTTGATGCTCTTGGGTTTGTGTTCTCTTTTATCCTTCCTCAGTTGAATGTGTGTATGTGTGTGTATGTGTTATAGCCACTTAGACTTCTTATTTTCCTTTAAAGGGAAAAACCCAGGAGCTTTGGAGACAAAAAATTTGGGTGTGAATCCTTACACTTCTAGTTACCAGCCTGTGCACAGGGCAAGTTACCTGTCCAGAGATTTTCAGAGGAATGAATGAAAATGTCTTTTTGTGACATCTGACATTGCAAAGAGTATAGGTGTTCACCATATTCCAGTTCTCTCTTGTACCCTCTTCTTCCCATTCTCATTGGTTAGGCTAGAGGTCAGTTCTCTTTTTTTCCCCTCTGACTTCTCTTGTTATAAAATATCTATTGTCATTGCCTATTTACATGTCCCTGTTTTATAACTTCTAGAGTCCAGGGATCATATTTTGCTTGTGCATGTTTATATCTCTAGCATTTAGCAGAGTCCAGTACATACAGGATCCTCATTAGATAAATATTGTTGAATGACTAAATGAATGAATAATTAAATAAATGGGTAACACTTCTTAATAGGAGCCCTGGAGTGTGTTACAGAAGTTTCTCTGATATACAGATTGCAAATGGATAATACATGATGTAATTAGATTTTACCCATAGCGTTTCATAGAGGTATGTATTTGATAGTTTTTCCAATTTCTTGCATAGTTACCGGTCTTTTCAGGTTTTTTTTCAACGTTTTTTTTAATTTATTTTTTTGGGACAGAGAGAGACAGAGCATGAACGGGGGAGGGTCAGAGAGAGAGGGAGACACAGAATCGGAAACAGGCTCCAGGCTCCGAGCCATCAGCCCAGAGCCTGACGCGGGGCTCGAACTCACTGACCGCGAGATCGTGACCTGGCTGAAGTCGGACGCTTAACCGACTGCGCCACCCAGGCGCCCCTCAGGTTTTTGATAATATGATAATTTGTTTTTCCTTAAAAATTGTCAATTTTATTCAGTTAAAAATGTATTAGCAAACAGTTATATATAGGATTTCATTATAACATTTGATCTCTTCCTTATCTGAGTCTTTTTATCATTACCAATTTTATGTCTTGTATTTTCCTTTCTATTTTTAAATATTTAATTAGGGTGGAGGAATGTTTATTAATATTTTTAAAGCACTAGAATTATTTTCACTTCTTTTGTTTTTCTGCTCTCCAATTGAAAAAATATATAATTTTACCTATATTGCCTCTTTTAGGTTTTCCTTTCCAATAATTTAACATCCCCATTTATTTTTATTTCTTTTTTATGGAGGCTTTCATTATTCTAAATTTGCTTCTAATTAGAGCTTTGACGAAGTCCCATATGGTTTGATAGGTACTGTTTTTGATATTTTTAAGTGTTTTATAAATACAGCTGTGATTTCCTCCTTGAACTAAATTATTTAAGAGGGTATTTTTAAAATTATGAAAATTAAGTGTGTAAAATATAGGTATTAATTTCTAGGTTTATTATAATATGACCAGACAATAAGGTAACTACAATTTCTCTTTTTTGAGATTTTTTTTCTTGTGATACGTGTAAGATCAGTATTTAAAATGCTCCCCAGACACTGAGAAATAAGGTGAGTCCTCTGTGGGGTAGGCAGTTTGGTATATTATTTATTGGCTTTATTACATGTATTTACATCCCATCTATATTTTGACTGTCATATGGTTATGCGAATTATATTAAAGTTTTGCATGATTGTTGTGTGTTTGTCATTTTTTCATTCTTCCCAACATGTTTCAGTGCTGTGTTATTTGATGCTTAAATATTTGTAATTGATATCTTCAAAGTGGGTTTTACTTTTCGTCACTTAAAAATAATTAACCTTTTTAATGTTGCTGGTCGTTTGGTTACCCAAATAGGAAAAAAATTAAACTTGATATCTGCTTCCCACTATGCACATTGATTGAAGATCTAAATGTGAAAAGTTAAAAAATGAAGTCTCTAGTGGACATTATAAGAGAATATCTTCATATCTTAAGGCAAGAAAATATTTCTTAAGCAGAACACAGAACTTACTAACATGAAGGGAATGATAAGTTGGACCATTGACAAGAACTTCTGTCATCAAAACATACAATGAAAGAGAGAAAAAGCAAACCAAAGAATGTAAGATACTTGCAGCATATGTATCTAACAAAGGCATTTTGTCCATATTATGTAAGAACTTCTATAAATCAGTATGAAAAAGACAGATAACCCAGCAGAAAAATGGGAAAGATAATTGAACAGGCAGTTTATAAAAGAGGATACTCAAATGGCTAATAAATATGTGAAAACTTGCTCAATTTATTCTTCAAGGAAGTGCTATATAAAATCATAATGAGATACTATTATAAAACTCACTAGAATGCCTAAAGTTAAAAAGATTGACAGTACCAAGTGTCAACAGAAAATGGATAATATTCACTGCTGCTAGCAGTGTAATTTGGGAAAATCACTTGAAAATTCTGGCAGCCCTGTGTATACAGATATATATAGATAGATCTATACATATCTATAGATCTCTATATATATTAGGTCTCTCTCTCTCTCTCTCTCTCTCTCTCTCTCTATATATATATATATATATATATATATGTATGTATAAGGTTAAGGTCTCTAGAGATAGCTATATATACATTAGGTCTCTCTCTATATATATGTATAAAGTCTCTAGAGATAGCTCTCTCTCTATATATACATTAGATCTCTCTCTCTCTCTCTCTCTCTCTCTCTCTCTCTCTATATATATATATATATATATATATATTAGGTACACAAATACCTGTATATCTCAGTGATTTCAATAGGAATTCATACAGGTATCCACTAAAAGTGCAGTCTTGTTCAAAGCAGCATCATTTGTGTTAGGAAAACCCTGGAAACAAAAATGTCATCACCAGTAAGATGGATAAATAAATTGTGGTATATTTAATACAATGAGTAGAGCAGTGAATGTACAAATTAAAGCTCTATGCAACAAAATTACACAAATCATATTTTCATTGAAAGAAATCAACCATAAAATACTATGTATTGTATATGATTCCATGCATATAAAATTCAAAAGCAGGCAGAACTAAGGAATTAGACCTGAAAGATAGCGGTTACTTTTGTGGATGAGAGAAGGGATGGGTAGTTATTGGGAAGTACCTCCTCCCCTCCGGGGGATTTTAGGTGTTAGTGATGTTTTGTTTCTTGATATGGGTAGTGGTTTATATGGGTTTCTGACTTTGGAATAATTCAGTGAATTGTGTTATTATTTGTGAACTTTTTGGCATGTGTATTATGCTTTGATAAAAGTCCAAGTTACATGAAACAAAAAATCTTTCATTAGTGCTAGGATACTATTAATGTTATTCATAACATAAATATAATACAATATAATAATCACAATTTTATCACATATTGAAGATATCAGTAAATAATATCTTCTGTCAGTTATTTGCCTGTTCTCATACCCAATCCCAACTCCTCTCCTGCTTGGTACTGCAGGGTTCATTAAAAACAGAAAGTGAGGAAAGTTTTTTCTGAGGAGATGATATTTGAGTTGATAATAGAAAAGGTCCAGCCATATAAAAATCAGGGGAAGAACATCTAGGGCAGAGTTTCATTTGGATGGGAGCAAGGTTTTGGGAGGAAAAAGATGACTGGTGTTGAATTGTATAGAACTTTACATGCCATGTTAAGGAGCTTAGACTTTACTCCAAGTACAGCGGGAAACTGTAGGTTCAATTGCTGTGTAGCAAAAAGACCCAACTACAGGTCGTCCAACAAAATAGGAGTTTCTTTCTCATGTAATAACAGTCCAGAATTGGTAGCTAAGCCCATTCCACAAGGTTGTCCAAGGATCTTAGTTCCTTCTGTCTTGGTCTTTAACCATCTCGTAAAGTGTTACTCCTCTCTTTATGGTCTAAGCCAACTTACCATCTATACGTCCATGTCTCTAACTTTAGAAAGAGGGAATGAAGGACTAGTAACTTCCTTTTCAAGTATAGCTTCCACTTATATTTCTAGTCCTTACTTATTCACATGGCCATTCTTAGTAGCATGAGAGGTTTTGAAGTATAGTCCCCCCGCTGGTTGGCCTTGTACCCTGTTAAAACTTGTTTGTGTGGGTTATTACTAAACAGAAGAAATGGATAATAAATACCAGGGGACAGTTAGTAGTAATGTCTGTCACAAAGCCACTGAAGTATTTTCAACAGGAGAGCAAACTTCCATTTTAGAAGGATTACTCTGGTTGCTGAGAATGGATTGTAGGAGGTGGGGAGGATAAAAAATGGAAATGGCGACCAGCTAGTCCAGGTTAGTGGTTTATAGTGACTTGGGCCAGGTGGAATCAATGGAAATGGAAAGAAGTAGATGGAATTAAAATATATTTAAAAAGAAGAACAATTTCCTGATAAAAGATCTCAGGATATGTGGGCTGAAGATGATAATTTTGGGAGCCATTAACATTTTTGGTAATTAAAACCATGGGACTGAATGAAATTCCCAGATTGAGTACATGTATGGAGAAAAGAAAAGGAGCTCAGGACTGAGACTTGGGGATCTTTAACATTTTGAGGTGGTAGCAAGAGCCAGCAAAAGAGACTGGAAGGAGTGACTAGTGAGAAAGGAAGAAAACTAGGACAATAAAAGGTTATGGGAGCTAAGGAAAGGATGTATTTCAAAAAGAATAGTTGTTTCTGTTGAATACTTGTAAAAAACTTGAGATTGGAACAGAAATGTGGTCACTGGATTTGACAATATGTAAGTCTTTCGGGAGCTTGTTGAGTGGATTAATAGGGTCAGAAGCCAGACTGTAGAAGACTGGAAAGGAGCCTTCAATTATACTTCATTAAGTTGAAGTATAAATTGGTACAACCACTTGAGAAAGCTTGTTGGTACTAAATCCATGAATAGTCAATGACTCTATGCTTCCATTTCCAGGTATATATCATCATGATAGCCTTGCATGTGTGTATATGATAACATGCTCAAGAATGTTCTTTAGCAGTATTGTTCATACAAGCAAAAATAAAAAAGAAGAGTCCTCAAGGGAAGTTGAGGAAGGTGAAGAAATGGCTTTGGTATGGAAGTGGGGAGCATTTACTGTATCTCTTAGCCTTGAGGAACATGTGGTTAGACCTACACACACACACACACACAACCTCCCTTTGAAATGAGTTGATACTGTTAGAGGACGACTAAGTTTCAGTGGAGTCCAAAAAGTCAAGAACACATTCAGCAGTTAAGCTAAGGATATAGTGGAGATTTCTGATCTCAGAGCTGGAGTTCCAGAAGGCATGTGCAGTAGAAGCATTTTAGACCTGGGCGGAGGGGGGGGGGGGAAGTGTAATCATCCATGTGCTCAGAAGGGGAATCTAAATATTTTTCTTTAAATGATTTCAGTGCCTACTACCAGAAAGGGTACCTCTTGAGTACCTCTGACTTATTTATACACTGGCTTTTATCATTTGGGAATCCTTATAAGTGAATAGAATATGACTAGAAAGAGGGGAAATAGTATATTTTTATATGCCCCAGTTACCTTAAAGCTGTCACATTGCTTATTTCAGCTTATCATGTCTGTATGTATGCACACGATGGAGATATGAACATCATGCATACACACACACAGAAAAATGTTGCTATTTTTTTTGGTTTTTCCTTTGAAATGTACTTTGTAATATTTTCGCGTATAGGTATACTACTGGTTGCATCTTTTAGAAGATTCCACTGAAAAGTTGTTGTAAAAGACTTGCTGCTGAAAAATTCTTTCCATTTTAATTGAGTCAGTTTTTAAAGTTCTTTTTAAAAATTTCATATAAATATATGAAAAGATTTAAAAGTAATCTGTAGTGTATTTTGTCAAGAAATCCTAAGAAATAAAAATGTTTTTCAAGGTGTGAATATATGTTCTTTTCCTTCAGGGCTGGTACTTCTAGTACAGGTTGGTGATTATGCAAATGTGTATGGTTTTATATATCAGTACTGAAAGTCTGATCTTAGTCATGTAAAAATCATTAAAGAAAAAGGTTGAGAGGGTGCTGCCCCAGAGTTTCAGGTTGTTTTCCCTAAATATTTTAGTATTGCAGATTTTATACATTCTACAAATTTATGACCTCAAAAATAATGATCATGTGTGTAGTTATTATGGAATTTATCATTACCAGCATCTTAAGCATAGCTAAGACTTATATATACTTTCTGTTTGTGACAACATGGGGAAGCTCAGGAATATACTGAGTCAGTAAATTAGTAACTTTTACTTTCTATGAATGTTTGTATGGTTGATAAAGTCTGTTGGGCTTCCAATATTATTATTTTTTTTCCAGTCTCGATATTGGGATGGAAATTTTATTTTTTTATTATTTTTTTTAATGAAATTTATTGTCAGATTGGTTTCCATACAACATCCAGTGCTCATCCCAACAGGTGCCCTCCTCAATGCCTGTCACCAACTTTCCCCTTCTCTCCACCCCCCATCAACCCTCAGTTCTCAGTATTTAAGGATCTCTTATGGTTTGCCTACTTCACTCTCTATAACTCTTTTTTCCCCCCTTCCCCAACCCCCTGGTCTTCTGTTGAGTTTCTCAAGATCCACATATGAGTGAAAACATAATGGTATCTGTCTTTCTCTGCCTGACTTATTTCATTTAGCATAACACTTTCCTGTTCCATCCACGCAGATTTCATTCTTTCTCATTGCCAAGTAGTATTCCATTGTATATATAAAACACATCTTCTTTATCCAATATTCTTTTAAAATTATGTCAGTGTATACCACATCTCCTTTACCCATTCATCAGTCAGTGGACACTTGGCCTGTTTCCATAATTTGGCTATTGTAGATAATGCCATAAACATAAGGGTGCAAGTATCCCTTTGAGTTAGTATTTTTGTGTTCTTTTGGTAGATAGCTAGAAATGCAATTGCTGGATTGTAGAGTAGTTCTATTTTTAATTTTTTGAGGAACCTCCATACTGTTTTCCAGAGTGTTTGCACTAGTTTGCATTCCCACCAACAGTGAAAGAGGGTTCCCCTCTCCATATCCTTGCCAATGCCTGTTGTTTCTTGTGTTGTTGGTTTAGCCATTCTGACAAGTGTGAGGTGGTATCTCATGGTAGTTTTGATTTGTATTTCCCTGATAATGAGTGAGGTTGAGCATCTTTTCATGTGTCTGTTGGCCATCTGTATGTTGTCTTTGGGAACATGTCTCTGTTCATGTCTTCTGAAAATTTTTTAATTGGATTATTTGTTTTTGGGGTGTTGAGTTTTATATGTTCTTTATGTATTTCAGATGCTAACCCAAATCAGATGTCATTTGCACATATCCCATTCTGTAGATTGCCTTTTAGTTTTGTTGATTCTTTTCTTTGCTGTGCAGAAGCTTTTTGTTTTGATATAGTCTCAGTTATTTATATTTGCTTTTGTTCCCCTTGCCTCAGTAGACTTATCTAGAAGGAAGTTGCTACAGCCAGTGTCAAAGAGGTCACTACCTGTGTTCTCCTCTAGGATTTTTATAATTTCAGGTCTCACATTTAGGTCTTTCATCCATTTTGAATTTATTTTTGTGTATGTTGTGAGAAAGTGATCCAGTTTCATTCTTTTGCATGTTGCTGTCCAGTTTTCCCAATACCATTTGTTAAAGAGACTGTCTTCTTTCCATTGGATATTCTTTCCTGCTTTATCAAAGATTAACTGACCATATAGCTGTGGGTTCATTTCTGGTTTTTCTGTTCTGTTCAATTGATCTATGTATACATTTTTGTGCCAGTACCATACTGTGTGATCACTACAACTTTGTGATATTACTCAGCCATAAAAAAAGAGTGAAATCTTGCCATTTGCAAGGAAATGGGTGGAGCTAGAGAGTATTATGCTAAGTGAAATAAGTCAGAGAAAGACAAATACCATATGATTTCACTCATATGTGGAGTTTAAGAAATGAAACAAGTGAACAAAGGGGAAAAGGGCATACAAAGAAACAGACTCTTAACTACAGAGAACAAACTGATGGTTACCTGAGGGAAGGTGGGTGGGAGGATGGGTTAAATAGGTGATGGGGATTAACGAGTACACTAGTTGTGATGAGGGCTGAGTGTTGTATGAAAGTGTTGAATCACTATATTGTATACTTGAAACTAATATTTCATTGTATGTTAACTGGAAATTTATTTAAAAAATTTTTTTTATTCTTTCTTTGGATTGACTGATTTATTTAAATTTTTGTTAGTTGATATACAGTGCAGTATTGGTCTCAGGAGTAGAATTCATTGATTCATCACTCGCAACACTGAGTGCTCATCACAAGTGCCCTTCTTACTACCCACCCACCTCCCTCTGTCAACCCATAGTTTGTTCTTTATCATTAGAGTCTCTTGTGGTTTGTTTCCCTCTCTTTTCCCCCCCTTCCCATATGTTCACCTGTTTTGTTTCTTAAATCCCACATATAAGTGAAATCATATGGTATTTTTCTTTCTCTGATTGACTTACTTCACTTAGCATAATACATTCTAGCTCTATACACATCATTGCAATGGCAAAATTGCATTCTTTTTGATGGCTGAGTAATATTCCATTTATTACACGTGTGTGTGTGTGTGTGTGTGTGTGTGTGTGTATACACACTTCACATTTTCTTTATCCATTCATCAGTTGGTGGACGTTTGGGCTCTCTCGATACTTTGACTATTATTGATAATGCTGCTATATAATTTACCCCTTTGAATCTGTATTTTTGTATCCCTTGGGTAAATATCTAATAGTGCAATTGGTGGGTTATGGAATAGTTCTATTTTTAGTTTTTTGAGGAACCTCCATACTGTTCTCCAGAGTGGCTGCACCAGTTTGCATTCCCATCAGGAGTGCAAGAGGGTTCCCTTTTCTCTGCATCTTTGCCAACACCTGTTGTTTCTTGTGTTGTTCATTTTAGTCATTCTGACAGTTGTGAGGTGGTACCTTATCATGGTTTTGATTTGTATTTTTTTGATGATAAGTGAGAACTAACGAATTTAAATAAAAGCTTAAAAAATGTAATTATGTCAGTGATTTTAGGTGTAAAATAATATTTTAGAGCAATGGCCCTCCAACTTTAATGTATTTAAAAAATCAGCTTAAAGCTTGCTAAAATGAAGATGTCTTCGGCCTTATTCCAAAAGATTTTGTCTTGTTCTATGTAAAACACTTGCTGAACTTACCTTAAAGATAAAAGAATAAAAAAAAAAATAGAAGCTTTGAAAGTTAGTGAATTGTGAAGTAGGAAATTAAAATATCATATCCAAGTCATTACTGTACCTGCATAGAAATTTACTTTAGTTTGACAGAAGTCTTTGTTATTATTCACCAAAATATTTCAAGTCGGTAGCCTTGATTTTGAAAATTTCCTTTGTTATAGTTTCTTTTATGTTTTATCCTTGTCTGCTATGCTCCCTCCGGTCTTCCTTTCTTTCCTTTAGTAAATGTTTGAGTATCTACAATGTATCATTCATTGTACTAGGAATCTGGAATGACTCAAATATGCAAAAGGCATGAATCTAGCCTTGGTGTTCTCATTTAAGAGGCTGAGAATCATTTATAAAATAATTGATAACTATATAATATACTGAATGACAAAGTTATTCGGGGTAGTGGAGAATTCACAAAACATGTGACATTTGTACTAGCTCCTAACAGATGAGTAGGAGTTTGTCAAAGGGATGAAAGGAAATGACATTCAAGTTAGTGAGAATAATATTTGCTAAGACCTAGAAGCATTCAAGAGGCTGGTTTGATGAGAGCAGGGTGATGGGTGAATTGTAGAAAATGAGGATGCTAAGATAGATTAGGACAAGGGACCTTTATCTTTTGATTCACTTTAATGCTTAATACACCAGTGTAATTTCAGTGAGTGTCAAGAGGAGAAAATGAATTTGGGATATTTTAAGAGAAGAGTTGGCAGGATTTACAGACTAGTTGGATATGAGTTAGGAGGGTTAAAATTGAACTACAGTGAGAGGGAGTAAGGGTGACTAATTGGAAGAGTAATGAAGATGTAGCATCTGGTGAAATTGGACGTATACAACTTTCAACCATGTTTGGATAAACAGGGAGCTCTTATCCAATGGCCAGACCTTATCTTTAAAAAACTTTGTTTCTTTTCAGCTCTATTGAGGTATAATTGACAATTAGATTGTAAGATATTTAAAGTGTTTAGTGTGATTATTTGATATACATCATGAGAGGTTTTCCACCATCACCTTATCTTTTTTGAAGTTATCTCAGCATATGAGCCATGTTTGTTCATGTGTTCCCCTTATGCCTATGAAAGTAAAGCAGAATGATCTTGTAGTTTGCTTCTAAAGCCTGTGCGTGACTCAGTTATTTTATTTTAGGAGTTGAAAACAAAGGTATAACCAGAGATATATTAGAAGATTTACGTGTAAATAAAGGTTTTCATGTTATAGTATAATTTTTAACAATAAAAAAATTGGAAATAAATGTTCTCAAAAAGGAATCAATCAGATAAATTGTGGTATATTTGTTTGCTGGACGGGTAAGCTAGGGAAAGGCTGGGCTGTTGTAACAAAGAGACTTAGTAATGATTCCATGGTTTAAATATTTTACTTTATTTCTTACTTTATAGGGGAGTGTTTCAGGTCAACTGGAAGTTCAGCTGCATGTGGCCGTTCAGGGACACAGATTCCACCCATCTTATTTTTCTACCATCTTCTGGGGCAGTAATGGTCTAAGTTTGGCTGTAGGCATATCCATCTGGCTTTATTGAAACTGTTCTTGCCAAGGTCCACAGTGATGACATAATGTTACATCCAATGGGACATTTTTAGTCCTTCTATTCTCTGTGACCTCTGGAGCTCCTGATCACTTGTTTATTAAACTTTTTCCTCCATATGGCTCCTGCTGTTTTTTTCTCCTAAGTATTTGTTCTTTGCATCTTTTTCATGTTCTTCCCCTTAGCCTTGCTTATGAAGGTTGGGCTCGCCAGTGTTCTGTCCTTGGCCTGCTTTCCTTTACATGTGCACCCATGATGATATCACCTGGGGCCCCTACCACATAATGATGTCTCCGAATCTGCATTTCTAGCCTGAAAACCTTTCTTTTCTTTTTCTTTTTCTTTTTTTAAAGTTTATTTACTTATTTTGAGAGAGAAAGATGCAGGGGGCAGAGAGAGAGAGAGAGAGAGGGAGACAGAGAATCACAAGCGGGCTTTGCATCCACAGTGCAGAGCACAAATGGAGCTCTAACTCAACAAACTTTGAGATCATGACCTGGGTCGGAACCAAGAGTCAGACCTTTAACTGACTGAGCCACCCAGGCGCCCCCTGAAAAGCTTTCTTTTATGCACCAAGACCTGTGTATGTATAACACTTGTACTTAAATATTCTGCAGGAAGTTCAGATTTAAGATACCCAAGATTGACTTAATATCTTTCTTCCCAAACTAGCTCTTGCCTGTCATAGCCACCTAGATCAGAAACCAGGAAGTCAGCCTAAGCAATTTCCTGTTCTCCCTCCTCCACTGAGACCCTAACACTTTGTTAAATATTCCTGTTGAGTGTTTTTGCTGGCATTTGCTCTTTCCTGTATCCATTGCCACAGTCTTAGTTCAGGATAAGATTAAGAGCTTCTTTAGGGAACTGTGTTTCTATTCAAGCTCCCTTCCAATTTTATTTATTGATTAAATAGGTTAGTGATTCCTTTTACTGGTGTTTGGTGGATAACAGCTGGATGTTTAAATTGTATAACATCTGGCACAGTGCCAAGTTCAGTTCAGCTGTTAACAACTAAATTATATTAATAATAAATGAAAAGAGCTTATGAATAAAGATGAATTAAGATTAGTAATTATATTAGTTTAGTAATTGTAATATTCAAAGAATTATGGGAGAAAAATTTAATACTATTTAGGAAAAAAGAACTAGAGCTAAAGAAAATTAGAACTAGAGCTAAAGAAAATCCAGTGTGTTGTAGCTTTTAGCACCCTGTAGGGAAAGGAAGAACAAATAGTTTTCAGACTCAGTTGGTGTGTTAGTTCAACTTCTCCTTTAAATTTGGCAGGACTCCTATGTGCCCTGCTAAAGCTGAACAGAACAGAAAGCCAAGCCATAGACTGTCATGCATGACAGTTCTAGCCAGTTAACCCAGATTCCTTCTGGACATCTTGCCCACCTGTTTTGTTCTCTTATTGGCATTGGGACTGCTAGCTTCTATTCTCTTGTGATCTTCACATTCTCCCTTGCAGTTTCCTTGACTCTGGCATATCTCTGTATGTCTGTATGTACTCACCGAATTTTAATGTCTTCTGTGCTTCAGAGTGAGAAACTTTCTTCTCTATTCCCAGTTCATTGGTTGAGTCACTTTTGGCTTTCCTGCCAGAAGAGAGGTATTTGAGCATAGTCAGTATTTTTGAAAAGTAAGTATTGTGCTGGGTGGCATGTATGGCAAAAAAAAAAAAAAAAGGCATTTTACCTAGTTCCAGATTAGTAGTAATTTTCCTCTTCCTTCTGCTAGCTAACATTTATTGTGTTTTCACTGTGAGTAGGGCACTGTTTCACATACTTTAAATCTTAATCCATTTAATTCTCACAACAACCCTATAAGATAAAGACTAACCCCATTTTACAGGCAAGTCAACTGAGGCCCAGAAAAGTTAAATTTGATCCATGCTAGTAAGTGATGGAGCTGGGATTCAAATCAAGGCATAATGCTTCCAGAGCCTGGTTTTCAATCACCATTCTGTACTGACCCTTAGAAGAGGGGATGGTACAGGTACATATATAGCTAATACAAATAGAGATGTTCTTTTAGATAATGAAACCAAAACACCACATGCAAACTGTGTGAGTCATCATTATGGAGGGAAAGGAATACTGAAACTGCCATCAACTAGTTCTGTAACTTTGGGGAAGACTGAGGCCTTTGCATTCTTCATCTTGTAGAGTTCCAAGGTCTCTTTTAAAAAAAATTATGTAGAATTCCAGGTTTTCCTCTTTATTAATTTAGGCCTTATACTTTCCTCCTTTCCCTGTTTTGTTTACATTCAGGTGCCTACTACAGGTTAAATCATATCTTCTCAAAATTTTTACTTTTTGTTTAAGTTCCACAAATGAGTTACAGTTTTGTATGTGATACCATGGCCCATTATCATGTATTTTTGCCCCTGTAGAACAAACCAGATCCTCTTAGACATAAACACATTCAGTAATCAACTGGCCAATGAATTATGTATTTGCTGTGTATTTGTCAAATATCTGCCTCTGTGCTAGACCTGTAAAATCTTGATATAAGTTAGTCAGTAGTTGGGTGTTGGTTCTGCTCCCCAGAGATCTTACAGAAATGATCACTGTATAATATTTTGAAGCCTGGCCTTTAAAATTTGTTCATTTTTGTGGTATGACAAAATATTAAAATGACATTTTGAAACATTTTGTGTCAGAGAGGCACACACATAGTGATTTCAAAAATTTCAAAAAGATATTTACCCACAGTCTACAGTTACAAACATATTGTTCATAAATGTGTGTATCTATGTATAAGTAAGTGAACCAAAATTTTATAGAACAGTTTTTATTACTATATGTTATGCACTGTAATTTTTTAATTCTGTTCTATATCATTTTTTTAAAAAATTGGTTGCAGTCTATCAAACTGAGTTTGCAACCCAGTAAAGTATCTTAACCTACAGACTGAAAAATGCTACACTTAACAAAAAAGAAGGCAAATTATATATGCTGTTTTTCTGATTTTCTAGTTTTCAAATATATCTTTGAGAATTTATTTATCTCTTTATAAATTAGGATTTCATAAACTTTACTATAAGGGCAGAAAATTGATTCTCCTTGTCTTTGGACCATAGGAACCTAATTGATTTTTATACAAGATTACTTGAAGCATTAGGTTGCATTATTCTCACATAAATTTTAGACTAAGAGTCATACTATGTATTACTATCATAATTTTTAACAAAATTGATTTTTATCAGATTATATCATTAGGATAAAACACATTTTTAACACTTAAGCTCCCACCTCATACTTCTTTATGGATAATTACATTAAACTTAAAAAAAATTCTGTAAGAATGAAATTTGTCTTTATTTAAAGAACCTATGGCTCTTTTTTTTTTTTTTAGCCTTATAAAGCTGATTCTTATTATGAGGCAATGTTGCGCAGTTGTTAAGCACATAGGTTCTAGAACCACATTTCAAGGTTTCACATCTCAACTGTCAGTTGTAGGACATTTTCGAAAGTTAGTTGCTTAATCTCCATGTGCCTCAGTTTCTTTAGATTACCTTAGTGGAGTGGTTATCATGGTTCAGTGTTAATATAGAGAAACAGGCCATACAAAATAGATGGGTAAAATTGTGAACATACCACTTTAGTAAATAGGGTAGAGTTAGGATGTATACAGATTGATCTATTGTTCTTATTTAAAGATATGATGCTGAGCACTCCACCCCCTCTTGTCCACATACATTCCTCTCTATTCTGGCATATCCATTCATTCTTAAATCTTACAGTTCTTTAAGGTGTTGCAGATGTTAGATTAAAAGACCTTCTCTCCTAGAATAAGTCATAGTAGGTGTTATGCTGGAAGTTTGAAACTTCATTTTTTAAAAGTTTTATTTATATTTAAAAAGTTTTAAGTTTTATTTGAGAGAGAGAGAAAAAAAAGCACAGGTGGCGGATGGGCAGAAGGAGAGAGAGAATCCCAAGTAGGCTCAGCACTGTCAGCGTGGAGCCTGATGTAGGGCTCAAACCTGTGAACCATGAGATCATGACCTGAGCTGAAGTTGGACTCCCAGCTGACTGAGCCACCCAGGTGTCCCCTGCAACTTCAATTTTGTTTGAACTTCAGTCTTCTTCAAAGCCTCTGCTTTGAAGCCCCTCCCATTCCTTCTTCCTTCCTTCAGTTAGCTTTGCTGTACAACAAACTCTTCCAAAATTTAGTGGCTTCAAACAACATTCTTTTTATTATTGCTCTTCATTTTCTGGTTAGCCAGGAGGTTCTATAGTTCACAGGTGGGTTGGCTGTGGCTAGGTGGTCCTGGATGGTCTCACATATCTGGCTGGCATTTGTCAGGCTGGTTGCCCTAGGGAACCTCATGTGAGATGGCTTGTCTCTGTTCTAAGTTACGTCTTATTCTGCAATAGGCTAGCCTAGAATTTGTCACATAGTAGGCTTGACATAGCTAGAGAAGACGAACATTAATGTGCAAGCACTCATTAAGCCTCTGCTTGGGTCATGTTTGTTGATGTCCCATTCATTGGTCAAAGGCAATTACATGGAAAAGTCCAGAGTCATTGTGGAAGAGTCCTATATAAGGGAATAAATACAGAGAAATGGGATTCTTTGGAAGTATTTTTGGCCATTCTTAGTTACTGAATTTTTTTTTTCATTAATGCTCTTTATTTACAAGTAAACAATCAATTAAGGAGAGTAATAGTTTTCTTGTTTTAATTTTGTGCTCCTGAGTTATTGAATTTTTACCACAGCGTAGATCCCAATACATATTAGTTTTGATTATAGTTTTATTGTTTGACACACACGCATTTATTCTGATTTGATGGAAACTTGCTTCGTGTTTATTTCATGCCACTTTAGTAACTATTTTCTGTTTCTAATAGATTTCTGATAGATACCTGGCTGTAGTCATTAATCCTTTGAATCTAACATCCAGATGTCTGTGGGAGACAGGCAGTTAACTGAGTGAGGTTAGCCTAGTTTGCACATAAACAAATATGCTCTGTCATAAATTGGAAAGTGAAAGATGCCTACCCAAAGGGTACATAGCCTCTACTCACACATCAGGTGAGGATGTGGATTCAGTATTTCCAGGTCTCTTGATTTTTCAAAAAAGTAGGAAATCTACGTTTTGATGTGAAATCTCACATTTAGTGTGAAATGTGATTTTGAATGCTAAAATTTAATTAAAAATTTAAAATGCCTTTTTCAATGGCAAAAACAATAGTGATGCTCTTTTAGCTGAATAAAATAAGCCTGCCAATTTGTGACTAAGGGATCTGAAACAGCCACTATCCAAAGGACTTCTGCTTTTGGTCCAAACCTGAAGAGTTCGTCTCATCTGCCACTGCTTCCCAGTTTGTGGTGTTCTCCATATTTTCATTCTGGATGAATACTTATTTTCCTCAATACTTATATTCTCTGCCCCTATGACTTAGGAATGCCCTTGGATTTTGTCATCCTTATCCCATTCTACAGCCAGCTGGTATTCTTACTGATCCTTTAAAACTCAGCTTGGAAATTCCACTTTTATAAAACTTCACTGAATGTTATTTCTCTGTCTGAAACTCAAAGCACTTTGAGTCTTTGTTATGGCATTGATAATAATCTTCCTTGTATTGAAGTTGTTTGTATGCTTTATTATCATTCTGCTAGAATGTGGAGTTCATATCTCGGCTGGACTTTGTATTTCCTGCATTACTTAGCATGGCTATCATGTCTGGAATGCCTGCCTCCCTAATCAGGGGAGGTCTCACTCAAAGAGGAGCACTTTATTTGAAGGTTTCCTTTTCCTGACAGGTTTAGTTTGGAGTCCAGGGCTGAAGAAAAAAAAAAAAAAAAAAGAATCTGTTGTTGAGATTTTCATCCGTGGAACCTCTGTGGAAGTTGAAGCTAGGAAGAAAGGCAGGGGGATTGAGTCTCAGGCCAATTAAAGAAGTGAGCTATTAAATTGGAAGGGAAAAACAGGCAGGAATCTGGGATATGGCATCATGATTATTAGGCAGGCATGATCATAGGAGATACAGGTGTCGCAGATCAATAGGCTAGCTGGTTTTAATATATAATCTCAGGAACACAGCCTGCATCTCTGGGGTTCCTTGAGGTCTGAGGCTGTGTTCCTTAAAGCCTCTTAATGAACCCAATATTTTTCTGATCGTCTTGATTATAAATTTAATTTAATGTAAACATTAATTTCTATAGATATTTGCTTGATCTTTACTTTTAAATTTTGTAGCATGGTCTTACTGATTTTTCTGGCATCCTCAGAATTGAAGAGGTACACTGGCAAGAGGCCCCTTGTTGCGGGAAACACTCAGCCAATTGGTGCTCTTGGTGGCTTTTCTGTATCATGCCCATGGTTGCTAGAACACTTAGTATGAGGGAACTTAAGAATTTGGACTATTCTTAGGCACTTCAGATGACTATCCTCCTGCATCTTTGTTTTCCAAACATGGTCAGGGGACCCAGTGGTGGTCCCTTAGCTGTTTATCAAGTGGCCTTTAGGTAGTGTGGCAGTTCCAAGCAAATGTGATGAGACAGTTTTACTCAATATATTTTAAAAGTTTGAAATGTAAAATATAATTATGATTTTTATGAAAATTCTATTTTGTTATCAGTTATAGTCTTAAAAGTTATGCTTTTAAAATAGGGTAATATTGGTCAGTTAATCTTAATGAAGATTCAGTTAACAAAGTTTGCTTCTCCTAATGTATCTTAATGTCATTAGTGAGTTAATAAAGAATTTGATTAAATTTGTTTTTGTTGTTGTTGCTATAGCATTGCATTATATTCCTACCTCATAAAAGGGATCAATGTCTTTAAAGTGGTTTAATTGATGCCTAAGAAAAGAGGTGAAATTGTAACATAAATGCCAGAATTCAGAATTAAGTCATAAATGTAAATAGTAAACAGAGTTCTAGTGCAAATAGAGTATGTGTTGGGATAAATAATCCGCAAGTTTGATGATCTTGCATAAACAAATAAGAGAAAATATAAATAGAAGATACATGATTAATATCAGCAAATTTGATTTTACTATGTAGTCCTCTAATCCCTGGTGTGTTGTATGTTATGAACCATTGTCAAATAGTAGCAGGAAACAACCAAGGTCTTTGTATTATTTTTAAGGTATTGTAACGACATTGATAAACCAATTACATTTTTTTCCTAGGACAAAAGCAAATAATGCTTTGAGGGGGGAATTCCTATGTTTGTAATAGAGAAGAGACTTAAACAACAGGCACCTAATTCAGAATTGGACTCTTTGAAATAAAAAATAGGTAAATGAGAGCTTGCATAGCATATTGGGTAAGAGCATGGGCTGCCTGAGTTCAAATCCCAGGTTTGTACTTACCAGCGGTATGTACTTGGTCAAACCACCTCCTTTCTATATGCTTTAGCTTCCTTATCTACACAGAGGGAATATTAGAAATATATAGTACATAGATTTGTTAGGATGCTAGGAGCTAATATTTATAAGCATTAGAACAGCATCTGGTGCCTAGTAAATGTTATATAAGAATTAAATAAACTAGAACTAAATAAAAATGTCCATTAGAAATGTTTTTGTAAAGATGAGATTATGATTCAAATAGATATAAAATAAACACTTATGAACAATTTTATTTAACTCTGGTTCAGAAGAGAATTTAAAGGGATCACATATATAGGTAGTAAGGAACTCTGAAAGGAATTTGCAAATAAATGCAAATTGACCACAGGACAATATCAGTTGCATTCAAGGGAACAATTTATTTGTGTTTCCATGGACAAGAATCATTTGCATTTTTATCTGCTTTCTATAACTTACAGAATTGTATAATAGCTCAAAGACAATGAAAGACATTATGCCGATGGGTAAACTAGATGGGATACCCACTATTATATTTTCTCCTCCATATCAAAGTCTTTCACAGTTTTTTTTTTGGACAAAATATTACAAACAAATGATAATAAAACCAATTGAAGGTTAATAACAAATATTATTTGTTACTATTCCTCAGAGTAGGAAGTAGAAGGGACAATTTTTTTTTCAAATACCACTTTTGAATGTTACATGATATTAACAAAGACATTCTATTTAACCAAACTTTAGTTTGGTTCCTCTAAGCCCTTTTATTGACTAGGATCCATTCTTGGTAGACCTGCATAGCTCAGTGTTAGCAAGAATCTTGCTAAGTCAATTTGGAGAGTATTCCCTACCCTGGATGTCTGATTGTCTTCTTTATCTGATTTTTGAAGCCTTTTGTCTTCACTCCTGACTGATTGGGGATCTATTAGTGAGGCTAACTCCTGAGCCAATGCCCTAGATGACAGCCATTAATCTTAGGATTCTAAGTATACTCTCTGAAGCTGGGTTAGAGGCCCAGGCTTCTTTGTTTGAAAGGTACTTCTTGGGCTAGAAGTCTTTCTTCTTGGCTTTTTGTTTTCAGTGGCAATTTACCCCTGGGCTGCGAAGGATTCTCCTGGCTCTGTTTAGGCCTGTTTTCTGTATTTAATCCTGCTTCTCCCTTGGGAACTTCTGAGTCCACTGAAATGCCCTTCTTGAGGTTTTGTTGATTATATGCTATGCTATCTCTGCCTACTTTCTTTCTTGCTGGCATGACTTTACTAAGGATAATTTGGAACTTCATTGGCTTCTTTTGGAAAACTTAAGATCTCCAAAACTGGCTCCTCTAAGATCTCTCTCTTCCCATTGCTTCTGATCCTCCTTCCTCCCCTTATAGTTGTTGATCTTCTTTTCAACTCCCTTGAATTTCTTGATGTGTACCTTTTCGTATTTCTACCTTCAACATCCCTCTTTTCCCTTCCCACTGAAGCTTCTCAACTCCCTATAGTCATTTGGACTTTAGGCTCCCTACTGCTCATCAGGGGCTCTCAAGGGACTCAGGGACTACTGAAAGCAACTACTCATGGCAGAAAAGGAAGAAAAGATAATTGGAAACAGACCAGATGCTTTATTACTCAGATAAACTTTGGAGACATCCAGACAACTGCTTGATGTCTCCTCAGTTTGTCACCTAAAATTTCCATCTATAGGGTATTGAAGAGGGCATCTTTTGGGATGGGCACAGGGTGTTGTATGGAAACCAATTTGACAATGAATTTAATATATTAAAAAAATAAAAAAATAAAATTTCCATCTATAGCCTCTATACGATTATAATTTTTTTTTAACGTTTATTTATTTTTGAGACAGAGAGAGACAGAGCATGAACGGGGGGAGGGTGAGAGAGATAGGGAGACACAGAATCTGAAAAAGGCTCCAGGCTCTGAGCTGTCAGCACAGAGCCCGACACGGGGCTCTAACTCACAAACTGTGAAATCATGACCTGAGCCGAAGTCGGACGCTTAACCGACTGAGCCACCCAGGCGCCCCTCTATATGATTATATATCAGGGAAAATGAAAATTCTTGAAAGTCTCCTCCACAAATGTTGGTTAAAAAGCATTACCCCTCATATTGAACAGGTTACCTTGATTTTTTCCTTCTGCCAGAAACAAAGTTTAGATAAAAATATCAAGGGGAGCATAGATCAGAGTGTATTACTGTGTTTACCTGACTTATGGCTAAAATTTTAGAATGAAAGCCACAAGATCTTTATATCTGTTTTTATGTATGTATATATTTGTATGTATATTATGTATATGTGATATTTTTCTACTTTTGGATTGTATTACCACATTAATCCATAAAATCCCATAAAGGAACTCTATTAAAATTGGCTGAAAGGTAAATGAGAGCTTATAAAAATATTCCTAAAACTCTCAGAAACAGAAACTAATCCAAATACTTTGCTTTTCAACTTTATATGACTTGAGTAAATTTTTGGTAAATAATATTCGGTTAATATTTTTGGCTTAATAAAAATAACTATCTTCTGAGTTATTAGTAATATGATAAGAGCATACATTTTGCTGTACTTGGGTACAACAAATAACGTTGTATTATATCTGGATGTTTAAGATTATAAAAATTTTAAATTCAACCCAAGACCAAATATATAAGTAAAAATGCAGGAAAAATTAATGCCGGATATTCATGACACCTTGTATTTGAAACATAGCAGTAAAAGAAAAATCCATTTATTTAACTTTTTTAGGTTTTTGCTTTTGTGCTGCTTTCCTAACATTCATGTACTGTAAAAATAATTAACTGGGAAATAACTTGAGATGATGATGAGCTTTGTTTCATGTTGAATATGTCTGCCTAAAAATAGTTTCCATGTCTTTGCAAGACCTACATATTCCAGTTTTAGTTAGCATTCTGCTAAATCAGTTTAGAGAGAATACTCCACCCTCAATATTGATCAAATTCCACATCCCCTTCCATACCCCAAGTGATGTCTGATCACCCTAGCCTGCCTTTAGCAAGAAGCCTAAGTCTGTTCAATCAGAATCTCCCCCTGCCTCTAATTTTTCTTCTTAGTGATTTTCCTTCCATTGATTCCCACTCTGCTCATGGCTGCAAATCCCTGCTTGTCCTTGCTGTATTGGGAATTGAGCCCCATTCTGTACTGAGATCTTTTTTTCCCAGTTGCAGTATTTTCCAGAATAAAAATCTGTTTTTACTACTTTAATTACTGTCTTTTTTGCTGTTGTTTGTTTATATGTTTTATAATATAAATAGTATGCAATCTGGAAGAACAATTACTGTCATATGTGTACATTGACAGATATTTCAACTTGTAGTTGGATAAAGCCAATTATGTGCAAAATGTGAATTAGTTTTTGTGTACATATATAACGTCCATGAGGTAGCAATGCTTGACAGTTTTCTGTCTTATTGCCGAAAACTCAGGATGTAGGAAAAGATACATTGGAAGAGCTGATCAAACACAGTTGTGTGAAAAGGAAGGCAATGCATTGCCATTCAAATAAAAGAAATTATTTTCTGGTGGTAATGTACATTGCTGCATTTACAGAGAGTAGTTGGTGGTCAAAAGTATGAGGTCTGGTTTTGGCTTATTGCTAAAGGAAATACAGATACTTATTAATACTCTCAAATTATAGCTCTTGAGTAAATTTATGCCTTTTTTATATACCGTGTGAGACATTGGGCAGCAAGTATAAGTCTGGCTATGAGGAAGAAGGATGCTTATACTTATTCATGATGCTGATGATTCTAATAAGACCGTTTTGAGTAACTTATTTGAATAACATGTCACAGCAGTATATTTATTTGATATGTTGAATTTGCTTGAACCTTTAGACTCAAAATGTCACAATTTTAAAATTTGCAGATGAGAGATGAGGATTTCTTTTAAGAAAACTGAAATGTGGTATAAATGCTTGAACTTTAAGTCTTTCCAATACCATTCTTTGATAATATCTTTATATTTGGAGAAAGAAATACATGATTTATTGTCACATATGTTAAAAAGTCACATTATTACAAATACAATTTTACATACATAATGCTTCATGAACAAATGAAGAAGTAGCTTTTAGAACTAAATGCAACTTTAGGAAGGATTAGAAATCTATCTACTTTGTATCCCAAGTTGGAAAGTCAAACTTTATGCTTTCATTTGTGATATGCTTATCAACTTAATGCCTGATGGAGTTCTGAAACTCATCAGTGAGAAGTGTTTATAATTTCAGGTTTACAACAGTCCAAATACGTATACTTTTTTTTTTTTTTTTTGACAAACCACCAAATATTTATTGTCATTCAATAATCTTTAACTGGGAATTAGGACTTTATAATTTGGTAAAAGTAGTAAGACTAGAAACTGATTGGGTGTGGAACTCAAGGTGTTCTGGCTCAAAGTCTTTGTCAATGGGCCAGGCATTGGCCTGGCAAGAGCACAAACAAAATTCTTTCACTGATGGGAATAACAACAACAACAACAACAATAATAATAATAAATGTAATGATACATTTTTCAAAGTAATATTGTTTGAAAATATTTCTTAACTACTGTGTTTTTCTGAATATAGATGTTGACATAACTTGTCATCTTTGTAAATCCTTTGTTAAAAAAAAGGTAGTGTTTGTTGAGAGCTTACTGTGGAACAAGTATTATTCTAAGTATTATGAACTCATAATTGTGAAGGAGCCAGTAATTTACAGACTGAAGCATAGAGAAAATAAATAACCTTTCCAGTATCACCCAGTTGTTAACTGGTAGATCAAAATTTGAACAGAGACAGTCTGGTAGTAAAGTGTGTGCTTTTAGCCATTACCTGACAAGGACAGACGGTACTGGAGAAGTCCTTGAGGTGGTTTTATTTTTTTATTATTGTTTTATTTTGAGGTCCTCTAATGCCTTTCTCTGCTCTTTTCACATACAATTTTCCCATTTTCTCCTCCTCCTCCTTATTATTACTACTACCATTGTCAACACTAATGAATATTTTGATTAGAATCCTTTAAGGAGAGCAGTGATTACAAAGAAGGGGATGCCTTGGAGACAGAAAGAGAGAAAAGATCACTTTTGTGGCCCAGGATCATATCCTTACTCTTGGCCAATTTTTTTCTATGGCTATGGGGGCCCAAAGACAATTTAAGTGACTTGTAACCTATCATCTCTAATCTCCTAAATACTTCAAAATTGCATGCTCATTTAAGAGTATCATAGTGAACTGATAGCATTATCTTCTCCCTTGAAAGATTTGCACAGATCATAAACACTTTAAAAAGTTTGAGTTTATAAATCACCTTTTGTAGAGGTATATTAAAAAGCTTTCTATGTATAGTAATATGATGTTTTTTAAATCATTGATTTTGTAAACCTCTGTGTACTGTATTAACATCACTTGTTAAGAATGAATGAATCTCAAATTATAGTATTATCATAAAAGATTTAAAAGTAGGTCAAGTTGTAGAATGTAATGTTTTGGCTTGTTTTCAACTTACCAGTTTGCTGGCTGTTGTGTGCAAGACAGCTTTTCTCTTTTAAATCTAGCAGCGCCCTCTAGAGTGAAAGGTTAATACAATTTGATAAGAAAAGCAGTTTGACCCATTCAAGTATTTTTGATCCTTCCCATTTTGAGGGGCATTTGTTACTTACAAGTAGCAAAGAGTGGAATCAACATGTTTTTGTTCTGGGTGAATATTTTTTTCAAGGATGACTTGGTAACTACAACAAAATAGAAAGAAGCTCATTCACTGTGAAAATTTATTTTTGTCTTGGCAAATCTTTCAAGGGAGAAGATAATGCTATCAGTTCACTATGATACTCTTAAATGAGCATGCAATTTTGAAGTATTTAGGAGATTAGAGATGATAGGTTACAAGCCACTTAAATTGTCTTTGGGCCCCCATAGCCATAGTTGTACATCTTTTTCTTATCTTCTTATGAAACTTGATCGTTCATAATTTTATTTTAAAATTGATATTTTCATAATAATAAGAAACATTGAGCTTTTTTGACCAATATAACATGTCTAAATTTATTGACTGCCTATTATATACGTGATGTACTGCATTTGTATTGAGGAATACATAATAAATAGAGAATAAGCCACACCCCTGGTACTTACACATTTATTTCCACTTGTCTTGTATATCAGATTGTGACCCATATTGGCTATTTTATCAAAATTGTCCTTAAATAAATTAAGACTATACTATTGATATATATATATATATATATATATATATATATATATATATATTCTTTTTTTTTATTACAGAAGAAAATACTCAGGAAACATCACAGGTGAAGAAAAGTTTGAGTGAAAAAGTTTCTCTCTATAGAGGTGACATCACATTGCTAGAGGTAGATGCTATAGTCAATGCGGGTGAGTACTTGATTTTTTTGTGATGTATTATATAAGTATTATTTTAAATTATTTTTCATAAACAGGAATGTAGGTATTTTAGGAAAAGATGTCCTTCCTGGTATAGAAATATCTTATGTACTTCCCTTCTGGATTAAAAACACTGATGATTTATTTTACGTATGTGCTGCAGTTAATTTGCTAACTCATGGTATCCATGCTAAGTTGAGACTAGGGTACTAGATCATTGGAAAAGTGATAGATTATTGCAGAAAGTTCCTCAGAAAGAACTTTACCAGCTCTATTGTTGCTGGTTTCACACTTGGGTTAATAATGTGCCAACATAAAAACAAATTCATCAAGCTTTTTCCTTCTTTTGAATAGGTTGTAAAGAGATTGAACTACACCAAAAAAAGTAATCTAGAAAGTAATTATTTCTGCAGTTTCCAAATCACAGTTGTTTGGTTGCTCATGTTTGCTATGAAATGCTTTATTCTAATTATTTCAATAATCAAGTAATTTTTATGTTTGAAAATAGGGGAAATTAACTTATTTATGGTGGTATCTCCTATATATTTTATTATGTGACTATATGTCAAATACATAGTAGTTGTGATTCTATAAAAATAAATGTCAATAATAAAAGGATATTTAATGATTTTAATTTGTGTTTTGTAAAGGTAGGCTTTTTTCAGCCTATCTTGGGCTTGAAAATGCCAAATAAAAATAAATTTGGACTTAGGTAAGGAGAGACTTTGTTCAGAAAGATTATTACAGTAAGGGGAAGAGTACTATTGTAATAGGAGGAGAAAGAATATTGCAGTAAGAAGAACCACTTTGACCACAAGATCTATAAGTATCTCAAAGATCAATCAGAAAGGGGCTTTTCTTTTATAAGGAGGAGTAAACAGGCTAAAAAGAATTGGGTGTGGGGGACTGGGATGAATGGATGGCATGATTGGACAGTTGATCAGGGAATAATCTTCCCCTGAGGTCCGCTGATTCTTGGGAGGGGTCATTCAGGAAGGATTGTTCACCTTCCATTGCTCAAGGATGGGTCAAAGTCCAGGGACTTGAAAGAAGGAGAAAAGCCTTACTAAAGTTTGGTCAACTCCAGTTAAGAGCTGTTGACCAATCAGAATGGTCAATATGGACAAACAGTTCAGCTAATCATTTATGAGTGAAAGAATGGGAATTTGGAAGATGTGTCTTGGTCTTGTCATAGGTTACAAGGGATCATCCATGAGTTTTATCTCAGTCACACGGGGAGCATATTTCTGTGCTGGTAAGCTGTTTCCTCGAACACAAAAGGCTGAGGGGTAATTTTTTGGCAGTCTCTGTTTTCCAGGAGTACAGGGTTCATGTGAAGTTCAACATTGTCTTGAAGTTTCCTCTGGTGATGAGTAAATTCACACAGGATAGTAGGAACATGCTTTGGTGGGTGAACAGAAGGATCTCACAGAGATCTGGAATGTTGTTTAGGAGATAGACTTCTAGCAGGAAGTCTGGAAGTCTAGTCAGCTTGTTATTCCCTCAGAATTGGCTGTCGGTTGCTTTGTACTGTAATTTGCTTTGCCATAGTCAGAGCTGTTTTTTCTTTTTCTCCTCTTCTGATTCCCCTGTGATTCCTTTCTCCTCTGCTGCATCTCTAAAATGCAAAACCTTCATGAGAGGGGATCAGCCTTGGTCATTTAATCACCACTCAATATGAATCACTTATTTTGGATAGAATTACATCTTCATGCCACCTCATAGGCTACAAGTCTCCCTTATATCTAGTCTCTGTGGACTGTTCATTTGTAGCCCTGGGTATCAAGATGCTTTTCTCTGATCTATGGGGCCTCTGGGGAAGACATGCCCTTAGAAAGAATCCCATGAACTCCTTTCCAGTACAGAAGTTTAATCAGATATTATTGTAGCTATTAAGTCATTAATGATTTATTATGCTCTAAATCCTATAAATATGTAAGCTTTAATTCAAAAAAAATTTAAAAGCTTTTATGTATATATAACACCAACCTTCCTGTATATTCTTGTAATTTCTAGCTGTTAATCCTAGCTCTGTTCTGTGGAGTACAACTAGTGACATGTATTTTCTTCTTAAATACCTGAAAATAACTCTTGAGTTTCTCTTTCTTGTTATTAACATAACATTGGATTTGCCACGTTGGCACACTTAATAATAGCAGCAATTATGGTTTTTCTTGGGTTTTGTTAATTGTGTACATGTGTAGCTCCCCCTTGAGACTATAGAATGGTGTCTTTTCATTTTTTTTGTGTCACCCTCCAAAGCGATGTCATGCCATTATGTTCTTAATAAACACTTGATACTGTATATGTGTTAAATTGAACTACGTGCAATTGAACCATATGCTACAAAGCACCTCTGAGCAATTGCACATTCAGCATTGAGGACTTGATATAGTGAAACAATTTGGCTCTGATTTTTAAAATGAATTATTTGATCAATTAATAAAAATAATTATGGGGTGGGGCGCCTGGGTGGCCCAGTCAGTTAAGTGTCCAACTTTGGCTCAGGTCATGATTTCATAGCTCATGGGATTGAGCCCCTCATCGGGCTCTCTGTTGTCAGTGCAGAGCTCACTTCAGAACCTCTGTCTGGCTCTGCCCCTCCCCCACTCTAGCACATGTTCTCTCTAAAAAATAAATAGACATTAAAAAATAATTATGGGATAATTTTTACTGAAATAGAATAAAATGGTGCTAAACAGGAAAACATCACTAATAGAAAAAGAACATCCTATCACTATTTTGATTCTTGTCCTTCCCTGTATGCATAATTTTTTCATAGCTGCCACATAGCTGTGTACAAGGGTTTGATGAATTAATATGAAGGGAGGCAGTAACTTTCACTCACTCCCAAAAAACATTTGGCACCTTTAGCTCACCTCTCTGGCTGAGATTATATTATAATTTGGCCATGTTCTGCATCTCACAAAGACAAACTCATTAGGAAGTTCCTGGGTGTATGGAAAAGAGATGCCAAATGTACAGTGTAATGAATCTATTTACAGCTTTCTGCTGTGCAGTTTGTTTGCCTGGTGTGTAAAGAGAGGAACAGCATTTTATTCTTTCAAGTGAACAAGGCAACATGGCAGGAGACTTCAGAGCTGCCTCTAGTGAGAGGGGAATGAGAGGCAGTGCCCCCCTCCCCCCACCCCCCCAGTCAGGGTGCCAAAGCAGCCCAGACATCACTTCCTATCAAACTTCTAAAGGTTCTCTTCCCACGTTCATGTTATATTAGTTCATTGGAACACCAGGGATTATTTGCCGTGAATGAAATGATTTGATATTTAAACTTTTTCCTAATAAAGTACTCCTTGAACTTCCTTAGATTTCTTTAAATGTGACCCAGGATGAGCCTCCTATGCCTCCTATGTATTTTATTCTTCTCTGTAGGAATTAATGCATATTTGGTATATTTTAACAGAACAAATTTTGTAGGCAGTAAGGCATACAGGGCAGTAGCACAAGTTTAAGAGTGAGGCAGACCCAGGTTCAAATTCAGGTTCTCATACCCAGGGTCATTTTTTGTTTAAACTTTTTATGTTGAGATAATTATAGGAAATTGCAAAGAGAGTATAAAGAGTGGGAACACCTGGGTGGCTCAGTCGGTTAAGCCTCTGACATTGGCGCAGGTCATGATCTCGCTGTTCACGATGAGGTTGAGCCCTGCATTGGGTTCTCAATGGTGGTGCAGAGCCTGCTTGGGATTCTCTTTGTCTTCCTCTTTCTGCCCCTTATCTGCTTTCTCTCTCTCTCTCTCTCTCTCTCTCTCTCTCTCTCTCTCTCTCTCTCTCTCTCTCTCTCTCTCTCTTTCTCTCTCCTTCTGTCTCTCACTCGGAAAATAAATAAATAAACTTAAAAAAAAAAGTACATAGAGACCTGTGTACCCTTCACCTTCACCTGTGTAAGCCTCCCCCGATGGTGACATGATATAGCTGTAGTACAATATCAAAACCAGGAAATTGACATTGGTATATTATAACTAGACTGTAGACCTTATTCAGTTTTCACCTATTTTTTTTTTACCTGCATTCATGTGTGTGTGTATAGTTCCCTGCAGTCTTATCCCATTTATAGATTCATGTAACCATTACTATAATCAAGATACAGAACTGTTTGATTATCTTGAAAGAACTTCCTATTTTATAGTATCCACCTCTTTGCCCTCCCCTTCCCACTCTCCACTCTCATTATTCATTCCTTTACTTTTGTCATTTTAAGAATATTATATCAATGGAATCATACAGCATGTAACCTTTTGAGATTGATGGTTTTCACTAAATATAAAGCCCTTGAGGTCCATTCAGATTGTTGCATGTGTCAGTAGTTCATTCCTGTTTATTTCGGAGTAGTGGTCCCTTACATGGTTATACCAGTTTGTTGAGCCTTCCACCCATTGTAGGACCTCTGGGTTCTCTGAAGCATTTTGCTATAACCAATAGAGCTGCTATGGAGATTCATGCACAGGTTTTTGTATATAGCAGAGTATAGGATGATCTATTTACTGTGACTGTGTCCTTGTATAATTTTGTATTAAGGCTATTGGTCAAAGTGTTGTGGTTCTTGCTAAAGCTCAGGGTAGAATACATTAATCTAACTTATGGTTCAGTATATCATTAGAGACAATTTTACTTGTACTATAATCTTAGAAAAATATAGGCAATATAATTGTTATTCATTTGTGAATTGTGTCATGAAAAGGAGTTAATTCTCTAAGTCTAATGGGTTATGATTGGCCAAAGATGAATTCAGTTCGCCATAAATAGGATTTTTTAAAGTGGAAAATGAGGAAGATTGATTTGTTTATTTTAGTTCTTCCTGTCCCTACCCCAGCATGCCCCTATATTTACATGGTGGTTAATCATGGAGGGCTTGGAGTCAGAGAAATCATTATTTTATTTCTTATTTTATTTTTTAAATTTATTTATTTTGAGAGAGACAAAGACAGCATGAGTGGGGGAGGGGCAGAGAGAGGGGGAGAGAGAGAGGATCCCAAGCAGGCTCTGAGGCTCAAGCTGATGAAACTGTGTCTGATGCTTAACTGACTGAGCCACCCAGGCACCCTGAGAACAATCATTATGTTAAATGTGTCTCTTTAACTTCTTGACCAAAAGACCTTCAGTAAATTATGTAGCTTTTCTGAGCCTTAGTTTGTTCATTGGTAAGATGGAGATAGTCCTGTTACTATCTATTCCTATTACTGCTTCCTAGGGCTGTTGTGAAAATCAACAGATAACATATACAAAGCACTTCACATAGTGCCTAGTATGTAGACACATACTCAGTAAATGGCAGCAGAATTATACTGGTTAGTTAGAATATCAGAAAACTGATTTTTTCTACGAATGTCACAAGGTAATGGTGCATGTTTTTCAAATCTTATGCACAGATAGATACTACCAACTAAATGGGTTTGTCCTATGTGTCCATAACTTTAGTTGTTATACTATTCACTTGAATTTTGTCAGGGAAAAGTTGTCCAATTCTGAGGCTTTTATGTTAAATGCCAAGTTTTAAAACATTGTTGGTAATTTTTGTGAACTAATGGTCTAGAATAATTGTTTTAGCTTACTTTAGTGATTTTTTTTAGTGTATCAATTGTGAATGTCATAATTGTCTAAAAAATTGAGATAGTGACACAATTGGATAGATGATAATTTAATAGCTGGGTATAATTTAATTAAAAGAAAAGTTGATGTAGAATATCTGAATATCTACACAGATAAATCAGGTACTGGGACTGCATATGAAGGAAGAAATTTTACTTTATAGAAGTTTCCTTAAATAATCATCTCCATTTGCTTAAAATAAATGTTTTTTTATGTATTCATTTAGTAAAACCCAAATAAGGCATATTTGAAATTAGAATCTCGATCATTGAGAAAAGAGGTTCATTTACTCTCAGAAATATTTTAGGACAGAATTGATAGCAACTGCTTAATTTAATATAAATTTCATTTCTGCTAGCAAAGCAGTTAAGTTTTATTCTTTATTGAATTTCTGTATTGTATGTTTTTCTTGTAACAGTTTATTGAATAATAATAGACACAAACACACACACATAAGTGTACAGCTCAATGAAACCCCATCCAGATTAAAAAGCAGAACATTACCAGTATGTTGGAAGAACCCTTAGTACTCCCTAATGTTTTGTAGTCAGTGTAGGCTAGTATATTTACTGCTCTGACTTCCAGTAGTATACATTACTTTTGATTTTTTTTTTTTTTTTGCATTTCGTATAATTGGGACCATATCATATATGCTCTTTGATATATGGCTCTTTTTTAGTTCACTGTTATATATGTAAGATTTATCTATGTTGCTGTATATAGATATAGATCATTTTTTATTGTTATCTAATATTTCATTTTGTGACTATGTCACTATTTCTCTATCAATCTACTATTGATGGGGGTTGCAGTAATTTCCAGTTTGGGATTATTAGTACTTTAGTGATCATTCTTACATATTTGTGTGTGTGTGTGTGTGTGTGTGTGTGTATTTTTGTGAATAGATATCTATATAGACAAAGGGGAAAGAATTACTATACATCAATCTTTCCCTTCACTTCCCCTCCTATGCTATGTCAGAATTGCTGAAAAGTTTCAAAATCTCCAATGTGGATAGCTGTGGGATAGGTTTGAATAGACAGGTGTGGAAAGAACCATTTTTTTAAATGTTTATTTACTTTTTAGAGAGAGAGAGAGCACGAGTGGGGTAAGGGTAGAGAGAGAGGGAGACACAGAATCTGAAGCAGGCTCCAGACTTTGAGCTGTCAGCACAGAGTCTGATGTGGGGCTTGAACCCATGAGCAGTGAGGTCATTACCTGAACCGACGTCAGATGCTCAACCAACTAAGACACCCAGGTTCCCCGTAAAGAACCATTTTTTGAGATGAATTCTTAACCTTGGCTACATGTTTAAATGTGAGCCTCCAGCTATAAGGATCTTTTTCTAGTGTAAGGATAGACAGAAAACAGGAAATACTGGAAAAAACATATTTAAATAAATCTAACAACCATCACCATTCCTAGATTGGAAGATGTAGTATGTTAAAAATGTCAAAACTCTTGGAGTAACCTAGATTTCTAATAAAAATTTCATTGATATTTTTGAGATTTTGTTCTGGTGATAGTTTTTTTTTTAATTTTGAAATTGACAAAATAATTCTAAAATTTATCTAGTAGAACAACAGGATGAGATTTGCCAAGAAATACCTGAAAAGACAGATAAATGGCAGAAGTTGGGGGAGGAGTCACACAATTCCAAATGAAAATACATATGTGAAAGCTATAATAATGAAAAAAATATACATCACTACTTCACACCTTTCATGAATACAAATTCTGTGTGGAGTTTAATAGCAATTAAAGAAACCACTTAAAAGATAGAAGAAAATATAAGGGATTGTGTCTTACCTGTGGGTGGGAAAAACCACTCTGAATTCACTAACAGAGAAAGGAACCAATGAGAAAGACTGAAGAACTTGACAACACAAATATTCCTTTTTAAAAAAATGTTTATTTATTCTGAGAGAGAGAGAGAAAGAGACAGAGAAAGAGAGAGAGAGACAGAGAGACAGAGAGCATGCAAGAGAGGGAGCACGCGAGCGGAGGAGGTACAGAGAGAGAAGGAGAGAGAGAATTCCAAGCCGACTTTGTGGTGTCAGTGCAGAGCCTGGCATGGGGCTTGAGTTTGTGAACTATGAGATCATTACCTGAGCAGAGATCGAGAGTCAGATGCTTAATCCACTGAGCCACCTGGGTGCCCCAACATAAATATTCTTGAATGCTTCAAGAGAAAGTCATACCATAAATATATTTGGAAAGTAAATATCAAATTGGAAAGAAAGATTAGCAACATATATGACAAAGGTTTACTCTTGTTATAGTAATAATAAAATAATAATAAGTATAAGCTTTCCTCAATTAAAAAAGACAAATGTCTAGTAGAAAACCTGCTTAGGAATGTGAACATGGAACTTAAAAAAAAACAAAGAAATGCCTTATAAAAATAAGATTAAAAATTCAATACTGTGAGGATGCAGTGAAAGGAGGCATTGTGATGTGAATCATTTTTTATTTGTTAATTCTGCATCGCAGCATATTTTTCAAAATATTTCTACTCTTTGACTTATCACTTCTTTGTTTTTCTGATCTATAGTTTTTTTCTGAAGGAATTTATAGAACAAAACTAAACATTAAACTTCCAAGGAATCAGAAGATAATTCTGAAAAGAAAATAATTGCCAAGGGGATGGATGGCTGTTAATAAATTCCCTCTGAGTTTTCATCTTCTATTTTTGACCCCTGCTATACTTTTAGATGAATAACTCTAGGAATTAATTAGTAACACAGTCCTCAGAGGACTTTGAGAGACTAAAATTAAAAAAAAAATGATAGAGAAAGTAGTAGAGGTTGCTTGGGAATTTGTTCTGTTTTCAGATATTTTTTTTCTGAGAATTTTTCAATGCATATAGGAAAACTTATATTTTGTTTGTCACACATACTAGTTAACTGGATTAAAAATTATTATTAGAGATTTTGTTGGGGTCTGATTATGGAAGGAATGTGCCCTAATATTCAAGGAAAATAAAAAATATAGAGAAGAATAAAACATTATAATTTTTCAGTTTAGTGTTTATGTGTCAGGTTCTTTTCATTTCATAGATGTATTTTGAATTTTACAAAATACTGCTTAATTTTTTTATTTTTTTACTATTATGGTTATTTTTATGTGTCATTTTAAATAGCTGTATCATATTTAGTCATACACATGAGTATTTAACTGTTCTCTCAATGTTGGAGATTGAGTTTGTTTCAAGTTTTTTACTGTTATATTCAGGCTGAGACAAATATTCCTAGCAGGTAAATCTTTGTAAAAATCTTTGATTATTCATTACCTTGGAATAAATTCTTTGAAGTGAAATAATGGAAGTATGAAAGTTTTTAAATGTATGTAACCAAATAGCTCTGTGGAAAGGTTAAATGAATTTATATCTCTCATTTATGAGTACTAATTTGATGACTTAAATACTAGTTTGATGACTTAAATTTTTTTAATCATTTATTTATTTTTTGAGAGACAGAGTGTGAGCAGGGGAGGGGCAGGGAGAGAGGGAGACACAGAATCCAAAGCAGGCTCCAGGTTCTGAGCTGTCAGCACAGACCCTGATGTGGGGCTCGAACTCACGAACCATGAGGTCATGACCTGAGCCGAAGTAGAATGTTCAACTGACTGAGCCACCAAGGCACCTCTAAATTTGATGACTTTTAAAAAAAATCTGTGCCTTAGAATTGTATTTTATTGTTTTAACTAACATTTCTTTGAAGACTAAGACCATAACTTTTGTTATTACCTTCTGAAATAGAAAGCAAAATTATACCTATATTATTTTATTGGCACAAATATGGTACGTGTAACTTGCTGGCGGTAGCCAGGAGGCAATGGGTGAGGTTGGGTTAGTTGGAGGCTTGAAGAAAATAGTACTGAATGTTTCTCAGCTGAGACACCTAATAGCTCAACTTCAATGCCACTGCCTCTCTTCCTGAGATTCAAGATGGTGGGGACAGAGACAGGCACTGAATTTCATTAAAATGAAAGAGAAATGGTTTATTTTACTTTCAGAGTAAGTAGTGCCTAGGATTTAGCATAACACTTGACACTGTGTACATTTTATGGTATGGCTTTGGTTCTTGGAGGTCACCAAGTATAGTTTCTCTTAAACTTTGAGCCTTTATTCTAGGCAAGAAAATTTCAGAGCACACTCCTGGGGCTGGAATGGGTGGAGTTTCCTAGGTGCCATATAAACTAGGATAATCCTGCTTTGTAAAGCAAGTCTTGACATTTACTGAAAGCTTCCCAGCTTCAGAAGCTAGACTAAGACTAAGCTTTCTCAATGCTACTTTTCATGTGGACCGAGCCAATTGAACTGAGACTTGAGGATGGAACCAGTCCCCTGGGAGGGTAAGCAGCTGTGCTTACATTAGGATAAGGGACATGGGGAAATTCTAATTCAACTGGTAGTTAACAATAAACACAAATATCTTCTGCTATAGGTTAATTCTTATAAATGCATGACTTGTCAGAAGTTGATTATAGTTAAATCTAATTAAAAGCTGAAATTTATAATGGTGCCGAATGACATTTCATGAGGCCTAGAGGCTATCTCATGCTTGTATGCAACCTTATTTGGAATTCTCCATGCTCTTTTTTTTAATTATACAGTAAAATTAAAAATTTTTTGGTGTACACTTCTATTATTTTTAACTAAAGGAGGTGTATATTTTGTTATATATACTGGTCAATTAATTTCTAAAAATTACTTCTTTATATGTGACTTATGGGAAGTTTCTGTTTGTGGGCTGAAAAGCCTTTGGATGATCTTCATTCTGTTCTTTTGCCGCAATGTAATTGTAGTTATCTGGCTATTAACTTAAATTTTATTAAAAAAATTTTTTTTAAGTTCATTTGTTTTGAGAGAGAGAGAGCATGGGAGGGACAGAGAGAGAGGGGGAGAGAGAGAGGGAGAATATGAATCCCAAGCAGGCTCCACATAGCATGGAGCCCAGTACAGGGCTGAATGCGGGGCTTGAACTCACAAACTGTGAGATCATAACCTTAGCTGAAATCAAGAGTCAGTCGCTTAACTTAAATTTTCCTTAATTAAGGTCTTGGTTTATTTGTGTAGGGAAAGGGAAAAGTGGCATTGATTTCTGAATTCCAGTCATTAATTCATATAAAATTTAGGCTTCATAAATAATATTGAAGAAAAAAAGCTTAGAAAAAAGTAGAAAGTAGACATCTTCATATTTGAATGAAATATAAATCTATTAAACTTCAGTTTCAGAGGAACTTAATGATTTTTGTTAAGTTTGTGTTTGGTGAAAAGTCCCTTTATGAAGAATTCTATATACTTAAAAAGGAAAGAATTAGTACTCGATGCTTGAGTAGGAAGAATATTTTTATTTATAGCTCAAATTTGGTGCATTTTGATTGACAAGTGGTTTATTAAATTTGGTGTTATACAAAGGAAAGTTTTGGCCACTTGATAAGAAAGGTTGAAACTTATTTCTCAACATTCTTAGCTGGTTTGGGTTTCTTGTTATAGAAGCAGCCAAATATTTGCTTTAGAACAGGGACAGAAATAAATATCTTATTTTGGCATTCTATCAGCAGCTTTCTCACTACTCTTCTCATTCTTGTAACTTTTTGAAGAAACAGATTTATGGCATGAAATTTCCCAGGCTTCTTTTGACCTTGAGGTATAATCTGATGTGCTTTGTTAAGTTTTAATTTTATGACACATCACATCTCTGTTGTGTCTAAAATTAAACTTCAGGGTAGAGGTATATTTTTCCACATTGGGATTGTGAACAGAATAAATTACCAGAGAATTATGTTTAAATGAATGTGTAAGTATAGGAATGTTGACTAGGCTAGCTACACCTCCCCACATAAACAGCTTGTTAATGTGCAATCAGTCACTGGAGTTGCCATGAACTTGGAGCTTAATGAACAGGTGGAGAAAGAGGATGAATCCCAATCCAAAATGGATCTGACAGTTTATCAGGCAATTTCACTGATCGCTAATCCATTTTGCTTGGCAACTTAATTTATCACGCAGTTAGAATTTTCATCCCGTGGGTTTCCAGGTGGAAATTAATTCAGAAACATGTCCAGTCCATGGGGTTTAAGAGACCTGCTTAAGATTTGTGAGGACATTTAAAAATAAGTTATTTTAAATGCATAAAATAGGTTTCTCTTAGTCCTCTCAACTAAGTCCTCTTAAAATGCGTGGCTGGTACTACCATGATAGTATATCCTAACAGTGAATTAAGGTTTATTTTTTCATGTAAGAAAATTTCTAAGTGAAATAGACAAATTGTTAATTTTAATTCATTGAAATAAATATTAAATGTTTTAAATAATCCTGTGAATATAATTCTGTCTTTACATATAGAAAAATTACTGATCTTGAATGTGTTTTATAGCATCCATAGCAAGAAATAATGAGCAAAAGAAATTATTTCTTTAAAACTCACAACTTTACATCTTCTGAATACTTACAGATTCTCTAATTAGATTAATTTATGGTTTATTATTTAAAAATATCTAGTTAAAGCAATCTTCTGTGACAGTAAGGAGTAAATGCAACTTGCCTCTCATAGGTCACAGTCTGATTCTGCTTAGAATTTGCAAGGATGAGCCTCATTAATTGGGCTCGGCTTAGGACCTGGTTTAAAATAACCTTAAAGTCAGAAACATATTTTCTTCACCTTTGGAAGACTTGATTTATAGTGCACAGAAAGTTAAATTGAATATTGATCCTTGAAAAGCAAATGTGTCCTGTAAAAATGACGGAAAAAAAGAACACAGTAAAAGATGATAGAGTGATTGATTGTCCAAAGCCTAGAGACAGGAGCCGCCTCCTCAGATGTCATCTTCTCTAGGCATCTATGGCTCTGAGACGGTGATGGGGATGAAGTGTTAGAGGAGATTAGTTGCACCCTGGCATGAACTATTACATTTTATAAGAAGATCGAGGTAGGCTGGTAACAAATCATTTCTAAGAAGGAATTTGAGGAATGAAGAATAGAACATAAGATCAATAAGATCTATGATATAACTCCAGGAAGGTACACCAGGGAATTCCTTATAATTTCTCAAGCTCTGTACCACTTTCAAAAAGAACTTAAGTCAGTGGAAAATAATCGGGATGACAGAAAACTTCAAACTGGCATAATGCTGTCATTGATTGGATGTGTCAGGCAAATTGTGGCTATCATTCTTATGACCAGGCTGATTAAAGCAATATCTTCATAATCTAGACGGGCTCAGTGTTGAATCATCCTGGCATGTTTCCCAAATCCCCTCTCTGAGTTTTGGCATTTTTTCCCTGGAACATATTGCATACCTTGCCTTGTCTTTTTAGAAACTGGACTTTCATTTTTAAATTTAGAAGAAAATAGTCATTGAGTCCAGTATCAGTTTTAGGGAATCAAGCCAAAAGAAAAAAAAATCTGCAGGGCATTGTTTGGCTTTCTCCATCTTTCCTACAACACTGATGATTGTGATAAACTCTAGTGGGCATCAGAATCACCCCAGAAGCTTGTTTTAAATGCTGACCCTAGCCTTCATTGCCCCATGATTCAGATTCAGTGGGTCTAGGAGGTGCCCTTGGAATCTCCAATTAACAGACATCCTGATGCAGTGGTTCTGATGTAGGAGTCTGCACACCTTTCTTTTGGAAACATTTCCCTGAACTCTGGGGCTTAGAGCATACCAAGAAAGGTCCATGCACTTGCTCTCTGGTACTCTTTTTCAGACATTTTTGAAAAATCTGTCTTCAGAACTTTCACAGATATGTGTTGGAAAGAGCTGTATCTCCATCTGTTCTCTTAAAACAACCTGAGCTTTAATATTTACTTTTCCCTTCTCTTCCTGACCCTTTCTTCTTTATTTTCCTTACGATATCCTTTTCCCTTTCCTTCCTTCTTTCTAATGCATATTGTGTTAGGATTTGTACCTAACTTTCTGCCAGGTATTAGGGTGATAGTCTTTGTTCTAAAGGGTTTTATATTCTCCAGGAAGATACATATACAATATAATGCAGGTATAATGACTAGTGGCACTGAAGAAATATGAATCAAATACCAGGGACGGAGGCATTATAGGTATGATGATAAACATGGAAGAGAGTAGCAGTTAAGTAGGTATAAAGTTAAGAAATTGCATGAAAAAAGGCCCTAGGCATGAGAAAGTCTGGCCTGTTGAAGAAATGGTACATTGGTCTAAGATTTATTTGTTTGTGGCTCTGTGAAAATTCGCTGGACAAAGAGTAAGGAGACTGGGGCTCAAATATTGGTATAGATCTAATGAGTTTGGTTTTGGTGATCTCCAGTGTGTGTCCATATGCGTCTTTGTCTTTATTGGTTCTAGTCTTTGGTTTATCTTTCAGCATGGCTGACTTGTCTCAAAGGAGAGTGTGTATTGTTGCCTGTGGTATCTTTCTGGAGTATCTCTGATTCATCTCCACACCAAGAACTCATGAGTGAATCAGTTGGGGAATCAGTAGAATTTAGTGGTTGTGGTAGGATGAAAAACAGACTCTGCCCTCTAAAATATCCACCTCCTAATTCCTGGAATTTATGAATATTACCTTAGATGACTGGTATAATTAAGTTAAAGATCTTGAGGTTTGACTACACACATGGGAGAAGGCAATGTGAAGATGGAGCTGAGAGAGATTTGAGGATGCTAGCCTTGAAGACTAGAGTGATGTAGCAATACAGAAGGAATGCTGGCAGCCACCAGAAGCTGGAATAGGCAAGTATCTTCTCCCCTGTAGTCTCCCGAGGGAGGGCAGCCCTGCTGACATCTTGGTTTCTGCCCAGTGAACTGATTTTGGACTTCTGTATCCAGACTCTGAGAGGATAAATGTATATTGTTTTCAGCAATGTAGTTGGTGGCAAAATTTTTAATAGTAGCTCTAGGAAACTAATAGTTAAGAGGCTGAGCTCTGAGGTTAGAAAGATAGGGATCTTATTGTTAGTGTGATCTTAACCAGTTCCTAAGCTCTTTATGTTTATAGACTAGCTTTGAGGAGGAAATGACCTAATATGTGTATGTGCTTTGTACGGTGTCCAGGTCCTGGTACGTTTAATAAATTATTTAATAAATGTTGAATATGGTGAGGGTCACAGTGATGACAATGGTAATTAGAAAAATATAAAACAAAAGGGGAGGAAACCCAAATGAATCCACCATGCTTTATAACATTTCTAATTTAATAAACTGCTGACTGTATTACTTCTGAGTGATTGATAAAGTGTTATTCTTACTATTTAAATGACAGATAATAAAATACACACTAAGAAGTCATTTAGTGAAATGTGAGCATGGTGTAATAAAAAATCCTCAAGTTGGATTTGTGTTCCATGAGGAAGACAGTGAGAGATCTTGATTTTTGGGTGAGGCTTTTTTTTTTTTTCTTTTCTTTTCTTTAACTTGTGGTTCTTCAGATAGCCTGTAGTTTAGAAGGAGATACCTTTGGATTGAAAAACCATTTGGGTAGCTAGCAGAGGTGATCTCAGTGGAGAATCAATTTGTTCACTAATTAGAAGTTCATATTGCTTTTAATTCTTCTAATAGTTCCAGGAGTTTGAGTGAAATTGAGATTTATATCTTTCTTTAGTGCTACATGTGGCCATTCATGATAAGAATAGGAATAAAGAAAGACTAGGAAAAAAAAGGTAAAATAAAACTCAACATAGAGATACACAAATTGTAGTGATCTTGGTTTTTCCTTATGAAACTTGAGATACAGTGAGTTTGTGGTGGATCCAGTGAGATCCAGTAAATCTGTGTTGGAATTATTAGGCATTCAAACATCCTTCAAATGTGAAACAGCCACCCTGTTTAGTAAGCCAGGATATTAGATCTGTAGGTTTACTGAGCCATACGTGTAGGCATGGACTAGGTCGCTTTGTACTGTGATAGAACTGATGTAAGAATCAGGTGCATCTGATTTTTGAGTCTTGAGGAGGCTGTTGCTTGGCAGCAGTGACAGATCTTCTCCCTGCGGCCATGGGTACACTTGAGGCAGTGAGCTATTATACTCATTCTGTCACACTGAGTCTTCCACCCATGAAATGAACCATTATTTAGAGAATTTTGTCTTCTCAGAAATTATTACAATATATTACCAAATGTAATTTTGCTATGGTGATTCATCAGATCAAGAGCCTTCTGAGGGCAGGGACTCTTACCCATTTATGTATCTCCAATGCCTTCCACTACGTCTGGCCCATTGTTCATGCTCAGGAGATGTCTGGCCCATTGTTCATGCTCAGGAAATGTTTGTAGAATTAATGAATGGTTGAGTATGTTGCTTCCTCTAATAGGGACTTTTAGTTAGAATGGTGGTAAATAGACTTAGACACTGAATATTTTCTTCTTTCTATCAGTCAGCAGAACTCACTCAAATGGTGGATTTATTTATTTTTTTAATGTGATTTTTTTTCTTTTCATTTAAAATTTCTTTGGAAGCACAAATGATATAAACATAATAATGTAAATAAAATAAGAGGAAATGAATGACCACTTATTCCACTTTCTAGAAAACTATTTTTTCCTATTTGTTTCAATGCATTTGTACACATTTCTTTTGGCATATTTTTGACTAGAACCCAGATTTATTTTGGTACACAGTTTTCCAATTAATATAAAAATTTTTCATAATGTTTAAAAAATTTTTTTTAATGTTTATTCATTTTTAAGAAAGAGATAGAGTGTGAGCTGGGGAGGGGCAGAGAGAGAAGGAGACACAGAATCCGAAGCAGGCTCCATGCTCCGAGCTGTCAGCACAGAGCCCGATGCAGGGCTCAAACCCATGAACCGTGAGATCATGACCTGAGCTGAAGTTGGACGCTTAACCGATTAAGTCACTCAGGCACCTCCATTTTTCATAATTTTTTATACAGTTCATAATTACAATGTTAAATGGCTACATAATATATTCTCTACTTCCAAGGCCTAGTTCTATGGTCTCCTCATTTCTCTTGACTTTTGTGATTGTAGTACTTTATACATACAATGACTGTAGAACTTTTGATATTTTTTTTTTTTTACAAAAATTATGAGAAATGAGGTATATCAGAGAATGGATTATACAATTCTGTCTTGATGCCTCACTCACTGATGGTCACATAGTAGGCATTCAGTAACTATTTGTAGAGTGCAGATACCATTATAGGTTCTGTAAATAGAAAAATGAGTAAGATACAGTGTCTGGATTTGATGCTCAAAGTAGAAGCTTATGTTCTAGAATTGTGTCTGTGTTGCTAGGAAAACCCAGAGGAGGCTGACATATTTATGTCATTGCTTTTTCTGTCTTATGAATTTCTGGAGGAGGGCTGTCTTTCCAGGAGTGGTATGTGTAGGCCAAGGAGTGTTAACATTTTTATGGCTTTTGATTTTTCTCATCAAATTATTTTCTTTATAAAAGTTTTTTAAAAATTAAAAAAAAAATTCAATTAAATCTAAGTTAATACATAGTGTAATAATGATTCCAAGAGTAGAATTTAGTGATTCATCACATACATATAACACCCAGTGCTCATCCCAGCCAAGTGCTCCTTAAATTATTTTCTAAAAGATTCTGTTCCATAATATATGCCTTGTCCACCCATGTATTTTCTCATTTATGTTTGGTATTTTGAAATATATTTTTCACCAAATTGTATAATTTCCTTATATAATAGTGGTAGGCACAATTCTAAGATGTTGCTCAAAATTTTTCATATTGCCTCCCCCAGTATACATGCCCAGAGTAATCACTGGGACTGTAAATGTGATATATTTTGCTCCTATGGTTAGGTTATATTATTTGGCATAACTGAGTTTAAGAAAGGGAGATATCAGAATGAGTCTGATCCTACACAGTGGTTATGGACACATTAGCCCTTTAAAAACAGTTTTCTCTGGCTAGTTGTAAAAGAGGAAGTCCGAAAACGAGAAGGATTCATCATGCCTTTGCTGGATTGAGGAGGCCAAATGGAAAGGAATTAGTCTTGAAATGCCAAAGTGCTCAGCCTCTAGTTGCTGAGAGTGACTCCTGGTTGGCTGACAACCAGCAAGAAGCAGGCGCCTGGGTCCTACCTTCATGAGAAACTAAATTCTGTCAATAAGAATGAGCTTAGGAGATTTTTCTCAAGTTTCAGGCTAGAACTCAGCCCCACCAACATCTTAATTTCAGCCTTGTGGTTCCTAATCACACTGTGCCTCTGTTTCTGGCCTACAGAAATGTGAGCTAATTAAATGGGTATTTTTTTAGGGGGGGTCCTTATGATTTATTTCTTTATTTAAATCCAAGTTAGTTAACATATAGTGTAATAATGGTTTCAGGAAAGGAATTTAGTGAATCAGCACTTACATATAACACAGAATGCTCATCCCAACAAGTGATGCCCATCACCCATTTAGCCCATTCCTCTACCCAACGACCCCTCCAGTAACCATCAGTTTGCTTTCTGTATTTAAGAGTCTTTTAACAGAAGACCATGGGGGAGGGGAAGGGAAAAAAAAAGAGGTTAGAAAGGGAGGGAGCCAAAACATAAGAGACTCTTAAAAACTGAGAGCAAACTGAGGGTTGATGGGAGGTGGGAGGGAGGAGAGGGTGGGTGATGGGTATTGAGGAGGGCATCTGTTGGGATGAGCACTGGGTATTGTATGGAAACAAATTTGACAATAAATTTCATATTACAAAAAAAAAAAAGAGTCTCTTATGGTTTGCCTCTCTCTTTGTTTATATCATTTTTCTTTCCCTTCTCCTATGTTCATCTGTTGTGTTTCTTAAATTCCACATAGTATTGTTTGAAGCTGCTAAGTTTGTTATAATTTGTTATGTAGTTGTAGAAAATAAATATTATTATGTGTTAATCATTTGTGCTATTTACTATATGTATCTCTTGGCTTATTTTATTGTGAGTTTTGCTTATCCAAAAGTTTTGCTTTTTATGTAATTGAAATATTTAAATTTTTCTTGATTTCTAGAATTTCTTCAAATTTTAGAAGGTGTTAGGGTGGTGTGTGTAGCTGTCAGAGGATTTGAGTCTGAATCTCAAATAATATATTTCATTGGACTCTGTTACTGGCATCACTTTTGCTTAGTAATTCATAATATTTCTGTCCAAACAATGACTCTTTCCATTGCTAGTTAGCTAAGGATAAATAGAAATTTTTCATTGGAAAAATTGGGATTTTTCTCACTAAAATATTTTTTTCTACATTTGAATAGAACTTTTTGATACAATATTTTAACACTAGTGGGACCTAACAATGGAGAGCAACTCTATAGAACTATGACATAATTCTTGGCAAGACAAAGTTTCTCCAAATTTTTCATTTTTATTCTACCCTTCTTCCAAATTGAAAATCCTCTGGACGGCCTAAATCTGGCCTATTGCCTGTTATTGTCAGTCTTTTTCTGATCTAGAATGGACTTCTACAAGAAACTAAAAGGATGAGTTTACAGTTTTCTCCCATGAGTCTAGTATCAAACTCAAAGACATGGTTATATAAACAACAACTTGATTATTGTGATTTTTAACACCCATGCCTCTTGCTGATCATTGTTAATGTTCAGGTATTTCTGTAACGTTCCTAGATTGATGTTAAAAACATCCTAAACAAGGGATTTCTTTACCATTAAAGATGCATTTGTTCTTTCAACATGAAGATATTAAGGACCCATTATGTGCTAGCTCTCTAGGCCTTGTTATTTTTTGCCTTTTCCATTTGACACACATGTGTGAAATAGCCTGTGCTAAGAAAATCTTCAGTGTTGGAAAGAAAGGTACATATAGTCATTTTTCTTGGCTGACCTCACAGAAAGACTTGGATTTTATATGGGAAGAAGCTAGTAGTTATGTGAACCATAAGGCAGTATTTTGATTTTTATAATGTAAATGTGATTAATTTGTTTAAATAAGGCATTATTTCTGTTAGGGTTTAATTTAAGCATTGAAATGAAAATTAGAAGCATGGAAATGAGAAAACTCTAATCATGATCCTGTTAGGGGCACACAGTCATTTTGTATAGATTAAGAGGTTAGAAAGTGATCCTGTCATCCAATGTCATGTAATTTTTTTTAAAGTTTATTTATTTATTTTGAGAGAGAGAGACAGAGAGCGAGAGAGCAGGGGAGGGGCAGAGAGAAAGGGAGACAGAGAATCCCAAACAGCCTTCTTGCTGTCAGTGTGGAGCCTGGCACAGGGCTGTATCCCATGAACCGTGAGATCATGACCTGAGTCAAAATCAAGAGTCGGATGCTTAACCGAATAAGCCACCCAAGTGCCCTAATGTCATGTAATTTCAAGTCTGAAAGGAACTGAAAGATTATCCAGACCAGGTGCTTCATGTTTCAGATGGGGAAACTAAGGCCTAGGGAAAGGATGCAACACACTCAAGGACATGGACACACACACACACACACAGGCTGTGTGTGGCAAAACCAGTAGGATCCATGTCTCCTGATATTTGTGTTCTTTTCTTCAATTCAGTTCCATGTGCTACTTATTATACTTAATTCAGTAGAAACTTCATGTGTATTTCATGATGTTAAGTTGATATTATAGGTTGGACTGTGGGAGGTCTTTAGGACTCATTGTTCTTCTCTATGGTATTGGAAAAGTATGGTTTCTATTAAAATACTCAGTGAACCTTCTCTTTTGAAATACTTATTTAGATGAAATATGGATAGTAACTGAAACCTCTTACTATAGCATTATAGTTTGGTCTGAGTGAATTTCTGAAATTTTTTATTGCATTGTTGCTGAGTATTTTTGGTTAGAGAAAGGAAACATTTCTACAGATATGTTTTCTTCTGCTGACTTTTGACTGCTTTTCTATTGACCTTTTTGCTTGAAATGACAAAACTTAAAAATACATTGTTGTGTCTTTTAACAAAAGTATTGATCTTTATATGTATACAAACATCTTGGTTGTTAAGTTGCTTTTTTTAAATTTCATGTTTTGGAAGTATGCTTCTATTTCTTTACTTCTTTTATATTGGAAATATTGAAAATCTGTAACTATTTGGTGTAACTATTTGGAGTTAAATTATTGCCTGTATTAAACTTGGATTTCTTTTAAATTTAGAGAATGAATGAATGAATGAATGAATCCTTTCCCCTTTTTAATTTATCCTGTCATGTAAAAGAAATATTTTCTACAGTTGTTTGATTTTTCTAGGCTATAAGTAATGTTACATAGGTCTTCTTGGGATAATCCAATTTTGTGTCATTGGTGAAAGTTCTAATTCTGCTGATTTTGCCTACTTTCAGAAAATTGTTTTGTAAAATAGCATAACTGTATTCGTGCTTGCCTTTTCTTCAGTATATGGAATCCACACAGCTCGGCTTTAAATTCTCTTTCTCTGACACTTACTAGCTGGGGTCACACAAAGAACACTCAACCCCTAACTGAATCTCTTTTCTCACCTTTAAAATAGAGAGAATAAATGTGTTAAAGTCATTGTGAGGATTAAATAAAATAATGCATATGTCCCTGGCACATTGTCAGTGCTCAATAAATAATTCATATAAAAAATACTATACAAAATATATGGCACAAATGTATAAAATTTATAAAAAAATATTGTATAAAATACAGAATAGTATTCTGAAATATTATCCTCTTAGACATTATCTAATTCATCCAGTTTACCTTCTTCATGAATTAATCTATGACCCTTTCTCTTTGACCTGGGATTATTTCATTAGGAGGGATCTGTAAGTAAGTTCCCAAAGATGATCCTATTAAAGAATATATGGTTTCCCTTATAATAAGATCAAAAGTTCCTTTTCAAGGGGTGTCAGGTCAAATACTTGAAAATTTCCTTCTGGCAATCTCTTTATTGCTCCTATTTGGATTGGATAAATTAAATACATGGGCAATATATTGTAACAGAAATTCTGTGCAACTATATAACACTTCCATCTGTTCATTTTTCATTTTTGTCACCTTGATTTCCTATCATAGATTCCTGAGGCGATCAGACACCCTCCCCTGCGGAGTCTGTGTCCATCTGGTCCACACAACTCCTTCCCAGTGTATGAGAATACATCAGCTATTTGGGATTAGAGACTTTGCAGTGTGTTCTTCCAAATTGTAGTTTAACTCAGGCTTGGCAACAAACTCATGTTTTTTTATGAGATTGTCACGCAAGAGAATGAGGCTATCTCTGTATCCTGATACCACAGAGAAATTAGATTGCCTCATGAACAAACGCAGAAAGCAAGGTACATAATTTTCAGTACTTGAAGCATAGTCACTGGTGTTATCTCCTGACTTTGTCACAAAGTAGTCAATTCTTAAGTTGTGAGCCCTATTTTAAACAAATGTAGTCTGAATATCACTTCAAATGGTGATACAAATAAAGTCACTTTAACATTGATTATCGAAAGCTTCCTTTTTTTTTTTTTTTGTCCCTGATACATCATATGGGTCCTCTACTTATCTTTTCAATGTGCATACTTCCCTGACTGTTCTGGAAATCTCACCAAAATGTTTCTCAGCTGCCATGAGACATCAGCCAAGTCTTTCTCTCTTGCTCAAGCTTTCCACATTTGGAGGGGCCTCTCCTTCACTAGCACTACAGCATCCATGGTGAAGATGTGAGGAGGGAGGATGATAACCCCAGCTCTATGCTTTGCCTGGATACCTAGGCCCTCTCAAGAAATCTTCTAGCTGTGCATATTGATTGTCTTTCTTAGAGAAGAAAATATCAAGTTCTACCTTCTCAGATGTAAAATCACCTAAAGAAGTCTTCTAAAGTAGTAGGATTTTATTTTTTAATTTTTTTGCATACAAATGTTCATAACAGCTTTGTTCACAATGTCAAAAAACTTGAAACAACCCAAATATATCCATCAACTGGTGAATAGATAAATAAATTTTGGCATATCTGTACAATTGGAATACTTCTTAGTGACAAAAAAAGAACGACCTACTGATGCACACTGCAACCCTGGCTGAATCTCAAAAACATTATTCTAAGTGAAAGAAGCCAGATGCAAAATACTACATACTGCATGATTCCATTTATAGGAGATTCTACAGAAAGCAAAACTGAAGTGATAGAAAGCAGATCAGTGGTTTCCTGGGGCTGGGGGCCTGAGGAAGGGGATTGGCTACCAAGGGGCATGAAGGAACTATAGGGGAAAATAGAAATGTTCTATATGATGACTGTGGTGCTGCTGGTACATGACTGTATACGTTTGTCACAGCTCTTCAAATCGAACACTTAAAACTGTGTTTTCCTCAACTATAGCTTAGTAAAAATTTGTATTTTACTAAAGCTGAAAATAATTTTTTAATTCAAGAAAAACAAGTGATAAGAAAATTGATACCCAGATTGAGAAATGGGATATAACTATATAAAGCAGAGTTTTCAGAAAATTATTAGGAAACAACTTTATTTATTTTTATTATTATTATTTTAAAATTTATACCCAAGCTAGTTAGCATATAGTACAACAATGATTTCAGGAGTAGATTCCAGTGATTCATCCCCTGTGTATAACACCCAGTGTTCATCCCAACAAGTGTCTTCCTTAATGCCCCTTTCTCATTTAGCCCATTCCCCACCCACAACCCCTCCGGCAACCCTTAGTTTGTTCTCTGTATTTGAGAGTCTCTTTTGTTTTGTCTCCCTCCCTGTTTTTATATAATTTTTGCTTCCCTTCTGTTATGTTAATCTGTTCTGTATCTTAAATTCCACATATGAATGAAGCCATATGATATTTGTCTTTCTCTGACTAATTTCGTTTAGCATAATACCCTCTAGTTCCATCTAAAGTAGTGGGGTTTTAAAACCAAATCCAAAATCTGAAGGTAGAGGTTATTGTCCTTGTTAAAAAGTGGTAGCATATCTGGCCTCTGAGTACATTGTAAAGATTGATGTATGTTGTTGGATGTTTCTGTCAGGTTTAAGGCTTAGGCAAGAGAGGGAAGGGAGGAATCATGGAAGAATGGGAAATGGTGAGGAGGGCAAGTAAAGGGTGAAGAAATAGAAATGATAGGTTTGTGATCAGCAGTGGTCCAATTCCCCTCACAATTGGTAGGCATACAACTTCGTAATTGTGTGAAGATGCTTAACCTTCCCTAGTGATATTTAGAATATATCTTTTGCTCCCAAGAGTTTTAGCCCTTTCTGGTTAATAGTTTCCTTTATGGTTATTTAATTGTTGAAAAGGATAAGATGTGGCAGTGCCAGTGGTATTTTTTCCATTTTTTTTTCTCTTGAATCATGTTTTACTTTGCTCATAAAAGCAAATGATAGGCTTCAAAGGATGATTTGTTTCTACTATTTGTATTAATTAATTATATGTTGCATCTGATTTTTATTGTGTGTATAAAATCCTCCTAGAAAAATTGTGACCTGGATATAATATTTTATGGAATGTTTCATAGAATTGGTAGTTATTTTTTCTTTCTTTTCTTTTTTGCTTTTTTGATGCTTGATTAGATTAAAACTTCATTATTATATCCCATGACTCATGCCACCTATAGACGGATATCATTACTTCTTTGATTACTTATCCAGTAAGAATGGAACTCTACTAGGGATTTAATGTGTTAATGTGCTACCTTCCCTTTAATGTCTTGTGTCCTGGATTTCAACATTAGCTAAATTTACTAATTAAAATAGCCCTAGTCTTATCCTTGTTCCTAATGGGCATGTTCTTGTATTTAAACATTTCAGGGTGCCAGGGTAGCTCAGTCAGTTAAGCGGCCAGTTTAGGCTCAGGTCATGATCTTGTGGTTTCGTGAGTTTCAGCCCTGCATTGGGGATTGTCTCTCTCTCCCTGTCTCTCTCTGCCCCTCCCCAACTTGTTCTCTCTTTCCCTTTCTCAAAAATAAATAAATAAACTTAAAAAAATAAAAAAAAATGCATAACTCAGCAAAATCACATAACTCAGTATAATTGTTAGGAATTTGTTGTGTGATTACTAGAAATGAAATGTCAAATGTGTGTGTAGATTATGAATACAACAAATGAACCACAATGAGATACTACTTCATACCTTCCAGGATGACCGTAATAAGCAAAGGGAAGGGGAAATAATAAGTGTTGAGAGGATATGGAGAAATTGGAGCTCTCATATATTTTGGTGGGGATATAAAATAGTAAAGTAACTGTTAAAATGTTTTGGTAGTTTCTCAAAAAATTAAACATAGAATTGTCATGTGACCCAACACTTCCATTCTTAAATATATGCCCAAGAGAATTGAAGACATGTCCACAAAAAACCTTGCACGTGAATATTTATAGCAGTTTTATTCATAATAGTCAAAAGACGGAAATAATACAGATGTCCATCAACTGATGAATAGATAAATAAAATGTGGTTTATTCATACAATGGAATATTATTCAGCCCTATAAAAGGAATGAAATACTGAAACATGCTACAATGTGGATGAATCTCAGGAACATTATTCTGGATTAAAGAAACAAGACACAAAAGGTCATATATTGTATGATTCTATTTAAATGAAATATTTGGAATAGGCAGTAGAGACAGAAAGCAGAATAGTGATAGCTAGGGGGTGGGAGAAGGGAGGGTAGAGAGTGACTGCTTAATGGGTATGGGGTTTTCTTTTGGGGGTGATGAAATATTTTTGAACTAGATAGAAATTGTACTTGAATAACATTGTAAATGCACTAAATGCCTTTGAATTGTATACTTTAAGAAGGTTAATTTTATATGATATGAATTTTGCCTCAATAAAGATAGAATAACCAAACTCACAGAGTTGAATGTGAAAGTCTTAAACATTGATAGCTATTTGCTCACTTTAGTCTGTTTGCTATAATTTTTGCATACATGTATAATTTCAGGCTTAGGCAACCTTTATTGAGGTAAGATCTTTTAAAAAAATGTTTGATCATTTTTACAATATAAAAATTTGTGGTCACTAAAAATAAATAATAAAGAAAATTAAAATTAACTGTACCACCTAGAACAATCCTTAACAGTTTAGTGTATGCCTTTCCTGTGGTTTTTCCAAAGTGTATTACGTGTGCACACACCCTATACATGCATGTATATATTTATATAAAAGGACCATATTGAGCACAGTATTTATAACACATTTTATCACTTGGTATGTTAGGTAATAATTTGGTCTATATTCTGTAGTTACAAGAGCTTGTTACATAGCTTTTTCTTTTTTTAATGCATCTGTTTTTTAATTACAATAAAATAGTGCAAAGTTCATGTTTTATTTGCCTTTGAATCCCTGGAGCAGCTCAAAGGAAAAGGCCATTTTATTGGGTTGGGTTGGGTTGGACTGGATTGGATTGGATTGGATTGGATGAAATTAACATAGCCTCTAGAAACTAAGGTAGAACTTCTGAAATATTTAGCATCCTGTTTTATTATCATATTTTCTAGCTAAGTTTTAGTTGGTTTGATGTACCCTTTTTTCCCCTCAGAATGTCAGGATTATGTAAACCTCAGATAAATGTACCATTGTATTCTGTATTAGTTTGTTAGGGCTGTAAGGATTCTGGGGTGAATTACAAAGTGTGTGTGTGTGTGTGTGTGTGTGTGTGTGTGTGTGTGTGTTTGGGTTTCCCCCATGTTACCAAGCAGTTCTTTCAACACCAGCTAGATGTCTTACAATTAAACTCAATTCTGACATGCCTACCTAGAGATAGCCTCTGATTCTACAGGCCAAAGGCCCAGTCCTATAAAACTTGCACCCCCACCCCCACCTCCCATTTTAGACACCAGTAGCAAGTTCAGGTTGTCACCTGAGCTTCTGATGGACCAGCTATAGATTGGAGGTTCTAATGACCCCCTTCTTGGGTTTGATTAATTTGCTGGAGCAGCTCACAGAATTCAGAAAAACATTTTACTTACTAGATCACTGGTTTATTATAAAAAGATACAACTCAGGAACAGGCAGATGGAAGAGATACATAGGGCAAGGTATGGGGAAAGGTTGTGGAGTTTCTATTCTCTCTCGGAGTGTGTCACTGTCCACAAATCTCCACATGTTCACCAATCTGGAAGCATTCCAAACCCTCTCCTTTTAGTTTTTTATGGAGGCTTCATTACATAGGCATGATAGATCAAATCATTTGCCATTGGTGATTGATTCAACCTTAACTCCTCTTCTCTCCCCAGAAATCAGGGGGTGGGACTCGAAGTTTCAACTCACTAGTCATAGTTGGTTCCCCTGGCAACCATAGGTTGGAAACCTAGGTAATTTCCAAACATTACTTCACTAGCATAAATCTGGTTGTGGTGGAAAGGGGCTTTTTATGAATAACAAGGCATTGGTTTACCTTTATGTTTCTAAAGCGATTTCAGGAACTGAGGCAAGAGACCAAACATTATGACAAAGGATGGTCCCATTGCTGTTATCGTTAGGAAATTCCAAGAGGTTTGGGAACTGTGAGCCAGGAACTGTGGATAAAAACCAAATATATGAGATATTTTGGTCATTTGAATAACCAAATACATATTCCTTATGAATTACAGTACTGCAGGCTGCCATTACAAAATATCAAAGTTCAGGTGGCTTAAACAACAAAGATTTATTTCTTCACAGTTTTGGAGGCTGGAAATCTAAGACAAGATATTGTCAGGTTTGGTTTTTCCTGAGACCCATTATAGATGCCTTGTCACTGTGCCCTCATATGGCCTAATTACTTTGTGTGCACATCTCTGGTGTTTCTGTCCTTATCACCTCTTCTTTTAAGAATACCAGTCAGATTACATTAGGGCTTACCCTAGGGCCTCATTTTAACTTTAATTACCTCTTTAAAATCCCTGTGTCTAAATACATTCATGCTCTAAGGCACTGGGAAATAGATATATGAATTTTGGGAGGAACACAATTCAGTATATAACATCCAAGTTGAGAAGGACTACTTCATTGTGACTAGAAAAATTTTATTATGTGGACTCAAATTGGGTCATCCAAGTCTATCAAGAGGTAGATTTTCTTACATGTTTAGGGATAACTCTAAATAGAGAGGAAAGAATCAATAAAAACGTCTTAAGAGGCAAGACCAGTAGGAAAAATGTTTGACTTTCCCCCCCTTATACCAGAAAATATCTACATTTAACATAGGAAATTTCATTAAACCTATATATTCATACCATTTTGATGGCCTGAAGTGAAATAGCACTCTTTTAGCAGTTTGTAATGAACTCATAAACAAGCATTGTCAATTGGTATGTTGTGGGGACCAGAAGAGTAGATTCTACTTTTCTTTGGAGCCACATAGCGATATTCCTTTCAGATAGGAACAAACTGGGATAAGCTTGTTATGTTTTTTTTTAAATAAATTATGGACACTTTAAGTGAGGGGGATCCTCTTAAAGGAGAATTTATTTTCAAGGACCAAGTTTTGTTTGAATTTTATCTTCAACGTCTGTGACTATGGAAATTTTTTAAAAGTTGTGAACGCTTTTAAATATTTCCATATTATGTAGTATCGATGATTTCTTTAAAATGTATACCATTCATTTGGTCAGGGGATGAGGAGTTGTTTTCTGAGGTACATATTTGGCTTTTAAAATCTAAGTGGAAAGACATTTTAAATGAAATATTATTTCTTTTTATTTCTCTTGTTTAAAACAGACACATTTTATAGCCTTCACATGTTAACAATCATAGTAAATTCAACTAAATTCACTCAGAGAAAGCTAGGTTACTTTGTAGGTTAAACTGACATTTGTGTATGAGGAGTCCCTTAAATGCAGCTTTTCAAGAAATAGTTTAATTGTGTGAAACATTTTTGTCTCTCAAAATGATTTGGATGAAACAACATCAGAAGGTGTCAATTAAATGTTCCACTTGAAATCCAGTTAGCTTTTGATTATTCACATTAATGGAAGGAGAGCATAGACATGTAGACTCCTAAGAGGCCTTTAAACAAAAATTACTTCTTTTTAACGTTTGAAGACATTTTGGTACTGCATTTGGATAAGGGTATGCCTCATGTCCTATGACTTTATTGACAGTCTTTGAATTTTAAGTAAATACTAAAATGTAGTTAGTGGAATGGAATATATATGAGATTTAATACTCTTTTAGACATTTGGATTTCCTTCTTTTAAGAGTTAGAGTGCTTTACAAGACCCTCTTGTTCTCAAATGTACACATAAAAAGCAGCACATTTGACAGATAAATTCCAAATGATGGTTAATGTCCTTTGTAGAGAATAACAAAGCACACGTTAGTTACTTAGGATTTTATTTATAATTTACTTTCATAGTTTGAAATTTATTTCTTGTAGTTGATTTTACTATTAGATTGTTAATATATGAAGGCTGTAAAACATGTTTGTTTTAAATAAGAGAAATAAAAAGAAATAATATTTCATTCAAAATGTCTTTCCACTTAGATTTTAAAAGCCAAATATATACCTCAGAAAACCACTCCTCATCCCCTGCCCAAATGAATGGTATAAATTTTAAAGAAGTCAACGATATTATACAATATGGAAACATTAAAAACTTACACAGCTTTTTCAAAATTCCCAAAATTCATATGTTGAAGTCTTAACACCCGAAGACGATGGTATTAGTAGATGGGGCCATGGGGAGGTGATTAGGACATGAGGGTGGAGTCTTCATGAATGGGATTAGCTCTTGTAAAAGAGGCCCCAGAGAGCTCCCTAGTTCCTTCTACCATGTGAGGACAGTGAGAAAGATGCTAGCTAAGAGCCCGAGAGAGGGCCTTCACAAAAATGTGACGATACTGGCACCTTGATCTTGGACTTTTCAGCCCCTAGAACTGTGGGAAACAAATTTCTGTTGTTTATAAGCTGCCCAGTGTTTGGTGTTTTGTTATAGCAGTATAAGTAAATTAAGACATATGTTTACAGCATTATGGAGTTTGACAAGTCCCAAGATCTACAGTTGGCAAGCTGGAGATCCAGGAGAACTGATGATACATTTCCAGTCTGAATCCAAAGGCCTGAGAACCAGGAATGCTGATGGTGAAGTTCTAGTCCAAAGGCAGGGAAAACCCAATGCCCTAGCTCAAAGACAGGCAAGAGAAATTCCGTTATTTGGTGGAAGTTCAGTCTTTTTGTTCTATTTAAGCCTCCAACTGATTGGATAAGGCCCACTAACGTTAGAAAGGGCAATCTGCATTCATCAGTCTGTCATTTAAATGTTAAACTCATTTAAAAACACCCTCACAGAAACACCCCAAAACCGTATTTGACCAAATATCTTGGCATCTCATGGCCCAGTCACATTGAGACATAAAATCAACTATAATGATGACCTATCTCAAAGTTCTTATTTGTATGTTTTATGTTTTTCATCAGGAACCTAGGCTAAGTTAATAACCTTTGATATCCAATTCAACAACAGTATAGTTAATAAGTTGTCAGTGATGACAAATCATTATCACGTACAACACAAATATTAAGTGGACTCTGGTTATTTGTGAATATGTATATGATTTTCCCCTGCATTGCTCTGGACACTGGGGATATAGTGGTGAACAAGATAAACTTGTTTCCCCCTGTAACTTACATTCCAGTGGGAGTGGCAGATAATACCCAATAAACAAACAAATGTCTGTTAAAATATTAAGTAGTGGTAAATACCATGAGAAAATGAAACACAGTAAAGAGGTGCCATTTTAGACTGGTCAGGGAAAGTTCTGAAGGAATGGCATTTGTATAGAGATCTGAATGAAGTAGTGGAAGAAGTCATGTAACTTTGATGTGCACATATCTAAATCAGTTTCCGGCATTGCTTAAGGTCTTTCTTTCTTAACTCTCTAAATACTTTGCCTAATTGGGTAGATACTGTGATGTGCCACCCAGATCTCACCTTCTTGAAATATTGTTGCTCAAGCTGCAGGGAGTACAGTGGGCAGAGAGCCCACAGCTGCCAGTGTCTTCAAGAACTGCCTCAGCTGCAGGGAGCCAGACTAGAAGTAGCCCCTGGCCAATGACTGATTGTTCTGGGAATGCAAAGGTTTGGCCATCTTTGCCCAACTGAGGACAACTCTGAGGGGCCATTCTAGCTCCAGAGTTACCTGGGGGGTCAGTCAAGGCTGACACTACACTAGACCTTTATCACAATTTAACTTCTTCTTCTGTCCCAACCTGCTTCATTCCCCTCTTTTTTCATACCTTTGATCCCAAAGGCACTTCTTAATTAACATCCTGCATGCTATTCTTGGTATTGAGGTCTGCTTACCAGGGAACTCAATGTTTGCTCAGAGTTTTCTAATTTGCAGATTATTTATGGTCCTATCTCAATATTACTTGGTAGCCTGTTTTGTATCAAGCTGCAGTTTGCTTTCTGACAGAATCTTACATGTTAATGTGAACCTTACTTTTCTGACTCCAGCACTCTGAAAATGGACTTTCTCCTTGCAGCACAGTTTAGAAATTGCTAAATAGATTGTATTTTTTTCCTAACCACTTTGCTCTTATTATTTCACTGAGAGAAAGATGCTGTTTCAGAAGCAGCAGTTTATCCTCAGTGCTTGGAATAGTACAGAATTCTAATATATTCAGTTATATTTAACTAGAGTCTGGTCAGCATTAACTTCTTTTTCATTTATAAAGAGAATGACACAAATTCATATCAGTGAGTGGGATTTTCAGATTATCTCCATGCTGCAAAAGGAGAGTATTTTATTGCCATTAAGCTGTTTTCATCAAGTATCTTAGAAATGCAAAATTCCTCATCAAGACAGTATGGTATTGGCACAAAAATAGACACATAGGCGAATGGAATAGAAAAGACACTACAGAATTGGAACCACAAATGTATGGCCAGCTAATCTGTGACAAAACAGGAAAGAATATCCAATGGAAAAAAGATAGTCCCTTTATTTTTTTTTTTATTTTTATTTTTTTAAAGTGAATTTCTCTTCAATTTTTTTTTTTTAACGTTTATTTGTTTTTGAGACAGAAAGAGACAGAGCATGAACAGGGGAGGGGCAGAGAGAGAGGGAGACACAGAATCTGAAACAGGCTCCAGGCTCTGAGCGGTCAGCACAGAGCCCGATGCGGGGCTCGAACTCACGGACCGTGAGATCATGACCTGAGCCGAAGTCAGACGCTTAACTGACCAAGCCACCCAGGCGCCCCAAGATAGTCCCTTTAATAAATGGTGTTGGGAGAACTGGGCAGCAACATGCAGAAGAATGAAACTAGACCACTTTCTTACACCATTCACAAAAATAAACTCAAAATGGATGAAGGACCTGAATGTGAGACATTCAAACCATCAAAACCCTAGAGGAGAAAGCAGGAAAAAACCTCTCTGACAGCTGCAGCAATTTCTTACTTGACACATCTCCAAAGGCGAGGGAATTTAAAAGCAAAAATGAACTATTGGGACCTCATCAAGATAAAACCTTCTGCACTGCAAAGGAAACAATCAACAAAACTAAAAGGCAACCGATGGAATGGGAAAAGATATTAACAAATGACATATCGGATAAAGGGCTAGTATCCAAAATCTATAAAAAAGTCACCAAACTCCGCACCTGAAAAACAAATAATCCAGTGAAGAAATGGGCAGAAAACATGAATGGACACTTTTCTAAAGAAGACATCCAGATGGCCAATAGGCACATGAAAAGATGCTCAACATCACTCCTCATCAGGGAAATACAAATCAAAACCATACTGAGATACCACCTCATGCCGGTCAGAGTGGCTAAAATGAACAAATCAGGAGACTATAGATGCTGGAGAGGATGTGGACAAATGGAAGCCCTCTTGCACTGTTGGTGGGAATGCAAATTGGTGCAGCCACTCTGGAAAACAGTGTGGAGGTTCCTCAAACAATTAAAAATAGATCTAGCCTATGATCCAGCAATAGCACTGCTAGGAATTTACCCAAGGGATACAGGAGTGCTGATGCATAGGGGCACTTGTACCCCAATGTTTATAGCAGCACTCTCAACAATAGCCAAATTATGGAAAGAGCCTAAATGTCCATCAACTGATGAATGGATAAAGAAGATATGGTTTATATATACAATGGAATACTACTTGGCAATGAGAAAGAATGAAATCTGGCCTTTTTTAGCAACGTGGATGGGACTGGAGAGTGTTATGCTAAGTGAAATCAGTCAGGCAGAGAAAGACAGATACCATATGTTTTCACTCATATGTGGATCCTGAGAAACTTAACAGAAAACCAGGGTGGAGGGAAAGGGGGGAATAAAAAGTTACAGAGAGGGAAGGAAGCAAACCATAAGAGACTCTTAAATACTGAGAACAAACTGAGGGTTGATGGGGGGTAGGGGAGAGGGGAGGGTGCCTGATGGGCATTGAAGAGGGCATCTTTTGGGATGAGTACTGGGTGTTGTATGGAAACCAATTTGACAGTAAATTATATATATATATATATATATATATATATATATATATATATATATATATATGATGCAAAGTTCCTGGTAATGGCAAAAAAAGTCGTGGGCAACTTAAAAGGGGTAATTTTAAAAACTGTTTAATGTATTTTTAATGGTTTAATAACTTTTAGAAGGTTAATATATAATGTAAATTCCCATTTACTGTATAATTGGAGTAATTTGTGAATTACCTTCATTCTTTCTATATCAAGTAATATATGAATAATTATGTAAATTATATGATTTATAAACATTATCACTAATTATTTTCAAATATGATGCCAAAGAAAAAGAAAATACATACCAAAATGTGTTTTGGACACACACACACACACACAAACACATAAATTCTGTACAAAATTTTAGTGTATGAAGTCTAGAAATATATAATAATGATAATATATCATGACCTAGTGGAAAATATCCCAGGAATTTAAGGTTGATTGAAATTTGAAAATCAATCTGTTTAATTAACCATATTATCAGGCTAAATGAAAAAAAAATGTTCATCTCAGTAGACACAGGAAAAGTATTTGATAAAATTCAGTATGTACTTGTGATAAAAATTCTTAGAAAATTTTTAGAAGTATTAGTATTAGAAAAGGACTTTTTTCTTAATACTAGGGACATCTGTGGAAAAGCTCTCAGCCAATATCATACTTAATGATAAAATCTGAATGCTTATTCCCTAAGATTGGAAACAAAACAAGAATGCCTATTCCCATCATTTCTGTTCAATATTTCACTTGCCTAGCCAGTACAATAAAACAAGACAAAGAAATAAAAGGCAGAGTAGAGAGGAATAAGTGAGATAGTCTTTATCCTCAGATGACATGATTATTTATGTAGAAATTCCTAAGGATTCTACAAAAAGATGATCTTAGAACTAATAAATGAGTTTAGCCTATAAGATCAATACACAAAAGTTAATTGCATATCTGTAAACTAGCAACAGACACTTGGAAACTAAAACTTGAAAGTACCATTTACAGTACTATTAAAAACTATGATTTATTTAGGAATAAATTTTAAAAAGTGCTTGAAAAACTGATCTACTGAAAACCCCCAAACTTTACTGAGAGAACTTAAAGAAGACCTAAATAAATGGGAGATCAGCTAAATATCATGGCTTTGGAGACTAAATACTGTTAAGGGGTCAATTCTCTGGAAATTGATCCACAGGTTAAACATGCTTCCAGTTGAAATCCTTGTTGGCTTTCTTACAGAAATTGATGAGATGATTCTAAAATTTATATAAAAATGCAAAGATCCTGGAGTAGCCAAATCAGTTAAAAAATGTTTTTAAATGTTTATTTTGAGAGAGAGAGAGCACGAGCAGGGGAGGGCAGAAAGAGAAGGAGTCACAGAATCTGAAGCAGGCTTCAGGCTCTGAGCTGTCAGCACGGAACCCGATGCAGGACTTGAACTCATGAACCGTGAGATCATGGCCTGAGCTGAAGTCGGATGCTCAGTTGACTGTGCCACCCAGATGCTCTACAGTAGCCAAATCAGTTTTTAAAAAAAGAACAAATTTTGAGAAATTACACTACCTGATTCCAAAACTTACTGTATAGATCCATGGTAATGAAGACAGTGTCAAGATAGACACAGAGATTGTTAGACTAGAACATAGATCAGTGGAACAGAAGAGAGGGTTCATAAATAGATTAATATATAGAGAAACAACTGATTTTTTTTTTTAAGCAGGGAAAGGATAATCTTTTAAACAAGTTGCACTTGAACAATTGGACATCTATATGTAGAAAAAGAAACTTTACTCTTATCTCATACCACATACAAAAATAGAATCAAAGTGGATCACAAAGTTAAATGTAACTATAAAAAGTATATAAGTTTTAGAAGAAATCATAGGGGAAATAGGAAGCTGAAGATAAACAGACCTAGAGTTAAATTCCAGGCTTGGTCTTGAACCACCTGCCATTATACTACTAATGCAAGTAGTGACTACCTGGCAAGTTATGTAACTATTCTGAGCCTAACTTTCCTTACTGATGAAATGGTGATAATATCTACAACAAAGTGTGAATTTAAGGCAACAATTCTCCAAGTATGGTCCTGAATCAGCAGCATTAGCACCGCCTAGAAATTTGTTAGAAATGCAAATCCAGACCTACTAATTCAGTGAGTTGTTTTGCCTTCCAGGTGATTCTGATAAGTGTTTTAGAACCACTGATACAAGGATTGTGTGTATTGTATGCTGAGTATCACAGTTTGCTGGGTATTAGGTACATGATTAATTTCAAAAACAAATGTCCGCCCCAACATACCTTTTATTCTCTTCAACGCTATGCCCTTCCAAGTTTTCAAATTTTAGCATTCTTTCAGGATCCAATTAAAATTCCATCTACTTTTCAAATTCTTTCCTGATCGTAAATATTCTGTATTCCTCACTCCTAGTATTTATTATTTAGACCTGTGCTTTCTAGTGTAGTAGCCACTGGCCACATATGGGTACTGAATACTTGAAATGTAGCTAGTCTGAATTGACATGTGCTATAAGTATAACATACTGGATTTCAAAGGCTTAGTACAAAAAATGAATATATAATATCATTAATTTTACATTGGCTACATGTTGAAATGATAGCATTTTGAATACACTGAGCTAATAAAATACATTATTAAAATCAATTTCACCTTTTTGCTTTTACTTTTTAAATATAGCTACTAGAAAATTTAAAACAACATATGGCTTATGTTATATTTCTATTGAACAGTACTGGTCTCAAGTTAGATCATTCATTTGCCAAAAACAACCTACTTAGGTTTTTTTGGATGGCCATTTATTTGTTATACTTCAGAATTGTGTAATAGTTAAGAACATAGATCTAGTGTAATAACACCTGAGTTCACATTCTGGCTGCACTACTTAACTTTTTTACTCAACTATAACATGGTAGTAATAATAGTATCATCTTTATAGATTTGTGAGGGTTAAATGAGATAATATATGTACAATGACCATGCCAGGTTCATAATAAATGCTCAATGAAAATATTAATATTATTCTAGATACAGTGATCATGAAATAATTTTATTCAGAAGGGGATGAAGTGGTAGATGAAAAAAGACATAGGTAAGAATAGTTTTAGAGTTGTCTCATAAGGATCTTTTTCATTGTTTGAAAAATTACAGAAATTGAAAAGTACTGGTTGTTAGTTCCATTACACAGACTCATTTTGTAGGTTAAATATTTATTCAGAAAAACTACTTTGAAGTAGATGAGTATTGAGTTTGGATCCTGCAGTTTTGGGGAGGAGTTGAAATAGCCATGTCTCCACATGTATTAATCCTGAGGATTCATGCTGAGCGTGTGAGCAAACAGGACTGGCAACGTAATTTGTGGGACTCAGTGCAAAATAAAAATATATGGCACCTTTTAAAAAATTATTAAGAATTTAAGGGTGGCAATAGCACAGCATTAAACCAGGCATGTGATCCTTGTAAGCACAGGCCTCAAGAAGCCATCCCTGCCAAGAGACTTGTAGACATTTAAGCAATGGAGAATATTTTTCTTCTAGTAAAATTTGACACTTCTTAATAAACAAGTATTGAATGCTTCCTAGTTCTTGAGCACTGACAGACCAAAGATAAACGAGCCATATTTCCTCTCCTGTGAGAAGAGTTGATAGATACCAAAGGGAGAGCCTCCATTTAAAACGTAGGACAGAGATAATAGATAATATTCTTTCGGTACCAGAATTACTTATTCTTTTTTTCTTTTTTTTAATCTTTATTTATTTTTGAGAGAGAGACAGCATGTGAGCAGGGGAGGAGCAGAGAGAGAGGGAGACACAGAATCCAAAGCAGGTTCCAGGCTCTGAGCAGTCAGCACAGAGCCTGACATGGGGCTGGAACTCACGAACTGTGAGATCATGACCTGAGCAGAAGTCAGACACTCAACTGACTGAGCCACCCAGGCGCCCCCAGGATTACTTTTTCAGGACAGAAATTTTTCTGTTTGTGCTGCTGTAACAAAATACCAGAGACTCAGTAGCTTATAAACAACAGAAATTTATTTCTCATAGTTCTGGGGGCTTTGGAAGACCAAGATCAAGGTGCTAGCATGGTTGTGTTCTGGTGAGACTCCTCTTCCTGGTTCATAGCTGGTGCCTTCTGTGTCCTCACATGGTCAAAGTGGAGACGGAACTCTGTGGAGCTGTTTTATAAGAACACTAATCCCATTTAGCACCTCACAAAGACCCCATATCCTAACACTATCATCTTTGGGGGTTAGGAAATTTTTTTTTTCTGAAAGTATAGCTGACATACGTTATATTAGTTTCAGGTGTAAACATTTGACATTTACGTTATGAAATGCTCACAATGATAAGTGTAATTATCATATGTCACCATAAAAAGTTATTACATATTACTGACTGTATTCCGTATCTCTATGTCTTATTTATTTTATAACTGGAAGCTTTTACCTCTTAATCCCCTTCTCCTATGTCACTCAGTATTCCACAACCCTTTCCTCTGGCAACCACTAGTTTTTTCTCTATAGATATAAATCTGTTTTGTTTTGTTTTTATATTCCACATATATGTGAAATTATACAGTACTTGTCTTTCTCTGTCTCAGTATACTCAGCATAATACCCTCTAGATCTATCCATGTTGCCAAAAATGGGGAGATTTCATTCTTTGTTATGGCTGAGTAATATTCTATTTCATATATATATATATATGTATTCATATTCATATATATATGTATATATATGTATATATACATATATATATATACTACATCTTCTTTATCCACTTATCTGTCAGTGGATACCTAGGTTGCTTTATCTTGCCTATTGTAAATAATACTGCTATAAAAATAGGGGTGCATAGAACTTTTCAATTTAGTGTTTTTGTTTTCTTTAGGTAGATACCCAGAAGTAGAATTTCTAGATCATATGGTATTTCTATTTTTTTAATTTTCTGAGGAACCTCCATACTGTTTTCCATACTAGCTTTACCAATTTACATTTCCACCAGCAGTGCATGAGGGCTCACTTTTCTCCATATCCTCACCAATATTTGTTATTTATTGTCTTTTTGGTACTGCCAATCTGACAGACATGAGGTGATACCTTATTGTGGTTTTGATTTGCATTTACCTGATGATTAGTGTTATTGAGCATCTTTTCATGTGTGTGTTGGATATCTGTAGGTCTTCTTTGAAAAAATGTTGGGGCGCCTGGGTGGCTTAGTTGGTTAAATGTCCAACTTCAGACTTTGGCTCAGGTCATGATCTCACGGTCTCTGGGTTTAAGCCCTGTGTCGGGCTCTGTGCTGACAGCTCAGAGCCTGGAGCCTGCTTCGGATACTGTGTCTCCCTCTTTCTCTCTGCCCCTCCCCTACTCATGCTCTGTTTCTCTCTCAAATATAAATAAACATTAAAAAAATTAAAAGAAAAAATGTCTATTCATGTCCTCTTCCCATTTTTGTAATCAAATTGTTTATTTTTTTAGTGTTTAGTTGTATAAGTTCTTTATATATTTTGGATATTAATTCCTTATCAGATATATCATTTGCAGATATCTTCTCCCATTCTGTAGGCTATCTTTTCACTTTGCTGATGGTTTCCTTTGCTGTGCAAAACCTAACCTTTTTCGTCTGGTGTTGTCCCAATACTTTATTTTTGCTTTTGTTTCTCTTGTCTGAGGAGACAAATCCAAAAAAAAATATTGCTAAGACCAATGTCTAAGAGTCTAATACCTGTGTTTTTCTTGAGGAGTTGTATGGTTTCAGGTTCAAATTTAGGTCTTTAATCCATTTTGAGTTTATTTTTGCAGATGGTGTAAGAAAGTGGTCCAGTTCAATTCTTTTGCATTTAACTCTCCAGTTTTCCTAATATCATTTATTGAAGTTACTGTGTTTCCCCCATTTCATACTCTTAATTTCTTTGTTATAAATTATTTGACATATAAATGTGGGTTTATCTGAGCTCTCCATTCTTTTCTGTCAATCTATATGTCTGTTTTTATGCCGCTATCATACATGCTGTTTTGATTACTACAGTTTTGTAGTATAGTTTGAGATCTGGGAGTCTGATAACCACCAGCTTTGTTCTTATTTCCCAAGATTGCTTTGTTTATTCAGGGTCTTTGTGGTTCAATAAACACTTTAGGATTATTCATGTTAGTTCTGTAAAAAAAATGCTGTTGGTATTTTGATAAAGATTGCATTGAATTTGTAGATTGCTGTGATTAGTATGGACATTTTAACAATATTAATTCTGCTAGTCCATGAGCATGGTATATCTTTCCATTTGTGTAATCACCACTTTCTTTCATCAATATCTATAGTTTTCAGAGTACAGGTCTTTCATTACTTGATTAAATTTATTCCTAGATATTTTATTCTTTTTGGTGCACTTTGGATTATTTTCTTAATTTCTTTCTGCTACCTTGTTATTAGTATATAGAAATGCAACAGATTTCTTTATATTAATTTTGTATCCTGCAACTTTACTGAATTCATTTCTTAGTTCTAATAGTTTTTTTGGAGTCTTTAGGGTTTCTATATATATTATGTCATCTGCAAATAGTGACAGTTTTACCTCTTAATACTTTAGATGTCTTTTATTTATTTTTCATGTCTGATTGCTGTAGCTAGGACTTCTATGTTGAATACAAGTTATGAAAGTGGACATCCTTATCTTTTTCCTGATCTTACAGAAAAAGCTTTTAGCTTTTCAGTATTAAGTGTGATGTTACCTTTGGGTTTGTCATATATGGCTTTATTATGTTGAGACATTTCCCTGTATACCCACTTTGTTAAGAATTATTATTATGAATGGATGTTGAATTTTGTCAGAAGCCTTTCCTGAGTGTATTAAGTTGATCATATGGTTTTTACTCTTCATTTTGTTAATGTGATGTTTTGTGTTGATTGATTTGTGTATATTGAACCATCCTTGCATCCCTGGAATAAATCCCACATGATTATGGTGCATGATTCTTTTAACATATTGTTGAATTTGGTGTGCTAATATTTTGTTGATGATTTTTGCATCATGTTCATCAGGAATATTGGCCTGTAATTGTTTTCTTGTGTCTTTGGTTTTATTTTATTTATTTTTTATTTTTTATTTAAAAAAATTTTTTTTAATGTTTATTTATTTTTGAGACAGGGAGAGACAGCATGAATGGGGGAGGGTCAGAGAGAGAGGGGGACACAGAATTTGAAACAGGCTCCAGGCTCTGAGCTGACAGCACAGGGCCTGATGCGGGGCTTGAACTCATGGACCGCAAGATCATGACCTGAGCCGAAGTCGGATGCTTAACTGACTGAGCCACCCAGACACCCCGTGTCTTTGGTTTTAGTATCAGGATAATGCTTGCCTTGTAGAATGAATTTGGAAGCATTCCTTTTTCTTCAATGTTTTGGAATCGTTGAGAAGGATAGGTATAAACTGCCTCTTGACTCCTGGGGGTTGCAATTTTAACATATGAATTTGGGGTGTATACAACATTCAGACCTAGCAAAAAGTAAATACAAATAAAAATTATGTTTTGGAAGAGTAACCAGAAAGAGAAAGTTCTCTGGATAATTTTGTTGCTTTCATTTCAAAGAAAGGAAAAAGAAATCCTTTTTCATTTAAAAACAAAAAAGAAATTATCTGATGTGCTCAGTGATTCTGTTAAGTCATTTATGATGATCATAGCGAGAGAATATAAATGTCATGTAACATGTCCACAATTTAAGTTATTATTGGATTTAAGTGAAACATTTCCACTTACATATTTTATATAGCAATAAAATTTGTAAACACTTTTTTGAGATGGCATAAGAGGACACATTAATTGTTTTATGTTTTTTGGCACTGTCAGTATACTGCTGTAACATTTGAAGTTCTATATTCTGAGATAAATGTATCACATATAATTTATAAAGGATAACATTTAATCAAAGCTGTGAAGTGGTAAACAATTATTTTATAATAGTTTTAGCATATATAGCATATATAGCTATAGCATATATAGCATATATAGCTATATAGCATATATAGCATATATAGCTATATAGCATATATAGCATATATAGCTATATAGCATATATAGCTATTTTATAATAGTTTTAGCATATATTTCACATATATAGCATATTAAAAGTAAGTCTTGAATACTAAGGAGAATGCCTTTGGTTGATAAAATTTTAAGTTGGTGGGATTTAATGAAATAAAAATACTGTCAAATGAGCCATGCTAAGTGGTTTGCCATTTACTAGGATTTTGTCCATTACTTGGTAAACTTTGGCTGTCTTGCAGAGTGTCTATTTGGAGTATGGATATGTATTTACTATTTTAAAAGAAAGTCTACCATTTATATCATAATACATATAAAGGACATGTGAATGATAAACATGTTTATGTGAAGAGACATTTTCTTCTTTCATTAGTTCTATAAAAATATATAATGAGTATAGTTGTGAGAAGGTTCCCAACCCTATATTCTTCTCTTGATTCTGTGCACAGCCTTTGATTTAGTTTGATTTATAGAAACTAGAAATGGGCTGATTAATTTTTATACAGGAGCAATTGCACTGGCCTTTAATTGTTATACAAGTGCGGATGTACCTGTATTTTCAATATATATACCCACCTCTTTTCACCCTTAATGTTAAAATACCAACTTTTTCACTGCAGAGTGGAGCAGTGTGGAGCTTGTGTATACCTCAACCTCAGCTGCTGCCAGATGACTCCCAGCAAGTGTCTGTGTGTGGGAGCTGCCTGGTTTTTCTTTCATTGTCAAGCCTAGGCATACTCAGGGAGAATGCACCTGCCACAGACCTCTTTATTTTTGAACTGATCATCAGTGGTTGCTGGCCAAGAGAGCCAGCTGGTGAGCTTGTGTACCTATCCAGCCCTCCTTCTGGTCTTTCCTTCTATGTTGGAAAAACAAAGTTGAAATTTACCACATGTTTTGGCACTAGACTTGGCATTTACTGTGATGAATGGGTTGATTATATTACCGACTCATGTAGGACACCTGACCTTCTTGCCTTCCACCATACAAGGAGAAGTATTTCTTTCTGCTACCTAATTTACCTGGATGATTTGAGACTATTCCTATTGGCAATAAAATTTTATATCTATTTATTTTTTATTATTTTTGTTTCATTTTTAAAACAGAGTGGTATTTGCATGTTGTAGGCTATGATACCTAATTATTTATCCACTAGCTAACTATGAGGCTTTAGCTAAGATAATTCAGTATCATTATTTATAAAATAGGAAGAGATGAATAAAATCAATTTTTCCTATGGTACAGTGGTTAAGGAATAGGCTTTGGAGACAGAAATACCTGGGTTTGAATCCTGGCTAGTTTGCTATTTGCTAGTTTTGTTTTGTACTTCACATTTACTTTCCCTCATCTGTAAATGAGAGATTTATTTTAAAGATTAAAGGAAAGAATGTATGTAAAGACCATAGTGGATGGCACATAGCAAGCACTCAATATATTATATAGATTTTAATATTATTCTTTTTCAGTTTAAAATCCTATCTCTGCATTGATTTTATTTATTTATTTGATGAATACATATAGTGCTTTCTGTATGCCAGGTCCTATTCTAAGTATACTACAAATATTGTCTTCAGTAGATTCTCATGGTTACCATATGAGTACTTCTCAGAATCTCTAATACGAAATTAAGGCATAATCTAAGAAGTTGCCCAAGTGTGCAGTGCTTGTAAGTAACTAAGCCAGATGCTTAAAAAATATCTTTATTTATTTAAAAAAAATTTAATGTGTATTTATTTTTGAGAGAGAGAGAGCATGAGCGGGGGAGGAGCAGAGAAGGAGGGGGACACAGAATCCAAAGCAGGCTCCAGGCTTGTCAGCACAGAGCCGGAGGCAGGGCTCAAACTCATGAAGCTGTGAGATCATGACCTGAGCTGAAGTTGGACGCTTAGCCTACTAAGCCACCCGTGTGCTCCTTAAAAAATATCTTTAGCATTTGACTTATATAAACTCTCTTTTGTTTTTCCTCTTTTTCTTTAAAGTGCAAGTCTACTCACTGGTTTTGGTTCTCCTCAGGAAGATTTAAAGAAATGTTAGGTAGCTTACTCTATTCCCTACTTTGATGGTGCTCCAGTGACTTTGGGCAGGGCAGCTAGAGGTAGCCCATTTTTGTCACCAGGGTGTGCTGTGATTCCATGAATCTGAATTTACTGCAGCTGCCTCAAAGCTGGAAGAGAATTTCTCCACTGCTTTTGCTGCTGCTTAGCGACCACAGGTTTTTCAGCTTGGCTCTTTACCATCCCCTGGGCAACTGCCCGAGTTCCCAAGTTATTTTCTTTTTGTGTTATGCCATCTTTTCCTGCTCACTGATGTCCTCGTGTAAATGAAGGAGCCAGAGCTACTGGCTTGTTAGCAGAATGCCTAGATGCCCCAGAAGAGCTTTATGTTGTCAAGCATTATGATGCTGCCATCACACTCATTATTTTGCTAAATAAGAAATCAGTATGAGGTTGCCAAATTGATGGCTTTTTAAAAATTTGGCATCAACAGCATTTTGTTAAACGTGCCACTGCTTTTAGGATTTGCATTTGGTGTCTTTTGTTCTAAGTTCCTGATAAATTTGGGATTAGTCAGGGCTGCATTAAAATGCTTAGAATATTAATATTCTATTATTTTATAAAATGCTATAGAATATTAATATTTTTTATAACCAAATTCCTTATAATTATGAATAAATATTACCTGTGACTCAGATTATAAAAGATTCCTTCATATTCATTTGTGGATTAAAAGAGATACTTAAGATGCCTGTATAGTATGAATTATGAAAAAAGCACAGATTGATTTAGTCTTAAAATGGGTATTTACACACGTGTGCACACGTACACACACACACACACACACACACACACACACACACACACACACACACACCAAAGAGGTATAATAGAGCAGTGTCTTTGGCAGACTAATCTTGCCTTTTATAATAAATTAAGACAAATTTTCATGTCTTTCATCATTCTTTTTTTAAAATTGAATTCGTCTCTTGATGGTAATTATCCTAGAAAATTTGATTAAGGGAAGCTTAAACAACAAAGTCACCAAAATAAAGTTAGCATGGCAGTGGGATCCTGTCATTAGAAGTTGGTTTTGTACATTGTTTTCTGTATATAAATTAATCTGTAGCTTTCCTTCAAAGAAAGCTTCTATGCTCTTCTAGGGGGTTTGTCAGGAGACTAGGCTGCTTTGTGAGATATCTTGGGAAATGATTTACATTATTTTGGCAAAGAGACTCCTTTTTCCAGATAACACTGTATTTAAGCAAATAGTGTCTGTATAACCACCTTGTGTAGCAACAGTCAGCTTGAAGATAACAATCTTCACATACTTGATAAAATGATGAAATCACTGACCAGTAGCATTCTTAAGTGGGATCCACATTTTATAGCAATGTGATAATTCTATTTAATGTGGAAATGGTTACAGCATGTAATATGTGTAGAATTCCTGCTTGATGATCACTTTCTTGAAGAAAAAAAACCAATGCAAGAAATTCTAGTCTGGTCATTTCATTTTGGATACATTTCTGACCATTTCATTTAATTGAATCCACTGAATAGTATGTTGGTTCATACAGATACTTTGAAATGTAAAGTTTCTCTTCAGGTTCCTGTGGAATGAGTATCCTCTGTTAACCTTGTTTCAGACTAAAATAAAGAAGAGATTTATTATTTTTTTAAAAAATATTTTTGGTTTTTGAACTTCATGTCTAAATTATATTTTTAAGGGGGTTAACATATTCCTGAAGGCATTAAAATAATTAATGAGACTATCATATGAGTTACCCAGTATCATAAGTCACTAAGAGAGTGGATTTTAAATGTTTTCACCACAAAAAAGAAATGGTAATTATGTGACATGATGGAAGTGTTAGCCAACTCTATGGGGGTAAATGCTGTGCAGTATACAAGTATATCAAATCAGTATGCTGTACACATTAAACATACATAGTGCTATATGACAATTGTACCTCAATCCTGGGAAAGAAATGTCTGGTTAAAAGACTGGGCCAAGTTCAACTCTGTGTTTAGGTTCCTTTTTTTTTTTTTTTTTAATGTTTACTTATTTATTTATTTTGAGAGAGAGAGAGAGAGAGAGAGAGAGTGCAAGCAGGGGAGGAGCAGAGAGGGAGAGAGAGAGTCCCAAGCAGGCTCCACTCGCAGTGCAGAGCCCAATGCACGGCTCGATCTCACAATCCTGAGCTCATGACCTGAGCGGAAATCATGAAAGAGTCGGATGCTTAACCAAATGAGCCACCCAGGCACCCCTAAGTCCCTTTCAAAGTTCAAATAATTAAGGTTATCAGGTATAATACTGGACAAAGATTTTTTTCCCCTTTTTTGAGCTAAATGACATTTTTTTCTATCTCTGTTCTTTACAAACTCATTTTTTTTTGAGATTTTAGGGATCAAAATCTGATGCCTGGATAGATGTAAATGAGCATTTGGCCAGAGATGCCATTAAATTTTTTCTTCATATTCTTTCTTGCCTCTTGGAAATTTATAAGAGTGTCTTAAATATGTGGAATGCGTATAGGTTAAAGACAGACTTATTTTTAATCCTAAATAAAGCAAAAACTTTGACATTATTGATGAGTGGAAATACAAAGAATACATTACACAGATATTTTCATTTTCTTATTCTAAACATGGATTTATCTATCACTGCTTTCTAGAGACTGTGTTTTGGTAAAAGTGCATATGACCATTTAGCTTTTAATCAGGATATTTTTGGACTGCCTTCCAGCTTTTCTTCTCCCCTCAATTGGAGCTTTTATGTAACCTGTTTCTGTCCATTTACTTATCTGCTACTTCTTACATATAGAATGATTCACTTTTTATCCATTTAACTAATATTTATTGCCTGCTTTGTATTTCCCTGGTCCAGAGCTGGGGTGAGATATTGAACACAAGGAGTTTCTAGTGTGTATCTTTAGAGTGCTTACAATCTATCCAAGGAAAGAAGAAACAGATAATTGAATTATAATTACATTTTTACATTTTTTAATATTCTCAAGCAGTCATATTTTTACATATTCACACTAGAGGATATTGTGTATTATTCAGTGACTTTTGGAAGCAGCCTACATATTTTGTTTGTGAGGGTAATTGAGTTGTGGAGAGGGACAACATTGGTATGTTATTTGTGTAAACACAACTTTAGTGGCCATAGTTATGGCGGTGTTGCCTGCTGTCCTGTCTGAAGTTTTTCACCTTAGAATATTCCTTACTTCCACAAATTTCTTTCAGGGCTCATCATGTTCAGCTGCTCTGTATCAAGATAATGTTTTTTTTTTGTTTTTTTTTTTTTACCCCTAGGGTAAACCTCATCCCTTGGTTTAGAAGATATCCTCTGGGTTTTTCTACCCCTTTTTCCCTGCAACCATGTTCCCTCTTCCCTTGTACACGTATATTAATTATTAACTAAATTTATATAAACAATAAAGCATTGTGTATGTGTGTTGTTCTCTATGTGTTAGGCTTAAAGAGAGTTTGGAATGAATATGGATAGATTTGCTTCACCCTTGCACTTATTGAAAGAATTTATAATCTAGTTTATGTGGTAGTTATAAATAAATATTAGTTAATATCATGATTATTCTTTGTATATTTCCCACCTCAGAGTTGGAGTTCAGAAAATACTGATTCAATTAATTTGTGTTAATTTGTTTGATAGATTTCTAGAGAGAGAAACATCTCTTAGGAAAGATTAACTTCCATCTGTGTTCATTATGTTTGAAATCATTCAGCTTCTTTCAAAACTATGGATAGTGGCCACTAGGTTGAAGATGTATATTGGGGAATATACTGTTTTCATGCTAAAGCCTTAGGTAATAGAGCTTTAATTGCATGAATCTTCAGAAATCTAAATCTTAACTTTCTTTTTACTTTCTCAAAATTACTTGCTCAAATAGTTCCATAATATTTACAAAATAATTAATTTTAAAGCCACATACAACATTACTATTCTAGTTCTTTCTATTATGCTGTCTATTAGAGTTTTTATGGAGTTTGGGTCTCCTAAAGATTTATTTATTTTCCAAAATAAAAAGGCAGTTAATTTCTAAAATTTGAACAGGGAATTAATAATTAGCATAATGTTAATAACTTGTTTTCTGCATATTATTTTATTGGAAGACCATTTAATCACTGCCAGGGACACTGTTATTTTCTGTAAACCAGTATTCTACTGAACCATTCCTTCTAAGACTGATTATAGTTTTATCCCCAGTAAAGATTTCTGTCAGTATTGAGTTACTTTGTAATTTACTTGTTGGCATTCAAAGCTGAATGAAAACTAAATTTGTCTTCTAGTTCTGCCGCTTCCTCACTTGTTACTGCTGGGCTAACTCAGGTTTCCTGCTGTTCTAATCAGCTGTAGACTTGGGTAGAATTTACCAGTTAATTGTGGGAAGGGGAGGAACAAGCAGCAGGAACTTCTGATGTATGCTGCTCTAGAATCCACTGATTGATGTTTTACCTCTGCAAGTTATCAACTCCTGCTTATCCTTTAACATTTAGCCTTCTCTTTGCTTGTGGTGAAATCAAGGAAATGTCTGTGAAGTCCTCTAGATTGATACTGATAGGATGAAAGAAGGGTCAGCACATTTTTTCAAACATCAGAGGTTCAATTTCCACTCCTGAATAGGAGTCAGAGCATCAAGTAGCTAGGGAGACAAGGTCTGTAGAGCGGTGCCTCTCAAACATTGCTGTTTATCTTAATCACCTGGAGAGCTAAGAAAGCCTACCAAGACCCAGGTTCCTTGAAAAAGGCCAGGGCTTTTATAGGTACACTAAATTCTCCAGGTGATTCTAATTAACTAACCAGTTTAAGAACCACTGCTGGGAACTCACAAGAGGTCTCCCTCCAGTCTGCTTTTCCTGGGCACGGTGAGTGATGAAGGGAAAGAGGTAGGGGAGTGAGAAGACTAAACTTCTTTGAGGGCTTGTTATGTTTAGGTAACGAGATAGGTGTTGTGGGTGCTATTGTCTGGAATCTTCACAGCAGCAGCACAATGAGGTAAATGTGGTTTCCATTTTACAGATGAGCAAAAAAGATGTGAATAGGTACATAAATTTTCTAAGATGGCACAGTGTTGCAGAACCAGAATTTGAACTGTGTCAATTCTGTTTGTATTTAAAGGCTATAGTTTTCTCAATTGTACCTTACTGAGTTGTGAAAATTGAACAATATACGCAAAGCACTTACACAATGTCAGGTACTTCTGTAGAAAGCTTAATAGTGTTAACTATCCTATCATCATTATCATTATTATTACCATAGTTCCTGCTGTGAGACCTGCATGACGTTAGAGGCTAGTGATACAGAGATAATAAGACATTGCTTGTCCTTATGCAATTTAAGAATAGTGGAAGGACTTCATGGTTGAAAGTAATATTTTATTTCTTCTGGGAATCCATTATAAATGTGAGTAAAGTCGGGTAGAAAAGCAAGGTATGCTGAAATGCGGAGATGGAGCCTGTGGTAGGGCTTATGCCCAGGCCAAGGGACAGATTTCCCACACTCAAGCCTCCCAGTGAGTGCAAATTCAGACCTGTGCTTTAGAAAAACTTACAGCTGCTACATGTTGTGGATCTTAGGCCATTTGAATAGTATTTGAGCACTTAAGGTTTGTTATATTTCTATTAAACCTGTTTTTAGAATCCACAGTCTGCACTTTTTCTTTTAAATCAAAATATTATATGTGAGCCCTGTGTTTGGAAGTGACTTCATTATAAGGAAAACCTCTTTCTTTCTAGTTAGTGGAGATTTTAGGTCTTTTGAGTCTCTTCTTGATTTTTTTTTTTTTTTACGTTTCTTATGACTCATAAGAAAATTAACCAGAACATAAGAAAAATTGAATCTGAAATTGGTTGTTTTACTACTCTTGGATATTAGAATTAAGGTAATAGTAGAAGAGGTAATTGAATTTCTTGGCTAAATTGAGGTTTTAAAAGTTTCTGATTATCAGTACTATTATTGACTCATGTTTGAGTTATTATGGTTAATCTACCTTGTGTTTATTTATGTGGCTTTTAGGAATCAGCGTTGCCTGGCACAGTGTTTGACATGAATTAGATATTCAGGAATTATGTTTGAGATGAATGCATGAATGAGAGTAGATAAGAGTAAATGCTGGTAAATTTGTAATTGAAGAACATTTCTGTGATCTCCTACCATGCTGAATAAATTACTTGGGAAGACATTTGTATACTGGAATCTGAAGAACAGGTCGGTAGAATCTAATTATTTTTTAGATTTCATTTCATTAGGTCCTTTTTGATGTCACTTGCTCAGAAAATCACTTTATTTATTTTGTTCTTCACTTGTCTGGCTTTCAGATTTACTTTTGTTAGTCATTGACAGTTTCTTGTACAGTCACGGATGCTACATTGTTGTATATTCCTCCAAGATTAATGTTTAGGAACCACCTTCTTCATACTTTCTTTTATGTCAAACCAGTTCTATTTGGTGAGATGAGTTTTCATGTGAGCAGAGAAATTGGTGGTTGTATCATGCAGAACCACATTTCCTCTCACGTTAAATGCTTTTAAAAGTGTTTAGGAATAATTGGATTGTATGAAGAAACTATCAAATTCTTTTGTTAAAAACAAAATGAAAATTTTTGTTTTTGACACTTAATACTTGGAATTTATTCCACTGATAATATTTCATATGCTTTTATTTAATGTAATAAATTGTATTCTTCCAGCTATAAAAGCACTCAAAAGGAAGAATGTATAGAGCTGATTGCTGTTCATGTTGTGTTTTTTTTTCCCCACTAAAGTAACAAATTAAAAAATATGTCAATATGAATTTTCAGGTTTCTTCTTGATTCACAGTGTTTTCCTTAGGAGTGTTAATTTATTGTTAAATTAAAACTTTATTTTAAAGAGCAATTTTATTTTATTTTATTTATTTTTTTTATCCTTTAAGGCTATTTATTTAGGTTTATTTATTTATTTTTTCAATATATGAAATTTATTGTCAAATTGATTTCCATACAACACCCAGTGCTCATCCCAAAAGGTGCCTTCCTCAATACCCATCACCTACCCTCCCCTCCCTCCCACCCCCCTAAAGAGCAATTTTAGAGTCACAGAAAAATTGAAGGGATAGGACAGAGATTTTCCCTACAACCTCTATTACCATATGCACAGCCTCTCCAGCTATCAGTGTCACCCACCAGAGTGGTATATTTGTTACAACTGATGAACCGACATTGACACATCCTTATCAATCAGAGTCCATAGTTTGTTGATATTACTCTTGGTGTTTTATACTGTATGGGTTTGGACAAATGCATAATGATATGTATCCAAGTGTCTTTTACATCTTTTTTTTTTTTCTTAAAAAAAACCTGGCATTTTTTGTCTAGATAAATTCCAAACCTTAAGTTTGATCAAATACTATGATTTTCTCCTTTATAATCTGTTTTTATATTATGAACATAAATTTATTTTTTGTGTATAAAATTATCAATAGCTAAGCACTATTTCTATTTTCACATCATTTCTTCCCTCATCTCTTCATTTTCCATATCTTCCATTTTTTCTTCACTTTCCTTGTCCCCCAACCCCTTAGCCTCTTTCTTCTCTCATACTGTCTCCTTGCCCCTCTGATTTTCCCACCTCCCCCTCCCCAGCTACACTCAAAGAAGTTAAAAAATGAAGCTGGAGATGATTTTTATAAAGACTAATAATGCTGATGCAGAGTTAAGGATGACATTTAGAAGTTGGGTTCCTGCCTGGGGTTTGAATTAGGAAGTTGTGTGGATATTGCCATGTAACGCACTTTATTCTGGTAACCTGTTCTGTTGCTTACATTTAGTGAATAAATAAAAGCTCAGCTATGCCTTAAAAATCTTATCTAGCAAACAAAGTGAATCTTAACGCTTGTCATAGTGAGCATTATGTAGTAGCCAGTCAATGTTATTTATTTCTGAAATTATTATATCTTTCTCCTGAATGCAGGTAGTTTTTTTCTTCCCTCAGCAGAATAACCTGTTATTTTAAATAACCTAATCAGTTTGAATAAGCAAAGAGAGCATGAAAATATTAGGAAGTAGGGATTCTCCACCATGCCACCCCCATCCCTTTTTGATTGGTACAGGCACACAATTTCATTATTTTGTTGTTTTTTTCTGAGCTTTCCTCCCCTCCTTCGGTTTTATTTTCTTCTTCATGCTTTTTTTTAATAACTTTAAAAATTATTTTTCTTTCATTATTAATGAATTGATGATGAATTTATTATCTTAAGATAATAAAGTATATTTTAAATATATTTTTAAATTTTTAAAAAATGTTTGTTTATTTTTGAGAGAGAGCAAGCAGAGGTGGGGAAGAGAAGGAGGGAGACACAGAATCTGAAGCAGGCTCCAGGCTCTGAGCTGTCAGTATGTCAGCTGTCGTGGAGCTCGAACCCACGAACTGCAAGCTCATGCTCTGAGCTGAAGTCAGATGCTTAACTGACTGAGCCACCCAGGTGCTCCTAAACTATATTTTAAAGTAGTAGTTATTTATTGGTAAGAAAAAGTTATTTAGTAACAAAAAGGAGGGTGGGGAAAGGGAGAGGTAAGAAAAATTATGAGTAAGCCAATCAATTATGAATTTACCAAGAAGGAGTAGAAGTGAGGATGATATAAAAACATAGTGTTGATAGTGTCATCTTCTATTTCAAAAGAGCAGAGATTGGGGGTTACGTGACTTTTGTTTTTAATTGTGGTTCTGCAATAAATACATTATGTAACCTCATTTATGACAGCAGAAATTTACTCACTTTTTATGTGTAGTAGAGGACATTATACCAATTTTATTTCTCAAAAAATTGTAATTTATATGCTAATAGTGTACATTGTATATGCCACTTTGGCTAAATTTTATAACTTGGAGAGAAATGGACTTTTTTTAATAGAAATAATACATACTTACTATACAAATAAACAGAAAATGTGGAGAAGCAATAAGAATAAAATAAAAAACATCTATAATCCCCAGGGATCAACTATAGTTACATTTTAGTATATATTCTCTCAGTTCTTTTTCTACACATAAATTTATGTTTAATTTTTGAAATATGGGATTATACTCAATTGTGTTTTATAGCCTCTTTTTTTTCTCCACTTCACAGCATGTAATAACCTTCTTATTCCATAAACTTTCTTCTAAAACATACTTTTCAATGACCATATCATATTGATAGGCTATATGATAGCTGTTTAATCATTGATTGCTGAGCACTTCAATTTTTTTATTTTCTTACTATAAATTGTGCTATTATGACTATGTACATCTTTAAATACTTTCATCATTATTATCTTTGGATGAATTCTTATAAAATGATGTGCAGAAACAAAGGGTAGGCATTTTTTAAGGTTCTTGAAACGCAGTGGGAAGTGGTCCTGTAGAATGGCTATGAATTGTTCATTATGTCCCTGGTCGTAAATGGCCTGGTCTGCAGCAGGAAGGAAGCCATCTGCATGTCACTGCATGTGCTTAGTTTTAGGGATAGTCATATAGTAAGCTCATTGCAATGATTTTTATGGATGATTTTTTTTTTTACGGTTGGGCAAATAACCATATGGATGAATAAAACAGGATGGATAAAACAGATTTAACTACTTTTTTGGAGTATATTTTATATATACAATGCTCAAGTAAACTTAAAAATAATAGTTTAATGGAATTCTGAATGATATTCTCTAAAGCAGGTCTATATTTATTACTCAGCACCAAATAATCATAGATCGGTTTCTCACCAAATAAATAGAAAAAAGTGTATTTTTTATCGAACCTACAGTGCTTAGGGTAACAACAAAGGAAAAGGTGGGTCAGCCGACACAGTTGAAAGTCTGTGTTTGATGCTCATGATCCTGCACACTCCAGTTTAAGCCTATATAAGATGGATTACATCCAGTTAATATAATATATTGGTATGCTGTGATATTTACCCTGAATGTAGGAAGATTTTTTTTTTGTTACTAAAAACAGTTAATTGGAGAACTGTGCCTATTCTTTAATTTTTAGAAACTTTGAATTAGATTTACAGTGAATTACAGTTTGAGTCAGTTGATTACCTAGTCTATTAATTTGCAGGTGGTATAATCAAAAGAAGTAGTTCTCAGAAGCTGGAACCATTTACTCTCAATTAATTGAAACTAGCCCAGTGCCTGCCACTTAGTGATATTAGGAGGACAGTTGTAGAGAAAAGATTTTAAATCATTTGAGATGTTATTGGCACTATGTTTACCTGCCGATCAAATTTTGTGTTACATATGCACTTAAAGAGCATAGTGCCGTTTTTAAGACATTCCTGTAGTGCTGTGTGTGTGTGTGTGTGTGTGTGTGTGTGTGTGTGTGTGTGTTGAGTTTCAGAATTCTTAACTTGAAATTATGGACCCCTTGAGGGTGAGAATGATGTGAAGATGGGATGTTCATGAGTTTATTTTATGTGTATAGTATTATGTGCATTCTACTGCAGAGGGTCCATAGGTTTTATCCCAAAACCTAAGAAAAATTAGGAACTTTTGCTATTAGGTTCAGGTGACAGTTTGGCCTTGAAGTGCTAACTAGGAAATAGTGGAAGGACTACACTGTTGTAAGACACACTTTCACGGCTGAGTCTATGACACTTCTGATCTTAGCTGCTTTCTAGGAAGAATGTTCTCTAACTATTGTATTTTGATTTGCATTCTTCTGTTTTTGAGCAAAATCTTAACCCATTTTACATGGGTTAAACATGGTCTAGTTACATGGCAGTTACCTAAAAATATCTCCAAAGCTGATTCCAGGGTAAAAATTTAACTATCTTGAATACTAGTTTTATAATCAGTTTAATACTTAATCTGGTTAATTAATTGGCTTTGCTTTCTTTAACTTGATGGTTCAAGTCTTTCACAAGGCTACATACTTTACTATGTTTTAGAAATGTTTTGGCTGAATAGAACTGTGTTTTGATTTGTTTTAAGCCACATGTGATTTCCTTTTCTGTTTCTTTGAACCAATCAACAAAATAAAATATCTAGTCTTTTAGCAGATTTTATCATTTTGTTAGCACAATCCGTTTTGTTAGATTCGACAACAAAACATTTGATGTTTTTCTTAATACTCTGACTAAATCAAACAACAATACTTGAATCTTTTTTTAAAGTTTATTTATTTTGAGACAGTGAGCAGGTGTGTGTGTGTGCCAATGAGCAGGGCAGAGAGAGACAGAGAGGGAGACAGAGAGAGAGGGAGACAGAGAGAGAGGGAGACAGGGAGAGAGGGAGAGAGGGAGACAGGGAGAGAGGGAGGGAGGGAGGGAGGGAGACAGGGAGAGAGAGAGGGAGGGAGGGAGGGAGGGAGGGAGAGAATCCCAAGCAGGCTCTGTGCTGTCATTTCAAGAGCCCAATGCGGGGCTCTAGCTCATGAACTGTGAGATCCTGACCTGAACAGAAAACCAAGAGTCAGGTGCTTAACACCTGGGTACCCAGGCACCCCACAAGTGAATCTTGTGAATTGTTTTTCTCTGTTTCTTTTGATCTTCTCAGAGGTTTGTTTATTTTATTATCTATTTTCAATTAGTCCAGGTACTGATACTTATATTATGGCTTCTCTGTGTTTCAGTTGAAATATCTATTAGTTTAGGTTCGAAGGAGAGGACATTATTTTGACTTGAAAGTTCTAGTGAGAGTTGTTCCTTAACCAGAAAAACTGAAATATATTTCTTATATATTTCTATATAGGTTTATAATAGATATAGTATTTAAAATTAATTATAAATATTTAATAACATTTGAAATTGAGGAAAGGTAATTGCTCAACTGATTCAAGTTCCTTTAAAAATGTCTGCTATAGTTTCTACCTTTTATAAATGTCTTCTATTTCTTAACAATTTTAAATATTAGATACCTTCCTCTCAGTATGTTATTTCACATACAAATTTATTATCTATGGTATAAGGAATATTGTAAATGTTAAAACTTGACTTTTTTGTCTTTTTGGTGGCTTTGACTAGGGAATCCACAGACATGACTGATGGAAAGAGATTATTTGCTTTCACTTAATTCAACCTAAGCCTTCAATCTGGCTTCATTTAAACAAGTCAAGATAGATGTGTTCCTGACTTTATTAATCTTAAGAGAGGAGATTCCACAGCCTCTTGAGTAATCTGTTTCATCACATTTTATTAATATTTTTTCTGTTGTAGTTAAGCTCATTTTAGAAAGCTTTTTAAATCCAGAGTACCCTTTTCTTAAAACAAACAAAATTAATTTCTGTTAATATGCAGCCTATAAAAATTCTATATAATTTTAACATTTCAACATTTTATAAATACCACTTTTAAATGTAGAATCAATGTGCCTATGTCATAGTTACAGTCATCTTTTTGAAAAAAAATATGTTAGAAACTATTTTTTTCCACATATAACAAGGAATCCTCCTCAATTTACTTGAAAAACTGCAGATGTGGAGCATATCTATGTTACAGCTGTTTTTCACTACTTCTTTTGGATCCATTTCTGAAATAGAGAAACAATATTTTAAGAAATGTGTTACCTCTTGGCTTCTTAGTCTGCCTTTCTCAGATGGTAATTTTATTTGCAGTATTGCTTAACTATGGAATGCTAGAATTTCTAATCCATTATCTATATTTCCTCCAGGTTATTAGCTTAATAACCTGAACAAGAATTGATTGTTATAGTACTGAAAGTGATATATCCTGTCTATATCATGTTAATTCACTTTTGAGTTTCCATTACATTTCCATCGTCAACGACAAGATAAAATAACTTATATGTATAATCACTGAAAAAGTTTACTATGCAAATTTTTAAAAGATGCATTTAATATCCACTTCATTTATACCCAATATTTTTTATATTTGATTGCTTTCTATGTGTGTCATTCGTGCAGTGAGGTAAAAGTCATCAAGTTGAAATTAACCTTTGCATAATTTCTGCTTTCTTGAAACTACTTTTTCTTCGAAGATTGGATATTATATGATTGCTAGAGTTGTTGATTGCCAACTACTGAGAGACAGTGTCTGAAACACAATTTCTGACTGGAATAAATGAAACTGCTTTGCAATAGTCAATGTAATTTCTCTGTAAGGGTCATTGTGAGCAGATGGTTCTCAATCCTGAGGGATTTTAAATCTTGACTTCAATAGAGTTTGATATTTTTGTACATTGCTGGGAGTTTATAATCAAAGTTGTTAAGCTATTGATTTCAAACGATACCCAATTCTGTTTAACTTTAAGGGAATATTAATTTATACTCCTTTTGCTCGATTTCTTGAAATAAACTGGTACTTAGATGAAACTAGATTGACTGACTCTCAAACTGGACCAAATTAAACTCCCAAGGATGGATTAGAAGAAATGAGAAAGGACCAAGTGAGGCTACTTACTCATGCTGTTTAAGAGTCTTTTTGTAAGATCTTTAGAGCAGGGTGCAGATAGGCTTGAATTCTTTCACAAATGCTACCTTCCATTTTGACTAACTTGCAAATTATATGTCTTTACAGAAATAAGATATTCCCACTTTTTCTTGCCTAATATTCACATGTATTTGGGTTAAGGACAATAGTGCCCTGGATATCAGGGATGTATCTGACTCATATTTGTATTCTTAATGCCTGATTCATAATGCTACTCAATAACTTAAAAAATAAATGAGCGAATGCATTGATGAATCAATGAAAACCCTCAGTTATCAGGGTGGGAATTGTAAGTGATTAGGGTTTATTATATTGTCAGTCTGTCACTGTATGTAATCTCTTTCTACTAGGTTCAGTACTTACTAGGACATTAAACTCTGGATTCTAATATCTGCTGTTACTGTCACCATGATTTTCAGAAAGGAACTGACTACCTCCGACTTTTAAGAAATTCTAAGTGCTTTTGTGTAGACCTTAATAGAATTAACTCAGTATGATTTTTGGTTCAAATCATAACATTATTTTCATTTTGGTTTATTACTGAATAATGTATCAATAGTGAAAAATTTGCTAATAATGGTAAAGTGTAGCTGTCATTGATTATTTCTTGGGGTCTTAGATCTTTTGGGAAAGAATGCTTTTAAAAATATTTTGTGATGATTATAGGATTTTGAGGTTTTTAGAGAGGAGTATGGATTATAGGAAAGGTTTTCATGATAATGTAGGAGAGGAAATAAAATTTTCCTTAGTTTCCATGATAGGTTTTTACTTTTCTCTTTGACTGTTTATTGTGTGTATGTGTGTGTTCTATATTGATACCTGTTTCTTTTATCTGTGCCCTAAAAATAGGTTCTCCAAATTTCAGTTGGCTTTCTATTCTTATTTCTGTTATGACAGTTTGTCCTTTTAGACAATAGCATCTATTTTCAGGGCTTCAAATATCACTTCTATGAAACTAATTACAGAATATTTTTCTTCAGTTTGAATTTTACAGTTGAGCCCTAATTCCAATATTATCAAATTACCTAATGTACATTTCTACGTAAGGTCTCCCAGTCAGTCCAAGCTTAACATGTTTGGAAACAGTTTTTTTTTTTTCCCAATGTTATCATTCTTCAGTAGTTGAGAAACTTGGATTCACCTTTGACTTGACCTACTTTATCTCCTTCCAATTTTTTTTTTCTTTTTGGGGGATATGTGATGGCTTTTGCATGCTTTCCATTTTCAGTGTCCTCCCCCCATTCAGTCACTTATCACGCCCATAGTCACTTCTACTTAACTGTTCTTCTGGTCTACCTAACTCCTAGATCAAATATGAGCTGTATACATCTGTTTACTTGAGCATATTGCTTTTCCCTAAAAAATTGTCAGTGCTTTACATTGTCCATAGTTAATATATAAACTCATTAGCTTGGAATTCACTATCTTCCTTAATTTTACTCTGCCCTTAATTTCTGTCTTTGATTCCAGTTCTTCAAATTCTGATATCAACTACTCTAGCTAAACCGGTCAGCACAGGTGTGATTCAACATGCCTTGATTTTTCATTTTTTGCTTATGCTTCTTCAGGATCTAACTCCTATAGTTTCTCTTTCATGAAGCTAGCACATTCCAGCACACAAGGTTGTTGTTATTGTTTTTTTTTGTCCTCAGATTTCCTGTACTACTGATCTAAGCCATTTATTTAGTAATAAATCATATACAATGTTTTGATGTTTTTAATATTTTTGTACTGAATCATTTATTTCATTTTTTTCCAAATGATTATATATGTTTCCTTATAAATAATTGTAAAGTCCTTAACAGAATCTTTAAGAACAGAAACTATATCTTTAAATATTATTGTAAAAAATATTATTACAAATCTAAGACCTCTAAAGTCCCATAATCCACATTTAAGTTTTCAATGAATTATACCTTTTGTAATATTTTCCATATATCTGGAAAATAATAATTCAAGAAATGTTTAAAATTTTAATAAGCTTATTCTGTATGCCAGGAAACAGGTCTTAGATGCTGCTCACTTTAGTATAGTAGTATATGTAGTATAATAACCAGTCATATCAATTGATAAAGCAAATCAGTTGAATAATTCATTAGTGAAAAGAAGTAATGAATTAAGTTTGGGTGTGTCCAATTTGAACATACTCTGGAGACTTACATTCTCATGGTAACTTATAAAAATAACTCTGGAGGACATACCTGGGTGGCTCAGTCAGTTAAGTGTCTGACTTTGGCTCAGGTCATGATCTCAAAGTTTGTGAGTTTGTGCCCTGCATTGGACTCTGCACTGTCAGTGGGGAGCCTGCTTGAGATTCTCTCTCTCTCTCTCTCTCTCTCTCTCTCTCTCTCTCTCTTTCTCTCTGCCTCTGCTCCTCCCCCACTTGTGCTCTCTCTCTAAATAAATAAATAAATCTAAAGAAAAAAAAATTCTAGGAGTTTTCATTAGAGAGGTCCCTATAAATAATTTAAGATACTAGGCATGTATAACGTATGATTCACAGTCTCTAAATATGAAAACAATAAAACATTTTTAAAAGAAAGTAAAAAGACATGGAGGTTATATTTTTAAAACTATGAGTGGGTGATCATCAGTCTACAAACACTATAAATATTTGAGCATGGATTGGATGAATTACTAATCAATGAAATAGCAGCTAAAGAGATGGTATGATACATTCATAGGTAGCTTTTAAGTTGTTGGAGCATTTGTACTAGAAAGAGCAATCTAATAAGAGGTAAAATAAAAGATATCTTTTAAAAATAATACTTCATTTTTTTTTTTTTTTGGAGCAGTGTACGTTCATAGGAAAATTAAGTAGAAAGTACAGTTTCCAAATAAACCCTTGTACGTATCCCACTGTACACTACAGTAAGCTAATTACACTGTAATTTTCCCATATTATTTACATCTTACATTAGTGTAAGATTATTAACATACTTACATTTCACTGCTTTAAAAATCCTGGAGCTTCACCTACTTACACTGCCTCTGTGCTCCTTCCCCAATGATGGACACTCACTGATATCTTTATTGTTTCTATTGTTTTGCATTTTCCAAAGTGTCCTATAGTTCCCAGTGAAACAGTAAATCGCCTTTGAAAACTGGCTTCTTTCACTTAGCAGTATGCAGCTAAGGTTCCTCCATGGTATTTCATTACTTGATAATTCATTCCTTTTTTTAATTCAAGTATAATTGACACATAACATATTAATTTCACATGTACAACATAATGATCACCATAATAACTCTAGTTAACATCTGCTTATTACATATTTGCAATTTTTTTTTCTTGTGGCAAGAACTTGTAAGATCTCTTTGAGCAACTTTGAGATCTGCTCTACAGTATTATGAACTGTAGTCACCATGCTGTACATTACATCCCCTGTGACATATTTAATTAAAACTGGATGTTTGTATCTTTGACTTCACCCATTTTGCCTACCCCTTACCACCAGTTTGTTCGCTACATCTGAGCTTGTTTTTTTTTTTTTTTTTTTTTTGAGATCGGTATATAAGTGAGATGGTACAGTATTTGTCTTTGTTTGTCTGACACATTTCACTTAGCATAATACCCTTTAGGTCCGTCAAGGTTTTTACAAATGGCAAGATTTCATTCTTTTTTTTACAGATTAGTAGTATTCCTCTCTCTCTGTCTCTCTGTCTCTCTGTCTCTCTGTCTCTCTGTCTCTCTCTCTCTCTCTCTCTCTCTCTCTCTGTGTGTGTGTGTGTGTGTGTGTGTGTGTGTGTGTGTGTGAGAGAGAGAGAGAGAGAGAGAGAGAGAGAGAGAGAGAGAGAGAGGGAGAGAGATTTGAGAAAGAATTGTATCTCACATCTTCTTTATACATTCATCTATTGATGGATGCTTACATTGTTTACATATCTTGGCTATTATAAGTAATACTTCAGTGAATATGGGGAGTGCATATATCTTTCTGAATTAATGTTTTAATTTTCTTTCACCCGTTGTGGAATTGCTGGGTCATATGGTATTTATGTCTTTAAATTTTTGAAGAACCTCCATACTTTTGCCATAGTGGCTGCACCAACTTACATTGTCATCTACAGTGCTTTAGAATTCCCTTTCTCTATATCATCACCAACACTTATTTCTTGTCTTTTTGATAATTGATTTTCTAATAGGTATGAGCTGATACCATATTGTGATTTTGACTCCCATTTCCCTGATGATCAGTGATGTTGAAAATTTTGTCATGTGTCTGTTGAACACCTACCTATCTTCTTTGGAAAAATGTCTATTCAGGTCCTCTGCCTATTTTTTAATCAGGTTGTTAGTTTTTTTGGCTATTGAGTTGTGTGAGTTCTTTATGTATTACCCCCTTGTCAGATACATGATTTACGAACATTTTCTCCTATTCGGTAGCTTGCCTTCATTTTGTTAATGATTTCCTTTACTGTACAGAAGCTCTAGTTTGATGTAGTTGCACTCATTTATTTTTGTTTTTGTTGCTTTTGCGTTTGGAGTCAGATCCAAAAAGATCTTTACCAAGATTCAGGTCAAGGAGCTTACTGCCTGTTTTCTTCTAGGAGTTTTATGATTTTAGGTTTTACGTTCAAATCTTAACAATTTTGAGTTAATTTTTTTTTATGTATGGTGTAAGATAGTAGTCCAGTTTCATTATCTTTCATTTGCTATACAGATAACTAATTTCTTTTTATTGCTGCTGTCCTCCTTAGTATAGTGGTGAGTATCTTTGCCTGTCATTTCTTTTTATTACTGGGTAATATTCTATTGCATGGATTATTGCAGTTTATCTGTTCACCTGTTGAAGGGCATCTTGGTTGCTTCCATTTTTGGCATTGGTGACTAAACCTACTATTAGCATTTGCATGCTGGTTTGAAATTTTTTTTGAGTGGTAAAAATGCACAACTTAAAATTTAGCATTTTAACCATTTCTAAGTGTACATTTAGTCATGTTCAGTATATTCATATTGTTGAACAATCATCTCTACAGATTTATCATCTTGAAAAACTAAACTATATATTCATTAAACAAAAATTTCTCATTTCCCACTACCCCTAGCAACTACCATTCTACTTTGTTTTTATGAATTTGGCTACTCTATAGATATTCATATAAGTAGAATCATATAGTGTTTTCTTTTGTGTGACTGGATTACCTAATTTAACATAATGTCCTTGGGGTTCATCCATGTTGTAGCATGTGTCAGAATTTTCCTTCCTTTTCAAAGCTGAATAATATTCCATTGTGTGTATATACATTTTCTTTATTCACTTATCTGTTGGTGATTACTTGAGTTGCTTCTGCCTCTTGGCTATTGTGAATAGTGCTGCTATGAACATGGGTGTGCAAATATTTCCTTGATATTTTGCTTTCAGTTGTTTTGGGTATATATCCATAATGTAGAATTACTGGTTCATATGATAATTCTATTTTTAAGTTTTTAAGGAACCACCATAATGTTTTCCATAGGAGCTGCACTATTTTACATTCCCATCAATAGTGTACAAGGATTCTGATCTCTCCACATCCTATAACCAACACTGGTTATTTTCTGTTTTTGATAGTAGACATCCTAATGGGT